>NC_055702.1:2673118-3273118 GCF_017639745.1 Melanotaenia boesemani
ATAGAGGAGACAGCAATATGAAGAAACTTAAGTAACGTCTCGTTGCCTTTTCCTGTTTTGTGGGCATCAGCTGCTTTGAGACGCCCGTCACTGTTGTTTGGTCTAAAATTCAGAGTCATGGCAGTCATCCAGCAACGCTCCATAATGCACTTGTTTTCATGCGTGATTGTAGTACCTCACGTCATTTATTTAAGGAAAAGAAGCAAGGAGGATTTTACAGTTTTGACAGTTTATCTCAAACAACTTTTATATAAAAATCAGAAATCATGCACAGTCTGGATACAGATAGTGTCATCAGGCCTTAATTCACTCTAAAACTGTACAAAATTAAAATAATTATTTTGTGATGCTGTGTTGCAGCAAGGCCTTGACCTCCTGGAGTCTGTGAGATGGAGAGAATAGAAAACATAAAGGCAAGAAGAAATCAAAGCCAAACATGGAGGAGAATAATGAGGCTGTCACTGAGAGCACTTATTAAAATAGACTGAAAATTACCAGTGTGATTTATAATCATGTAACTTTGTTCTGAGTGATCCAGCCAACGGTCCTCTTCACGGGTAATTATATTTGACAAGCTTTCTTACACACACACACACACACACACACACTGTGAGGGATAATTGGGTTTATGGACGGCTATTTTATTCTCAGCCTTGGCTTAGAGTTAATCTATCACATGGAGAAAATCTGAGAAACTGAGCAATGAAAACACAAAGACATCCAACACACATCGTTACATCATTTCATTATGAGCTAAATTTCCCAAATGACAGAAAGTCTGGAGGTGGATAACATCTGGATTTCGTCAGTATTTAGTACTTCTAGGGATACTAATAGGGTAAGTAATGACTTTTTTTTTTTTTATTTGTAAGAAGTTTTAGTTTACGTGACTGTTACCTAGCACCTAGCAGTAATGAGTTACTCCCACCACAAGGTGGTATCAGTTTACCAAGCTGTTTACCAACCACCAGGAAAAAAAGCAAAGGAATGCTTTACTATTGCTAGATTCTGACACATATGGCCCTTTACCAGTAGTACCCACTTAGCCCTACTTTAATTCAGCTGACATTTTGTTTCCATTTCAGTAGAGGGTAACTAATTGTTCAGTGTGGGTGGGGTCATCTTAGCAAGGCTAGTAAGTAACTTGAAGTCATTTGTTTGCAACATACACAGAACAACAATGGAGGACGTCAAGCTCGTGGTTTACATGCTGTTTGGTTTAATACCAATGCTGTTATCCACAGTCGTGGTTTCAGGGTTTTAAAGATGACGGGGTCGGAAGTCACTCCCATGACGTCAAATGCTGGCCATTACTGTCCAATGAGGAAAAACCATCTGTAAAAGACTGATGATGAGGTGAGCTGAAAAGCTCAATCAAACAACAGATTCATGCGCAGAACCATAGGCGTTGGCTGACCTCTAATACTGAGGCATGTGCCCTGGTATATCCTACAGAGGAACTGACTATCCAGCAGCGAGGGATAAGGTGGTGTAGGTTTGGCAAAGCAAAGTAGATGGAACATGACATTTCTCATTTCATTAACATAGCAAGTCTTCATGAAATAAATTAGATATAAGTTTGGGGCCTGTGCCCCAGTAGAGCCCTGTGTCTTGCAACGCCCCTGGACAGTGCTACAACAGAGTCATATGTAGCCATTACTTGTAATTATAGACTCAGCTGTTCTGGACACATGACAGTGAGATAAACAGATGAAAAGCTCGGAAACATGCATTGAACACTAGGGACTAAATGGAAAAGCAACAGAATGTGTACATGACAATGTTAGCTTCATTGTGTTGGCTAACACCTGTGGGGGGCAGGGCAGTATTCAAAGAAAAATAATTCTCCTAATTTTTACCATTTGATGCAACTTTTTATAATTTAGAGCAAAACACATACCATGTAAACATGTGAATTTAATGGTTTCTGAGAGTAATTTGAAACAAAGATAACAATCTAACCAGAGTTCAGGTGGAATATATTCACCTCATTACTTTTCAAACCATTTGTCTTGACAATCCAAAGACGTTTGCTGTCATGTGTGATCTCTCCTCACCTGCTAAATAGTTCAATGTGCATCCAGCTTTGCTGACAGAGCTGACAGCTGATCTCATTACAGCTATCTTCCCCTCAAACAGAAGCAGCTCACTAAAACACAGCAGTGAAAACTCTGGGAATGAAGTCGTTGCTGGAGAATGAATTTAAAGTTGGAGCGTGACGGTACCTTTATGTTCGGACATGTTGGATGTCCTATAAAAGGCTGAAAATGGTGCTGCCTTGTTCACCTCTGTCATTGTCAGGAACACAAATGAGATAATTGTGCACAATAAAGTTTCTTTTTTTTTTTTTTTTTTTACACCTGTCTTGTCCAGCATCGTTGCAAACAGAATGATTGTCTGGCTGCTGTCTGGTGCTGGGCAATTTTACTCTATCAAGCAGGGATTTATACTAATGTATAAAGTCCCTCTTGATGACATGAAAAACTTTATTAAATCAGACTCTTAATGCTGGACTCGACCCGGAGGCGGACAGCAGACGAGAGAGAGAGAGAAAAGAAGTAGAGAGAAGAGGGGCAGGGGAGAAGAGAGGACAGAAAGGGGCTGTGGGTAGTGCGGGTGGGGACTTGAAACCATCATACAGAAGACCATGTAATCCATTACTACTTACAACATATATAGCTAAGACTCATCCTCAGCCAGTAGGTCATACACAACTAGTTGCATACTAGTAACACTAATAATAATTAAGAGTTAAGAGTAATAATAATTTAACTCAGAACAGAAATTAATAAAAAAAAGAAAAAATATGATAATTAGATATAAGTGAAACTGCTGTATCAAGAACACGCGCAGAGAAACCTGTGTGGATGTGTTGGAAGAACTCGGCCACACGGCGACGCAAAGACTGTGTGGAGACGTTCAGGAAGGAGTGACCATGCAGGGTGATCATGCAGATGCCACCTCACTTGAACAGAGGCCAGAGTCAGGCCAGCGGTCCCGAGACCCAGGCCACCAGCCCCCCCGCAGGCAACAGATCCCGACCGGTCCACAGAGACGACCACTCGCCCGCCCAGGAAGGCAGCAGCAGGAGACCCCAGCAGGAGCCGCCCCGCGGACACAGGGCACCGGCCCCGGCAGGCCGAGGCCAGCAGTCCCCGACCCCCCCGGGCACCGGCTGCCCGGGACAGACGGGGCAGAGGGCCCGGGCCCAGGAGCGCAGGGACACACCCCCCCCCCCCCCCCCCCCCCCACAGGCCGAGGGCCAGCACGCCACCCGGGGGGACCCGGCCCGCCCAGACGGCCACCACCAGAGGCCAGCCCCACACCCCAGCGCCCAGCCGCACACCCCGAGAACCAGTCCTGCCCCCCCCCAGACCAACACACACACACACAAACACACACACTCTCCTTCCACTCCTCCATTTATCCTCCCACGCATACACCATTCAACCCTCACATACTCTGTCCTCCCACACACACACACCATCCTTCCACCATCCATCCTTCCACACACACACCATCCTTCCTCCCACACACTCACCATCCTTCCACCATACACTCTCCCACACCTATCCCATCCTCCCACACAACACATCATCCCTCCACCACTCATCCTCCCACACATACACCATCCTCCCTCTCACACACCATTCATCCACCTTCACACCTCCCATACACACACACACACACACCTTCCTTCCACTACCCATCCTCCCACACATACATCATTCTCCTACACCAAACATCCACCTTCACGTACCCATCCTCCCACACACACACACCACCCCTCCATCACCCACTCTCCCAAACATACACCACTCCCCCACACACACACCATCCTCCCTCCCATACACCATCCTCCCACACACACACACCATCCTTCCACCATCCATCCTCCCACACACTCCCCCATCCTGCACCATACATTCTCCCACACATACCCCCATCCTCCCACACATACATCATCCCTCCACCATTCATCCTCCCACACCCACACCATCCCCCCTCCCACACACCACGCATCCACCTCCACACACCCCACCCTCCCACACACCATCCTTCCGCCACCCATCCCCCCACACCCACACCACTCTCCCACCCACCACCCCCCCCCCCCCCCCCCCCCCCAACACACACACACACAAACACCATCCCCCCACCACCCCACACCACGGGGGGACAGCCCCAGCCAGGAGGCGAGGAGACACGAGCCAGGCCCCCAACCCCCCACCCCCCCGCCCCCCACTCCCCACCCCCAAAACAGCACCTTCCCCCCAGGGCCAGCAGCCAAAACCCCCCGGGACAGCCCGCCTACGCCCCGGGCCAACGCGACAGGCCACCCGGCCCGCCCCGCCCCCGGGCCATCCATGGAGACAGGGGCGCTTGAAGACCCCATCCCCCCCTCCCTCCCCCACTAGTGATGGAATATATTATGTCCTGTTTGCAATTAAAAAAAGAGGGTTAAAATTGGGGGGCAGTAACTGCATTGAGGAGGGGGTGGGGCCACCTGAGCAGTCCCACCCACCTGACCTCGCATGTTCCACCCCCCAAAACGTGTTTGTATGTTGCAAATGTTATTTGTGCTCAGTGACTAAGTGGAATTAAAAGCTGGGAGGCATGCTGCCGCTTGGCGAAGCAACAGGGCCACTATGATGACCCCCCTGCCCCGCCCAGCGCAACAAGCACACCTCCCACAGCCCTACCTGTGTATGTAGTGAAGAGTGGGGGAGGGGAGGGGTCAGGAGATGTAGGTCCAGAGGGGAGTAAGCCTCCCCCCTGGAAGACGACCCGCCAGTGGCTTAGGGCGCCCCCGTCCCCCGCCGGCCCCGAAGGGCGTCACAGGCCCGGAGCAGGCACCCCAACCCAGGCACGCCACGAACCCCCCCAGGGGCCAGCCACCAGCCCAAGGGGCCACTTTCCTCTTTCTGAGTGGGAGGGGGGCGAGGCAAAGGAAGGAACCCCAGGCCCACGCCCCCAACACCCGGCCAGGGCGCCCCCAGAGGACACGTCCTAACCCCCTGCAAACGCACACACTTGTTTGTTTTTTTTTTTTTGTTTTTTTTTTCCCCCAGCCACTCACACACCCTCTCACACACCTCTATACACCAACACCTCAATACGTGCACATACCTCCACACACACACTTCACGCACATACCTATAAACACACACACCGGTGCCCACATACACACACACTCTCATACCCCTCCATACACATACACCACTACACACGCACTCACATACATACCTGCATATACACACAAACACCTCCATACATACTCACGCCTCCACCCACTCCTTCACTCCTCCACACACACCTCGACCTCCACGTGCACACACTCATATATACACACCTTCACACACACCCACACACACATCCCACATAGACCTCCACACACACACCCGCACACCACTCACACACACATACACGCACACACCTAGACCTTCATACACACCCACACACACATACAGCACACACATCCCTCTACACCCACCCACACACCCGCATACCTACAGACACACACACACACACACACACCCACCTATATACAAACACACCCCCACCCAGGTTCCGGGGCTGCGACCAAGCACCAGGGCACGGACCAACCCCCGGCACGGCACATCCGGACGGGCCCAGCCCCCCCCAGCAGCGGCAGACCCCCCACCCCCAGGAGAGGGGGGAGACCCGACACCCCAGAGCCCGGGGCCCCCACCCGGCCCACCCCGGGCCCGACCGGCCACCCAGCCAGGGGCCGACGGACACCGACCCAGGCACCCCGGCAGCCACCCCCCACCGCCACGAGGCAGTCCCACCCCGGGGCCCACCCAATGCCGCCCGCCCAGACCGGAACCCCCAGCCGACCCAGCAGCGGAGCAGCCGAGATCCCCACCCAGGAGACAACCGGAGACCCGAAGCCACCAGGGACCCCCCACCCATATCCACCCCCATCCCAGCGAAGCCGCAATCCTCCACCTACATTAGGTGATGTAGCCAGTCACAGGGGACCAGAGGGAATGAAAGTCATCTGATTGGTTCCTGGAGGAACACAATAAAGTTTCTCATTGTATTTTTATCCATCCATCCATCCATCCATCCGTTTTCTTCCGCTTATCCGGCGTCGGGTCGTGGGGGCAGCTGCCTAAGCAGGGATACCCAGACTTCCTTCTTCCCGGCCACATTCACCAGCTCATCCAGAGGGATCCTGAGGTGTTCCCAGGCCAGCCGAGAGATGTAGTCTGTCCAGCGTGTCCCGGGTCTTCCCCGGGGCCTCTTTCCGGTGGACGTGCCCGGAACACCTCACCAGGGAGGCATCCAGGAGGCATCCTAACCAGATGTGCGAGCCACCTCATCTGGCTCCTCTTGATGTGGAGGAGCAGCAGCTCTACTCTGAGCCCCTCCCGGATCACCGAGCTTCTCACCCTCATCTCTAAGGGAGAGCCCGGCCACCCTGTGGAGAAAACTCATTTCGGCCGTTTGTATTCGCAATCTTGTTCTTTCGGTCACTACCCACAGGTCATGACCATAGGTGAGGGTAGGAACGTAGATCGACCGGTAAATCAAGAGCTTTGCCTTTTGGCTCAGCTCCTTCTTCACCATGGCAAACCGATGCAGAGTCCGCATCACTGTAGACGCCGCACCGAGCCGCCTGTCCATCTCCCTCTCCATCCTTCCCCCACTCGTGAACAAGACCCCGAGATACGTGAACTCTTCCACTTGGGGCAGGACCCTATTGCAGACCCAGAGAGAGCACTCCACCCTTTTTCGGCTGAGGAACATGGTCTCGGACTTGGAGGTGCTGATTCTCATCCCAGCCGCTTCACACTCGGCTGCAAATCACTCCAGTGAGAGCTGAAGATCACGATAAAACCAACAGAACCACATCATCCGCAAAGACCAGAGACCCAATCCTGAGGCCACCGAACCGTATCCCCTCAACACCTCAGCTGCGCCTAGAAATTCTGTCCATAAAAGTTATGAACAGAAGCGGTGACAAAGGGCAGCCTTGGTGGAGTCCAACCCGCACTGGAAACGATTCTGATTTACTGCCGGCAATGTGGACCAAGCTCTGACAACGGTCGTACAGGGACCGGACAGCTTGTATAAGTTGGTCCAGCACTCCATACTCCCGGAGTACCCCCCACAGGAGTCAGAAAGCTGGTCCACTGTTCCACGACCAGGACGAAAACCACACTGCTCCTCCTCAATCCCAGGTTCGACCAGGTTGGTCCCACAGGCCAAAAAGGCCCGATAGGACTCCTTCCTCAGCTTGACGGCATCCCTTACTGCTGGTGTCCACCAACGAGTTTGGGGGTTACCGCCACGACAGGTACCGACGACCTTACGGCCACAGCTGCAGGTGGCCGCCTCGACAATAGAGGCACAGAACACAGCCCATTCGGACTCAATGTCCCCCGCCTTGCCCGGTCCATGGTTGAAGCTCTGCCGGAGATGGGAGTTGAAACTCTTTCTGACAGAAGACTCTGCCAGACGTTTCCAGCAGGCCCTCATAACACGCTTGGGTCTGCCAGGCCTGACCAGCATCCTCCGCCACCATCTGAGCCAACCCACCACCAGGTGGTGATCAGTTGACAGCTCCGCTCCTCTCTTCACCCGAGTGTCCGGAACATGAGGCCGCAAGTCCGACGACACAACTACAAAGTCGATCATCGAACTGCGGCCTAGAGTGTCCTGGTGCCAAGTGCACATGTGGGCACTCTTATGTCTGAACAAGGTGTTTGTTATGGACAGTCCATGACGAACACAGAAGTCCAACAACAAAACACCACTCGTATTCAGGTTAGGGGGGCCATTCCTCCCAATCACACCCCTCCAAGTCTCGCTGTCATTGCCCACGGGAGCATTGAAGTCCCCCAGCGGAACGAGGGAGTCCCCGGAAGGAGTGCTCTCCAACACCCCCTCCAAGGACTCCAAAAAGGGTGGGTACCCTGAACTGCTATTTGGTGCATAAGCACAAACAACAGTCAGGACCCAGCCCCCTACCCGAAGGCGGAGGGAGGCTACCCTTACGTCCACCGGGGTAAACCCCAACGTACAGGCACCAAGTCGGGGGGCAATGACCATGCCCATATCTGCTCGCCGCCTCTCACCGGGAGCAACTCCAGAACAGAAGAGGGTCCAACCCCTCTCAAGGACAGTGGTTCCAGAGCCCAAGCCGGGCATCGAGGTGAGTCCAACTATATCTAGCCGGAACTGTTCAACCTCGAACACCAGCTCAGGCCCCTTCACCACCAGAGAGGTGACATTCCACGTCCCTAGAGCTAGCTTTTGCAGCCGAGGATCAAACCGCCAGGGTCCCCACCTCTGGCAGCCGCCCAGCTCACACTGCACCCGACCCCTATGGCCCCTTCTGCATGTGGTGAGCCCATGGGAGGGGAGGCCCACTTCACCCTTTCCGGCTGAGCCCGACCTGGCCCCATGGGCAAAGGCCTGGCCACCAAGCGCTCCGTGCCCCACCTCCAGGCTTGGCTCCAGAGGGGGGACCCCGGTGACCCACGTCCGGACAAGGGAAACCTTGGTCCTTGCTTTCTTCTCATCATAGGGGTGATCTGAGCCGCACTTCGTCTGATCCCTCCCCTAGACACCTGTTTGCCATGGGTGACCCTACCAGGGGTATAAGCCCCCGACAACATAGCCGCTAGGATCGTCAGGACGCACAAACTCCTCCACCACGATAAGGTGGCGGCTCAGGGAGGAGCATTGTATTTTTAATCTTTTTTATAATTAAAACGGAGTTTGCATGTAGACAATATGGGTTGAGTGGCTGATACCAACACAAATTCATTCAAATAATAATAAAACAACAAAACAAGCTCATTTTAGTTCAGAGCCACTTTCAGTGCAGTTTGACCTCAAGTGGGCCAGACCATTAAAATAGCAGCATAATAACCTTAAAAAAAAAACTTAAACTCAATGTTTTTACTTTGCTTTAGTGCAAAGACATACATGCTCAAGATCTTAACATTTAATGAACTATCCTTTTAGAAAACACTATGAACAACCTTAAATTTCTGGAGAAAAATAAATGGTATAGTTGCATTCATAACAAGTTTTAAAGTAAAAAAAAAAAAAAAAAAAAAGACTACTATTTTAAAAGTAATGTAAAAGAGAGAACCACTTGATGCATTGGGAAGAAGCCAGTCATATCCTCAGAAATCAATAAATACCACAGATGGATCAGGGACAGATATGGAAGCAGGCCCCAGGGAACCATTAACAAGGATGAGGGGTTTTATACCTTGCCACATACATAACATCCTCCACAGGACACGTGTCCTCTGTTGTCTGGAAAACCTAAGAGAGAACCAACAAGACAATTCACAGCAACATCATGTAACCCTTCTGAGGAAGACTACAGCAAGTAGCTGAAACATGTCAAGATTAAAGGTCTTAGACCATAATTTCTTATGTGTCTAACAAAAAGAAACTTTTTGCATGACTTAACCAAGAAGACTGTATGAACATATTTTGACTGTGTTAAAAGCACTTTGCAACTGAGAGACAGCCAGGCTAGCTGTGGATGAAGAGGTAAATATGACTGTCATCTGCATAAAAACGGAAGCTTGTATTTGATATAAACTGAGTGATGTTATTTCTATAAAGAATAATGAGGAATGGTCAAAGGACCGACCCCTGTGGCACACCCTTAGAAACTCGGTCGGATGTTTGACCCCTAGCTTGTACACTGCGTTCTGATGTTGCTGATAACTAGACAAGTTTGACACTCAGCATCTTCTTTAAAGGGTAACTCGAGTGGTTCATTTCACATGCTGCCTCCAAAGTAATGTAAGTAATGTGCTTGGGATATATCAGGTTTATATTTCTGGCTTGAGTCCTTGAAAGACACATCAAACATGTCAAACTTCGTGTCACCTCCACTGCCTTTCATCACCTCTCTTACAAACTGAAAGAAAAATTTCCCACAAAAACCTTTCTGAGGACAAACAGCTGCCTGTGTTGACAGATGATTTGTTATTCAAAGGTTTTCTGAAAATGTTTAAAGTAAAATTTTTCCCACATGTCGATGAAGATAATCGTAATTGGCACTAAAACATCTCTTGAATGTTTTAATAGTCAGTAATTACTCGGTGCCCTGCATGTGGCTGCAGATGTTGTTTTGGCGAATCGGCCTCAGGAATGACTCAGTGGAAGATTGTTGACATCCACTGAGTCATCGAAAACAACCACAGACCTCATTAAAGCTGCTGGCTTCAGAGTGGCTGTTAACGCTTGAAAAGGATGGCAGGCGGGTGTTGTAACTTCTGCCCAAATTGATCACTAAAGGAAAAGTGAGTTCCATCAGCATAAATGCTGAACAACACATTCTAAGACAGAAGCTGTGAATTATATAAAGACTGATAGAGGGCTGTGATAGGCTCTTGGATCAGTCAGGACAGATTGGTCCTATTGCTGAAGTAAATTTAACCAGTTAGGTGAAGCGGATAAAGACGAGGAGTTGGGATGAGTGGACGGGTCAACAAAACACTGGACTTTTATTTCCAGTCCCAAACTGAAGGTTTGAGTTTATTTTGTCCATATTTAGAGTGGTATTCCATGAAGCAGGAGGCAGAGAAAGTCTCATCAAAGTGAGAGTATTGTTTCATCATTGTGGTGTAAATGAGTCCCAGCTGAGTTACCATAGAAACTAAACCAGGATAACTGCCCGATTTATTCAAGTCTCATCTAAAAAAACAGTTCAAAACAGCATCTTTTAAGCAGAATGATCACATCACAGCACATCATATATCTTGTAAGATAAAAACAAAGAGACTGTCTGTTCCTCACACAGGATTAGACACTTATTGAGCACATAAACAACCCCAGTGACATTAAGGCAGGATGCCCTGCTGGGTCATCCTGAAGATATCTGGCTAGTATCCAGATAAGTCCCCAGGTCAGTGTGAACTGCTCTAAGGAATGCATCAACTTACGATAGCAACAGGCTACTCAGCATTAATCTCTGTTACCAAGAACTTAAACAATCTGTTTACCTTGAGAGTGATCAGTATAGCACAATATTAAAGGGAATATATGAAATTTCCACAACACGTTCCTATTTTTGTTTGAGTACCATGTTTATAAATTGATTTAAATATGTGGACACTTGAACTGTATTATTTGCCCTGTATCTGCACGCAGCCAGTAACGATCATCTCAAGACATTTTTAAAGGTTAAATTTAAATATAATCCAATTAAAATGAATCCATATCGTCCATCATCAGTCAAATAACTGTGTTCATATAAACCAGATCATAAAAAAAAATTGCCACAGGGGGTCTGAACATTTGCATCCATGTAAATTTTTTTAAAGTTTTTTCCTTCAATTCATGGGGTACTGAAGAAGAATCATAAGAGGTCTGAATATACTCTTATTTATTAAGACTTAAAGTGATTGTAATATTGAGTTTTTTCCTGCTACTTTTGTGCTTTATTTGCCCTAATCTCACCTCTTGTCTGTCCACCTCATTTTCCCCCTCCCTCCATCCCTCCATCCCTTCCTCCTTCCACAGGGGCCCATAGTTCCTCTCCAGCTCCTTCTAATTGACAGCAGACCATTAAAAAGCCATCTGAGACGCATCCCTCCTGACATTTACAGCATTAGACAGAAAAATGTCTTCTTAATTCCTCTGAATTCGCTGTTCAGGTGAGAAGGAGAGAAAAGTTTTTGTGTCCTTTTTTGGACTTTTCTGCTTGTTTCTGACAGTTCACAATCACAACTTAATAAAAGGAATAAAATGAGGACTTTGATCAAGATCGATCATGATTTGTTTGTCTTGTCTCCAGCCTTTCCAGATTTCCAGAGTCAATAAATAAAGAGGAAACTTGTCACTTAATGTCATGAAAACCTCACAGAATGAATAGAATCTATGGAGGAGGAGGAGGAGGAGGAGGAGGGAGGCATCAGAGATGATACTGAGTGTTTTCCTTTTCTCTGCCATGATTGAAACGTGAATTACCGTGAAGGTGTGGAATAATCTGCTCTGGCTGCAGACCTGAATCTGTTGTTGAGTCTCCGTGACCCCTGAGGAACCATGAAACTAAGCTGGAATACTAAACACCGCTCTGGTGCTCCTCAGCACCTTCCTGCAGAGAAACAAACCTGTGATGCAGAGACCGAATAAACCCAGAGATTACCTTAGAGAGGCATTATTTACCACTTTAACCTCTGTTCTCTCCGTTAACATCACCAGCCTCTGCAGATAAACTCTTTACCACAAAATATAGACGACCTCCCTGAGTCCAGGTTGGTCTTTAAACCTGGAAACCAGTCCTAAGATATCGGTCCAAAGTCATTTTGATGGCAGTTAAACTTACTACATCTACTACTCTAATGTTTATTCTACAACCGCAATTGAAAAAAAGCTGGAATTGTGCGTAAAATATTAATAAAAAAAAATGCAAGAATCTTATCAGCACACATTTTATTCCCAGTAGAACATTAACAACATGTCCGACGTTTCACCATGTGATGAAAAATACGAGCTGATAGTGAATCCAATGCAGCAACACGTCTGGAAAAAGTTGGAACAGGAGCAACAAAAGTCTGGAAAAGTAACTGGTACAACTAATCAGGTTAACTGCAACAGGTCAGTAACATGACTGGATATAAAAGGAGCATTTCAGAGAGGCAGAGTCTCTCAGATGGAAAGATGAACAGAGGTCTGAGACAAACTGGATCTAAAATGACTGAAACAGTTGTTCCTCAGTTCACATCACATTTTCATCAATTCTGCAAACTTGAAGCGGAGATCAATCAGCCCATTGTAGACCGGAGTGTGTTGGTTTTTCATGTTTGTGTCGTTGATTGTTTCAGTCGTTCAAATCATCAAAATGACCCAGGTCACTCGGGGGTTTTGCATGAAGCCGTTAAGAAGGATTTTCCCAGAAGATGTTGAGACAAATGGTTTACAAACCTTTGGGATCAGAAGATCATGGTAGAGTTTGCAGAGACCACTTGGTTAAAGGTTTGGAAATCACTTTACTTCAGCTGGTTAGCGCTCCTCTATGTTCTGCTGTTGAGACGAAGTTAAAGCTGCAGATACTTGAGCTACTGTTGTAGCTTCATCCACCACACTGGGCTCCTGCAAAGAATCTAGACCAGGGGCGTCAAACTTGTCTCATTTCAGGGCCACATACAGCACAGTGGGCCAAACCAGTAAAATAATAGCATGATAACTTATAGATAACAGAGATTTCCCACTTTGTTTTAGTGCAAATGAGTAAAAGCACATTATCAACATGTTTATTTAATCTTTTATCTTTTTAGAAAACATATTAAGAACAACCTGAAATTTCTTGAGGAGAATGAGCCCAGTTTCAACAATATTTTGCCTCATTTTATCTTTGATGTGTGCATTAAAACTTAGAGATCGCAGTGCATCTGCAAAACCACTCATTTAATCCCAGGTATGTGGAAGAGAAATATATATATTTCATGTTATGTTTAGAGTAACTTGTGAATAGCTGCGAGTTCTTTTAGATACACAACCTGCTTCCCTAGATCAGATCAAGCAGATCTGCATTTATGACCATTTTCACTCAACTTCCTTTAGGCTGTTTCACAGAAGCTATTTTTTAAATACATCGATAATTTCATCACAATCAAGAGCTGATGTAAGCTACCTCTCAAATGTTAATAGAACAAGTTCAGGTGAGCATAGAGCTGTTTTTATTCTCTCCACGCCAGAGAAGACGGTACATGATGTCAGTGGTAGAGTGATCAGTGCTTTTAGGAAGCGATGAACATGAGGGAAGACTTCTGCACCCCATATAATGAGAGTTTTAAATTTCTCCTCTTTCTCTTTTCCTCTGCTGTAGAAACACAGCAAGCTCCAACTGTCAGGTTAATATGAGAGAGCTCTCCTGCCTTATTCAGACTGTCATTTCAGTCCAGCTTCTGTCGCAGGCGGGCGTCAGCGGAGTGATGCTGGAGAATTATTTCCAGTAAACGTTTATTGTCTCCTGCAGGGTGAGTCAACCCCGACCTGCCGCCGCGGACTGACTGAAAGAAAGGATAAATGTTTGTTTTGCACCTCTGTGGATGAGAGATGAAGTAGGCAGTCTCATACCCCTCCTTTTTACCGGGTGCGTGAGCGGCACGTTACGGTGGCCGTTTTAGTCAAAGGTTTGGTTTCCACCTGGAGCACCGCAGCGCGTATCAGAAGCGTCCCAGAAGTGCATTGTCACGGCATTCCGCTAAATTTACGTCTATTTTTGACGTCCACGCACCCAGAATGCGTCAATTTCCACAGTTCAGATAGGGGCAGACAGGAAATCAGGTGGAGTGCACTCACGGGTGCGCCACACCTGACACGCTCCCGGTAAAAATTGCCACGCCACGGAGGTCAGAACAAAACCGTGGTGCAGCCGTAACATGCTGCACACACACCCGGTGTAAAGGAGGGGTTAGGGTTGGCCCAAGTGCAGGTGGGTGGGCCCAGGCCTGAAAGGCCCACCCACAATGCTGCTGTAGGTTTTAAGCAGTTTTTACCATAAAGTGATGCAAAAGGTCTCAGAAACTGTATATATCAGATATGACACATATTGTATTATAGGGTTAACATATGTAGATACAAGTAGTGTGGTTAATCATATAAGTGAACCTCAACTCTCATGGAGCCAGTAATCTGCTCGATGTTGCCATGCAGCAGAGAAACCCAAAACAAACTGAGAGAAACTTTAAGAACCAGAAAAAGTTCACCAGTTTCTGTGTATTGGTAAAAAAAAAAAAAGAAACTTATATAAACTCCGGTCAAATTCCTCGGTGTTGGTGTGTTTTGTTGAAGCAGGAAGGTTATTCACTGATAAAAATCTACCTTTGCTTGCTCTGCGGGAGCTTGGCATGAACGCTCTGAAAGCAAAGAGCAAGGTGCAGGAACTACGGGATGCAGAGGGAGCAACTGGCGAAAACATCGATGCGCTGCTGTATCTTCATGCAGCCCGTTCTCTGCTGCTGTATTAAGGTTTAAAGCATGTATCAGACTTGGTCTCCACTGATAAGACGCTTTCTTTCCTTCTTAAAAAATACAGTAAATGAGAAACAATAGAAACTGGATTTCGGACACTTCATTTTTTAACTTGTCTATAAAAAGTCCAAAACTCCAAACAATCCACAGTATGGAGGCTGCAGTAAGTTTTCCTGAATGTTTTATTAATATTGGACCTGAAGATCAAAGCCCCAAAAATTCAGCCAAACAAAACCATTGTTTTTTTTATTTGTTCAGCCCAGAACAACAAGCTGTTTTTATTCCTTAACTTCTGGCTTCAGCTCACATCTGCAGAAGAAAACAACTGTTATTTTCCTCCCCTGCAGCAGAACCCAACTTCTCAAACTGTTTCTGTTTCTTTTGTTTCTCCTGTCTCATGTGTTGTTTTCCATTTTGCCTCTTTTCATGAAACTCCCCATCTATAGAGCCCAGATTGATTGACTGCAGCGAGGCTGTGAGCAGTGTTTCTCCGTCAATAGTGCGATGATTTTTAGCTGTTTGCTTGTCTTCTAATGCACCTGAGTCCCTCGCTAAGTTGCTGCTCGGCTCATTTGGGCCACAAAAGCCGTTTTCAGACAGCCGTTCACGCTTTTTGTTGGCCTGGTGTTTGTGTGGCTGAAAACCAGAAATGGTGTCTCGATCGTCCTCAAAACATGATGCTGCGAGTCAGAGATGTAACAGAGTTCAGTTCTTTTAAAACTGGCCTCATTGTTGCCTCGTGTTTGTGGAGGCGTCGTCTTCCTGCAGCTCCAGCTGTGAATCTGCTAACAGGGATGACTGGATGAGGTGGCCCCTGAGGAAAGGTGAGCATTGGAGGATGAGGGGTTTTCATCAAAGGTGGACGCAGCCTCAGAGAGGAGAATTCAACAGTTATCTAAATACTTAAATACTTAATATATCTAACCAGACACTTTTCCGTTAGTTTTATTTCAAATGGGGTCGACGGACATGTTGGTGAGCCCAAATCGCGTAACTGATAAGGTGAGCCATGCAGAGTCTTTACATGAAGAGACTTTAAACTAGAAACAGTTTCTTTTATTTTGTTGATAAACCAGTAAATAAAGAGTGAGGATAAAAAAAATGTGTGATGTATTTTTTCCGTGTATATTACGTCACATTTGGTGCTGGAAGAAACAGAAAAAACATCAGATTCTAACGAAAGTGTTCACAAACAAAAAAACAACTTAACAGCTTCTTTCCTAATGGAGGAAAAATGCACCACATCAACCAATCAGAAAATGGTATGACAACGCACGCATCTGGTTGCTAAGGAAGAGGTGAAGTTGTGGGCGTGGCCAAAATCCACCAAATCAAAGTGCTGCCTCCTGGTGGACAGGAGGAGTCACACACCATGGAAATGTCCAACCTGTGACGTCCTCTCTGTCTTTTAGAGCAGTGGTTCCCAACCTGGGGTCCAGGACCCCCCAAGGGGGTCCCCCAAAGAGCACAGGGGGTCCCTGAGACTTTGAACATTAGAGTCATTGTGATTAATGTCCACTATTGTTCCAATTTTAAGGAAAAAAGTCAGGCTGTATGTTGTTAATTTAACTTTGGCTTTATCAAAGGACAGGACTCAACCAGAACACATTATTTATGCTGAGAATTTTACTTTTGAAAGCATAAAATCAGCATGGTTTCAGCACAGGGTGGAGCAGGGGGTCCATGGGAGCTTAGTATGGGGTTCCCTGAGGAAAAAAGGTTGGGAACCACTGTTTTAGAGCAGTGGTTCTCAAAACTTTTGAGCCACGACCCCCAAGACAGCATGTTGGTGTTCGTGGCCCCAACATGACGACTTGGTGATTAATGGGTCATCTTGCAGCATCCTCTAAATGTAAGGCTGGAAAACTGTTCCAATCCTCTTAAATAAGGAGGATAAACTGGTTTTAGTGGTTCACCGCTGTAACAAGACAGCTACATGCCCCAAAACCAGCTTCTGTCGTGGAGATAATGTCAAATTCAGATTTTTTTCTTTTAAATGAGGCTTTATATTTTTAGTCATCTGTTGACCCCTTGAAATTGTCTCATGACGCCCTGGTTGAGATCCGCTGTTTTAGAGGACAGGAACTGGTTTGTAAAAGTGGAACAAATAAATTAGTTTTTTAATTTTATAATAAATGTTTTTAACTTTGTTGCTTGATAAATTTGTACATGCGTTTTTAATCAGCTATTTATATTTGCACTTTAAGTTATAAAAACGGTTCGTTGATCATGTTTGTGGGTTTCACACTAAACAACTTGGATTTTATGTATTTTGTGAAATTTTAGCGCCAGTGTGTTAATACAGTTCATTAGAATAAAACATAACAGCAAAATCACACCTGTGGTTGTGCTGAAAAGAATAAAACCAAACATGCAGGTAAACTGGTTTAACCTGAAAAAAGATGGTAAGAAAAATGAATTTTTTTAGTTTATGTCTTTATTTAACCCTTTAACAAATGTAAAAATAAATATATTTTGGGAGGGATATTTACCATTTATTACCATGTGATATGTCAAACTTTTTATTGTGTGATCTTCTGCTTCCTGGTATTCCAGGTAAGTGCAGCTGTCACTCAGAGGGGCTGAGAAGTCGTCTTCCAACCGGAAAGTCGGTGGATCAATTCCAGGCTTCCCTGACTACATGCCCAAGTGTCCTTGGGCAAGACACTGACCCCTGCATTGCTTCCCGATGTGTCTATGTATGAGTGTGTGTGTGAATGTGACATGCAGTGCAAAGGGCTTTGAGTGGTCAAGCTGCCTGGAAAAGTGCTGTAAGTACGATCCATCCTACCATTTACCATATATAATGGGCAAGGGGACAAGTACTGTGTCAGACTGTCTTCAGCAGGATTTTCAGCGAAGTTTTTATCATAAAGTGATGGGAAATGTGTCTGTAATGTCTCTGTATGAATCAAATATGTCATGTTGGGCTCTATAGGGTTAACGGTGAAATATAAACACAGCCAACTGTGCCGTTCGGCCATGAAGTCTCTGCCCTGTCGACTGTGCCGTTCATGCTGTAAACGTCCGTTTCCATCGGAGTAAAACATGGAGCTGCATCAGATCCTGGCGGTCTTGGGTTGATCAGATTTCTGTCGGAACTTTTATCGAGTTCTTCCACGTCTGACATTTCTCCTGACCAAAGTCGCCTATCTTCCCACATTTGCTTTGATTATGTTTACCCACAATTCCCTGGTTGTAGCCCACTTCCTGTATTTAGTTCACTTAGAGCTAACACAGAGCTCTGTTTGGTGGTGGACAAGAGTGTGCTTCTTTCAAGTTCGTTTGTACATTCACACTGTCCCAAACGTACCAGACTTTTTGTGCATAGATAGAACGTAATTTCCATCCTCAAATCTCTCTTTTTCTGCAGAAAAAATGATTAGAATCAAAACAAGGCTGACTTTTACTAGCCGAAGAGCTCAGAATAGAGGAAGGATGAAGATGGATGCTGGTTTAGCTGTTGATTGGTGGGGGATTTATTTGGAGCTCAGGAGCAGCTTCGTTTAAAAATTACCTGCAGATCTGAAGCTGGTTTTATTTAAGTTGCAGGATAGTTTTCTGTCTAGCTTTGCATTCTCCTCACATCATTTTCCTCCCCACCTCCTCGTCCACCGTTGCTCTGCTGTCTGAAAGCTGACTGAATGAAGGGACTGAGATCATTAATGTGGAAAAAAAAGGATTGTGTGCTTTTATGCACTTTTGAACATAAACACTGTGAATCTGTTGGGATTTAAGGTTTTATTTCTGTGTTTCTGACGGTTAGCGGCTTCCATCTGCTTTTAGATGGATGAAACTTGGATGTGAATAATAGTGTCTTTAAGTCTGTAAAAAGTATGAAACATACTTCATATTTTTGGGCGTTTGTCATAAATATAAAAAATAATCCGACCAGGATCAGTTTGTATCCAGGTTTTAAAGCTCGTCCTCTGGGAACTCCACAGGCTTTCTCCTCCTCAATAAAGGACAGAGTTTTTATCAGAGTTAAATAAAGAGACAGTTTCTTGAAAATTGAGCCTGGTGTTTCCCTGACTTATACCCCGGAGGGCTGGAATATGTCTGCTCCTCCCCCCTGACCGAAGCTGAAACCTGAAGACAGATCCATGCATTTCTGACCTCCATCTGTCTTGTACATTTATTTTATTTATCACTCATCTTCATATTTTTCATATATCTTATTTTAAATATTTAGAAAATTTCCGTGTTACTGTTTTTACTAACAAGCTTTTAACCCCTTCACCTTTATTAAGGGGATTTGTTATATTTATATTTGTCTTGGGCTTCACTGCCCGTGTGGTAAAATGTGATTGTACATAAGAAATAATCAGTTTTATAAAATTCAACTGATTTATTGGCATCAAACCCCAGCATGAGAAACGTCTTTATCTGGCCAGAATGAAGCGTTTCTTATCATTTCACAGCCTGTTCACTTCGCAGCAGTAAATATTTCATCATGTGACCACGTCATGCCGCCGATGAGCTCCGATGAGCCGTGACATGAAGCTGCTTTCATGCCAAACAGCTGACTTGTGTGTGACTCTGCAGCTCTTGTAAACATGAACCGCAGGCGTGTTGGAGCGATACAACTCTGTTTCCACGCTGCGTGTCAGATTCATTCCCAGCACAGTGAGCGCGTAAATCAACTCTGTAGCTGGTTGATGTGACATTAATAGATGTTATTATGGAGCTTTGATGATGCTCCAGCTGTTGTGTACTGGTGAAAGGTCTGGACTGCAGGCAGGCCAGTGCAGCAGCCGGACTCTTCTCCTGTGAAGCCATCAAGGATCTCAAACTTCAGTCCTCCAGGGCCACTTTTAGTTTAGTTGGAGCAGAGATGTTTCCCTGCTCCAACTAAACTGATTTAAATCTGATGGATCCAGCAGCTTGTTGTCAGGTTCTGCATTCCTCTTATCAGCGGGATGGAAGCTGGTCATTATCTTTTATTTACGCCACATATTTTCCCACACATGCTCTGCCTGTCACGTGGTGGGCGTGTGCTCACCTGCGTGTGCACGTGCACGTGTCATGGCGGAGAATTTTAAACATGTGGAGTCAGAAGCTCCAGTGTTGAGCGTGGATGAAGGAATATTAAAAGAGCTGAACTCCAACAGCTAATGGAGATCAATATAAAAACAAATACAATAATTAATAATTAAATATTTCCAGCTGATTTCTGTTTATTTTGAAGTGGAGCTTTTTTTCTTTTGTTTTTCTCCCTCAATTTCAGCTCCTTCAATGTTGATTTTACATTAGATTTTTAATTCCTCTGACTGAACAATTTTTAAAAGTTTTGTTCTTGTTTATTTTTACATGTTGTTGATTGAGACAGTCAAGCTATTGTTTTTGTCAGTTTCAGCCCTGCTGGCTCTGACGGAACCAGAAGTTTTCTTATATTTACATGTTTGGCCAACACTTTGTGTTGCCTTCAGCATGAAACGCGCTTCATAATAAAGTTTGATTTGATTTGAAGCTGATTTAAGATTGCACTGGTGCACAATAAATAATTACAATTACATCTAGTTGTTTTTCAAACTTAGGAAAGACATTCTAAATTTAAGTCTGATGTTGCCTTGCACAAAATAAAGATCTGAGTCTTTTCCTCACAGTGAGACATCATCTGTTAGGATATTCAGTGCCGTTTTTCTGGAGCGGTATCGGATCCGTATCGACCGATGATAAATCTCAGATATCTGAAGTGAGAAAGTGGATCGTGCATCCTGACAACGGAGCTGACTCTGGGTTGTAGATGGTGCAGCTGCTTTGTTTTTCTGTTTCCAACCCTAAAAACCTGAGAAAACCCCTGGAGATTTTTCTAGTGGAAATGTGTCAGCATCCAGAGGAAAACATAACCTTAAATGGAAAATGACAGCTTTTCTGTCCAGTGGTGCAGAATGAAGTTCAGCTGTGGACAGTCAGAGTGAGTTTGGCCTTCAGGGCATTTCTTTACTCTGCAGCTCTGCTCTGTTGAGGTATAAAATGTCTTTATCCTTCTCCTGGGATGTTAAAACTCCTTCCAGCTGTAAATCAGCTGATGTGGAGGAGGTGGGGGGGGGGGGGGGTCACCTGTTGGTTTTAAAGCAGCTGAATGTGGCTGGAAGGTTGAGGTCACATGACTGGGTTTTGTTGGTTTGTCAGGATGGATTTTACGGCTGCTTCAGAGTGGATGATGTTTTGTTCTGCTCAGCTTTTCAAGCGTGAGCAGCTTCTGTCAGCTCAGATATTAACATCTCTACCCACAATCCCCTGTGATGCTGGTTATTATCTTCTCACATCCAACAAACTGCACTGCAGCTCTCATTTGATGACTCGCAAACCTCTGCCCTTTGTGACCATAAAGATATATTTTATTTACTTTCCTTAGTGGTTCTCATCCTTTCTGCTTGTCATTTTCACCCTTTTGTGTTTCTTTAATGGAAAATTCCTAATTCTCACATTGACACTGAAGCAAAACTGTAATAAAATGGTCAAATAAACATGAAACCTGTCTCTAACACTGTTATCTGACACCATGCTGATGACAGTCACTCCGCCATCAGGTCATTGGAGGCTGGTAAAGCGCTGCTCTCCAGTGTCGTCTATTTCAGGACCTGGCAGTCATTTGCACTCTTCTCTGCTGTATGAAATGCTGCCTGAACACAAGCTCAAGGTGAGAATGAGCAGAGAGAAGCAGTGTAAATGTAGGAGATGACTGGTTCCAGCCGGCTTACGAAGCATGGACTTTGATATGATATTCATAAAGAGGAGAAGAGAAATATTTCTACTACTGCCGCTGTGAAAGTTCAGCCGTCCGTCCAGGCCGTGTCTGGCTGCCAGCTTGTCGCTTAGTTCATCAGTGGTTGAGCTTGAGGCTCTTCAGCTCACCAAACATACGTCTAATTGTTCAGTCCTTCCAGCTGCCAGCAGCATCTACCTCCTCTCCAGTCACTGAACTATCAAACATGCCAGCTAATTAGCAAGAATAGCAGCAATCCAGCTCAACAGCCGTCCTCCAGTCGGGCTGCGGGCAGTGAGCTAATCAACCACCGCAGCAGCTGATGTAAAACAGTGTTGTCCTCGTCTATAAGAGGCACAGTTTCCCCCTGAGGCCTGAATTATGGGCTGCTGGAGGTTAACAAGGAACAACCGTGCGAACATCCCCTCCTCTCTCCTCCCGTCCACCTCTTCACTTCATTACCTGCCTAGTCTACCTTACTCTCCCTCCGTCTCCTCCAGCTTCTAATTTATGAGCACCACCTCCGAGCTCTCCTCCTCCTCTCTGTTCTCTCCTCACTCTGATAAAAAACACAGCCTCTGGCTTTTCTGCATGTTCCAGGTGAAATAAATTGACTCGGCTGCCCCCTTTGCTCCATCTCCCGCGCCGCTCTCGAAGCGATTCCTCCACCTGCTGCCGGTTCATCATCCTATCTGCTGGTGAAAACCAACAAATCACCTTCACCCCAAGAGCTTAATGCGAGCCAGTAGTCGAGCTGGAACACCGACACTCTGCTTTAAGGTCATGGGTTCGATTGATGTAACACATTCCTGTTTAATCACAGCCAACCCCCCCGGCGTTCAATGGAAACAGAGTAATGTGCTGCTGAATATCTGCAGCGTGTGTTGTGTAAATGTTCTTTACACAACACACGCTTTATCTTCACATTTTGTCTTGTTAAGGTTGCTTTATTGTAGGAGTTTAGGAGCATTTTAATTCCTGATTAGATTATCAGGCTTTCCCCTTTTATTGACATGAATTAATGAAGAATAGATGCTCCATTTTGGATCCAACTTCTGTCCGGTTTAATAAATACCCCTAAAAACGAGCTAAACTCAGCGACCCTCATCAAAGACTACGGGCATGTTTCCTTTTTTTTCTTTGCCTCTTCAATTTTCAAGCCAATTTGCATATACTTCTGCTCTTCAAAGCTGGAGATTTTATGCAGCACAGAGCTTAAGCTCATCATAGGAGCAGAAGGACATGATGTGCATTGCAAGGTGCAGCCAGCGCTGAATGGTACGCGTCACTGGTCCATGACACTTCAATGTCTGTCTATGGGAAGGCAGCAGCAGAACTGAGATGTGATCAAATTTCCCAAAAGGAGAGCGAGGGAGGGCCTTATATGTGTTTGTGTAAGCGGTGTAAACATGATCGAGTGTCTCCTTGCCATCCGTAGAACAGCTGATGTGTTGATGGTATCTCGGCAGGACTTTCCTCACGTTGGCGCGGTTAGAATCCCCGGCTACAATAAGATCCCTCGGGAACAATGGCGTAGTCCGGAATTGAGGGGTCGAGCCAAGTTTTCATTAAAGCAGAAATGTTACAGGTGCTAATCTCCCACTAAAACACCATCCTGCTCCGAAGTTCATCCAGCTTGTTGTCCAATGACTGAACATTTGACAGAAGAATACTCGGTAGAGGAGGCCGATTCCCGCATTTCCTCAGCCAGACCACGACTCCAGCTCGTGACCCTCTTTGCCTCTGCCGCTCAGGTACAACAATAGGTAGGCGCTGCCATGGAGATTCCCCGTTATAAGCTGGTGGTGGTGGCAATAAAAAAAAATTTCCACCACTGACCTGATGCATAGTAATTTATCTCTATCATACTGTATGATAGGGCTTACTTTAGCAGGTTCCATAACTAAGAAAAGAATAAATAATAAGAAGAATAAATAAGGAATAAATAACGTTAGGGGAGAGCGCTTGAGACGCAGCAGCCATCCTCTTCGCCATCTTCAATGTTCTTGGCCGGACATCAGAAAGAAGGGGGACTCGCCAGTTGTCTGATGTGGAGCGGTGTTATAGTGGTAGAGTTATTGGCCTACACTAGTTAAGTTACTCCCTTACTTACTCCCTTTCTGTTGGGATAGGGCTGGTCTCAGATCCCTGTGGTTTGCATCTACCTCCAAAATTAAAATCAGAGAGAAGTCAGCATAGATGAGGACAGGTACAGTGGCAAGTCTCATTTTTACATCCTTGAAGGACTTCTGGCACTCTGCTTTCCAGCCTTCCATGACACCCTTTTCCCAGATCATGTGCCTCCACACTCAGCCACCAGTTTGTGCAAAGGGGCAGCCAGCTTGCAAACCCCTCCAAAAACCAGCATTAATAACTGACACGCCACCACTTTCACCTTGCTGGGGTCTGTGGACACCACTGGTCTGAGTTGATATGACCCAAATACCACACTTCCTGTTGGACAAAGGAAAATTTGTTGAGTTTCACCTTCAGGCCCTTTTGTTTAAGCCAGCACCACATTCAGCCTCTCCAGATGTTGATGCACTGTGGAGAAGAACACCACAACTCCGTTGAGGTAAAGTAGTAATCACTGACACTGTTGATCTCCAAAGATGCATTGCATTAACCTCTGGAAGGTGCTGGGGGCATTACAAAGCCCAAAGGGCATTCGGTTCCACTCAAACAAACCGAAGGAGGTGCAGAATGCTATTTTGGGTTTGTCTGCCTCAGTGACAGGTACCTGGTTGTACCCACTAGCAAGGTCAATGGTAAAGAACCAACAAGCACCAGTCAGAGCATATAAGGATTTCTCAGTGTGTGATAGAGGAGATGCATCCATTCTGGTTTTGCTGTTAAGACACAAATCCTGTCTTAGATGTCATAATTTTTCCTTACAAGCACGATTGGTGATATATATGGGCTGCTGTTCTCATGAATCATTTGTGCTTGGAGCAACTGATTGATGTACTCTATTACCACCTCATACTAACGAGGGTGGGATGTGTCTATAGTGATGCTTAATAGGGAGCTTATCTGTGAGAGGACTATCATGGGTAATTGATTTGGTGAAACCCAATACACCATCATGTGCTGCAAACAGAGATGTATAGCTCTGAAAAAGGGACCTCACCTGTTCCTGTTTGTCAGCAGGCAATTGAGACAAACTTATTCTCTCAATCTGGTCTTGTACTAAGGGGGCAACTGTTTGGGAACTTACAGTGGCCACCCCAGCTGACACCTTGGTGACAACTGCGGGCAGACTAACAACATGCACCATGTCTAAAGTGCCAACAAGAGTGCGGGGATAGAGCAGTACATCAGTGGAACCAACATTTACCACTGGAATGTAGGCTGCACCTTTGATGACACAAACCAAAGAAGGGGAAGCCAGCTACCCCACAGACAAACCGGAATCCAGGAGTTCACAAAGTACAGTGCCCCGAGAAAACTGCTCTGAACAAGTGGGATTCAACATCTTCATTGTTCCCCCTGGGATACAGCAGGCTTTCTTACCCTGAACTTTCAATATCCCCAGAATCTCAGGTAAGGGCTGCACAGCGACCTAATTATATTTGTGCAAAGCCTGCACCTCAAATGATGGAGCCTCACACACAAAAGGTGATTTGAACTCCTCCATGCTCCACCTCATGTTGCCCAAAAAGTTCCTGGTAGCAGTTGTGAATCACATTCATCCCTAAAACATCAGGAACTTCAGAAGGAATTGCACCAGGGGAGTCATGCACCACGAGCGCACCACAGTGAGGCATCAACTTCCCACAAAGCTGAACAGTCAGTTCCAGATATCCGATATAGTGGCTGGACAAGCCATTAGCTGCCTTAAGCTGCAACCAATTACAAGACTGGAGGCGCGTCTGCCCCATGGTTTACAGTACCTTTGAAAAAAGCTTCCAGTGGTTGTGGACACCATTGACCCAGTATCCACCAAACATGGCACCTGTACTCCATCCATATCCACCTCCATGTGTGGACATGAAGAAATCAATTTAACAGCAGCATCCAAACCCTCTTAAATTCCCAGTGAGCCTGTGGATGCCCAAACTTTGGCTCTGCAATTCTGTGGGTGCTAATTTTCCAACACCAAATGTAACTGATTGTTTGAGTGGGATAAGGGCTGGGAAATAGAGACACGAAGGGTTGCCGTCGGGTGCCCATCTACCCATTGCTTTAAGTCACGACGAAAAGTGCAGTCTGGAACTTGCTCAGCGAACTGATCTCTCAGCAACACATCAGCCTTTCACCAACACAAACCCTACAAACTCACAGCACAGGCACACATGATCTTTACATTACATTAATACATTAGTCATTTAGCTGACACTTTTATTCAAAGCGACTTGCAGTGGTTAGGCAGTAGTGTTAAGGGTCTTGACTCACTCACATGGAAGACGGATGCTCAGCATGCAGAAGAAGGGAGTGTCACACCAGATGGGGAGCCGACACCAAGGAGACACCTCCACCCCAAGTTTTCAGACCACTGAAAAGAGTAAAAACGGAATTAGGGGGATAAAATAAAACAAATACAGTTAATAGGTGGCACACAAACTAATTAAAATTGCCTTCATTTAAATAATCAAAATAAAAACCAGATTTACAATGCAGCCTTCCTCAGGAAGGCTAATGCTGAGGATGCAAGCCCAGGCGCTCAAGTTGGGTCACCAGTCAGCAGTTCAGCTGGAGAACGGTTAGTGAGACATCTTGCCCAATAAAAGATCTTTGCAGTCCGTAACATGCAGTAAATGGAGTCTTAAAAGAAACGCTGTGACAAACAGCCGCTTAAGGCGAAGCAGTATGAGTATCAAGCAGAAGCAACAGCAGGTAAAATATCCTTAAAGTAAAGCAAAGAATATCCCATAGAGTCAGGAAACATGCCCACTAGCAGTGGATTTACCTACCGGGATAACCGAGTTAACTCCAAAGAGGAGTCCTCATGTCTCGCAGGTTTACTTATTAAAACACCGCCGTTTAACGTCTGTCCAGCTGATTAACATGATGTGGGGAAAACAAGGTATACACACCACAACTCAGGTGTGCAGATCAATTCAGCGAGGTAGCAACAGGAATCTCCATGACAGCCGGAAGTCACGTGACCAGCCAACCAGGTGAGTTCTTGATGTCAGGAGCTGGCTCTGTGCCTGCTATATGTCGCCACCCTCAGCTGATTGGTTGGTAATGCAAGAAGTCATTTTGTACTGCCACACATCTGTCCCTAGAAACGCTTTCCCTCCTAGGCACTCCTCTTGCAATCACCACTAACATGGACAGGATGTTCTAAGAATGGGCGGCCATTTTCCAAGACAACTTATTGGTCAGGAGGTGCTCGTTGATCTCTAATCCAGAACATAACCTGCTCCAGAGCAGATTAGCCATTCAGCTTAAGGTACCATGGTGATTTAACCCGGTAAGAAGTGAACCAATGTGGTAGTACAGAAAACACAGGGACAACCCTGAAGTTACTTGAAAAAAATCCAGCTTTGTGGTACAGGCCTCTGCTGACGTCCTCATGTTCTCAGGTCACCCAGGATGCTGCTGAAGGGAGTCTTTGACTTCATGTTGCTGTTGTTTCTCTGTTCATTCATACTGAATAGGTTTGAACAGTTTAAACTTTCAAACATGCTCTGTTTTACTTCTTTCGTCTAATTCTTGGCAGCAGGAAGTGGCTGAAGAGTTTGGTGAGTGGATGTGAAGCAGCTTCACCTGGCTGATAATCTGCATGTATAAAAATAGAACAGGGAGAACGACAGCATGATAGATGAAGGGTGTCGGAGACGGCCAGAAATGAAAAGAAAGTTTAGTGATTGCCAGACCCTGATGAGCCCTCATCAATCTTATCAGCACACACACTCGACTCGTTGTGGGTCCTTACGTGCCTGATGGGAGCGAGTAATGAAGGATACACCCCCCCCAAAATAAAGATGAGTGACGGTGAACTCACACTTCACACACAGGGATGGAAGCTGGTTAAACAAGCTTGGTTTTGTTTAGACTGCTGCAACCAAACAGAAACAAACTCAGCTGTGAGATCGAAAGCTTTTCCTCCTGAACAGGTTATTTATTTTCTAATATGTTCATCTTCATAGCTGGCTTTTGTTTCTGATATCTGAAATCATCAGATGATGAAACTGAGACATTTTGCCATGTAATGGAAAATATGAGCTGATAAATCTAATGGCTGCAACACATCTGTAAAAAGTAGTTCCAGGGTGATGTTCAGCATGGTGTAAAAAGTAGTTCCACGGTGATGTTCAGCACAGTGTAAAAAGTAGTTCCAGGGTGACGTTCGGCACGGTGTAAAAAGTAGTTCCAGGGTGACGTTCGACACTGTGTAAAAAGTAGTTCCAGGGTGACGTTCGGCACGGTGTAAAAAGTAGTTCCAGGGTGGCGTTCGGCACGGTGGAAAAAGTAGTTCCAGGGTGACGTTCTGCACCGTGTAAAAAGTAGTTCCAGGGTGACGTTCAGCACAGTATAAAAAGTAGTTCCAGGGTGATGTTTAGCGTGGTGTAAAAAGTAGTTCCAGGGTGATGTTCAGCACGGTGTAAAAAGTAGTTCCAGGGTGACGTTCGGCACGGTATAAAAAGTAGTTCCAGGGTGATGTTCAGCATGGTGTAAAAAGTAGTTCCAGGGTGATGTTCAACATGGTGTAAAAAGTAGTTCCAGGCTGACGTTCAGCACAGTGTAAAAAGTAGTTCCAGGGTGATGTTCAGCATGGTGTAAAAAGTAATTCCAGGGTGACGTTCAGCATGGTGTGAAAGGTAGTTACAGGGTGTAAAAAGTAGTTCCAGGGTGACGTTCGACACGGTGTAAAAAGTAGTTCCAGGGTGACGTTCGGCACGGTGTAAAAAGTAGTTCCAGGGTGGCGTTCGGCACAGTGTAAAAAGTAGTTCCAGGGTGACGTTCAGCACAGTATAAAAAGTAGTTCCAGGGTGATGTTTAGCGTGGTGTAAAAAGTAGTTCCAGGGTGATGTTCAGCACGGTGTAAAAAGTAGTTCCAGGGTGACGTTCGGCACGGTGTAAAAAGTAGTTCCAGGGTGATGTTCAGCACGGTGTAAAAAGTAGTTCCAGGGTGATGTTCAACATGGTGTAAAAAGTAGTTCCAGGGTGACGTTCAGCACAGTGTAAAAAGTAGTTCCAGGGTGATGTTCAGCATGGTGTAAAAAGTAATTCCAGGGTGACGTTCAGTACGGTGTGAAAGGTAGTTCCAGGGTGTAAAAAGTAGTTCCAGGGTGACGTTCAGCACGGTGTAAAAAGTAGTTCCAGGGTGATGTTCAGCATGGTGTAAAAAGTAGTTCCAGGGTGACGTTCAGCACAGTGTAAAAAGTAGTTCCAGGGTGATGTTCAGCATGGTGTAAAAAGTAATTCCAGGGTGATGTTCAGCACGGTGTGAAAGGTAGTTCCAGGGTGTAAAAAGTAGTTCCAGGGTGACGTTCAGCACGGTGTAAAAAGTAGTTCCAGGGTGATGTTCAGCATGGTGTAAAAAGTAGTTCCAGGGTGACGTTCAGCACAGTGTAAAAAGTAGTTCCAGGGTGATGTTCAGCATGGTGTAAAAAGTAATTCCAGGGTGATGTTCAGCACGGTGTGAAAGGTAGTTCCAGGGTGTAAAAAGTAGTTCCAGGGTGATGTTCATCATGGTGTAAAAAGTAGTTCCAGGGTGATGTTCAGCATGGTGGAAAACGTAGTTCCAGGGTGATGTTCACCATGGTGTAAAAAGTAGTTCCAGGGTGATGTTCAGGACAGTGTAAAAACGTAGTTCCAGGGTGAACTTCATTATGGTGTAAAAAGTAGTTCCAGGGTGATCTTCAGCACAGTGTAAAAGGTAGTTCCAGGGTTTAAAAAGTAGTTCCAAGGGTGACGTTCAGCACAGTGTAAAAGGTAGTTCCAGGGTGTAAAAAGTAGTTTGGGCTGATGTTCAGCATGGTGTAAAAGGTAGTTCCGGGGTGATGTTCAGCATGGTGGAAAACGTAGTTCCAGGGTGACGTTCAGCACGGTGTAAAAGGTAGTTCCAGGGTGTAAAAAGTAGTTCCAGGGTAATGTTCAGCACAGTGTAAAAGGTAGTTCCAGGGTGTAAAAAGTAGTTCCAGGGTGATGTTCAGCACAGTGTAAAATGTAGTTCCAGGGTGTAAAAAGTAGTTCCAGGCTGATGTTCAGCACAGTGTAAAAGGTAGTTCCAGAGTGATGTTCAGCATGGTGTAAAAAGTAGTTCCAGAGTGATGTTCAGCATGGTGTAAAAAGTAGTTCCAGGGTGATGTTCAGCATGGTGTAAAAAGTAGTTCCAGGGTGATGTTCAGCACGGTGTAAAAAGTAGTTCCAGGGTGATGTTCAGCATGGTGTAAAAAGTAGTTCCAGGGTGATGTTTAGCACGGTGTAAAAAGTAGTTCCAGGGTGATGTTCAGCACGGTGTAAAAAGTAGTTCCAGGGTGATGTTCAGCACGGTGTAAAAAGTAGTTCCAGGGTGATGTTCAACACAGTGTAAAAGGTAGCTCCAAGGTGTAAAAAGTAGTTCCAGGGTGATGTTTGGCATGGTGTAAAAAGTAGTTCCAGAGTGATGTTCAGCACAGTGTAAAAAGTAGTTCCAGGGTGATGTTCAGCATGGTGTAAAAAGTAGTTCCAGGGTGATGTTCAGCACGGTGTAAAAAGTGGTTCCAGGGTGATGTTCAGCACAGTGTAAAAGGTAGCTCCAAGGTGTAAAAAGTAGTTCCAGGGTGATGTTTGGCATGGTGTAAAAAGTAGTTCCAGAGTGATGTTCAGCACAGTGTAAAAAGTAGTTCCAGGGTGATGTTCAGCATGGTGTAAAAAGTAGTTCCAGGGTGATGTTCAGCATGGTGTAAAAAGTAGTTCCAGGGTGATGTTCAGCATGGTGTAAAAAGTAGTTCCAGGGTGATGTTTGGCACGGTCTAAAAAGTAGTTCCAGGGTGATGTTCAGCACGGTGTAAAAAGTAGTTCCAGGGTGATGTTCAGCACGGTGTAAAAAGTAGTTCCAGGGTGATGTTCAGCATGGTGTAAAAAGTAGTTCCAGGGTGATGTTTAGCACGGTGTAAAAAGTAGTTCCAGGGTGATGTTCAGCACGGTGTAAAAAGTAGTTCCAGGGTGATGTTCAGCACGGTGTAAAAAGTAGTTCCAGGGTGATGTTCAACACAGTGTAAAAGGTAGCTCCAAGGTGTAAAAAGTAGTTCCAGGGTGATGTTTGGCATGGTGTAGAAAGTAGTTCCAGAGTGATGTTCAGCACAGTGTAAAAAGTAGTTCCAGGGTGATGTTCAGCATGGTGTAACAAGTAGTTCCAGGGTGATGTTCAGCACGGTGTAAAAAGTGGTTCCAGGGTGATGTTCAGCACAGTGTAAAAGGTAGCTCCAAGGTGTAAAAAGTAGTTCCAGGGTGATGTTTGGCATGGTGTAAAAAGTAGTTCCAGAGTGATGTTCAGCACAGTGTAAAAAGTAGTTCCAGGGTGATGTTCAGCATGGTGTAAAAAGTAGTTCCAGGGTGATGTTCAGCATGGTGTAAAAAGTAGTTCCAGGGTGATGTTTGGCACGGTGTAAAAAGTAGTTCCAGGGTGGTGTTCAGCATGGTGTAAAAAGTAGTTCCAGGGTGATGTTCAGCATGGTGTAAAAAGTAGTTCCAGGGTGATGTTTGGCACTGTGTAAAAAGTAGTTCCAGGGTGGTGTTCAGCATGGTGTAAAACGTAGTTCCAGGGTGATGTTCGGCACTACTTGGAATAAAATTTTGCTTTATGAGGTGTGGTAATCAATGCATTCTGGTTTTGTTTACATCATACACAGCCTCCCAACTGCTTTGGAAACGGGGTTGTAATTATTATTGGGCTTTGGTTAATCAAAAGTAGATTTACCAAACAAACTTGTTACCTCTCATCTTTTAGTCCAGTTAAATCTTTTTGTTTGCCATCTCAAATGGAGCTGATTGTGCTCTTTAGTTTAGCACTAACATAACAGAAAGCTACAAGATGACAATCAATACACAGAAATGTGCAAAAGGTTTTAAAACTGAAAACAAAGCTCTTAAAAATACAATAAAAGCTTGTTCAGCTGTCCTTGTGCTTCTTCTTTATTTCAATCCAAGTTATTTATTCACAGTAAAAGTTTTCTTATGAACAGAAAGTAAACACATTCAACAGTCCAAGCAGAATCAATCTAATTACAGTGACTCTGTAATGACTTTATTCTTGTCTGTGCATTACAGTGAAACTTCTGCAGGGTTGTGGTTAGTGTGCCATCACAACAAACTCATAAACACACAGAGGTGAATGACACTGACACTCCCGCCCAACCCGTCTGCTCCTTTAACGGCCCATTAAAGCCCATTCCCGGTGTGACGACACAGGAAACGAGGCTATCCATTCTGCCCTTAGTGTTGGTGGAAGTTAATGATGAGATACTGGCATGACATGGTCTGTGGGCCCGGAGGGGCTTAGATGAAGGATGGAGTAGCTGAGGAGGAGGGAAGGAAAGATAAAATGCAACACAGCAAACTTGGCCAGCTCATCACCAGATTCAGACCCTGCCCGACCACTTAACTCTGGAGCGACTTTCTGGACCATTAGGAAACAGAGTAATGTGCAGACTCTGAGCATTTGGCAGCAAACAGTCACAGCGGAGGCCAAAGTTTCGTGTGTTTTGTGTAATCTGGTAGCTGCAAGGTTCTTAGCTAAGCTTCACTGGTTTTCATATGGAGGAGGAGACTCGTGCTCTGGTTGGTTCGCAGCACAAGGAAGCCAAGTTTTAAACAACTTCACAGCAGTAAAACTGGACTGATTAGCAGGCTAAACAAAAACTAAATAATTTACTTAATCTGCATAACTTAATGAAGCAGAGTGAAACTTCAGCCTGGATTCTGGGAAAAACACGGACAGGTGTTCAGTAAATTTTCACATTTGATCTTAAATTCAGTTTGAAATCCACGGAGCAGAGAAGTGTGGAAGTGGTCCTCCACAGACTGATATTAGTCAGTAAAATGAAAGCCGAGTAATAAAGGAAAGTACATTTTTCTATGAAAGGGTATATTTAATATTCAAAGACTTTTATTTTCCCATAACCCCCTGACAGCTCACTGTGCAGCTGATCTGAACCTTTCATCTAACTTTATCTGATCACTTTGTCTCTGGTGAGTCTCCTGTCCAAAGTCTTCAAGAACACTCTTCTGTTCAGGGAACTTTCTAATTGATGAGGCCGGATGTTTTTCTCTGAGCTGAATGTAAATTGGCTGAGAAACAAGAAGTACCAGCAGACTTCTGTTAAAGTGAACCGAATGCTAACAAGTGTTTACTGTGAACTCTGCACAGACTCTGTGGCAGAAAGGATAGTTCTGCTCTGGTGTAGAAGACGCTTCAACTCCATCCAGCAGTTTACGGAAAAAAATAACGTTTCTATCTTTGTGTTCTTACCAGAAAGACCCTCTGAGGTTAAATATGTCTTTTTGAAGAGAGACCTTCCATCTTTTTGAACCTTTCATGTCTCTCTGCTTTCTGCTTGTTTCTACTTGTTTCTATTCTGTTTGCTATTGATTTTTATGTTTGCTGCTGCTGTCGGCATCTTTTTCTTCTGTTTCCTCTGAGATAAACAAAATGGTGACTCAAAATGGACCAACACACCCTGTAAATGTCCAACCTGTGACGTCCTCTCTGTCTTTTACTGGACAGAAACTGGTTTTATGGACTCAAAGAAATCATTTATGTGGCATCTTTTAGTGATAACTGATTGTTTTGTAAACATCTGAGACATTTGCTGCATTTTGATGTAAATGGATGTTTAGAAAGTTGTATTTTTCTAAAATTCTACTTTTTTTTTAATCAACCACTTATATTAACAATCTAAGTTATAAAATTCACCACTCATCAATAGCAGGTGTCTTGAATGTTTTCCTCGTGTGAATAACCTTTCTGTCTGTGGAATGATGGACTCCTGGTACAGAATGATTTTATAACATTCCCAGATTGATGAGAAGACACAGCTGCTTCTCTAAGATCATTGCTGATGTCTTTCCTCCTTGGCACACACCTTTGCAGAGCAGAAAACTGACTAAACTCTTGTTTTATAAAGGAGCTTGCATTGACGAAGATCAGTTAATCAAGTGCTGCTACTGACCCGCTTCATTCCTGTGAAGTTTTGGCTCAGTCTTGTTAAATACACATTTCTTATATTAAGACCTGATGAACACTAAATGAAGATTATCATGTCTTCACACATTTAAACCTCAGAAATGTAAGACGGTTTACTCAAGCAGATGTTTTATTAAATTTAATTTAGTCACTCCCAGTAGAAAGGATAACATCAGTGGAAGAAGGCCAGTGGAGGCTCTTCTCCATCTCTGATTAGTTTTCTGTTTATCTGTCAAAAAGATTCATGTTGGTCCTTTAGGAAACTTTAGATGTTTAAATGTAGAAACTTTTTCCAAACCTAATAGTTTAAAAAACACAACATTGATGACCCCACTGTTAGAAAACAACATGCAGGATTCAAACTTGAGTAGCAAGTGGTAAAACTTAAGGATACAAAAGAGATTAAAACAAAATTGGAAAATGAGACGCTTCCTCTTCGATTCCCTTCAACATGCTTCGTATTCCCTTCGGCTTTGTTTCATGGGTCTCTTAAACATATAACACACAAACACTCAGCCTCTTACTTTGATCAACAGTGGTATGATTATAGTTTCTGCAGAGCAAACAAAGCTAATCATTGTTTATCCTCTTCTAGGATATAATGTTTATTAATAGGAAAGTAATACTGGCAGACAGGCCTCTGTGGTTGCTCCCTTTCTTCCCTTTGTTGGTATTGATATCTCATTACTCCACTCTATCAAACTGAGCAGCTGATGATAAATGAGCCCCACATGCACATATTAGACGATCAAAGATTTAAGGAGTTTAGCTGAAGTCCAATTATGAGTTCAGATAAGGTGTCAGAGTCGGACCATCACGCCGATCCGTGCTCGTCTCAGAGTTGCTGATGATGTTTTACCTGCAGCTGGGAGCAATCATTTATATCACTGCTTGTTAAATGACCTTTTCTGTTCCACCTCATCAAACTGTGTTTGTGTGCATCAGGATGAAAGCAGAGCCGCCCGAGGGAAGGACTGTTAGTTTGTAGTGAGAAATCATCCGATAAAACATCCGATAAAGTTCAGAGGAGAAAATGAAACCATCTGCAGGGGCACAAGTTGGAGATTTTTTTCATGGGATCTTTTTTTTATTGTTGTGCACTGTTAGCTAAAATGTCATATTTTCTAATTACAGGTTACTTGGATTTGAAAATAAGTTTCTTAACATTACTTCCTGTGAAGAGTAAGTAATGTAACTTATTATTATACAACCTGCCGTGGGCATATTTGCCTCCTGTTTCCTCTGAGACTAACAAAACGGTGACTCATGTCCCATCTAGTGGCCCAAAGTGGTATTACAGTAAAATGTGGTTTCAGATTAAAAACCTTTTTTATTATTATTTTTTTTAATAAATGTCACAGATATTTCTTTTTCATATTTCCGTGCATACCTGTAGATAATTTTGTGACATTGTATATGTTTTGTTTTATGCTTACAGCTGTTGGCGCTCAGCATCCTTCTAGCAACAGTTAGATGAAAATAATTTTAGACATTTCTTTAATTACAAAAAAAATTTGCTTAATGGTGGCATGGTTTACAGGTTAACAGCACGGATAGCCTGCAGAAACGTTTTTCAGGTAAAAATGACCATGAATAAATTTCACAGGTGCTGGCAGGTTGTGGGTTAAAAGTAGGATTTTTTTTTCTTCTTCTTCTTTGCTACTTTCTTATTTTTGTGGACAAGTATTTTATCATCAGGATAATCACCATCACCTTTGTTGTGAAGCCCTGCAGGAGTTTTTCCAAACCTTTCACTTACTGCGAGGAATGTCCTCGCCATCCCGGCGTCCAGCGCAGCCAGTTAGATTTTTCCGCTGCTGGTTCTGTGATACAGGAATGAAAAATACAGCTGAAACCAGAGATGGTGGATGAGATCTTGTTTATGCAGCAATCTCTGAGTCATATGAATAAAGCTCCTAAGAGGCAAAATAGCAAGAAACTATAGGGAGGTCAGCTAGTTTTGCAATGTTATGCAAGCTGATGCAAATATATTTACCGTGTTGTTGTCTTTTCCTTATTTTTATAAATGAAAACAATGACTAAACAACAAATCACATTATCTATAGGAACGAATAAAGAAAATTAATGTAATGAAAGGGGAGTGGGGTGTATTCATAATTACTTAATTCAATTATCCATCAAAATGTCTGTTTGTATTGAGTTTCGTCGCTTCAATTAAGAGTCACACAAACAATGTTTCAGTCAGCTTATTAAACTGTTGAGCAGATAATTGGACATGATGATAAGAGCAGGGTTCTGAAAATGTTTCAGGCCCTAATGGAAAAATAAATACCTAATCCTGATGGTTTCATAGTTCGTGTTCTGAGAAATTGTGCTGTCAGTTGCCAGATTTCTGTTTGCTGTTTAACTTGTCCTTCCAAAACTAACAACATCCCAAAGTCACATTTCAGCCTGTTGCATTTTGCCGAAATCCTTTAGAAATTTGTGGAGAATGTACTTCTAGACTCGGTGCAGGAAAATCTGGATCCACTTTAGTCGTGGACAGGTCTGGTTGAGGTATTGATGATGCTTCTGCTATGCAGTCAAACACACCTGTAACAGACACTGATGCAGTCACACCAGGATAGTCTGCTAGACTTGGTCCTGTTGGGGACTTGGTTCAGTTGGGGGGTGGAATATTCTTTCAGACTATTCCAGACGAGACACTCGATGAAGAAAACAACTTATTCTACATAACAGTTAAAAATGGAGCAGCATCAGACCTTAGCGGTCCTGGGTTGGTCAAATTTCTATCAGTTCGAACTTTTGCTGAACATTTACCAAATATAAATGTGTTCAGATTTAACCCAGAGTCCAAAATGACAAAACATTTCTGGATTGATCTGTTAGTTGGTTCCAAACACAGTAAAATCAGGTTTATCTTTATTTAGCTGAAGAAAATTCTGGAACATCCACGTTTTGATGTAACCGAAACACAAATTGAAGCTTTGTCTCGGACCAGAATCCCCTGGTGAGACTGTAATATAGAGCTGAGTGTCATCAGCATAATTACGATCAGAGATTTGGTTTGTTTTGATGTAAACTGGTGAGAACATGTAGATTCTGAACAATAGGGGGCCCGACATTGAGCCTTGGTGAACACCACGTCATCTTTGACTAGATCTAAAGTTACCAGTTGATTAATAAACATCTTAACACAGTATTTCATGACAAAAGTTAAATTATACGTTTCATGCAAGTATCGGGGGGTAGGTTCTCACTTTCTGTCACATTAGATATGCACCACTTGCCAGTTGGCTAATTCCCAGCTTGTAGTCTTGGCCAAGGGCTCTCCCGGCTCACATTACCAGACCTTCCTTTAACTATCATCTCTCACTTGCTGATGCTGACCAACCTCATTTCAATAGTTCAGCGCAAAGTGTTGGGATCAGTTCCTTCCATCCTCTGTAGCATTGTTTTTCTGAGATTTTAGGTGGAGCTCTTCATCTTAATCCCTCTAAGGTTTGCATCCTGAAGAAGGTCCAGTAAGCCGTGGCTGATCTGATGACCTCCTCTTCAAGATGTTTGTGTAGCTCCCTCAGATCCCAGATAAATATGATAAAGGACTAAAGAACTCATTTGTTGCAGCTGCAGTTTGTATTTTCAGATAACTTGACATGCTTTTTAGTTTGATTTGATTCAGATTTTTTTCAGAGCTTTCTTTATTCATTCACATGATGGTTGTGTGAACACTGGCTGTAAAACAAATTGCCCTGAGGGATCATAAATATCCTTGACATTGGAGGATGGATGGCTGAACTCCTCCTTTCTGTTTGACTTCTGGGCATTTAAATAATTAACTCTGTTACCATGGTAACCCTGTGACACCCACCTTCCTCTCCAATGCAGCACAAACATCCCTTTAAGGCTGTTGTGTATCTGTAAAAACACCAGCAGCAGCAGCTTCTGCTTGTGAAACATGAGCGTTGACTCCATTTTTCTGGAGGCCAAATTGTTTTTAAATGCACTGTCTCTTCCTTTTATTGCTTTTTTAATACTCTGTTTGTGAGCCTTTATTCCACTTGTCGTTTTGTCCTGATGAATCCCATTACTTCTGCTGCTTCTGTGAGGGCCTAATTTCCCTACGGGGATCACTCAGGTTTCATCTCGTCTCCTCTCAGGAGTCATGCTGCTGCACGCCTCCGCTGGTTTTCACAGTGCAGGTGATCCAGACGTCCGTCCACGGCGCGATCATTGTAAAACGGCCACATCTGTGACCTCAGCAGGATTCATCTTTTACAACCTCTGCATGCACATTTTCTAAAATTTCCTTGAGCTAAAATCCCTCACGGTCCTGAATCAATATTTAGGATTGGAGTACTTTCCCATGAGATGGTGTATTCAGAACATTTTCTATTCATTCAAATTGGAAACAGATTAAGTCACTTTATGTTTACATTTCATTGAAATTTTATAGTTTACGTGAACCACAGATACACATCACACACTCTATCAGGTTCTAGTACCGGGTCGGACCTTTTTAATCCTGGTGTGATAGATGAAGCAGGTGGTGGAAACCTTCCTCAGAGGTTTTCTCCATATTAACATGACAGCATCACACAGTTGCTGCAGGTTTGTCGGCTGCATCCATGATGAGAATCTCCCGTTCCACCACATCCCAAAGCTGCTCTACTGGACTGAGATCTGGTGGCTGTGGAGGCCGTTGGAGTCCAGTCAGGGGTTAAATTGTGCCAGGAGCACATCATGGTGACATTTTGGTTTTGAATAATTAACACAATATCTTTAACAAGTAAGGCAGTGAACCTCCTCTGTGCTTCTTTGTCTATTATGGAATACGAGATATCATGAGCTCCGATAAGAACTCTGTTGATCAAAGATGAAGGATGCACTGGGAAAGTGGTGTCTGACAAATAAATAACAGCCGTTTATTCCCAAATATATCACCATGGTTACCAAGGGTCTCCAAATGGCACACTTTTGGTCTGCCTGGTCCTATCTTAGAAAAACATGTAAATACTAATTTTCTTTTGTATGGAAGTAAAATTAGAAGTGCCACTAGGAAAGACTTCAAGCTGGTTCCCATTGTGGTTTCCAGTCCACCACGCCAAGTTATTGTCATTTCAAAGGCAAATGTTTTTTAAAGAAAATTAGTCAGACATAAATTCTACCTGTTTCATTCTATTTAAACCCTTATTACTCAGTTCCAGTGGTAATTACACAATTTCTGACCATTTGTGGACAAAAATTACCTCTTAAAAGAGTCCTCAGCCATGCCTGAAATGTATCTGGTATTTCTGTTTGTTGAGGAAGTTTTAGTGAAATAAACTGAGTCTGAGATGGGCTGAGGACATGTTCTCTTCGGATGAATCACAGCAACCATATTTGTAATAGGGATGCTGTCCAGATGTGATGACAATCAGAGACGCTTTCTCCTTCTTCTATCTACTGTTGGATGTCCATGCCTCTTAGCCAGAGCTGCTGTATTTAACCAGACGCATTTATGGAAGAAAAACAGTGAAATGCAATTATAGAGAATAAACCAGACTGTCTGTGTAATAATTACTAGACGTGAGACAGAGCAGCCATCCAGCTCTGATGCAAATCAACTGGGACGTTCAAGCAGCCGAGCTGCATTTCAATCCTGTCATTTCTAAGAGCCGATCAGGTCAGTGCTGGTGGAGCTGCTAGTTATTAGACGCTAACGAAGGTGGTGTTTTCCCATCTCTGGACCTCACCACCCCTGACCCCTGCCTGCTTGTCAGTCCAGCTGTCTAATAAGAAGCAGATTAAAATCTGAGCCAGCAGATGAATGAAATGAACTGCAGTAACTGGGCGGCCATCTTGTTTTTAGCCTTGGTTCTGATCAGGTTCTTGTCACCTCTGAGCTGCTAACAGCCTGCTTCCAGGTGTTTTATTTATAACACCTTTAAAACAATCTCTACTGCACAAAAATTCCTCTCAAGGTGTTTTTTTATCTGCTTTGAAGAATGCTGGATGCACATTCAGGAAGGACAGTAAAAAGCTGTGAATCCTGACAAAGATTAAAAGATTAAAACACTAAAGTCACGTGACTGCCATCTTCCCAGATGTGATATTGGACTTGAGCACTGCTGCCATTAATGATGCATTCTGGCTGAGTCCTTTCCTTTGATGAAACCAAAGTTAAGCCAACCACCAACATATATTTATCTTTACTCAAACCAAGGCCGGATCATGGAAACGATGGCGTTTCTCGTGTTTCATTAATGAAATGGTACAAAGTGTTTTCGGATTCCCAGAACTCTGCTTCCATGTGAATGAAACATCCAAATGATAAAAAAAACTGAAGCAAATCCACCTCAACTTGTCTCTGTGTGGACATGGTCTTCATTTAAATCACACCTCAGCGACCCCCTGTGCTTTCTGGGGGACCCTCTTGGGGTCTAGGGACCCCAGGTTGAGAAACCACTGTTTCAAGGTTTTCATGTGCCTATTTCTGTAGTTACCATAAGTTTCTTCGTGGTTTTGTGAGTTTGTCTGGTATATTCTGATTCTTTATGGCCTCTGAAGTTGTTTCTTGTGTTTCTTCCATCGGATTGTGTCCTGCTTCTATCGTTGCCGTGTTCACCCTCTGAACAGTTCATTGTGTGTTTTCGCTTCTCAGCAGTAAATCAAACATTTGGTGAAAATCTAAGAAAACCAGAATATGTGTTTTTTTTATCACTCTTTGATTATTGTTTTCATTCCCTGCAGTGGCTCGTTGGGTTTTTGTGATTCTAGCATCTCAACGTCTCGGGGAAACGCTGAGAAGACGATCGATGATTCACTACCTGCAATTAGTTTGAAAGGTGTTAACACTTCATAGGCAGCCACTGCTCTGACTAATGATTCGCACAACATCTTATCAATACAAGTAATTATGTGCAGCAGATTGTCATTTATTTATACCTTTAGGGATAATGAAGAGAGTGCATCCTCGACCACAAATGGATTGTTGGATAAACAGGATGTTTTATCAAAATGGTTGCTGCTTTGTAAAAACACAGCAGCATTTTTTTTCCATCGATCTGCAGGCTGTCTGCTACACGAAGCTAAAGTCCAAGGCAGCTGCTATTAAACCTTAATTTAATCATGTTTTCCACCTGTGTGGAGTCAAAATGCATGAAATACAATTAGTTAAAAACGCCATCAAAACTTAAATCTTCCTGATATCTTAAAAAGGAAGCGTTTAATTAATGGATCCATTCGTGATGACAATAACAAGGTGAATGTGTATCAGAAGTGCAAACAGAGATGCGCAAAGTGAAGCTGATGGGTGCTCGAGGTCCCAAAAAAACTGATCTTATCTCGAGATAGAACCAGATCCACCGAAAACCATTTTTCCTCCTAATTTATTAAGTTTCTGACAGTTTTCCAGCCTTACATTTAGAGAATGTCTCTTTCAACAGATGTGTCCATGTTTTGCTTTCAGTCCAAAAACAAGAAATTTTATTTATCTTTTAAACACTGAAATCTAAAAGTTGTTAGTTAAATGTGGATTTTGTTAGTTTTTTTGTTTTTTGTGGGATTTCAGGTCCAGCATGTTGATACCGTTTGTCAGAATGAAAAAAATAACATTGTGCATGTGAGGTTGTGCTGAAACGAATGAAGCCAAACAAGGTAAACAGTTGAAAAGGAGAAATATAAAATCAAAAGTTGTGTAAAACAGCAATTTATACCCTAGACCCAGAGGGTTAATAAAGGTTGAGGTGGTTTACTTTATGACTCTTATTGCTCATTTTTGCTGTTGCATGTTTGGACGGGTGTTTGTTCTGCAGGATTTCCCACATTTCCACACAGAATGTCAAATTAGTCAAATATTAAGGAGCAGTAAAGACTCTATTAATGACTTTTGGTCTTTGAGTTCATGATGTATGACATCTCACGTCTTCCTCGCTCAACATTCGCTGTCTTGGTTTGTTTGTCGAATGTTTGTCGAGTCTGCAGAAGCCACGTGACTGAACAGAAGCAATTTTAATAAGAAGTTCACAAGTATCATGAATAGCACCATCACCTGAAAACAGATCTGATTCAAATAAATCCTCCCAAGTGGAGCTGCGAGACCCCGCTCTAACCTGAAGCCCTCTCTGGTTGTGATCCCCCATGCACCCAGAGCGGAGACCCCCCACAGGCTGCCTTGGTGTCCGGTCAGCGCTCTTCATGAGTTCCACTTCCTGGGTAGACAGATCGTATCCACACACACAGCTCTGGCTTCCTGATTCAGAGGGACCAATCAGTTAGATGAAGCTGGAATTGAAGAGAGACGAGCGTGAAGTTGGATCTCTCTCTGGGACTCGCCTCCTTAATTTGTTAATAAAAGAGAAAATCTGTTGGTTGGTTTGAGTTTAATTTGAGTTTAGTGGGTCACTTTTTAAATTGATTCGTGGATTAAAAGGCTGATTAAATGTTTTATTTCACCGCCTTCTGATAACACTGTCCATGGCCTCTTGCACCTCCTCTCCCAACAGACTGATTTAGTCTTTTTATTGTAGGAAGGATGAGCTGCTGGGCTAATAATTACATTTTTCTTCAAGATTTCTGTAACAGTATGGGTTTATTTATTTTTCCACACTGAGGTAATTAAGTCAGGGGTTAATGTTGGATGTGTGTTTTCTTTGTTAAATAAATAAACCTGTTAGCACAGTTACAACTTGCTGTTGCTGATTGTGAACACTTTCTTGGTGATTGTAATGATTGGTCAGGCACTGGATGATAACATTTCCCAGTCAGAAGAAATCAATAAAATCAATAGATCCACACAGAGAAATAAATATCAAAACATGTTTTATTAACCATGTTTCTTTTGTCAGAGGGGAATGTGCTTGTGCTCTCAGCAGAGATTCTGGCTGCAGTGAACGTCATGGTTTTCTATTTATTACCTGTCATGGTGTGTGAGATGTGTCTAATAAAACCTGAGGTTTGATCTGTGATATTAGCTTGAAGGTGAATCATAATATGCTGGAAGAAAAAAGATGTGTTTTAACATGAAGCTCTGCGGGTTTTCTTTGTTTGTAGAGACTCTTCTGCAGGTTGTGTTTATGCACTTTTATTATTTTGCTTCCCTTTAACTTGATTAAAAACATACAGTATAAAACGATGTGTCGCCCTCAGAGGTGGTGCAGTGACATCAGGAGACATTTAGTTTATTGAATGGCTGTGGATTACTTGTGCACGGGAACAAGATAATTAAGTCATGTTTTACTAATCTGTCAAAAACTAAATTTGTTTCTGTTGCTTTACATTTGAAAAATGAAATGAAATGAAAAATGGAGGTGACATTATTCATCCTTTGAGGGAAACTGTAACAAGTCCCTAAATTAAGTGTCTCATACTAATTCTGATCATTCTTAATTGCAACAGATCTCAGAATTGTACTGTAAAGTCTCATTTGTGCTCATGCAGATTAGGCCTCCACAATATTAAAAACATTGGCTTCATCGTATTAGATATTAGACTACATGATATACAAATTGCAGCAACTTCCTAAACTGTAAGAAGTAATCATCCCTACTTGCATATTTTGAGGTGACGTGATGCTTTTCTAAACACTGCTGAGCATTCATGCTCTGTCAGCATCAACAGCAAATCCAATGGACTCTTCCTTTATGCTCCATGTAGATGCTGACGGCTCCATGTAGACGCTGACTGCTCCATGTAGACGCTGACTGCTCCACGTAGACGCTGACTGCTCCACGTAGACGCTGACTGCTCCACGTAGACGCTGACTGCTCCACGTAGACGCTGACGGCTCCACGTAGACGCTGACGGCTCCACGTAGACGCTGACGGCTCCACGTAGACGCTGACGGGTCCATGTAGATGCTAATGGGTCCATGTAGATGCTAATGGGTCCATGTAGATGCTAATGGGTCCATGTAGATGCTAATGAATCATGCTGATGGCTCCATGTAAATGTTAACGCTGCAACAGTAGAGAACATGAAGTTACGTTGTGGTGGCTGAAGGTAGCGAGAGGAGTGAGGAAAATATGGATGCATAGGAGCTCGTGGCTAAAAAGAAAACACGTTGGCTATTTGTAATGATTTTGGTTACAGGAGAAATAAGACACAGGAACTCTGCAGGACCTGTAGAATACATGTTCCAACCACCAGGGGATACATGTTTAATCTCTGCTGCCGCCTACAGGACAACCACAGGGAGCTATAGATGAATCCAGCAGCCATTTTGTGTTGCGCCACCATCCTTATGACCTCGTATCTCCCGACATGGACAGAAGCATAGGTATCTGGACTGATGAAGTTGATCTACAGTTACTAGCATTAACTAAAAGAATGCTAATATAGCAAAAGCTAGAATGTTCAACAGACATCCGTGCATGAGAGTTTTTGAGTTGAGGTCTATATGACCATTGACCATTACCTGGTCAAGCCTAGGGCAAGAAATGTCTCATCATATTTTCTTTTCTGTTTTTTAGGTAGTTGAAATGCCTGCTTTTAATTCATGATTATTTGCCCATTGGTACTACACAAGTTTGTCTATATTTTGCTAGCAGTGCAAAAACTATGAGCTTTTTTTTTTTTAGCCAAGCTGTGCCCTCCCTAGGGGGGCCGCCCCCCAGTTTGGAAAACCACTGCTATGCCATTAAAACAGGCTCAATTTTCTTTAGCTAAAGTCCAGTTCTGTCTTCTTTCAGTGCAGCACAAATCAGCAAACACACAGAAATAATGAATGTAGATTTGTATTTCCACTAGAGCCCTGATAAAGTTGAGTTTTGTTTCATGATGGGTGTCTTTGTGAAGTCAGAGGGACTAAACTTCTTGCAGCTCCAGGAGGCAAGCTGCTGCCTCTGAGGCATCACACTGAGCCAACACATCTGTCACAAGGAAGCTGCTTCCACCTTCACTCCTATAACCACGCAGGGAGCTTTTCTATTTAACAACTGAGATTAGTAACCTCTGGCAATGTCTGCGCCTCCCTCCTCGGTTACAGATGGGGATTTTCTGTGCTGTTAAGATCCTGTTTTATAATCTTTTTAAGTCTCTCAAGACTTTTTACCATGTTTTTATGTAAGTAGAATGACATGATTCTGGCTTTTAATAGCAAACTTGCTTCAGTGGCCATGTTATGTTCATGGTTTAATTGTTGTTTAAAATGGAGACTTTATTATGTTTATTTGCACATACAACATCAATGCACGCATGTTGTATGTGCAAGTAAACATTCTCATTCATGAGTTTAGTGCATGTATGGATGGATACTGTACTCCACTCTATACTGCCACTTGTGCTCAAAATGCAGAAAGGCGAGTCTACAGAGACTTAAAGTGGCTCATAATGATGCCATGAGGCTTTTGTTGAAGAAGCTGAGATGGTGCAGTGCAAGTTGCATAATTGTGGCTGCTTGGGTCACTTTTCAGATGATTTTAAGAACACTTAATGTTTAAATTTGTCACCTACGTTCTTCAGAGAATCAGATTAGTAACTAATGGACAATTTAGTACTATATGGTGGAGCTGTCTTCTTGTGGGTGCTGACTGACATATCTATGTATATGTGTGTATATACTGTATGTATGTGTTTGCCTGTTTATATGCATTTCATGTTGTATATATTTTTGTTTTTGTTATCTGTGGTTTTATGATTTTTATCTTGGACCTCAAGTCTGTAATAAAGGTTGGAGTTGGATTAGATGCAATTTCAGTGCAATTTTGGGCTGCTATTGGGTTTTTTTTTAAGTTTTTTGCTAAGCCCTGAATTTTATCAATTTTCTATTACATTTCCCTCCCGTGGGCTCACCACCTGCAGGAGGGGCCATAGGGGTCGGGTGCCGTGTGAGCTGGGCAGCTGCCCCGCGACCCAAATCCGGATAAGTGGCAGAAAATGGATGGATGGATAGATAAATACAGGGACGGTTTTTATGTACAGAGATCCAGTTCTCTGTTGACTGAATGGTGAAAATTCAAAGTTTTAGACACTGAAAGCAGCTGCACAACCTCCAGCTTCAGCAGAGCTGAAATAAAATCATACTGGAAGCATTGGAAGCACTGCATAGAACAACACAACCTTTTTATTTTATTTTATTTTATTATTATAATAATAATAGATAATAATAGATATAAAAGTCAGTATCCCCCAGTCTCCTCACAATGGACTTCAGTCCTATTATTTTCTTCTGTGTTTGTCTGTATTTGGTTGTTGTCTGGTTTTCTGGCTGTTTATAGTTTCCCAACCATGCAGTCAATTATAAAGTGGATATTTAATCTTTTTCAAATGTAAATTTCATCTGTTAAATTCTTAAAGTTGTCACACGGTATACCAAGCCCTGAGCCAAATAACCTTTATTTAAATGCCACTTGTTGACTTAAAGGTCCCGCTGCTGTTGCAGTAATCATGCACTGATTTGTGATAGGAAATATGGTGAAAACACAAACTCTTCCTTCAACACGCTGCTGAGTGTCTGCCCCCAAACTAAAATATTGACTACAGATGGAGAACATTACTTTGCACTCAAAGAATCGTCTCATTTCATGAGGTGAAGACTCAGTGAGGAGAAAACAGCCTTGAGGTTCACACCACTGAAAATGAATGTACTTTAGCTAATGTGTTTAATATGAATTTAAACATGCCCTGTAGCTGTTGAGCTCACCCCAGGAGTTTTATAGTAACTGTTAATTGGTAGAAAGGGTGAAACAATCTCTTTATGTGCAAAAGTTGTGCAGCCACTGCACATGTATCTATGGTGGGCTGTACAACTGCTCCTCATCTCCTCAGGCTCTTAATTTAGTTTTGATGGCTCTTCTCTCTAAGATGAAATCAAGAGACTAGTGGCAGAAATGGTTGGAAAAGGATTTGACATACAGCACTAATGTCTGTAGCCACATTAACGGCCAACAGGATTTTGTCTCTAGGCTTTGATCAGGTGAGGTTGCAAACATGCACATTTCAGATGCATCATTATGAATTCAGGAAGCAGCAGTTTCAGTCGCCCCGAGCAGCCAAACATCCCGTCATCCAATCTTTGAGAGGGGAAAAAATACTGTCACTGACTGGGATGCAAATGTGATGTTTGAGGAGTTGATTAACATTTATCGCCTCCAGGCTCTTGATTAAATCAAAGCAAAGGTGTCCATACTTTTTTTTTTTTTTTAGCTTTCTGTGGTGGTTGAAGAGGAGGTGACGTTTTCACAATGATCAGGTGCCCCCCACCCTGATAATTCCCTCTGCAGTGTTTGTCTGTGTGGAATCCAAACAGACTTCTGTGGGAGATTAAATGTGAACAAATGTCCAGAGATTCCCAGAGGACCGTAGGGGTGGTGAGGAAAAGCTGCTCTGGGAAATTCTGGACTAGAAAATTAGAAAAGAAGCATTCATGCAAAGTGAAAACTATTGGTCTGTTCATTAATGTCATAATTGTTATTATCAGTCTTGATTAAACCTTTCTAAAAATTTTCCAGACCACTCAGCATGTCCAAATAAAAAAAATAATAAAAAAAGGATTTACTTGTAAAAAGCAGCAAATCTGCACCAATTAAAAAATTAAAAAATCTTAAGCTTGGAAAAAAGTGTGTTGCTTTCAGGTTTCTCTTTCAATTATTGTTGAAACTTTCTGACTTCAAGCTCATCAGTCTAGCGACTGTACCACAAAACATTGCTGCTGGAGTTTCTAACTGGTAATATGACCATTGTGGGTTGTGTTACCATGGCAACGCTAAAAATGATAGCTGTTAAATTCAGATGAAATTGAATGAAAACTGATGGAAGTGTAACAGAGACAGAGAAGTTATTGAAATCTCCAGAGATTGTCATGAGTGTATGAGGATGTTGTGTTTGTATCCAAGCAACGACTGAGCTGATGGCGCCACAGGCTGCATCTGTAGCGGTACCAGGTATGATATAAACCGCCTCCAGAATAACACAGGTAAACTCTCTGGGTGTTTAATTTGGCTGTAAGCTCACAGCTAACAGTTTCAGGTCTCCTTTACTTTGACAAGTCCAGGATGGCACCACCTGTGGTTGAAAAGCACTGCATGCCTCCTTCTTTTAGCTTTTGCTAACTTTACTGTGTCTATCTGCTCGTACAATAGAAGCACTACTAAACTGACAGATTTACTCAGTGAGGGCCCCCTAATGACTGCTAATCCAACACTGGTCTTCATCCTGTCTCTTCTCTGAGATCTCAGGGACCAACAGTGGTGTATGGATATACCTTTTACTTTTAGCCTCTTTTTAAAAGCAGCTTTTCTATGAGTTACCTTAACCTCACCTGGAAGACTGTTCTACAGCACAACTGACCTATAGAATACTGTCCTCTTCACAGAGTCGGTCTCAGGTAGGGGTAAGGTAATATGCAGTGAATTATATTGTTATTAAGAAATGTAGGTGTCTTACTGTTAATTATTCTATGAAAGAATGTAAGTGCATTAGCAGAGAGTCTATTGTTGACATTCATCCAGGTGAGACGTTCATGCACATCTGCAACACGAGCTCCTGTAGAACAACCACCATCTGAGCCACCTGTAATTTCATCAGAAGCCCGTCTGGTGCAGCGGACCATCCGACTGAACAGTAACCCAACTACACACAACCAGTGAGCAGAGTACTTGACAGAGCAACTGTGAATAGTACACATTTTTGGGTTATGGCTAAAGCTCCCCCAATTTTGGAAGCAATTTTGTTGATGTGATCTGACCATGACAATGTGCAATCAAGCCAAGTCCAAGAAGCTCCACAGGTTTTACTTGCTGTATTGTTTGACCATCTATATGTATATTCATTTTAGGATCCTCTGATAACCTGTTTAGAACCAAACATTCTAGTCGTTGTTTTGGATATATTAAGGCTAAACTTATTTGTCTTAATCCAATTATTTAATATGTTAATCTCACACGACAGGACTAACAGCAACTGAGATTCATATAGCACCTTTACAGCAACAACAAAAGGCTGAAGTTGTCCCACCAAGGGCTTCAGTCTTCTAACATTTCGTCTAACCCACTGAGACATCCTACCTATCCCCTCTTTGCAGGCACATAAAACATCATTTCTACGTGAGGGGAGGACTCAGCCATAAATCCATGCTACCCTGACCTCCGTGTTTAAAGCGGTTCCTCTGTGTTGTTATGAGACTTTCATCAACTGTACCTCCGTGTCCTGAACTAAACTAATTAACAGCCCATAAATTATATATATATATATATATATATATATATATATATATATATATATATATATATATATATATATATATATATATGTGTGTGTGTGTGTGTGTGTGTGTAATAGGTCTATGGGGTAGTTTTATTGTCTAAAACTCTCAGAAGTGAAATTTAATTAAATGTTTTGTATCAGCACAGTATTATTATGATATCAAAAAATCATTTGATTTCCATAAACATTGGGAAAGAAATTCAAAATGAGATTTTTTTACTTTTCACAGTCAACACAAAATGAAATAAACTGAATTCAGTTTAGCCCCATAATTACACCCTTTTCTTTTTATTGTGTGGCTCGTGCAGCCGTTCATGTGCCTGCAGAACACGAGATGATTCCAGCCGTCACTGAACCTCATACTATGAATTATGACAGCCGGATAGAAACGACGAAAACAAGCAGAAGCTTTTATTGTAATATTACAGGGCTGGAAATGACTATTTACTCACGTTTCTTCCACTGTTAACGAGCATGAATGAATTAGTTATTCATGTGATCTATAAAATGTCAAGTCCACAGTGGAAAGGGCTCATCACGGGCTGAGGTCTTAAAATGTCCTGTTTGAACTTTGTGTAAGTCCATAATTAAAGATCTGAATCTCATCTCACATATTTGATTTGAAGAAGTCGGAGCTAAAACTCACATCAGTCCTCAGAGGTTAGAAAAGTGATGTGTTTTTCAGAGCTGGTCAGACGTAGGGACGTCCAGGGACTCGTGGAGGCGTCGGAGCAGGTGCTGATATTTCCCTTCCAGCCTGAAACCTGCTGAGACCTGGACATGAAAGTTTAATGTTTCCGTCTGAATGTTTCGTCAAGCTTCCATCTCCTCGTAGATTATTGATTGCCATCTCTTTTTTCCCCTTGTTTGTCACTCGCCCTTCTCTCCTCTCCCCTGACAGCGAAAGTGTTAGAACAAGACCTTTTTAGCACACGAGTCTGGGAGACGGGCCGCCGGCCTGCATCCTAATCTGGAGACCGGAGGAAGGTAATGCCCGCGGGGCTTCTGCTTTATGTCCAGGTTCGTCTGGGAAAGTTATCAGCTGATATCTGCAATGCTGTCTGATCTGGAAGAAGCCTGGTGGGATCATTTAACGTGTCTTTGTGGGCCTTAAAGCTGCAGTGAGCTGTTAACAATGATGGGATTGGAAACTGGGGTTTTCTGGGAATTGAAGGTCAAATTTGGTCATTTGACCATCCCCTCAGGAAAGCATGGAGATGTTGGATCTGACTTCCTGCCAGATTCACCCGTTAAAGCCCGACCCAAGAATAAATGCAGAGAAATTCCCATATTTGATAAGAAGTTTTTTATTTAGCTTTAACATAACCAAACTGTAGAAACATAATTAACAAAAATAATTTTTGTATATTTTAAATTTATTACTTTGTGATGTGTCAAAATTATAGTAGTGAATTTATCTTTTTATTTATTTTTAAAAAGCGCTATCAAATGATTAAAATTCACAGCTTACAAATTAATTATGATTAATCACCACATGCAACTGTGCCTGAAATTTGGCCGTTTTTCCTTCGAGCCAATGCTACAAATATTTGAGCTGACTTCTCAGGACTTGCCTTACTCATTGCAGACATTTGACTGTGACAGCTTTCCTCGTGGCTTCTTCGTGGTTGCCATTTCTTTGTGGTTTGCTCCTTGTAGCTCTCCTCAACATCTGTTATTCTGCCCTCTGGGAGTGCAGTGCCCTCTGTATGGACTACCTTCCCTCTCTTTGTTACCTGGTGGTGTGGATCAGTGAGTTAAACTCTCTCTCACTCTTAGTGTACAGCTGGATGTCAACCATGCAGATGAGGTGACTGATGGTGGCCCATTCCTGAGTCAGTAGCCAGACTTGTTTATTAATTAACTGAGGGGGTTCGGGCCTAACAGCAGCAGGGACACAGCATCTCCTTGGTATATACTACATGTGATGGAAACTTGTGCAAAGGGCTCGAAGTTGGCCTCCAGGGTGGTCTGCCACAGCCTCATTGAGTTAGCAAAAAATCTTGTGCAGCTTCAGGCATTTCAGGATCCATGTAAGTGGCATTGAGTCAGAGGCTTTCTGGTAATGAATCCAGCGCAGGCTGGTCTGTCTAGTTTTACAGTCTTGGTGTGACAGTTCTATTAACCAGCAGCTGGTGTTTGGCTCCTCTGGTACCTTTACCAATGCCTTCCTGTGTCTCTGTCGGATCAGTATGGAACATGGTAAGCCGCTATGATACCTGACAGGAGCTTCCATGTTGTAGAGAGACAAGTTTCATGCCGATAGTTGGATGGGACTGTTCCCTTTTAAGGATCTTTAGTATCAGGACTGTCCGTGACTTGGTCAGTCATCAGGGTGGGTCCCATCCCTCAGCAGTTGATTAATTTGTGCCACTAGGTGCTCATGGAGCGAAGTTAGTGTCTTTAAACACTAAGGGGCTGAGTTATGACGAGGGCAAAACTGCTGCGCTATTTAACATTTGCTGCGCAGTTTTGCTCTGGTTATGTTTCTACGATTAGCGCCTGATCTATTAAGACTGCTCCTGTTATCATTTGCGGAGCAAACAGCAGTATTTAAATGAGGATTTAGCGGCGCTGTTGCTTCGTCATGGAGGGATCCGGAGAGCCAGGTGGACGAAAACGTAAAATGAAGTTCGAGCCAACTGAAGTCGAAATATTAGTGGAGGAGGCAAACAAAAATCTAGCTGAGCTAGAGGGGAAGAATTTAAATATCACCAGAAGGGCTGCAATATGGGAGGACATCTGCAAAAAGGTAAATGCAGTGGGACAAACAAAAAGAACTGCGGATGAAGTGAAGAGGAGGTGGCACGATCTGAGGAGGAGAACTAAAGAAAAAATAGCCCATAATAAAAGATCGGCAAATAAGACCGGCGGGGGCCCATCAGAAGAGATTCCCCTGACCAATGTTGAAGAGCAGGTTCAGCTCACCTTCTGCGAAGAGCAGATAACAGGTGTGTCGGGGTATGATACGCTGGAGCAAGATGCAGAGCAAGGTATGGGCACAAAAATAAACGAGTTTACATAATGTCAAAGGTTTTTATTGTCAAAATAAGATCGTCTCATTTTGGACATCACTCAAACTTAAATGATTTTTACAATTCAAACATATCCGTTTGTAGATTTCGTTCCAGGGGTTCAGTCGCCACCTCATTCTTCCCATCAAGCCCAGGCAAGACCACCAGCAGCAGAGCCTCGAAAACATTCTGAGGACATGGATGAAGAGCTGCTGCTGCAGCTAAATAAACAGTCTGCAGTCCTTAAAGATGGACTCTCAGCTGTTGCGCAAGAGGTGCGCGCAGTGTCTGGCGTGGCACGTTCGCTGCGGCGAGACACTCGTGCAATTGCTGTACACACCCGGCAGCTGGTCAGTGCTGTGTCAGGGCTGACAACGGCCATTAACTCTCTGACAAGAGTCGTGGACGAGGGGCTGCAAGAGCTGTCAGTTCCAGCGGCTCCAGAATGCAGCAGCCAGAGCCCGGTCAGGGGACAGAGAGAACAATTGAGACGCAGGCTGGAGGTGCGGTGCGCACTGTGCGTAATCTGCGCAGGAGAAAAATTGTAAAGAAATAAAATTAACTTCTGTTAAATCATGTGTGCTGTTCTTTATTGATTTAAAAGATGAAAAATGCTTTACTCTTACCGTTCAGGAAAAAACATTTCGAATCAGGGTGATACGCGTCTGCTGTCCTGCAACATCGGGCTGTTGAGGCCCGTGATTGTCATCCGTCTCCTGTCTCTCCTCGTCCATGGCACCATGCTCCATCCCATGACGTTTTGCAACGTTGTGGAGCATGCAACACACAATAACAATCTGGGAGACCTTCTCTGGGCTATACAAAAGTGCCCCCCCCGTGCGGTCCAGACACCGAAATCTGCTCTTTAGGATGCCGAAGGTGCGCTCCACAATGTTCCTTGTGCGCACGTGAGCTGCATTATACCGGTTCTCCCCTGCAGTGGCAGGATTGAGGACCGGTGTCAGGAGGAAGGGCTGCAGGGGGTATGCGCCATCACCTTAAAAACCGAGGATGAACAGTTACCAGATATGTCCATGTACACAATGTACAAGGGGAAATCATTATATTCACTTACCCAAAAGCCAGCCATCTCCATATTCGCCATCTCTCAGCTTTGAGAAGATGACACTGTTCCTCAGAATGAATGAATCATGTACTGACCCTGGATATTTTGCCACTACATTTGTAATGGTTCCTTTCGAGTCGCACACAACTTGCATATTCATGGAATGTGTGTGCTTACGGTTCCTATAAATATGTTCTCTGTCTGAAGGAGGGACAAGTTGCACATGCGTGCAATCTATCGCTCCAATTACCTTGAGAAAGCCGGCCATGGCATGAAAGCCAATCTTAGTGTGATTCAATTCCTCTGGTGTGCATGGGAAATGAATATACCTGCCCATCCTCCTTAACATGGCTTTTAAAACTTGAGAGAGGATGCTCGAAAGCCTACTCTGCGATATCCCAGCACTATTTGCAACTGTGCGTTGAAATGACCCAGATGCTAAAAAGTGCAATACTGCGAGCAGCTTTGTCATACAAGGGATGGCTTGACCTCTCCTTGTGACAGAATCTAGATCAGCCCTCAACTCATCCAGCAATTCTATTATTGCAATGCTGGATAGACGATAGGTCTCCACAATCCTCTCCTCAGACATTCCTAATATATTAATACGAACGGAGAAGATGCGTTCTCTTCGTCGCCTTTGGTGTCTGCGCCTTCTCCGTAAGAGTATTGCTGCAGCCATTGTGCGTGCTGTTGTGCCTACTTAGCACCTGCTTTTCAGATGCGCTATTTATATGCTCCCAGATAATTACCGCAAATTCGTTACAGGCTTTATAGATCACACTACTGCGCAAACAGCAGTATTTAATTGAAGATGTAGCAGCGCTGTTTGCTCTGTCATGTAAGGTTCTGGAGAGCAAGGAAACCGCAAACGCAAAATTAACTTTTATCCGATAGAAGTTGAGACAAATAAAGGAGACAAATAAAAATATTGCGGAAGTCGAGGAAAAAAATCTAAATGTCACCAGAAATGCTGCAATATAGTTTCATATTCAAGTTCAATTTATTTATAAGGCACACTAACAACAACCTTTAGGAACCAAGGTATTGTACATATAAAAACATGCAAGGAACAAATAAGAAATAATAAAGGTTTAAAAGCTATAAAGAAATAATAATAATAATAATAATAATAATAATAATAATAATAATAAAAGACAGGCATGATAAAGTCTTTAAACTTATCCAGCAATTCTAATATTGCAACGCTGGATCGTCTCCACAATCCTCTTCTCTGGCATTCTAAATATATTAATATAATAGAAAAAAATGCATTATCTTAGTCGCCTTTCATGGTGTCTGTGCCTCCTCCTTAAAATTATTACTGCAGCCATTGCGCGTATACTGTTGTGCCAATTAGCACCTGCTTTTCAGAAACGCTACTTTTAGAGCAAACATAAACACCGCAAACTATTTGCGGGCTACATGAATCCCACTGCTGCGCAAACCAGATTTATTTGCATAGTCTCCTCCCACTAATGTGCACTTTCTGGCCGGAACGCCCATAATGCATATGCAGTAGCTTCAGAAACGCAAAGTGGAGAGCGGCGCAGTTTTGCCAGGATAACTGACGCAGTTCCATGTTTGCGGCTTTGATAGATAAGCTTGGGCCGATTTTAGCGGAGCAAAGCCGTCTGCACCTGTTTTAGTACACGCAAAGCGTTAATAGATCAGGGCCTAAGTGTGGATCATGTTCGGGCCAGGTGCTGACCAGTTCTTACCTGAGATTCTTTGCTGGATATCTGCCACCATGATGGTAGCTGGACTTTGTCCAGGGGGGGAGCTGTGGTCCAATGTGGTATTTGAATGTGGTACATTCAAATTGTAAATATATGTATATATCTGTTTTTAGTACTTACCATATTTTTATTCTACTTTAAGTATTTTATTTATATTTATTTCCTCCTTTTGCCCTTATTCTTAATATTTTTGATATTCTTTTATTCTGATGCAAATACCATAAGGAGTAGCACCCCCTAATCTCGCTGTATGCTCTGGTTTACAATGACAATAAAGGCTTTCTGATTCTGATTCTGATTCTTTTAACCACTGTGCTTCACCGTTATGTGATGCCTCCTTCTCACATATGTTTTTCCAGTATTGTTCAGACCCCAGCCTTGGTGGGTTAGCGTGGATGGTACTACCCTGCCACTGGGAACACACTTTAGCTGGGTTAGTGGAGAACAGCTGGTTTATTTTCCTGGCCTCCATGTTTCTTGTGTATGTCCTCAGTGGTGCAGCCATTTTGGAGTCTTTGTTTGGCAGGTTCCAGGGCCTCAGGTATGATCATCTGGCTGTACCTCTTGGAAACCCTTTTTGTGGTTGTACCCTTCTGTACCTCTGACAGTTGACTAACTTCCCTCTGAGTTGCCTTGATTTTGACTTCCAACCTCCTCCTCGATGGTGCCTCCTTCTTACCCTTCATATTGATGAGGATCACTGCTGCTGTGCTGTATATCAGCTCATTGGTTTCAGTGATGGTGGCAGTAGGGATGGTTGTTATTGCTACATTCACAGCAGCTAGAAGACTTTCTGGTGCTACTTTGCTCATTCTTGCTAGCCGGTGTCGGGTTGACAGGCTCTCATCTTAGCCATGATCTTATCCTTCAGGTCAGCTGCTCTTTCACTCATCTCAATTATCATCGGTGTTTGATATCTCTGGGGGGCAGCTGATGTTAACTCCCCCTTCTGACCTATCATCCTGGCTCCCCCTTGCTGTAGCATTAGCATGTTATATCTCCTCAATCTCTAACTGTAATAGGAGCTGCTGTTTGTGGATGTTGGAACACTGAGCTACAAGTTGTATATATATTGCTCTAAGCATTGCACATGAATGTATGAAAAATCAAAGCCCATAGAAATTATGTGTGTGAAATGGTTGTAAATTTAATTAACACATAATAGTCATGATTTTCCTTTGATAATAATCGGACCATGAAAACCTGTAATCATGACATCCTTAGAGTGAAGTGAGAAGACTCTGAGCTTTAAAACTGCAGTACCAGCTTGGTTTGGTAGGAGCTGGAGCGTTGTTTAGAAGAGTAACGTCTTCAGATGTTGAAGTAGTTGCCATAGTGCAGTGATTGCTGCTCCTGTTCCTGGCTGAAGACTTGGATCAATAGATGGATTTCAGAGACAGCTGGTTAAGCTTTCAGTCCTGCAAAGATTTTCCACTTTGTCTCTGTCATCAATACATCTGATGCTTCATTTCAGAGAATATATATTCTGATAAGGAACATCTTAAATTAATGGTTAATTTATGCTGTTTATCTGCAGCCTTCACATTACAGTGATTGAAATGGATTTAATCCAATAATGAATATTTGTTTTGTTTCATCATCACATTGATATTAAATAATCAGCTCAGTCATTTTCCAGCTGCTTATTTTTCTCACTTTTCTGCAGCTGTAAAAAACGAATGAGCGTAATTAAGAGCTGCTGGTTGGACAAAACAATATTAAGTTAAAATGATCTAATTAATTTCATTAGCCATTAATCGTGTTTCTTCCGTCTTTTATCATTCAGCTCATTAAATGCAATGTGTAATAATTTTTCCATTAGTCATCTGTGAGCCAGTACATTTAAACTAAAATCATGATTACTGTTAATTAAATGAATCTTTAGACCATTTTTAATTATTTGTGATGCACAAATAAAAACAAGACCAAACAACTCAGGGATTCAGATTCTCATTTATTTTAATCAGTAATTCTTAAATGTATGGAAATATTTGGATTATTTATTAGTGTTACATGTGTAAACAGTGTTGGAGGTGAAGCAGCCTTCATTTAGTTCTTTTTTACTAAGATAAATGATTTAATGCTTCCTCCCTTCCTCTAATTGTGCTGAAAATATGTTTACGGTATGGTATGGTATGGTTTATTGTCCTTGCTGATCTTAAAAGCTGATCTGCTCATCATCAGCATCAGCAAGGACATTTAAATCCTGGTTTATAAATCTCCCTTCAGCTATAACAATTTATCCTGGTTCAGCTTCCTCACCACTACATCCTAAACCAAACTCTCCCGTTTAATAAATCAGTCCAGTCGAGGACCAGAACAGGTCTAAATAGAGGTCTCTTAGCAACATAGTAGTGATGGTGATGTTTTTAAATAATGCTGTTATCATGGATCATGGTGGATTTACCAGATAGAGTCTCTGAATAAAACTACATTTAGTGGCTGGATTGTAAACCTCCTGGATGGGATAGAAATGCCTGAAAAACGTCTGTAGATCATCTAAAGGGTAGCTATCCATCACATTTACCCCACAGAGCTACACACCATCGCCCCTGAGAAACTGGGGATAATAGATATTGTTTCGTGCTAATAATAAATTTTCCCTGAGTAGAAGCTCCAGAGGATAATAAATAAAAAATTATTACACCAACTTTCTGAGGAAACAGTCTTTTTACTTGTTTCCAACTCGGTCCTGTCCAGCCTCGTCTGTTTTACCTGCCGTATCTTTGTAGACAGAACCAGGTCACCTCCTCTCGGCTCTGATCACTTCGTCTCTGAGTGCTGGTGACTCTGACTTAAATATCTGCTCTATAAGCGGATCAGTTTTGCAGCATATGGGTTGTGTCTGACGGGACGACCGCAACTCCACTCACAACTACAGCAGTGGGGAAAACTTGTTTTCTAACATGTCGGTGAAATAAATCCTTAACGGGCCTGATCAGACATTTTTGTTCCAACTCTGACTTCAGGAAACTTAAAGTTGAGGTGATTTTCCTTCAAGCTGCAGACTGGACTAAATATATAGTTCTCAAAACAATAAAGAGAAGACTTAAACAACACATCTTACATCTTAATGAATGAATATTCCAGTTAAAAAACTTCATTACATAGTGGAAAATGATTCATTTAAAAGAAGATCATGAATCCATGGAGGTCTGGATTCCCAGTCTGATCCAGCATCTGTGGAAATTCTTCCAGATGATTCAGAATGGGGTTCAGTGGTGGGCGTGGCCTCCACCTGCCTGTATGCACCCCTTACAACATCTGGACTCCTGATGAGACCTCCTCCCAGACCTGGATCAGGACATCATTCAACCCCTGGACAGTCTGTGGTGGACGTGGCGGTATAGGATGGAACGAGACCTGATGTCCCAGAGGTACTGGACTGGATTCAGGTCCGGTGAACGAGCAGGCCAGTTCAAAGCATCGATTCGTCATGTGAGAACTGCTGACTCACTCCAGCCACACGAGGCTGAGCATTGTCCTGCATCAGAAGGAACCAGGTCCCACTGCAGTAGCATTTGGTCTGACAACGGGTCTGAGGATCTCATCCTGGTACCTAATGGCAGCCAGGGTACCTCTGGCTAGCACATGGAGGTTTGTGTGGCCCTCCAAGGACCTGCCTCCTCAGAGGTCATGCTGGGATTGCTGCAGGCAGCAGAACATTCTCCACGGTGTCTTCAGACTGTCTCACATCTGCCACATGTGCTCAATGTGAACCGGTTCTCAACCGTGAAGATCACAGGGAGCCGATGGCCGGTCCGCCTGCACGGTGTTGGGCTGTGAGCACTTGTGGACGTGGGGCCCGCTTTCCGCCCTCATGGAGTCCGTTTCTGACTGTTTGAGCAGAAACATGCACATTATTGGCTGCTGGAGGTCATCTCTGGCAGTCCTGCTCCTGTTCCTCCTTCCACAAAGGAGGAGATAGTGATCCAGCTGTCGGGTTGTTGTCCTCCTACGACCCCTCTACTAGCCTTTAAACTGGTATCTCCTCCCTGCTCTCCACACTGTGCTGGGAGACACAGCTTTGATGTTCCATCCTGGATGAGCTGCAGACATGCCTCATGTTACCTCTAGTGGTAACATAAGAAAAATCAGCAGACAGGATGAAGACAGGGAACTGGTCAGTGGCCTCCACCTGCAGGATCCTTCCTTTATAGGGCTGTTTTCTCTCTGACTCACTTCCACCTGTTGTCTGCGTCATTTGTACAACAGCAGCTGAAACTGATTCACAGTGTTTCTTCCTAACTGGACGATTGATATTCTGTCTTACATGCTAACGATAATGGTTCAGCTTTTCCTGATCGGCCATCAGCTTCATCGCTGCTGCATCAGACTGTGATGATGGTTAGCTGACTGCCTTTAAACAACACGAGGAGGAATAAAATGGATTTTTTATGTGTGTTTGTGTGCAGAAATTATTAACTGCTTCATGTGAGCTGAGAGGTTTGGCTCGTCATTATAACATGAGTGTGTGTGTGTGTGTGTGTGTGTGTTGTTAATGTATGACCTAATAAGAGACTCTTAAGGAGTCAACGTGCTCAGCTGCTGCTTTTAAAAACATTCTAAACACCTCTGAGTCACGCTGTTGAGCCACTCTCAGTGGATTAGTGATAAAAACACAGCTGATGGGAGGCACTAATGGTCTGAGGGAACCCTCCTCACCACCACCACCACCACCACCAGCACCACCACTTGACTTTATTATTTAAACATCATTAAGTTCACGAGGTGGCAAAGATGATCAGACGTGACGGAGACTGTCGGGAGGACTCTTAAGGGTTCTAAATATTTATCGTCATCTTAAACCGCCTTTAACAGCAGAGACCTGCGTGTCTGCCGGTTTTTATTCCAGGTGCTCATTAAAAAGCCGAGAAAATCGATGGAGCTCAGATCTCAACTTCCCAGCTGCTCTGACCTAGCTAAACATGAAATAAAGATTCCTTATCAGCTTCGGTGTTGTGTACATCCGAAATAAAAAAGCCTTTCTAAACATGCTGTTTGTTAAGCATCAGTGTGAAAGCAGAAAAATATTTTAGGCAGCTTCTGGTCTTCAGGTTTTTTTTTTATATAAAGCTTTACTTCTTCCTGACAATCAAACTTTATAATCGGGCTGTTTCTGCTATGCTGATTGATATCTCCACACAATGCATTCATCATAATGATAGCCAGAAGATGTTTCATGCCACACTTAATTTATTATCACTTTCTTTCTATTTTAGCCTAATTTGGCATTTTATTAACAGTTTGTATGTTGACTAGTTAGTACTCATGAAAAAACCTGGTTTTGTGCCTTTTTCATTTTTAATTAAACCTTTAAATGAACAAAAAGAAAAAAACACAACAAACAAACAAATTAATAAAGACCACAATCTGAATTTTACAACATTTTAGATTCATTGTCGATTTTCCCAACTCGCTTCTAAATTCAGCCTTAAAGTAAAGTTTATGATGGCAGTGAAGTTACTCATCTCATGTTGCTTCGTGGCATCACAGGTTGGCTGCTTAGACTCTGGTCTGGACTAGCTAACCTTTGGATCTGAGACCTCTACTAGACGATCAGTAGGATTTTAAATTCTACTCTGTGACTGACTGGAAAGCAGTGTAAAGATTTTATGACTGGTGATGTGTCCAGGTCTCTTAGTTCTGGTTAAATCTCCAGCAGCAGTCCGCTTCCCGTGATTTTTTTCATGTTTTTCTATGTTGTTTTAGTTCCGTTTTAGTTTTTCTACACCAGCCAACGACGCGCTTTTAAAGCAGATGCTTAAACTTTGCTCGTGGTCTCTGCACTGCTCTTGTCGTTCCTGGTGACTGAGGGACATGAGCTCTACAAAGGAAGCATAGTTTACACCCGCGACCAGCTGATGCTGCACAGGCCTGTGCTGCTGCCCAGAGCGAGGCCGGTCTTCCTGATGGAGCTGTGGAGGAGCCAAAGTCAGGGTAAAGAAGCGGACGTACAAGCCAGCTGTGCAAGCAGTCATAACAGGGAACTGGGAAATAAAATGAATGCGTTCCAGTTCTCTGGAAGACGTCCTGCTTGTTCCTGTCCCCAAGAAGTTGAAACCATCGAACCTCAATGACTACCATCCAGTGGCCCTCACATCGCATTAATTAAGGTGCTGGAAAGGCTGGTCTTGGCCAAGCTAAGACTGCAGGTGAAGGATCTGCTGGACCCTCTGCAGTCTGCCCACCAGCCCCATCTGAGTGCTTACGACACAGTCATCTAACTGCTGCAGAGTCCATTTGCATCTGGATGGTGGTGGCTGCTCTGTGAGAGACACATTCTTTGATTTCTCTGGTGATTTTAACCCCATCCAGCCACTGCTGCTGGGTGACAACCTGCAGGGGGATGGGGGTCCACGACTCCACGGTCTCCTGGATTACTGAATACCTGACAGGCCACAGACTCTGATTCTTGAGACGGCTCAGATCCTTCAATGTCTGCAGCAACATGTTGGAGATCTTTTATCAGCCTGTCGTCTCCAGTGAGCTTTTCTTTGCTGGTGTGTGCTGGGAAGCAGCATCGGAGCAGCAACACCAGCAGACTGAACACACTTAGAAGGAAGGCTGGAACTGTGGTGGAGAGGGGGTGCTGAACAAACTGGTTTCCATCATGGAGAACCCTGAGCATCCTCTCCAGCACACACTGGTCAGCCAGCGGAGCTCCTTCTCTACCAGAGACGCTCCGCTGGCGTACGGACAGATACAGCAAATTTCTCCCTATAACGCTGATCAATAAGTCACCTCTGGCAGACAGGAGAGCTGCTTAGACACCAGGCTCTACCTGCTGCTTCTATCCACCTGCCCTTTTATTCTACTTTTAACTTCTAGTTTTGGTTTGCATATTGTTTTTCTTACATTTGATTTTGCACATCCTTATTTAAATTAAATCACTTCTCTGCTCTGTTGATTTGTATATGTCGTACATTGATTTGTATATTTTTGTTTATTATCTGGTTTCTATCTAAGCAAATGAAAATAGACTAGATATAAAGACATTTTAAAACTGAAGCCTCACAAGAAGCATGGATCATTGATGTGCTCTGATTGGTCAGCTTCAGTGGCCTATATAATCATATAAAGGAAGTTTGAGTGTCGGCCGGAGGCCCCGGACCGCTCAGTTGGGATGGATTTAAAACTAATTTGAATACGAGAAAACCACCATTTGGTGTTCCAGCATCTCCAGCATGAAGAATCTGATCAGGATGTTTGATTTTGGCTCGTCTGTGCTGATTCGCTGCTTGGTTTGCTGATTTGTGGAATACAGCTGGTGTTTTTTGTCTGGAGTGGAAACCTGCACACACTTGTCTGATTTATGTCAGCTCTTCCATGATTCTGCAGAGTCCCGTGGAGCTTATTGGCTCATTGCTAAACTCCTGTGATGAGCTCCGACTCTTTAGAGTTTGGATTAAAAGGGGGCGTGAACTAATTAACCAAAGCAAATGGGAGTTTAATCAGCAAAAGAGCAGCGGGGGTCAGGAGAAGTTTCAACATGAGGACGGGAAGAAGGGTGAACGCCGCCCGTGCTGTGTTTAATTTGGAGGTGATTGTGTGGGTAATGATGTGGGTAAATGTGGAGGGAGACCCCCCCTCCGGGCGCTTTGACTTTGAGAAACACCCCCCTGCTGAGATTCAGCAACGTCGTGACGAACGGCCTAATGATCATTTATTGTTGTTTGTATGAAAGTGAAACAAACAACATCTGCTCATCAGAGCGTGCGCAGACCCGGCTGGGATGGATGGAGACGTGAAGCTGTTGTCATGGAGATTAGACGTCATTTTTACTGCCAGCGTGACATTTATGGCCTCCTTATCGGTGGGAAGATAAAGCAGGGGAGGGGAGATGTGACACTGAGCCCTCTGACTAGAGCTTGATATTTAGCCTGTTCCATGCTGGCAGAACTGGAGCCGCCGGCAGCTTCCTGTGTCATCCAACACAAAAAAACGCAAAATGACGCCAAAATAACTGCTTAATTTCTGGATGTAGGCAGAAAGTTTTTTAATTTTTCTGTTTCAGGGTTTTTCTTTTTTTATCTGCAACTATTCTGTCCCCATGTGATCATTTATTTTTTTTTTACTCTTTGATTTAACTTTTGGGTAATCTTCATATTTTTAGCTCTTCCTCGCTCTCTTTAGACCTGTTCACATTTGTTGTGCAGCTTCATGCTTCTCATGAACTTGTTCAAAGTTCAGTTTATTTATGATAGAAGAGAGACTGAAAGGCTGAAGATGAGAAAGAAAAGAAATTAAAGTGTTGTGTCTTAATAAAATCAGGTAAACTAGACCAGGGGTGTCTAAAGTCAGTCCTCCAGGGCCGCTGTCCTGCAGGTTTTGGATGTTTCCTGCTGCAGAACCTGAATCAGATTAATATAAGTCAGGTTTGGACAGAACTAGCTGACAAGCTGTTGAGAAGAGACATTTAATTTGAATCAGAGGTGTTGAAGCAGGAAACATTTGTTTGTTATACAGCTGTTTACAACTTGATTTTTCCTTTGTTTAAAACAAGAAAAAGACGCTGCCAGATGTAAAAATGTTTTCTCTCACTGGACAGATGCTTTAACTCCACACGTCTTTACTCATTAGAAGTTGAAGTTAATGTTTTTTTTTTAACACATGTGGACATAATTTACACAGAAATGTTCAATTTCATCTTTAGACAGTTCATAATATTCCTGTAAATAATCATGAGCAGACGTGTGTTGGATGTGCATGCTGCATCTGCAGCTTCTCTGCATCAGCGTTGCATTCCTGGTTTGTTATGCTGGCGTGTGCCGTGCATTGTGGGTAACGTAGTGTGAAGTAGGTGTAGCGGTGGCTAAATGTGGGCAGACGTCACACAATCTGATTGAGCTCACATCCAAGTTCTTAATTTGCAAATATGTTCCATTCAGTTCAACGTTCACTAATGCTGGGCGGATTGATCCAAATACAGATAGTTTACATACCAAAGCTAGTCTCAGTATGGTTCGATACCAGCGAGACGAGACTGATGTTCTTCTTACAGAGGGCTTTGGGGGCAAAATGCCAGAGAATGTGAGTTAGAGCCAACCAATAGTTTGCACTGTTGACTGTTGTTTATTATTTCATTACTTTTTCTTGTTGTTTTTTTCCATCTCGGTATACTTGTATTATTTGTGAACATTTCAGTAATGTGAGTTATGTAACAGACAGGCCTCTAAATGAGCTTGTAGATCTGTGAGGTTACCAGCCAATCCAATTTTCCACTAGCCAAAGTTTTCAGGGTAAAATAATCCAGATTAGTGCAGCCGAAAGCATTTAATACTACATTTATTTAAACAAAAATAACATTTGGTTACTTTTGAAAGCATTTCTCTTTCAGATGCACTTTGTTCAAGCAGAAGCGTGGGTGTAAATCACCAGTTTAAGATACAATATATTGATTTAGTGGCTAGCAATTCGATGTTTGATGATATTTTAAATTCAGTCACGATCTGATTTCGATTCAGTTTGATTTATGATCCACCGACTGATATGAAACGATATCACAGGTAAGTGAACACAGTCATTTCCATTAATATAAAAACTGCAAAAAGCAGCAAAAATATCATTGAACATTTTTATTTCTAAGCTCAGGTATTTATATTAAATCAATTTAAATATAATATATTATAGCAAAGACAGATGGAAAACAACGTGTCCGGGGAACTCAGGGGGATTAGAGACCATATGATCGATATATCGAAGTAGATCGATGTATTGTTACGCCCCCGTTAGTTTCAGGTCCGAACAGACTCCATGTCATCATCTCTTCCCTACTGGGGGGGTAAGTTTCAGGGGTTTTTTGTGTTCAGTCTGTCTCTTTGGAATAATTGTGAAATTTTAATTTAAATACTTTCTATCTTTATTATTTATTTTTTAATTTGCATATAGTCCAAGCATGTTTATGGTTGCTTTCTCCCATGAGTATTATTTAATAGAAACAGGCCCAGACTGGCCCTCGGGGGGAGCGGGACAATTCCCAGTGGCCTAAAGTAAATAAGTAAATAGAATTCACGATGCTCTAATCTGGTGCAGCTGATTGGACTTCCTGTTTACTGGCGTCCACCCACAGACTAAACGATTTGTTCTTGTCAGCTGTCACTAGGCTAAAATAATAATTAACAAGAGCAAAGCGCACAGAGGCGGAACAGCTGAGAGGACGATGAACGTGATGGTAAATGGAAAAAAACCTGAGGATGGGGGCAGGTTCTAGTATGTTCAGTCCCACCAGCAGCAGCAACAGACGGGTTAATACTGTGAGATACAGGTGGGGTGGCAGGTGACGAGCTGCAGGTTTAAATGTGAGCGTTACATGTTGATCACTAGTTCAGATTCTTCATGACTCTTTTTATGTGGCTGTAATAATGACCCTGGTACTACTTCCTATTATTGTTGCTGTGGTGTGTTGTAGTTCTATCTGCTATCAGCTGAAACATGAAGCTACCGGTCATTCCATATAAATGATATAAAGTAGGCCCTGTATGGGATTTCCTAGTATACATAAACTATTAATAGTATGTGCTGTGCTAAACTGACATACTTTGGCTGCTTGGTCTGTACAGAGGTCCACAGCTGTGGACATCTGTCCTTGGATCATGTTAAAAGGTGTTAAGGGTCTGGGTTAAAAGGTGTTAAGGGAACCTATTAACCTAATCAGTGTGTCAGTGTGTTTATCTGGCAGTAAATGTCACTGCTTGTTGGTTAAATGCTGATGTCTGAGCTTTTAGACAACTCCATACAAAGTGTTTGAAGATGTGTTTCTGTTTCCATGGTAATGACATGATGAGGGTAAAGAAGGGAAAATGTTGCTCTAGAATAATGAGTTTGGTGACTACATAGTCCATCCATGTGCCCGTATACTTGCGTGAGTGTGAGCATATGCATGTAGCATATGATTAGGGGTGGCCTGAGTGAGTGTGTGAGTCCCGGCCTGACTTTGTGTAGCCTGAAGAGAAATAATAACTTTATTTATAAAGCGCTTTCAAAGTGCTGTATATAGCAATTAAAAAGACATAAAACAAGAGTAAATCAGACAAATTAAGACTCCAGTAACAAAGTGAACAAGTGGGTCTTCAGCTTTGCATTAAATACTTCTACAGAACATGCCTGCCTGATGCCTTGAGGAAAACTGTTCCATAATGTTGGATGCCGGAAGGAAAAAAACGATTACCAACTTTTTTTTCTTTTTTCTTGTCTTGGGAATGTCTAAAAGACAAGTCCCCTGGAAGCGAAGAACATGCAAAGGAACATATGGTTGCACAGGGTCAGCAAAATAGGATGGTTCAGTGCCTTTTAAAACTTTATAATTGAGCAGCAGCACCTTCAAACCTGACAGGGCAGCCGATGAAGAGACGTCAATACAGGAGTAGTGTGCTCAGGTTGGGAGACGGACTGCAGCATTCTGCACCATCTCCAGGCCTCGAAGCCTGTTCTTGGGCAAACCTTATGGAAGGGCATTACAATAATCAATGTGAGAAGTTGTTGTCCTCGTCTTCATTCTTCTTCTGCATTTTTTTGTTCCCTACCTGATCCTCTTCTTCTTCTCTGGCTTGTTTCTTTCACTGGTCGTACATCAGCTATTCTGCTCAGCACTGCCCCCGTGATTTCTGGTGGTATTAATCCGTCTTCTGAGTCCAGCAATGGATTGCTAAGCTCTCTGAAAACAGACCAAATTACGCATGTAACCGGCCCAGAAAATGGACAAAACTATCTGTCTGTCTGTGTGTGTCGAGCATAAATGGGCTTTAACCCCCTTGTTCCATCGAATGCAGAAGCCGCTCTCAGGTGATGTGGTCTGATGATGATGACACGCTTCCACCAGGTGCGTTACGCAACGTTTCTGAAGCTTCCCTGAACCGCCGTGGTGCTCTGCTCCTCTAAAAATACACAGATGTTCCATTTTTGCTGCTTACTGCTTGGAAACCGCATCAATCTACAGCCAACCAGATTGTTCAGGAAGGATGTCAGTCGATGAAACGCAAAGTGGATCCGGACGATTTTAAAAATAAAACACTATGTGCAGACTTTGGATCAAGTTTTACTCTGAAACATCAACATTATGTCATAGCAGGTGGCCAGACACAAAGCCATCAGGGGAGAGATGGTCTCACATGATAGTTGATGAGAAGTTTATCTTGGAGGTGGAAAATCACACCATTTTGTATGACACCACACATCCCAACTATAAAGAAATAAAGAGCAAGCATGTGAGACTTGGGTCCAACTGGCCAAACAACTTTTGCTGGTTTATTGTTCTCTTTAAATGCCCATGAGTGAACCAACTATTGCACAATATTGTAATTCTCGCTTGATCAATTGAACTGGAGAATCCAGCCGCAGCAGAGGTGCTCTGCTCTGAAATGTTCCTGGTGTGACAAGGAGCCAGGCGGAAAGCGAACAGACGTAAGAAGAAGCAGAAACTACTAAAACTGGTTCAGGACTGTCCAACACATTATTAAAAACTGTAAGGATGGTGGGAACCATCGTCTTCCAGGAAGAAATGTGGTCAGAAAAACATCCAGAATGATGGTGATCAGTAATCACTTCAACATTTGGTGAAATCAGATGGAAGAAAAATCAGGTAGAACTCAACACCATGTTAATAGTGAAAGAACATTTCTATATGAACAATGTGAAGGAACTCAAGGGACTGAACAGCTGTGTAGCCATAAGAAAACCACTAATCAGTGAGGCTAACAGAGAAAAAGGTTTCAGGTTGCTAGGGAGCATGAAGACTAAGTCATGTGGTCTGATTAGTCCAGGTTTACCCTGTTCCAGAGTGATGGAGCTTCAGGGTAAGAAGAGAGGAGGATGAAGTGATGCAGCCATCATGTCTAGTGCTGCTGTACAAGCCTGTGGAGGTAGTCTATGATCTGGGGTTGCTGCAGTTGGTCAGGTCTAGGTTCCGGTCTAGGTTCAAGTCCAGGTTCAGCAACATTACGTGTCCAAAGAATAATGAGGTCAGCTGATACCTGAATACACTGAATGAACAGGTTATTCCATCTTCCCTGCTGGCACAGCCATATTCCAGACTGTAGCTCAGACTGTAAAAGAGTTGTTCAGGGAACAGGAGACATCATTTTCACACATGGATCAGCCACCACAGAGTCCAGACCTGAACCCCATGGAGAATCTTTGGGGTGTGCTGGAGAAGGATTGTGAGGTGGTCTGACTCTCCATCAACACAAGATCTTGAGACTTTTTCTTTTGGACAAGAAATGTATTTTCTTTGTTTCTTTTTATCTGTTTTCTGTATTTTGGCCATTTTGTTGACGTTTGTGGTTTTCAGTCTCATCAAAGTCATAAATTTTCTTTTTTTTTTTTTCTTTGCATTATGTGTTTGCTTTCTTCATGACTGCTCTGTCCCACATGGATCATCGATTGTACTTTCTTTATTGTTTTGTATATCTGTTGTCATTTAGCATCATTTAGTCCTTCTAGTCACTGCTACACCTTTTTGTGCAACAGTTCTCAGATTTAGTAAAATTGTGTAGCTTAAAAAGGAAAAAATATGAGGGAAGAGAGATCCTGAAAAGAGATGAGGGGAGACTTCTTCCCCTTAAATTGCATGTGAGTCCAACAGACTGAGACGGATATCTCCCCTTTAGCCCTCTGCTGTGAATGATAATTAAAGGAGTCGTGTTCCAGAGCTGTGCCAGTGCATGCTGGGTAGGCGATGAGGCTCCCCATCCATCACTGCTGGCATCAACATTTATCTGGTTAGCACCATTCGGGGTTCAATCCAGCCAGCTCGTTGCTGAGGAGGTCAAAGAATCAGGAGCCAAAGAGGAGATGGGAAAGTGAGAAAGAGGAGGGAGGAATTAGGATGATAAATTAAGAAAAGATTCATCCAGCTGTGATGGTGGAGGTCATCAGCTGCAGACGAAAACTGTCCACAGGCTGAATATCCAGAAAATGAGCACAAGTTTAAATTTCACACATTTTTTAAAATATAAGCTAATATTTTTATTAAAGCTGTCAAAAATAACGTGTTAATGGTGGTAACTAATTTAAGCAATTCATTGCATTAAGCCTTTAACTAATTTAATGCATGTAATGCATGCGCAGCATCCATCATAACTGCGAGACATGGAGGTGTTAGAGGCAAGATGGAAACAGATGACTGGCACTGGCACACCCGTGGGGGGGGGGGGGGGGGGGGGGGGGGGGGGGGGATAGGCTGCACACGTTTCCTCATGAGAAGGTTCAACACTTTTCCTGCTTTTTTTTTTTTTTTTTTTAACTTTCAGTAGTTTTGGACAAACATCGGTGTTTTGCTCGTCTCCATGACTGCAGCAGCCTCCTCTGCCCCCTTCCTCTCCTGTTGTGAACCATGATAGCCGTCGGTAATCAGCTGATCGGCTTTTCTCTCTAGTTGTTTGTTTATTGTTCAGCTGAGAAGGAGGAAACTCGTTTGTGGTTCACATCGTCACACTCACGTCAATCAGACTCACATCAATCAGTCTCACGTCAATCAGACTCACGTCAATCAGACTCATGTCAACCAGTCTCCTGTCAACCAGTCTCATGTCAATCAGTCTCATGTCAACCAGTCTCATGTCAATCAGACTTAAGTCAACCAGTCTCATGTCAATCAGTCTCATGTCAATCAGACTTAAGTCAACCAGTCTCATGTCAATCAGTCTCATGTCAATCAGACTCACGTCAACCAGACTCACGTCAACCAGTCTCATGTCAATCAGTATCATGTCAACCAGTCTCACGTCAATCAGTCTCATGTCAACCAGTCTCATGTCAATCAGACTCACATCAATCAGTCTCACGTCAATCAGACTCACGTCAATCAGACTCATGTCAACCAGTCTCCTGTCAACCAGTCTCATGTCAATCAGTCTCATGTCAACCAGTCTCATGTCAATCAGACTTAAGTCAACCAGTCTCCTGTCAATCAGTCTCATGTCAATCAGACTTAAGTCAACCAGTCTCATGTCAATCAGACTTAAGTCAACCAGACTCACGTCAACCAGTCTCATGTCAATCAGTCTCATGTCAATCAGTATCATGTCAATCAAACTCACGTCAATCAAACTCGCGTCAAACAGACTTTCGTCAGCAGGATTCATGTCACCATCACGTGAAGCTGAAAAAGGACACCTGCCACCTGTTTCAGTTAGATATTGTTTGCCTTCATTTCAAATTAATTTTCAGTATTAATGAGGTTTGCTAGTGAAACATCTGTAAAATCTTAGATAGTCAAGTACACATCTATGAAGATAAATAGAGTTATACTTCAGCTATGCAGGGGCAGGTCTAGAAAAGTTTTGATGGGGCCAGGCAGCGGGAGTAGTCAGGCAAAGGGGGGCACAAATGAGATATATATTTTTAAGTTCTTAAGATCTTTATTACAACTAGACTGATCATCTAATGTAAAAAAAATCTAAGAAAACCCCAAGTTAGCATTTGCTCTTTCTGTTGACGGAATACAGTAAAGAGAAGAATATTTCAGGCATGGTGATTAATCATAATTAATTCATTTGTAAGTTGGGACTAATCTGATTAAAAATTTAATAATTTGACACCGTTGTTTTTATTAATGTTCTGCAGAATTCCCTAAAACAACATGCTTACGTCCAAGTGTCTGAAACCTTCCGTGGATATAACATCTGAGACTCCATTCCGAGGGGAGGAAAAGGTGTTGTTGTCTGGCATCTCTCTCTGGTAGTTTAATATGCAGATTTTCTCTCACTGCAGGACAGGCCTTTTGTGGAGGTGGATATACGAGGTTGGGCGGACACTAAAAACAACAACTGTCTGTGATATTACTGGAAGGAAATCATATTTCAGACCTTTAATAAACTTAGATGAAAATAAATAAACCTATGAAATTGACTCAGAAATACAACACAAAGACTTCAGGGATCAGGGGACACAACCAAAGTTCTGCCTTTGTGTGAGACCCATTCATGTGGAGCTTCACTTCTACTGCAACACAGAGCCACAAAAAGCTGGACCAGAACCAAAAGCATCAACAGGACAAACAGGAAGATACGTGTTAACGTACAGCATGTACTACGCCCTAACCCTGAAAACTCCAAGACATTTTTATAAACAAAGCTGCACGTAAATCCCATTCAACATGCTGACATTATGTTCTCAGGACAGGCACAGTCATCAGATCATGAGACTAAAATGATGGAAAATTAATGTATCAATGGGTGAAAAATGAACGCAACTCTGAATGGAAATAAATGTGACATTACTATACCATCTTTAGTTATAGAGCACTTTAAAACAACAACATGGCTGACCAAAGTGCTGGACAATTAAAAAAGAGACACAAGCACAACTTTAAAAACAGATAAAACCAACTAAAACCAGATTAAAAGGAGCTAATAACAATAAAGACAACTAAAGATCACTGCCATAACCTCACTGGGTTGAAAGCCAGGGAGCAAAAGTGTTTTTAACAAGATTTAAAAAACAGTAATTGAGGAAGCCTGTCTGATGTGCTGAGGAAGTTCATTCCATAGTTTAAGACCCAGAACAAACAAAGCGCCTCAGAGTTTCTTTTGTTGCCCTGGAAACCCAACAATGTCTCAGCTGACCTGAGGAGGCGAGAGGGGATGCGTGGGCATCAAAAGATTTAAAAACAAATAAAAGAATTTAAAAATCGATTTGAAAATGGGCAGGAAGCCACTGAAGAGAGGCTGGAACTGGGGTGAAGAGCTCTGGCTTCTTTGCAAAGTGAGTTGCGATATTCCAGAAGGAAAGTAATAAATGCATTAATCACACTTTCAAGATTGGAACAGGTTTGGATAGAACAGGTTTTACTTTTGAGTGTGAAGTACTATCAGTACTGCATTTACATGTTAATCCAGCTTTAGATCAGCATCCATTTTCATATCTAAATCAGTGATAACAGGCTTTTCTGTAGAGAGCAAACGAAGAAAGGTCGACACTGCAAGTCCTGCAAAGGCTACTGGGTCTAAAGTAGAGATGGGATTTATGGCTCTTTGAAGGGAGCTGGATCTTGAGGAGCCGTTCCTTTCAAAGAGCCATTCAAAAGACTGGCTCGTTCTCACAATAGCTTACAAAATTTCACAATATATAAGAATGACAAACAATCAAAATATGTAATCTACTTTACAAGATTAAAAAAATATAGGAAAAATATAGATTAAAAAAGGATAGACCTGAGCAGTCAGTGCAAATTCTAGTAAATATTTTGGATAGAACTCACAGTATTTGTTTCCAAACAAAACTCTCTGTCCATAGATGCTTCACATGAACGGAGCGTGTTGGACATCAGACTTCTATGATGTCACAAATGTTAATTATTTTATTTTCCTTTGTACTCAACTGTACTACTTCTTATTTACTTATTTATTCATTTATTTATTCATTCAGTCATTTTTAGCTGGAAGGGGGGGTGGGCTTGGCGTGTGTGTGTATGCGTGTGTGCGTGTGGCTGTGTAAAAGTGTTTTTATTCTTATGTTTTTAATCATGTAAAGAACTTTGTGTTGCCTATGGCATGAAAAGTGCTTTACAAATAAAGTTTGATTTGATTTGATTTGATGAAGGCAGTGTCAAAAATTTGTATAAAAAAAATGGCTCACAAATGAACGGCTCACAGTTGTGAATCGGTTCCCATCGTTCATTTAAAAGAGTCGTTCAAAAGAATCGATTCGTTCATGAACGTCACATCTCTAGTCTAAAGAAAATGACTGAAAGGTTTTTTTTTTTTCTCATAAAAATGAAAAAAGGTCGTTATTCACCTCCTGATATCTGAGAGGAAGTCAAGGAGCAGCTGAACAGAAAATAAACCTGACAGAAGGTTCATCTTACACAGAAACTCAGCTCAGAAAGGTCTGATCTAAAGAGCCATTGTTTTCATGTGTTTATTATAAAGTTTATAATAAACACATGAAAAGTGTTATATCATTGTAACTTTTTTTTGTTGTTGCTCTAAATTTTAGCCAATAACATAACGGACTAAGCGGTAGATAATGAATGAACGAATGAACGAACCAACGAACGAACCAACGAACGAACCAACGAACGGACGAACCAACGAACTGTCCTGACAGTATAACATGAGACAGATAATCTGTGAAAAAAATATTTGCACTTCTCTTTCTCCTTCCATGTTATACTGTCAGGACAATTGATAGCTCAAACAAATATGTAAAAAACATATTTATTTTATAAAAGTTACCTACTTGAGCTTTAATTAAAAAGAAAAATGAAAACATTTGACAACTTGGGAAGAGGAGATTCTGGACCTTACATTGCAAGTTGACCTAAAGTTAAGGCTTAAGTTCTGTCTTACCTGAGTTCAGAAGCACCTGTTAAAAAAAATCTAAAGTGTTCTTTATGTACTTTGGGTAGTATGCAGTGCATAGGTGAGTCCAAAGACAATGTACATGGCCTGGGGCAGATTCTCAGCAGTGATCACAATATTTACCTCTAAGATGATTCCCACCGAAGTGCGAGGACTCCCACTGGAACATCACTGTACAGACGTTCCTCATCATCAGTATCCTGACAAAAGGAACACAGTATGATCACGTCAGTATGAAAACAGTGCTACACAGTGTACACAGCAGATAAGTCTGCTCTGTTTGTGTCCACCCACTGCCCAGGGCAGTAAATGCTACAGAAAATCCCTCAGGATTGTCAATCACAACATAACATTAAAAAATGAACTATGAATGTAAACAAACCTTAAAATAATACGTTTTCTATGGGATGGGAGAATGTGGGATGGGAGAAGGAAAAAAAATCAAAGTTCCTTACAAAGCAGGTCTAGAGAAAGGCGAATGGATCATCACCGAGAAAAACAGGAAGCCCCCTGAGGACGAGGCTTCTGACCTCCATCACATCTGAAGCCTGGTGTAGTGAAGGAGACAGGAGATGACACATTTAGAATAGGTCAATATTTCATCCTGAACATTATGTGTGTACACATATACTATTTATATACTGGAACCCATGCACACCCAATGTTTACCATTATTCATACAGGTAGGTATGTGAAGGCTTCATTCAAAGATCAGCTTGGAAACCTTGGTAATGTAATGGGTGGTAAGTGATTACTACAAGAATTTAGTTTAGCCAATTCAACATAATTTCAGATATGCTTCTCTAAGATAAAAAAAACAGCATAGATCACATTACCAGTATTTATTTTTTTAACATGTGATTTCTGTCATAAATATAGAATTGAAAATAAACTAACCTTTGTTTGTCGCATGTCAGCCAGCACCTGCCCTGTGAGACCTCTCTTTGCTTTAAAGATTTCCATGAGCCTGGGACTGTGATGGTCAACCACTCTGCTGAACTCCAGACACACCTAAAATATGTAAAAAAAACATGTTAATGTTCAAGTTAGTTGACAATGATGTAATTTTTTATGTATCAACCCAGACTGCACTCTTACTCTTTAATACAACGTTGAGTACTACTCTGGTGAAAATGGATAAAAATCCTTAAAGACTTGTGGCCACAAATTATTACTGTTATCATCTTTATGCAGATGCTCAAATATTCCTTTAGCTAACAAATGGACAAGTTTGATTAATTTCATGTCATACCTGTACAATAAATTCAATTCCAATTTGTCCCTATTTGTTGGCTAAAGCAACAATAAACAGTCTGCACAGAAGTGACAACAAAAATTCTTGGCCAAGCTTTTCTCAATCCAGTGTCACCAAAGGTTTTCCGTAGAATACACCATAGGAAACAAATACATAGACTCACCTGGTTTTCACTAAAGAGGTAGGCCAACGCTGACATATCTGGATGATGGCAGGCTTGTCCTTCACAACTTCATTCCTTCTTAGAGCAAATGTCAGATCTTTTGCTTGATCAGGGCTCCATTTGGAGTTTTCTTCTTCATTTCTTCTACCATGAGCTGTCGAGCATCATCTTGTCCCTCTGGAAAATCTGACTTCACCTCTCTTTGGCTTCCTGATTTTCTTGTTTGGTGGGTCTTCACAAGGAGAACGCTTTCCATGTTTACCGCCGTTCACGGTGACATCAAGGTGACCCCGCTGACCCATTTTAGTTCTGTAATTCCCCATCTGGAATTTCAAGCTGTTTTTCCAACCACTCCAGCCGGACACCGATCCTTGTTCTTTGAGACATAGGTGTACTCACACCAGTGTTAAAGCAACAGCTTCAAGTTCTGTATTTGTTGGGTATGCTTTCAGGGCATATATGGTCTCAGCGAGCCTCTCAAGGATGTCGTGTTTGAGCTCCTTTGATGGATTAAGATGTGTTCCATCCCTGAGATGGAGCAGGTTTGCTTGACGCAGTCGATATTCGACATCAACAGAGAACTTTGGTATATACATATCAAATACCTCTGGCCACTGCTATCTTTCCTGAGGGGAGTATCAGAGGATTTCGGTGTCGGCCTGGCTTGGCGTGTCACTTAGTTCTTCGTTCTTGACTGTTGGATGGGCACCTCTTCGAGAGAAAGCAATGGGATGATTCTAACAGTAGGTCGCTCAGGCAGCTCTGATATCTCTGTTAAATTGCAGAGTTCATTCTCGAAGTTAGGACCTTAAAAGGTAAAGTTATAGCTTATTTGAAGCACATCTCTAAGGGAGCCAATCAAAAGCTGTGTCAGGCTTTGTCGTCAGTTCCACCTTTCTTATGTCTGCTTCACTGATGATAACTCCCATAAGCATTCTCTGTTGCACTGCCATCTGGAGAGAAAGACAGACAATGTTCAGCACAGAATGAAACGTTTTAGAGTCACCATTAGTTTCCCACCTATTCTGTGTGCTGAAAGGGGGAAAACATCGTTAAGCTCTGACAGCAGGACCACACAATGGGTCGGCGTTATATCAGTGTAGCAAACTTCATACGACCTTAGGTGCTCATGGTACCATGCACTCATTACTCTGCATACAAACATGATTTCTGTTTGAACTGCAACAATCTGTGTGATCTGCCTAAACTCTGGGAAGCCTGAGCAAGATCCAGCAAAGACTACCATATCTGCTTTGCATGGAACTCCATCCAGACAGATCGATGATGCTACAAGAACTGCTGTTGGCTTGTGGTTTTTCTGACTGAGAACTCTTTGGATGTTCTCAGGAAAAGAGGGTATCGAGCCTGTAGTGACCTTCTGCATCTCAACTGGAGGTTTGAAAAGTAAACTTGAGTCCAAATGATAGCTAACTGCTTTCTGGTTCTTCGTGGCACATGTAAGGGCTACATTCTTGTAGTTCTGAGCATCACGGATAACATTTTTGAAAAATTTGTGTTTCCCCTCAAAGCGCATAGTCCAGACATCACAGAGTGAACCAAATGCTTTAATAAGTTGGGGATAATGCTCAATGTAGTGGTGCTTTGGTCGTAATCTAAACTCTGGGAATGTAGACCGCAGTAGTTCTCTATGTTCTGCTAACTTGCACTCCATGAAGTCAAGTGTCTCATCAGTAAACCTGGGGGCAACTACTAACTCCACAATGTCTTTGACAAGCATGAGAATTTCCCATGCCTTTTATCCTGGAGGAACATACTGACCAACAATAAATGGAAGAAGTCTAATAAGACACCAGTTTTAATGCGCATTTCCCCCAGTTGTGCCTTTTGTGAAGAAGCCGTTTGTAATAGGCTGTGGCTGGTCAGTTTTGTCAGTAAAGGTGTATGCAAAGCACCTGATGAGCTGATTTAGTGTTTTTAAATTAAAATATCCTTGGAAATGAGATCTGAAAGGCACAAAGACAACTCAACCGGGACTATGCCCTCCAGAAGATCATGCAGAAAGCCAGGGGAGTAACCTTACATGGAAGTACTCCAGCTTTGCAGTCAAAGGGCACTCTTTTTTAACACCATATGTTCTACCAAGTTCTTGGTCTTCCAAAACCTCCTGCACTTGTATATCATGCCTGTCTTTGTCTCTGACCTCAAATGCACCGGAGCGTAGTTCTTGTTCTTGAATGTCACTTTTACTTGCCATGCAGACTCTGCAGAATTTATCAACAGAAAAGCTCTCATGGAATCCTGCCAGTGCATGAGCAGCTAGGTTGTCGGCAGCTACATACAAAACAGTTCCTTTCACACTTGCCCCTAAAGCTTCTATGTAAACATCGTATTTTTCTAGTGATATTAGATCTTGTATTAGTGGGACCATATATGGATATATATATATATATATATACATATATATAAATTTTGAAATGCAATTAATCGCATTGTAACGTGCAAAATGTCTCTTTCCTTTAAAAGAAGGCCTACAGCTATAAAAAGAGAATGCAGTAAATTTTGGTTTACAAACACTGAATCAGGGGTGTTCAACCAGTGGCTCTGGAGCCACAAGTGGCTCTCTGGACCTTCCACAATGTCTCTAAATACGTGGTTATCTTCTTCTTATAAAAGTTTTATACATATATATAAAATATATATATAAATATATATATATATATATAATTTTCCACAAATATCTAGTTATATATAGTTGGTTCTTCTTCTTCTTTCTTAAGTTCCAGACAGAAAATGTCTTTTCATTTTAATAAACCAGCTCTTTCCTGATTATCAGAGGCACCGCTGCAGCAGGACCAGGAAGCGAGAGACACGGACTGCGAAAAAAAACCTTAATGCATGATAAAAAAATTTACACGTTAATTAATTTTTGCGTTAACGTGCCCAGCCCTAATATATATATAAAACATACTATAACATAACCATGTAACTTACTATACTCATGACATCACAGACGTGAGGAAGATTTAATAAGAAACACATTTACTGTTAAACCAAGAGCAAGATATCTGCCCTCTTTCATCCCGGTTACATGTCTCTCTTTCTTTTCTCCCTGCGATGGTTCAGTAAACTTTTATCTCTTCTTCTTCTTCTTCATATTTTGGTGGTTGGCAAAAATGAATCGGTGCATTATTACCACCAAGTGGTCTGGAGTGTGGACCAGAATGTCTCCAAGAGCCCAAGTTGCCAAAACATTAGTTCCTCTGCTACATTTTCCCAGTCGACTGGGACTTTGTTATCTTTCAAATGAATTTATTCAAACCCAGATCTGAAAGAAAAGAAAATCATTTGGTCCACAAATGATAAGTTCTTAAAGTCTGAAGAGGGTTTAGGATGAAGTGAAATAGTTATGGAGCCCAAACCCTTTTGACCAATGCAGAGAGACAAACAAACACTCACGCTGACTCCTAGGGAGAATTTACAGCAACATGCATGTCTTTGGGGGGAACCCACACATACATTCGAACTCCACACAGAAAGGCGACTGTTCGAACCTCCCACCAGCTGAGGCTCAAACCAGAGACCTTCTTGCTGCGAGGCCACAGTGCTATACACCACACCACCGTGTAGTCCATGACTCCTTTATTCAAAGATAAATCAAGACTAAAACCAACTATGGCTCTGGACACCTAGAGGGTCTACATGGTACTGTAGGGCTTGAAAGGGTTACTCAAAGTGTCCACTATAAAGGACAAAAATGAATGAGTCTTATGGGCTGGACACACGGGAGGCGACCAATGACAGCGACAGGCAAAACTCATCACCTCCCAGGTGAAACCGAACACACGGGATACGACAAACAGCAGCAATGGCGGCAGTGTCGCGCATCCCACTCCGATTGCATTAGATTACCCTGCAGAGGGTAAAGATAGAAGATAAAGACAGAAGCTGTAAAGTTAAAGAGCATCTCTTCACACTTTGTTCTGGTGGTCCCAGTAGGTTTAGTCTGACCACAACCATCCATTTAAGTGAGGAGAGGTCACAAAGAAACAGCTGGGAGAGGTTCCTGCAGGTCTGTGCCAGGAGAGAGGCAGGTTTAGGGGTGAGAAGGTGACCTACAGGAGGGCTGGATGTCCAGGGGGACGTTCAGCTCCATGGAGCGACCTTTGACCCTTGTTTTCTCAGAGTTGTTTGACTTCTACCTGTGTGTCCTGTTAGAAGGTGAACAAGTTCAACACAGAACTCTGCACACAACAACAGTCCTACTTTTTCATGCAGCTTCTTAGATGTAAGGTTTTGGTTCTCCATCAGTTACTGGTCAGTCTGCAGAATTTGGACTGGCAGGTCATTTCAAGATGCCCCTTGAGCTCCGTAAAGCTGATGCTGTCTTTTTCTCCCCAAATCACACTCAAGAAACTGTCTTATTTACAAGTGGAAAGCAGGTATTTTTGCTCTCTGCTGCATGTTTTTTCAGGCAATTTGTTCAGTTCTGTAAAAGCTTTACGATGTTTGTCTTTAAATCCTTTGCCCCCTCGTGACTGCTCAGCCCACGGTGGAGGAAAAGGACACGAGGTGATGGATGCTGCTTTAATCTGCAAGAAGAGTTGATTTCAGGCCACCTGGAGCAGAGAGCAGGAGTTAAAGGAGTGCAGAGTGGATATGGAGGACAAGAACTGGAAAATAAACAGGAGGTGGGAGGAGCAGCTCTGATTGGGGAGGTCATGAGAGGAGGAGGAGGGGGGAGGCAGGTGAGGAGGGGCAGCACATCTTGTTAACCTGCAGCAAAGAGGTGAAAGTCAGGAAGGACGAAAAGGTGTTTTTGTTTTCTTTTTCAAAAAACGAGTTTGAATTGTCTCTGCATCGACTCCTCGTAAGGCACCGGGAACAAAAAGGCAAGAAATAAATAACAGATACATGAAAACAGTACAAACACATAAAATGGTCTCAGGACATTTGCACATATGGAGCAGCTTCTATCTTGACTCGAGTGGCATGATTGCTTTCGGATAAAAACAGTTTTTTAACCAGTTTGTTCTGGTTTTCGTAGCTCTGCATCTGTAACAGACAATGAGCTGGATGGAAGCTCCTGTGTATTTGGAGACAGCCAATCATTTTCCTTCGCCTCCTTCTATGCGGATGTGCCGCTCCATCACAGATCCGTGCTCTAGCACAGACCGCAGGTGAGCATGATCTGCATGGAGTAGTGATTGTATATAGAATGTATAATATTTATAATGTGTGATGGCCAAAATTATTACATAATTGGTCGTTATTACATTATTTGTTGCTCGACATGTGAAACTGATCCAGGCCAAAAAATTTTCTGTTTTCCAAAAAAAAAAGAAAAAAAAAGAGCAATCTATGTTTTCCTAACTTGTTTCCCCAGTGAAATGCTGTTGATGCGCTAGTTGTAATAACAGAGATGTGAATACGTAGTTTTAAGGATGTGATACACCAACTTTAACAACATAAGCAGCTACAACCCCCAAACCAAAGAAGTTGTGACATGTATAAAATGGAAATGTAGAGCTGAACTTAGATTATGTCACTTTTTGCTTGCGTTTGCCAGTTTGGTCTGTTCGATGTGTTTTCCCAGAGAAATTTTAAAACACGACATAACAGACCTACAGTTTCAGGTCTTCATGGTGGATACCGAGGTTTTCTTTGAGCATCTTTATGGTTTATTTTCAGCTCCAATGTGAAGATTTGATGAACTGAGTTGATGTGTAGTCCATAAACACACTCACTTAAAACTTAATATGGCCTGGTTTCTCCACATTATCAAACTAATCTAGTGCTAGCATGAACTAGATTAGCACTCATGCTAACATCAGGTTAAAAGCCCTACATAATATTAGTAGTTGTACTTATACAGGGACAAAAAACTCTTCTAGAAATGTGCAGCCACATGTTATTCATCCTTAAAGACAATAATTAGGAAACTAAAATTTACTTGCAGGTGACCTGTCAGTCAACTGAGGTGTCCAATTAGATTTTAAAAGGTGGCCAGTGCCACCATGGACCCCCCCCCCCCCCCCCCCCCTGCCCATGGGACACGGGTGTAAACATTTACAAATTATGAGATTACTTAAAATGCTTTGCACCAATCATAAAAGAAGAATCTGAATTTTATCACACATGCACACACTTGTGTACACAGTAAAGTTGTGTAACAAACAGCTGACCACAGGTTTTTATACAACCAGAGTATGAAGTTGTCCCGTTAGAGGAAGATTTGGAGTTTCTGCTTTCAGCCATCTGCAGCTCTGAAAGCATCGAGTGAACTTGGAGGAGACAGAACTTCTGCTTTATGCTGATCTCATCAGGTCGAGGTGCACCACACATGCCGCTTCATCCGCCACATTTTCCACTTTCCTCTCCCCTTTGTTTCTCTTCCTCACTCTGTCACATCTCCTCACCTCACAACAAACCTGATCATCTTTCCACTCACCCCAAATCTCACTTCTTCTTTCTCATCCCACTTTGAGAGGCGAATCATCCTGACAGCGTCGCCTCCTCCTCTTGCCCCTCCAGCTCCCTCCTGTTCCTCACCTCCTCGTCTGACTCCATCCATCAGTCTCGTCTGAAAGCGCTGACCTTCTTTTGTTGAGTCATCTCCATCCTGTCAGCTCCTCCATGTTCCTCTGCTGCTCCTCTGTCACTCCTTATCCCTCCTCAGCCATCTAACCCCATACTGTCACCTCCTCGCTCTGCTCTGTTTGTCTCTTCATCTGACTTCTCTTTGGCAGCGATGACCCTTAGTCAGAAAGAAGTTTTCTCCTCCACACCTCCGTGCTCTTTGTTGTTTTTAACTGCCATGCCCGTGTGGACTGTCAAACATCAGAGGACTTTATTTGCTGCCCTCTTTTAACACTGAAAATCCTACCGATGACCCCCAGAGTTAGTAAATGTCTCACGCAGGGCTGCTTCTAGCCATCTGGGTGTCCTGAGCTCAACACCCTCGTGGCCACCCTCAAAAAGCAATTTCCATGTTTACCAGGACAGTTGTTTTTATTTCCTAAAGTAATATCTTAACCGTCAGGCTTGAGTTTAATTTGCCCTCTTAGGTCATTACGGACAGAAATGTCCACTTCCAAAAGTAATCCAGTCCCACAGAGTGTCCCAGATCTGGGTCTTGGGCAGCTCGGCATCCAGGTGTATCACAGCTGTGATTAAATCATGGACCAAGGAACCAGATCATTTCCCTTTTTTATTCATACAAAGCTGTCAATGAATCACTTAGACACTGGTAGAGACATCTGCAGCAGCTTCAACGGGACCTTTCCACCCCGCAACTCTGTGTGGGTAGTGGCGTACCTGTGACTAGAAGTCCCAGATAATCCAGTGACAACGTCACGATATTCTCGCCATTTTTCTGCGTTTTATACTTACTTACATAACAGATGTCAGAATTTAAGGTCAGAAAGTAGCGTAATGTGTCTTAAACATTTGTACATCGAATCAGAATCGTCATCTGAGTTGCAATGCATCTAAAAAATTACTTTTCCATTGTGATTTGTATGTTTTTTTAACCAATCACAACCCTCAGAGTGTTGTTTCATCCTCGTGCAGTAATTCAACACACATATTCTGGTAAACCGCCCAGAAAAATTTAATCCATCTAAGAAGAGATGCATTTACTTACACTGAACACCAACAGTATCTCACACATGAATCTCCTCTGTTGCAGTCCACAGACACACTTCTTTTTTTTTTTTTTTTTTTTGCCTGGGATGTTACCATATGGTGAGAATTTGATCTTAAATGTGAAAGTGCATGATGCCAGCAGCTCATCACTGATCTGATGTCAGTTTGATGAACACGAGACGTAATGTCACACAAAAGGCTTCCAGAGGTTTTTGATTCACATTCGCATTGTGTTTTAAGGCTATTACCTCATCAAGAATCATGACATGATATTAATGATTAAACATCCTACAAACCATCATGTGTCCTATTTATTTTTATCTGCTTCTGTCAACCTCTATACTTGGATAAAGTCGTCCTGGTGAGGATCAACCAGAGAATCACATCAAAGAGGAGGAAGTGTTGTCTGTAGGAAAGTGAAAAACACTCCAGTAGGTAATAGTATACATCCTCCTCTCACGTTGTCGCCTTCCTTTCCTGCTCCCATCCACTTGCCTTTAAGCAGCACATTAATCAGACTGAAACTCTTCCTCTACTCCTCCTCCTCCATCTCCTGAGGACTGATTTAACAGCTTCTGTCTCCTCAAGTTTCTTCATTTCTCATCGTCTTCATGGAGGGTTCAGATTGGAAATGGCACAGCCTTGGGGTTGCTTTAGCGAGGACAGGTAGCTTCAGGTTCAGACAGCATGCATCAAGAAGTTTAAAGTAATAAACTTTGACATCTAGTGGCCAAACTTGAGATGGCAAACATCTCGAATGTGTATCCACGATCCAGCAATAAACTGCACTGATATCAGTTGGTTAAAAAACAGTTAAGCAGAAATACCGAAGACATTTGTTCATCATCAGAAATTCCACCTGGGAGGTCTGATAGTCCCCTGAACAAGAGTCTGCATGAGAAGATATTCACAACTTCTCCATGTGTTTGATCTTTTTAGATCTGAGTTCTAACTGAAGAAATTATTTCTTGTGGTATTTCAAGCCCTTCAGTAGGGCGACTCTACATGTCTCAGCTAGCCTTGAAATGCCTTGGGATCCCCCCCAGACGGAGCTGGGAAATGTGGCTGGGTGGCCTGGTCCTCCTGGGCATGGTGCGGGCCCTCTGCCTTTTGGAGTGTTGGGGTGGGTACGGGGTTATTTCCATGGTGGAGTGGCAGGGGTTCCAGGATGCTGATGGCTCAGGCCTCTGGGCCGCCCTAGTCTGCCTCTAGCCTCCGTAGAGGCGTGGATCACGCTCATCTCTGATCCCTCCTCATTCCTCATCCTCTGAGGTGTCCAGTGGGTTTAAACACTAAGAGCTGCTTTGGTTTAGGGTTTTTTTTTTTTCCGTGTGTGTTTCTGGTACTTTGGTTGTTATGGTGAGACATGTTTGGTTTGTTGTTTTTTATTTCTTTTGTTTATTTTGTTGTTGTTGTTTTCTTTGTTATTTTTTTAGGAACTCCTGATGATTGTCAGCTTAGTTCACCTGTAAAAGCTGTAGGAAATTCTCTGTTGTGTTTCTGTACAGGTGTAGCAGCTGGTTGTCTGGTGTTTGGTTGGACTGAAGGTCGTTGCTTCCATCGACTGTATCTTTGTCTCGTTCTTTTTCCTTTTTACTTCTGTTCACTGTTCTCCTTGTTCTATACTCTGTGGTCAGGTCTGCAAGATCATGTAAATTACATAACTGACAATAAATAAAAAAGATTAAAAATAATAATAATATTATTAATATATTAAAAATCAGATTGTCAAGAGGAGCCTTATAAACATAAAGCTGACTTGGCAAAGGAAATATGTTGAACCCAACACAGCAGTCAGACCATCATACTGCTGCTACCGTGCTGGACAGGACGACTTAAAAAAAAAAAAAACTGTGTGGTCTGGGGAGTTCTGAGAATGATTTTAGATGCTTCCTTCAGGAGGAAGCTTCTCTCCTCCTGAAGTAATTACAACCAATTTAGCATTTTGTTGGTGGCAAATTTAATCTAGAGATACAGAAGATTAAGAATTAAATAAGTGGAAATGATCATGCCAGGTCCACTTGAAGCAAACACGGTTGTAGCATTTAATTAAATATAATGCCCCAATTATGAAAATGGAAAAGTTTTGTAACTTTTAGCTGCACACCAGCGACTACTGCAAGAATTAGTCATCCACCATCAGGTGCTGCCAACATGCAGACCTCCCCCTTTAAAGCCCTGAAAGTCAGACAGCTGAGAGGAGGAAGAACCATCTAATGTAATGGATTTGAAAAAGATAACAGCATTAAATTGAGAGAGGTGAAAGTCAAGAGGGCCTGGGAGGGTGGATGCATCTGAAGCAGAGATCCTCTGAAAATCTGAGGAGGCAACACCGAACGAGTAGGAAGGAAGGACACTGTAAGGAAGATTTATTTTTGGGGGGGAGATGTTTGGTGAAGAGGAAATGTGGTGAAAACGAGGAGTTGATGAAGACGAAGAAGGCTTTAGACCAGTAAATTAGCAGGTTAGAAACCCCAGATTTATACTCAGCAATATTATTAGAGTCCACTGAACTATAAGTTGTTCTCATCGATGCTTTTGATTAACTTTTTTAATTATATTTCTGTTTTTGGCCACATGTTTTGCTGCAGGTTAGTGACCAGTAATTTTTTTATGGCAGCCATGTCTGACTTACTCCATTTTTACACGGCAGCTTACATAAATGAGATATATTTTCTATAAATAATCGTCTATTCTGCATGAGAATTCAATGGAAAAAGCTAGTTTTTAAAGCTAACCCAAAATCAGAGCTGGTCCACCACCACCTCCTCCAACACGCACACACACCATCCAAAACATGAATAAAAATGATTCATTTTATTAATAATCTGTCAGTATTCTTAAATAGATTTATTTCAAAAAGGTCAGATGTGTGAAATATCAAAATATCTGTGCACAAATGTGTTTTCTGTTTAGCCAATTTATTGTCAGTAAAAACAGACTTTTGTTGCTTCCACGTGTGGACAAAAGTATTCCAGATAAACAGGTCAGGGTGAGCTGCACGTGCATCTGATTGAATATTGTAATAGGATTAAACCCTAAATTTAGCACCAAAACCCCAGTTAACTGTTGCATAGACACCTGCAGGAATCAATCACACCCATCTGAAGTGGTTAGCAGCAACAGTTTGCTGTTATAACATGTTAACACACTGATGTCTTTCTCCAGAACATTTTTTATCCAAACCTGTGTTTCTATCATTTTTAGTTTCTTTGTCTACCTATAAGTTGGGACTGCAGGGTTACCTGTTTAATAATTCTCAGTAGCACATATCATGATTCCATGTTACCTAGAAAGAACAGTTTAATATGTCAGAGCAACTGTCAGCTAACAACTGTTTTTAGCTGTTAACTGTTTAGATTCAACTCGTTTAAACCATGGCATAAAAGTACACCAGCTACTTCATGAGTGTGTCTCAAACCGCACACTTACGTGAGTGCACTGGAATGCGGTGCGTAGTGCGCACTAAGCACCACCTTCTGTAGTGACACTATTGTGGCTAAGTGCTGACCCGAATTGAGCACTAACATTTTGCATTTACTGGTAGTGATGTACCAGCATTTGACGGCAATTTTTCTGCCCACTTTATTTAACAGGAAGAATTTCCAACTCTTGATTTTACTTTCTTTTGTTTGAACATCTGCATATTTATTTATTTTAAGACATATGACCCTCCTACATGCTGCCTGGTGGCAGCGCCACTCCGTAAATATACTTTTTTAGGACAATCCGTCCAAGTTCCTCCAAAATCCAAAATCACGTTCACGTATGTGTTTGCATATCAAACCTTTATAGTATTAAATGCCTTTAAAAGGCCTCATTTGTGAAACAAAGTACCGTGGCCTCCACTGTATTAGTCTTCCTCAGTAGATAACAATAGAAACCATCAGCACACAAGTTCATGTGTCTTTCCATGTCTCCCCCCATACCTGTTTGTTTTTAAAAATGCAAAGATATGTTCAGTGAATTAAAGTACTTTACATTATACATGTGTTTTCATTGGTGTTTACACTGATACGTTCACGTCTGGCAACAGGAAACCGATTTTACTAGAAATCATCATTTAAAATATCAAATGCAGTAATGAAGACGCTAAAACAGCGATGCAGAAAACTTTTTATTTAAACTTTTAATTTAAACATTTCTCTCTTGCCGCCTCCTCTTCTCCACAGCAGCGTCCTAGCCTGCAGGTGGTAAATGCCTCAGTGCCACTGCTGGCTCGGTGGTTTGATGCCACAGTGGCCTACGGTGAACACAGAATGGCAGTTTATATAAAAGCAATTATTTATGTTTATATGTACTTTATGGATACTTTGCAGACGCTTATCTAAAGTGATGTACAAGTGAGACAATGTCTGCCTCCTCCAGGAACCAGTCAGATGACTTTCATTCCCTCTGGTCCCCTGTGACTGGCTACATCACTTAATGTAGGTGGAGGATTGCGGCTTCGCTGGGATGGGGGCGGATGTGGGTGGGGGGTCCCTGGTGGCTTCAGGTCTCCGGTTGTCTCCTGGGTGGGGATCTAGGCTGCTCCGCTGCTGGGTCGGCTGGGGGTTCCGGTCTGGGCGGGCGGCATTGGGTGGGCCCCGGGGTGGGGCTGCCTCGTGGCGGTGGGGGGTGGCTGCCGGGGTGCCTGGGTCGGTGTCCGTCGGCCCCTGGCCGGGTGGCCGGTCGGTCCCGGGGTGGGCCGGGTGGGGGCCCCGGGCTCTGGGGCGTCGGGTCTCCCCCCGCTCCTGGGGGTGGGGGGGTCTGCCGCTGCTGGGGGGGGCTGGGCCCGTCCGGATGTGCCGTGCCGGGGGTTGGTCCGTGCCCTGGTGCTTGGTCGCAGCCCCGGAACCTGGGTGGGGGTGTGTTTGTGTGTGGGTGTGTGTGTGTGTGTGTCTGTGGGTATGCTGGTGTGTGGGTGGGTGTAGAGGGACGTGTGTGCCGTATGTGTGTGTGGGTGTGTATGAAGGTCTGGGTGTGTGCGTGTATGTGTGTGTGTGAGTAGTGTGCGGGTGTGTGTGTGGAGGTCTATGTGGGATGTGGGTGTGTGTGAAGGTATGTATATATGAGTGTGTGCACGTGGAGGTCGAGGTGTGTGTGGAGGAGTGAAGGAGTGGGTGGAGGCGTGAGTATGTATGGAGGTGCTTGTGTGTATATGCAGGTATGTATGTGAGTGTGTGTGTAGTGGTGTATGTGTATGGAGGGGTATGAGAGTGTGTGTGTATGTGGGCACCGGTGTGTGTGTTTATAGGTATGTGCGTGACGTGTGTGTGTGGAGGTATGTGCACGTATTGAGGTGTTGGTATATAGAGGTGTGTGAGAGTGTGTGTGAGTGGCTGGGGAGAAAAAAAAAAAAAAAAAAAAAAAAAAAAAGGGAGTTTTTGCGCTTGCAGGGGGTTAGGACGTGTCCTCTGGGGGGCGCCCTGGCTGGGTGTTGGGGGCGGGGGCCTGGGGTTCCCTTCCTTCGCCTCGCCCCCCTCCCACTCAGAAAGAGGAAAGTGGCCCCTTGGGCTGGTGGCTGGCCCCTGGGGGGGTTCGTGGCGTGCCTGGGTTGGGGTGCCTGCTCTGGGCCTGTGACGCCCTTCGGGGCCGGCGGGGGACGGGGGCGCCCTAAGCCACTGGCGGGTCGTCTTCCAGGGGGGAGGCTTACCCCCCTCTGGACCTACATCTCCTGACCCCTCCCCTCCCCACTCTTCACTACATACACAGGTAGGGCCGTGGGGGGTGTGCTTGTTGCGCTGGGCGGGGCAGGGGGGGTCATCATAGTGGCCCCGTTGCTTCGCCGAGCGGCAGCATGCCTCCCAGCTTTTAATTCCACTTAGTCACTGAGCACAAATAACATTTGCAACATACAAACACGTTTTGGGGGGTGGAACATGCGAGGTCAGGTGGGTGGGACTGCTCAGGTGGCCCCACCCCCTCCTCAATGCAGTTACTGCCCCCCAATTTTAACCCTCTTTTTTTAATTGCAAACAGCACATAATATATTCCCTCACTAGTGGGGGAGGGAGGGGCGATGGGGTCTTCAAGCGCCCCTGTCTCCATGGATGGCCCGGGGGCGGGGTGGGCCGGGTGGCCTGTCGCGTTGGCCCGGGGCGTGGGCGGGCTGTCCCGGGGGGTTTGGCTGCTGGCCCTGGGGGGAAGGTGCTGTTTTGGGGGTGGGGAGTGGGGGACTGGGGCGGGGTGGGGGGGGTGGGGGCCTGGCTCGTGTCTCCTCGCCTCCTGGCTGGGGCTGTCCCCCCGCGGCGTGGGGTGGCGGGAGGATGGTGGTGGGGGGATGGTGTTTGTTTGTGTGTGTGTGTGTATGTGGGGGGGGGAGAGTGGTGTGTGTGTGGGGGGATGGGTGGTGGAGGGATGGTGTGTGTGTGTGGGAGGGTGGGGTGTGTGGAGGTGGATGTGTGGTGTGTGGGAGGGGGGGTGGTGTGGGTGTGGGAGGATGAATGGTGGAGGGATGATGTATGTGGGGGAGGATGGGGTATGTGTGGGAGAATGTATGGTGCAGGGAGGGGGAGTGTGTGGGAGGATGGATGGTGGAAGAATGGTGTGTGTGCAGGAGGATGGATGGTGTATGGGAGGGAGGATGGTGTGTGTGTGGGGGAGTGGTGTATGTTTGGGAGAGTGGGTGATGGAGGGGTGGTGTGTGTGTGTGTGGGAGGATGGGGTACGTGAAGGTGGAGGATGGTGTATGTGTGGGAGGATGAGTGGTGGAGGGATGATGTGTGTGTGGGAGGATGGGGTAGGTGTGGGAGAGTGTATGGTGGAAGGATGGTGAGTGTGTGGGAGGATGGATGGTGGAAGGATGGTGTGTGTGTGGAAGGATGGATGGTGGAAGGATGGTGTGTGTGTGTGGGAGGACAGAGTATGTAAGGGTTGGATGGTGTATGTGTGGGAGGATGAATGGAGGAGTGGAAGGAGAGTGTGTGTGTTTGTGTGTGTTGGTCTGGGGGGGGGGCAGGACTGGTTCTCGGGGTGTGCGGCTGGGCGCTGGGGTGTGGGGCTGGCCTCTGGCGGTGGCCGTCTGGGCGGGCCGGGTCCCCCCGGGTGGCGTGCTGGCCCTTGGCCTGTGGGGGTGGGGGGTGTCCCTGCGCTCCTGGGCCCGGGCCCTCTGCCCCGTCTGTCCCGGGCGGCCGGTGCCCGGGGGGGTCGGGGACTGCTGGCCTCGGCCTGCCGGGGCCGGTGCCCTGTGTCCGCGGGGCGGCTCCTGCTGGGGTCTCCTGCTGCTGCCTTCCTGGGCGGGCGAGTGGTCGTCTCTGTGGACCGGTCGGGATCTGTAGCCTACGGGGGGGCTGGTGGCCTGGGTCTCGGGACCGCTGGCCTGACTCTGGCCTCTGTTCAAGTGAGGTGGCATCTGCATGATCACTCTGCATGGTCACTCCTTCCTGAACGTCTCCACACAGTCTTTGCGTCGCCATGTGGCCGAGTTCTCCAGCATATCCACACAGGTTTCTCTGCGCGTGTTCTTGAATACAGCAGTTTCACTTATATCTATTATCATATTTTTTTTTCTTTTTTTTTTATTATTTCTGTTCTTATTATTATTATTACTCTTACTCTTATTATTATTACTACTACTATTATTATTATTACTATTATTGTGATTATTATTATTGTTACTATTATCAACTAGTTGTGTAATGACCTACTGGCCAGGATGATCTTAGCTATATATGTTGCAAGTAGTATGGATTACATGGTTTTCTGTATAATGTTTTAAGTCCCCACCCGCACTCCCCACACCCTTTCTGTCCCTCTCTCTCCCCTCCCTCTTCTCTCTACTTTCTTTTCTATCTCTCTCTCTCTCTGTCCCCTCCGGTCGAGTCCAGCATTAAGAGTCTGATTTAATAAAGTTTTTCATGTCATCAAGAGGGACTTTATACATGTAGTATAAATCCCTGCTTGATAGAGTAAAATTGCCCAGCACCAGACAGCAGCCAGACAATCATTCTGTTTGCAACGATGCTGGACAAGACAAGTTAAAAAAAAAAAAAAAAAAAAAAAAAAAAAAAATAAAGTGATGTACAATCAGCTACGGCTTAGTCAGCGTTACCATGGAAACGGGCCGGTTCTCTGACCAGCGGTGTTTCCTAATCAGTTTTCAGATCAAGGACCATTTCGTTTACGCCAGAAACCCCGCAGTGCTTCATCTGGAGGTTCAACAATCATGAATAAACATACAGAACCTATAGCATTAATCATTTTTAACACTTATAGCCCATCTACATCCGCAAAACCAGCTGAAAAACTGCTAACATTTACGTTGCTAACTCTATTGCAGCCTCCAACAAATGATCAGATTCAAAACTGTTGACAGCGATAGAAGAGATAAGAAGCATGCTGCAGTTTATATTAGAATTATGATCGATTAACTTCATACTTAGAATAGTACAAAATAGCCTCCGCCTGCATCAGTACAGCTGAGTTGGTGGCTGCCATTATTCAGCTCTGGAAAACTGGTTGAAAGTACTGCCCCTTCTGCTACGTCAGCAAGATGGTGTCCGTTTAGTGCGTGTAGTGTCCATCGTTTCGCACTAGAGTTTTGGCTGAGTTTAGGGCAGCATCCGGGTACTTTCAGTTTTTACTGAAATGTCTGTATCAGCGCACTAAGCACTTAAATGTATTATTCAAAGTATAGAAGTGCGCGGATTGGGACACACCCCATGTTTAAGATGCTTTAGAAGTGTTTGCTAACCAGTTATTAGCATGAGCTACTGTAAGTTAACATTTAGCTAACATTAGCATACTGCTACCAGACTCAGGTGCAATGATGAGGGTCTATGCTAACGGGTGTAAAGCTTCCCCACTTCTGGTGTGATGCGTAATGAGTTTGCAGTGCTTTATGAGAAATTCCCTTCCTAGCATGCAACACTACGCTGTGTTGCTGTTGTTGGGAAGACAGCGCCATCTTGTAATGAATCCTATTGTTACTTCTGTTTGCAGCTTTGTTGCCTGGTTAGTTTTTTATTTGTTTGACAAAAAATGGTCAAATCTAGCCAATTTACTTCAAATTTATGGAAATCTATTAACCCCTACAATGCAGATGTACTGGTCCCGGTACATGACTACTAATCAACAACATTGCAGCCATGTGTGCAAGCCCCTCCGTCATGAATGCCCACAACATACACATCAAATGAAAGCTCAAAGTCTCGTCTTTCCGATGCTATAAACCATTTTGACACGCAACAACCACAGCGCTAACACTAAAGCCTTTTTTACAGAAAAGCAGAAAGTTTAAATGTTGACTTTCCTTACCTTTGAGGGCTCTCTATAAGTCAAACATTAATATTTCCCATCAAGATTGGTCTCATTCTGTCCATACAGGTTAGGCGAGGACAAAAAAAATATTTTAAAGTGTATAACTTTTTATCAGTAATACTTACAGTGATTCTGATTGCTGTGGGTGAAACTACAGAGTGTTACGTTTACAAAGAGCCCAAGCCTGTACTTACAATCCAGAGGGTTCAATAACAGCAGTAATTCTAATTTGGAGGTCACATTACAGGCGTTTTTTGCCAAAATGACCCCGCTTGATAAAGGGTTAAAGTAAATTTGACATTCTCCATATAGTAGATTATGCACAACACTAAAATGACTGACTAGATAACACATTGAAGTGTAGATAATTTACAATCACAGGCAGGTGAAAGAGGATAATATCTGTAAATTTAAATCAGTACAATTATACAGAGGTATAAATCTGAGTCATTATTTAGTCTAATAATGTGTCCATTTTGAACAAAATATAAAATTCTAGATAATTTTAAGAATTTATTTAGTATTGTTGACTCATTAAAGAGATTTAAGAACTGTTAAACTGCAACTTTTTGCAGACAAAAGAGAAACAATTAAGTAAACAGACACATAAATGAGTATAATTTGCCACTTTCAACAGTATTTCTCTTCATTAAAATATATTCTTTTATAAAAACCACAAGGCAAGAGGAGGACAGGCAGTTCCTGTTGTACATCATTTATTAAGATTATGCTTTGTGCTTCTGTAGTCTGGGTGAAGAAGAGGTCTGTTGTTTGAATTTCATTTAGATATAATTTCAGAGCTCAGACAAAATGTTTTTCAGCTTTTATCAGTGCATAAAGACTAACCCATAGTTTGAGGCTAGTTCAAGGCAAAATGAAATACAATGTGACAGCAGAGAGTCACATGTAATGAGCAGAATCAGAGATCACACACTGCAGCTTCTGATTAATGAAAGCCATTTCTCTGCAGCTCACTGAGCAGAGGGTCAGGTCAGCTGATTATAATCTGACTTTTCCACAAAACACATCCATATTTCAATCACTGGGGATGGCTACATCCATCACAAATTCTTTCCTCTGCTGCTTATCCATCATCACAATGTCCGGTTGGTTGGCCACCATCATTTTGTTGGTCTGTATCTGGAAGTCCCACAGGATCTTTGGCCTCTCATTCGTCACCTCCTTGGGAGGTGTTTCCCATTGTGACCTAGGGGTCTCCGGTCCATATTCTGCACAGATGTTTCTGGACACTATGCCAGAACTTGGTTACTTGGTTATGGCGTTCCATGTATTCTTTGCCTGCCAGTATCTTGCACCCTGCTGTGAGGTGCTGGATTGTTTCAGGGGTCTCTTTGCACAGCCTGCATCTGGAGTCCTGCCTGGTGTGGTAGATCTGGTCTTCTGTTGCCCCTGTGCTGCCATGATTAGCGCCTCTGTGCTGTCCTTCAGTCCAGCCCTCTCTAGACATTGGTAAGACTTGTTCATCTGCCACTTCGGCTATCTGTCGGTGGTACATCCCATGCTGGGGCTTGTCCTCCCATGATGGTTCCTCCATTTAATTTTCCTCCAGGTTCCATTGTCTGAGTCAGTCATTCAGAGCTTCATCCCTTGGGGCCATTTCCTGATGTATTCATGGAGCTTGGATGTTTCACCTTGGATAGTGGCCCTGATGCTTGCTAGTCCTCGGCCTCCCTGTTTGCTTTTAGCGTAGAGCTTCTGGACACAGTTTGGGGGGTACCCTCCATGCATGGTGAACAGCTTCCATGTTTTAACATCTGTGGTCTGAACTTCCTTTGGTCAGCTTTTTATCCCAGCAGGGTATCTGATCACTAGCAGGGCATCACTGTTAACTACCAAGAAGAAGGAAGACCACTGGACTAGAGTAGAGATGTCATAGTTAATGCAGAATTTGACAACTGGAAAAAGAGGAGGTGGCAGGGAAGCAGAGAAAAAGGCAAAAAGATCAGTCATATCTTCCTTTTTGAACTTTGTCAGAGCTTGATTTATTATAAATGTATGTCTCATCTTTTTTTTCTTTTTTTTTATCTCTCTTTCTCTGCATGGACCTGCACCAACAACAAAATCCAAAATTAGCTTCTCAAACTGACGCCTGGACCAATTGGATCTCAATCTCTGCAGAGAGACAGTTTATCTTCACACATCGCGTTTGTCTTGTTTTCCTGCAGCTTTGTTTTCAGGTTGCATACACTCTTAGACCCTCCCATCAGAAATGTGATTAGAGGAGGCAAGGTGGCAGGCATCACTTCTCCAATAAACCTTGTCTCTTCTTCCAAAAAAGACATCCTTGAAAATATTTGGCTATGAGTAACTTGCAGGTGGTTGGCAGGAGAAGGCGAAGAGGAAATGAGGAGACTGAAATTAGAGACCTGAGATGATCTTTGTGTGAATGCTGACCAGTGGGTTTCTAATAAAACCTTTTACAACTTCTTCAGACACAGTTGTAAATGGTGTTTGTGAATGTCCTTCTGTAAAGCAGCTTTTACAACCTGACTGATGGTATTTAAACATTAAGCTGAGGTAAAACAAGGAAGAGAGCTCAAGTTCTTCCACTGTTGCTTTGACTTCATGTCCACATTAATAATTAGCTTTTATTATTATTTTCTCTTCTTTTTTTTAAAACAATGTTATCACAAAGATATAGATGGTTTAATTAGTCAACATGATTTATCAAAGCTTAGAGCCTGTCTGTTCTCGGTTTTAGGAGTTCATATTTTACTGAAGCAATGAGGAAAACTTCAGAAATAACTCTGGGCCAGAAATGGAGTCAGGATGTAGTTTCCAGCACTATGTAAAGTACTCACAAATTTTACTGGAATCAAAAACTCACCAGAAACACAGAAATAATCGGCGCTGATGCAGACAGAGGTTTTTATCTTCAGGCAAGATATAAACCTGAGCTCTTTCCAGAGAAAACTGATATTTGTGCAGTCTCACACTTTCTCTCAGCCTGTGGCTAAAAACTCTGCTTAGAATTACCCTCCAGTTTCCCCATCGCTTGACTTCTGGCTGCATTGTCCTAGGTTGACCACGCTGGTGTGAAAGTAACGCTGGACCTGTTTCACCATCATTATAGCCTAGCTGAACCACACTTCATTAAAAAAAAATATTCTTAATGCATTAGTGTATCTTTTATAAAATAAACTTAGTGTAAAACATCTGGAGGTTGGAATGATATAGTATCAAAATAATTAAAGAGTGAATGTCTTGTTTATGAAAGAGACCTTAACTTTCCACCTACAAGCTGATCTAATCCTCCACACGTCTGTTAGGATCTCACATCGCAGCCGTTCACTTTGCTGCCAGCAGGTTCAGGTTATTCTCAGTAACAACCTGTTGAAATAAGACTCCCCTCAGGAATGCACCACCCTCTCATCCTCCATCAGTCTTTGTCCCACCAGTAAACGCAAACCGTCTGTCAAACTACATTCCAACAAACTTTCTCTCCCCCCTTTTCACATCCTCCAGCCTCATTCTACTTTTCTCAGCAAATATTGATCTGCCAAATTACTTCTCAAGGTCGTTTACTTCTCCGTGGCAACTGGCACCGCATCACCATCAGCCATCAGCTGGCATCACCGGCTAAAGCCTCCCGAGGTGACCGGCAAAGCCTTCCTGTTAAATGGCAGGAGATCCATGAGGAGGATAGAACGACAAGTTTGGGGGGGCACCACAAGCCTGCAGGACATAAGAGAACCGGGTTTATTTCAAAAGTTTGATCCTGGTGAGAGTTTTAGAAGCAACTCCAAACCTCATGCATCAGTAACACAACCTGAGAGGCTGACTTCATGTTTTCATTGACATTTTATGGAGCTATAAAGCACAGCCACAAACACCCAGGTGTGGATTTCACGGCACTTTATTGTTCCTTCTCCCACTGCAGCAGCCATTAAAATTACAACAGAAGACATGCAGAGCATGAATACATAAACACATAAAATTTAGGCGGGTTGTCTGGGAGTGGAGTGGGATTATTTCATTCAAGCATTTAAACAATAATGATGATCTTAATTATATTTAGCAGATTGTTATATATAACAATATAATGGGAAGAAATGACTAAATAATTCTCGCCAAGAGAATGAGCACACTACCGGAAAATTATATTTAGTCAGTTCCTCCGCTGCTTGTTCTGGACATAAACTAGAACTTTAGTGCCCAATTCCCTACTTTTTACTGCTGCAATTAATAATGTAATGAAAAGGTGGAAATCAATAGATGTTTTTATTAATTAAGATTAGAAAATTGACTTATGCTAAGAGGGACTAAGAGGTGTTACATTTACTGTTGCATTTAATGTGCGAGTTAGAGAAAGACAAACAAATGCTTTCCGTTTGAGATCTGCTCTTCACTCTTTTCCACAATGAACTGGATTATTTTCCCGTTTCAATCAGTGGTTTTAGTGGTATGAATCAGTCAGAAATGGGAGCACGTGAAGCTTCTTTGCATGTGTAAATTTCTATGTTACCTCTGGAAAACTGACTAAGTGTTTCAAATGACTCAAAAACCTGATTCACTTTGGTGAGTGACTCATTTAAATTCAGTAAAAAAGAATCAAGTTTAGCATCACGAATCAAGTTAATACCGTATCTTCTCCCGTTCCAAACCGCCACCGTATTGAGGGGGAGGATTTGCATCAGAGTCTTGCATTAGGAGCGAGTTCCCTCGGGTCCTGTGGGACCTAACGCTAATCTTGCAGGAGTTAGTGGTTTTAAGGTTGTATTGTGCGGGAGGGGGCGGTTACGAATAAATGACCCTAAGAGCTCAGTTGTGGGCAGGGGCGTTTCCAGCTTAAAGGACAGCCTGGGCTTAGCGCGGACCAGATGAAAACTCAAAGATAAACAAAGAATTTATTTAAATTTTTTTTTAAAGTGCTATAGCAGATAGACTGCTGTAGACTTAGTAAAGGGCCTAAATGATCATATTTCCCAGATGCATGCGTCTGAAGATAAAAACATTATAGAGTTAGCCTTCCTGCTAGTGGTTTCTTTAATGGGGAGTACTATGGAGTACAGCAAGAGGTAATTGAGATAAATAAAATATCAAAGAATAAAAACTTTGAGTCATAAAATAAGAGCTAAGTCGCACAGGAAGCGATGATTCTTTCGACCAATCAATGGATTAATGTGGCATGCTCCAACTTTTAGAGTCAGATCGATAAGACTGGGACCCAACGGAAGGGTTTCAACAAAGTCGGATGGATTTATTCAGATGTTCCGACACTGACCAGTTTTTACCTGTGAAATGCAAAATAAAGCAACCACACCCTTTTAAATTATAAAGCTCTCCCAGCTGTAACTTCACCATCATCATGCAGGCGCTGGAACTGACTGACATGTTGGTATCAACATGTTTTTATCTGACTGACATCAGCATTCAAGACTTACTACAATTTTAGCTTCACAGCGACGAACTGCAGGAGTCCTGAAATAACAGATGCTGCCTTTTGTTCTTCGATGCTACTCAGGTTTCTCAGTTAAAAGGATGAAATTGTCATGAAAAGAAAAATTACTTTTGAAAACAGATTAGTCATTTGAGTTGCCCATTTTTCATCCAGATATTCATCCTGATTTAAAGACCAGATAGTTTTCATCTGCAGTGTAGCTCAGACACTTGTTTCCCATATCATGCATTCCCTATATTATCTTCCTCTTTTTCATAATGCACACACACACTTGATTCACTGAGCAGACACTTTTTATTAAAAACTACTTAATAAGGAACATTTGGAGGGGCCAATGTGGGACTCAGTATCTTGCCTGAGAATACATCAATATGTGAACCTGTCATGATAAGTCATTCATTTTTTATACCGGTTATTCTAGTTCATGGTCGCGGAGAAGCTGGAGCCTTTCCAAGCGATTCCCAGGCGAGAGGCAGGGTACATCCCAGAAAGGTCTGGTGCATCGCAGGTCATGATAACCCTCAGGTGGATTTTTAGCTATGGTTTTTCTCCTTAGCACTGTTATTAATTTAGATGTTTGACTTTTCATGTAGCATTTCCATCAGCTTAAACTAGGTTTAAACTCCTGGTTTTAAAGCGGACCAGAGTTTGCTTCTTTCGTTGCACCAGAGTGCAAATACCCGGTCCCTTTACTTCAAATGAACTGTACTTTCGGTGGACGCGCACCAGGGTTCGTTTAAGGGACGAAACAGTTTCAGTGTGAATACAATGATTAAAACCAGTCAGATTGCTTTCAGTCATGTTAACAGACAGAAGCAACAAGGCAAGATAAATCTTGATACTAAAACCCAAATGTTTCATTACCTGAAATCCTACATGCATCTGGAACAGTGGTTTCCAGCCTGTTTTCCATAAAGACCCCTTCATGCAACTACTGACAGCTGTGGACCCCCGCCCGTCCCACGTTACGGTGGACACCTCTGCTTTGGTAGAACCACAGTTAAGCTGATTACCATCCACGTTTGATTTGCACATGACACAGAAACCATTAACTCAGCTTCACTGAGCGATGTAATGCACATTGTTGTTTTTGTTTGTTTGTTTTGTTTTTTACAAGCAGGCCAGTCAGTCCATTTTCTGGTCCAGGCCACCAGGAATTGTCCTGCTTCTCCCATGGGCCAGTCCAGGCCTGGTTGAAACTAAATGCAAACATGTCAGTCCAACTAAAAATCACAACAAACTGATGGCGGCAGCTTGTTTCATCCGTCTGTTACCTGATTTCTTATCTGCATCCAACACACACGAGCAGATATAAAGGAATAAAGGAAATACAAAGAAATCAGAGTCTGAAGGGGTGCAAAGATAATTATACGCTCCCCCTCCCCTCTCTTTCCTCCCCTTTAAGCCTGGTCATTATCATCTTGATATATCACCTTTTCACTTGCAAATGACTGACACCATTGAATCTGGGCACTCACATTCTGCAAGTGGCACTTTTTCCTCCAAGAATAGAGACCATAATAAGTCTCGGTGTGGTCGAGGACAATAGCCGGCTTTTCATCTCTGTAATGACCGTTGCTGCTGCAGAGGACTGCAGAGTCATTCAGCAGTGTGTGTCAGCTGAGGCGTTTCTTAGAGAAACTGTGATGTTTATGGTGGATTTATACAATTCATGAGCTGTACAGAAACCATGTTGGCTGCACACAGCAGTGCAGTCTTGCACAGGGAACAGAAAGCCACTTATTTAAAATGATTACTGATCAGTTTAATTCCATGTTAACTCTCCAGACCGAGATTTCACTGCTATGATCATTCATGTATATGAGATCCAAACCAGAGTTGCTGTTAATATAACCCATCACAATGAGAAATGTAAAGCAAATTTGTTTTTATTGTTAAAACTACTTAGACGTATGAGATTTGTGACCATTGGCTTAGCAGTTAGCTCCTTGGGAAAGATGCTGTAAGTTTGGCAAACATTTCCTTTGGAAGTTCACATGTGGTGGAATATGTTCTCTCCAGAGATGATCTGCTGAGTTCGGGTCCAGATAAAACTCTGTTACTCAGAACTGTGCTAATTTTCTACATCCATCTTTTCTTCTGAAAGGAATCTGCTGACTTAAAGCAACACTGCATAACCTTCTGGAGTCCAACGGCCGTGTTCTTCCAACACGGAGCGTTAGATATTGATAAAATCTATAGCAATGTTAGTATCTATCTAGTGTGATAACACAGATACTTTAGTTTGAGTTCCTCTCCTCTGAAGGATGAGCTGCTGCATTTCATCAGAGCAGCGACCTGGATGTCTGATGTGCTTCTCCATCACAGCGTGGAGCCGTCACACTTTGCTCCTTCTCCCTCTTTCTGTGTTTTGATGTTTGAACTGTCATGTGACTCAGCTGTGCAGATAAACAAGGATGCAAACAGAGACCAGCCAGCAACACTTTCAACACCAACTGGTAAGGAGTGTGGACCAGAACATCAGATGCAACGACTGTGTGCTTGATTGTGTGATATATCAAATGGGTCATCTTGTGACCATCCTCTAAATCAAGGGAGTCCAAAGTCGGTCATCGAGGGCCACTGGCCTGCAGGTCTTAGATTAACAAACTTCAGCAGAACTTGACAACAAGCTGTTGAGGAGAAACCTTTAGTTTGAATCAGGTGCAATGGATCAGGAAACATCTAAAACCTGCAGAACTGCAGCCGTCAAGGACCAGAGCTTGACCCCCCTGACCTTAATAAGGCTTGAATAAGCTTCTCTTGCAGAGAAAAGGCCAAATTCTGATTCTTAATATTCATTCATTCATTCATTATCTTAACCGCTTAGTCCACTAAGGGTTGCGGGTAAGCTGGAGCCTATCCCAGCATTTTAACAGGCGAGAGGCAGGTAAACCTTGGACAGGTCACCGGTCCATCGCAGGGCCAACACAGATATGGACAAATAACCACTCACACACACACTCACTCCTAGGGACATTTTAGAGTCACCAATTAGCCTAACATGCATGTCTTTGGATGGTGGGAGGAAGTCAGAGAACCCGGAGAGAACTCACGCATACACGGGGAGAACATGCAAACTCCACACAAAAAGGCCACCACCCCCAAGGTTCAAACCTCCCCCCCGGCCGAGGCTTGAACCAGTGACCTTCTTGCTGTGAGGCTGTGGTGCTAACCACCACACCACCGTACAGCCTGATTCTTAATATGACACGAGTAATAACTTTGGAGGTTTCAGCCTAATTTCTTTACATTAATGTGTTAAATTGGACATCCCTATTAAAAAGTATCGGCTCTGGTATCAACGATACCAACCCTTTATTTACTTGGCATCAATACCAAATTTTGCAGTGTTGTTCAGTCGCCTGTGGGTCGGATCAGGTCAAGAAATTTTCATTTTAATTGCGGGGCCGGTGGGGCAGGTCATTTATGCACAGAGCAGTGCTCGAAACCTGCAATCTTACATCTTTTGTTGTTGCACATCGCCAGTTCCACTCTGTTGTCAAGCACATTTTTCAAGCCTAACAACATCTGCCTTCAATTGCATATTTAGTGCCTATTTAATAGCAGCAGGACAGGGCGGGTTGTGATAACTGGTTTGGTTGTGCGGAGTGGGTTGGAGCAGGCAAGATTATTTTATTTATGCGGGACCCACGGGTCGGAAAAAAACCCGGCCCAGTGCATCACCATTGTAAAAAAAAAAAACAAAAAACAAAAAACAGTAACGTCAGACAGAAAAAAATACACACAGACAAAAAGACAAATCTGCCAGACCAAATAATCAATAAGCTTCAGAAAGTGAAGACAGGATACGCCACAGTAAAAAAGAAAAAGAAAAGTGGAGGTGCCGCCTCCCACAGCTGGGATGTTCAGATAGACTAACTTCCATCAAACAATCACTGGAATAATTCATTTATTGAGTGTAACCTGAACGCTGATGCGTTATGTTGCCTAGCAACTGATTTAAATCTCAGGTTAACTTACTCATGATGGTGCTGACATCCTACCATCTTATTAAATTCTCTCAGTTGTTTACTTAGATTGTGTTCTTTGGGGGAAAACAGTAGGTTATAATGCCGCCTGACGACCTCCAAGATGTTTGTGTTTACTTCGTTGGAGTAAAGCCCCCCACTTTGGTTCTGGTTATACTGGTTTGAATACGGGCCAGTTCAGCAGAAAGCACCAAGGTTCTCAGACTCCAGAATGAAGCCAGAACTGAAACGGTGTCTATCTGAAAGCACTAAGAGAAGATCAGACCCCATATTTTACAGCTGAAAAAGAGTTTGTTGTTGTTTTTGGGGGTAACTTGCAAGCGAAACCACACTGCAGGTTACATTCATGCTTCTTCCAACTGACGAAGTAAATAAGTATCCAAATGAAGCGGCATAAACCATCGGTTGTTAGTTATCGTCTTATCAACACAAGGTATATTTTACTGTCATCAGGAGAAGCTCACTTGCAATGCAGCCTCCTACCACTTGATGGCGATAATGTGTCAGTTAGTTGTTCAACAAACTCCAATAAGCAGAAGAAAACTCAGCTAGTCGCTAGCCTGTAGTGAAGTATTTAAAATGAGAAAAAAAAGAATTTAATCATTGATTTGAATGGGACAATGTATAACAATGAACATACAATACTGTCGTAAATATGCCGGGCTTAGCATATTGCTAATTTCCATCCATAGCCATAAAATGGTTAATATTACAAGTTAAACCAAGAGTGAGATCAAACAGAACATTATAATTATCTAAATGGTTCTCGGACCGCTTTAGACTGGAAAAGTTGGGCCCAGTGTAAAAAAGGTGTAGAACCCCAGACCCAGACAAATACATTAGTCCTACAGAGGAACTGAATGTGGACCATATTTAATAAATCATAATGCAATATTTTTCATCAGTTCGATGTAAAAACCTGATGAAAGCCAAACTTGACTCCTCCATGTTGCTGCTGGACTTTCAGGTAAAAAACAACAATGTCTGTATTTTTTACATATTTTGTTTTTGGGGACACCACGGTTGAGGTTTCGCCTGGGGCGCTATGTTACCTTCCACCAGCACTGCTGTGACACACTGGTTTAGATCTTTCTCTGTTTTACCATCTAGTGCAGAATGCAGCTGCAAAAACTCCAAACCAGAAGCAGAAATACAGGCACACATACTGATAAAGCTTCACAAGGACACCAGCATCCCTGCACCATCCCTCAGTTTTCCCTCAGTGTAATGAACACACACACAATCTCATTTTATATTTCGCTTCATCATTTTAGATTTTTTACATTTGTATAAAACAAGCCTTTAAAGCCACGGATACTCGGGTCAGGGAGGTTATTAAGATCATTTTCTCATCGCTGTGAGTGACAGAAGAACGAAACATTCAGCTGGAGTAAAAGGACTAGTGTGAGAAGCCAGAGCAGAAATCCAGATCACAGTAAAAGCGGAAGTCATTTTCTATGATTACTGCTCGTTTAAATGAGATTATCTTTGTTGTAACCCTCTTATTTAAGTACGTGATGTGATGTGAGGTGAGAGCTATTAAAATTTAGAGTAGCAGCTCCAGATGAGTTTAATAAAAGAAAAATTATTTAGAAAAATTACCCAAACAGCAGCAAGGTCTTAGGAAGAAGAAGAGAATTGAGACAGATTGGCTGGGATGGAGCTTCTTTTCAGACTGCTACAGTCTCATCAGAGCTCTGCTGGTCTGCAGCCAGAGAGGTTTGGCTTTCATTTCTCACACTAAAGGTCAGGGTGGGATCAGGTGGGCTCTGAAGTCTTCCATGCAGCTTTTTTATTCAGTGTTTCTCTTCGGGGAATGAACAAATAAGAAGCAGAATTTTTAAAGTTTGACGATGAAAGGAGGGATGAGGAGTCCCACAGTCACTGAAGGCAGCAGACAGTTTACCTGCTTCATGTTGCAGAGAGGCAGCACCATCAGTTCTGAGAAACTTCCATTAAAGTACATTTTCATTCATATTTTTTTCATTTATTCTGTTAATAAATAATAGGCTCAGCACAAAGCAAAGAAATGAATGTTTGGTGGAATATTTCTTTACATAACTATATCATCTTATCCAGCAGGAAAGCCTTTTTTCCTTTCTAAATGGAGCCACATTTGCTCATCATGTGTGGGATGAGCGGAATATGTTGAAATTGTAGATTGAATCCATGAGAAATTTGCCAGATCTTTTCAGCCGATGCCAAACAGCTGATTCGGCTAAAGAGAATGCACATCTGATGTCCCCGGGGGGCTTATACAGCGACTTTCCATCTACATTCACTGGTAAACTTTAATAAAATATGTCTAAAAAAACACACGAGAGCAGGGATCTGCAACCGGCAGCGTTGTAGAAACGTGCTACCACTGTCCTGTCAGAACAGAATAAGTTTTGTGCGATCAAAAATAGTTTGTTTAAAGATCATTAATCCACATATTTATAACTGAAGTATCCTTTAGGTGCCATCTTAAGAAATAATGTCATGGTTGCTGAAAATTTAAACTTAGAATAAATTATTGAAGGTAGGATGTCTCGACAGAATAAAATGCTACCTTAGTAAAGCAGGTAGGACGATTCCACTGTGTAGATTAGTGAATGTAGCCCAGACATTCACATAATATATAAGAATAAGACACCTAAAGTAGTTTAAAGAATTTATAATATACAATTTCTATGAAAATGCATGTAAAAAAATTTTTATTTTATTTCACAATGTGAAAGTCTCCCAATGCAGCACGACAGTATGAATTAACTCAAAGTACTACTATGTCTGCAGGAGGCCATGACAGTGTAAATTACCCCATCCTGTCTCAACAGTATGAAAGTTTATATTAAGCTTTTATAATAATGAGAAACTTAAAATACTTGAAATATAGGCCTACAAAATTAAAGGTATTAGTTCATTTAACGAGGTACAGCTGTTAGACACGGACTTGGGCGTAGCGTGGATTTATGGGCGTGTCCTTATTGCACACTGAAATCACGTTTTCGTGTCTAAAACAGCCAAAAATTTAGAAGGGACAGGGTTTTATTTTGATGGGCACAGCAACTCCATAGGAGGAAAGCTGAGGATCATAGCACTACGTAAAGAAGGAAGGGCGTCTCAGAAGACGGGCTGCAGTGGTAAAGACCAGGTGCACAGACACAGCTGGAAGCCAGATTTAAATTTCTAGTGTGTCAGAGGAAAAAGGAGAAAATATGATTTTAAGGCACCATAAAGTTCAGAATTTGGCCTTTATTGACTTTATTTGCTTGGTGTGATTCTGTGTTCAGCTGTTTGTTTCAAGGTTTGATTAAAATATTAAACTTAACTATATTTTATAAAGAAAAAAATGCACAAATATGAGTTTCTTATGCTAGAAAAAATGCAAAGTTGCTTCTGTAATGGAAAATTTATACACATAGCCCTTATACTCTAGTATTTACCTTTTGTATTATTAACAACCTTGACTTATGCTTCACTGAGGAAGAGAGCGAGTTGTACCCAGATAATATTAGTGAGCTCTCCTCCCCAGCACAGATGCTGATAACATTCTTTAGAAACAGTGTACCAGGCTGTCCAGGGTTTGCTGAGAATGTACTGAAGATTTGCAACCAACGACCTTGATGCCATCACGTCATGCGAGTCTATATTAACCAAGCCCATGTATGTCTCTGCGGATTTGCTCAGCCAAACCTGTTTGACTGTGTGACTCTCATTGCTGATCAGCTCTTAATAAAAATACTTTGTTTGATTCTCACTTAGCGTGTGATCTTTGATAATAAAATTCCACAACACTTCCCAACATGTTGGGTAGTGACCGGGTGCAAGATAAGAATAGAGTAGTCATATGTTCCAGCCAGAAGTTTTTTTTACCATCCAAATTCAGTTAATAGTTAACACTGAAGACGGGTTACACCATCTTCATCTGACCAGGGCTTAGAGGGAGAAACAACCACATTGTCTGAATGATGAAGAGTAAAATGTCATGGCAGACATGAGTAAGTCAGTATGCACAGCCACACACACATGCACACACAAACGACCAGGAGAAGCGGCAATCCGACTCCATAGAAAACAGAAGAAGGGTTTTAATCTGGACCCACAGACATTAGCTTTCCCTCAGAGATAAAAGACAAGAACCTAATGAGAAATGTTTATTATGAACAGAAACAAAAAGTTTCTTCATGGTGGGTGGAGCCAGGTAGAATAACGTGAAGCTCCTGAGGAGGAGACGGAGCCTCGACAGCCCTCATTTTTCATGCACACGGCGGCCATGTTGGATTGTGGGGTTGGGCTTGGCCAGCACATGCCTATTTTCCCTGTTCCATACTGCCCCTTGGTACAGCTGAATAATTCCAGTTATCCTGTTATGGTGATAAGTGACACCTCGGCTGCTCCATTACCGAGTGGTGGCAGAAAAACATCATTCTGGTTAAAACCCAGAGGTGAATATTTGAGCAGTGAAGTGCTGGAATAAGGCTAATTTTCCTTTTTCTCCTACATGAAGCAGAAAAAAAAATCTGTTGTTGACCTGAAGCACATAAATACTTTATGACCTTCATACTTAATTTTTAGGGGAATGATACCCCAGCAGGGGTTTTTATTTTAATATAAAAATGTTGTTTCCGTTCAACTGTCTGAGGAGGCCAGAATTCGGATCAGAGCCCGTCAGACGCTGCAGGATCAGCTGAAACCAGCAGGCCATGCTGACATGCCGTCTCCAGCTCTGCTGTTCTTTAAGAAGCTGGAACGGCTCTGCGAGGGCGGACGGACCATCCGCAGCTCCCACTGATCCCTCTCACTTATACTAACCACGGTGCTTCGCTCTGTTACCACGCAACTACCTGCTGGAGTCTGAACATGACAGCTCAGTCAGCGGGAAGCGGCGGTTTGTATGTGAATGAGTGAGAGCGGAGCTGCACTTCAGAGCTGATGGCTGGATATGGATCAGGGGGATGAATGAATGGAGTCAGAAATGGATGGATGGATTAATGAAAGCAGCAGCTCTACAAAGCCAAAGGTTGTGTCTGTGGAGAAGAGGATAGATGGAGGGGGTTAGAGCCGAGGCTCTCAGAGGGGTTTCGTATGTGGGAGAAAAAGCTGTTTTTATGCACAATTGTAAGCCAGTGGAAAGAAAACAGAAACTGACTTGCACAGTCAGAGCTTGGTATTTTTATGTAGAAAAGAGGATGTTGAAAGAGAAAAAGGTGTTGAATCAAAGAGAGGCGACTCCCTCAGTCTTTGCATGAACTCAGTAGCTTTGTGGTGATGGAGGATGAGTGAGTACTCAGGATGACTGGATTCAGTTTCTTTTGATGGAGGAGAAAACGAGACGTGTTTATGATTTCAGCCGCTGCCTGGAACAAAAGCCGAAGCTTTTTGTTAGAGGATCCATGATGTTTCATGCACTCATCATTGCTTTCTGTTCTCTTTCATACAAAAAGATCTCCTTCCAGTTAGCTACAGACCTGAAATGATCCTTTTTTCCACCATGACTGTGGCATTGGGTTGACGTTATGATCAGTGTATTTCAAATCTTAAACTAAGCTTTTCCTAAAACCAGCAGCTTATTCTTATATTCATTCTCCATTTATCCAGGAACGTCCCACAGATCTTTTTTCAGGAAGTTTTATTCAAGATGGCAACATAAAACTGAATTTCTGTTGAATTTTTGGCAGATTTTCTTCCTTTCTCACTTTTCTCACACGCCCCCTGACGACAGCTCATCCAGCTTCATCTTCATCCCGTCTCTACTACGAGATCTCCCCTGACGACAGCTAATCCAGCATCATCTTCATCCCGTCTCTACTACGAGATCTTCCCTGACGACAGCTAATCCAGCATCATCTTCATCACGTCTCTTCTCCGAGATCTTCCCTGACGACAGCTAATCCAGCATCATCTTCATCCCGTCTCTACTACGAGATCTTCCCTGACGACAGCTAATCCAGCATCATCTTCATCACGTCTCTTCTCCGAGATCTCCCCTGACAACAGCTAATCCAGCATCATCTTCATCCCGTCTCTTCTCCGAGATCTCCCCTGACGACAACTAATCCAGCATCATCTTCATCCCGTCTCTTCTACGAGATCTCCCCTGACGACAGCTAATCCAGCATCATCTTCATCCCGTCTCTTCTACGAGATCTCCCCTGACGACAGCTAATCCAGCATCATCTTCATCCCGTCTCTTCTACGAGATCTTCCCTGACGACAGCTAATCCAGCATCATCTTCATCCCGTCTCTACTACGAGATCTCCCCTGACGACAGCTAATCCAGCATCATCTTCATCCCGTCTCTTCTACGAGATCTTCCCTGACGACAGCTAATCCAGCATCATCTTCATCCCGTCTCTACTACGAGATCTCCCCTGACGACAGCTAATCCAGCATCATCTTCATCCCGTCTCTTCTACGAGATCTTCCCTGATGACAGCTAATCCAGCATCATCTTCATCCCGTCTCTTCTCCGAGATCTCCCCTGACGACAGCTAATCCAGCATCATCTTCATCCCGTCTCTTCTACGAGATCTTCCCTGATGACAGCTAATCCAGCATCATCTTCATCCCGTCTCTTCTACGAGATCTCCCCTGATGACAGCTAATCCAGCATCATCTTCATCCCGTCTCTACTACGAGATCTCCCCTGACGACAGCTAATCCAGCATCATCTTCATCCCGTCTCTACTACGAGATCTCCCCTGACGACAGCTAATCCAGCATCATCTTCATCCCGTCTCTTCTCCGAGATCTCCCCTGACGACAGCTAATTTAGCATCATCTTCATCCCGTCTCTACTACGAGATCTCCCCTGACGACAGCTAATCCAGCATCATCTTCATCCCGTCTCTACTACGAGATCTCCCCTGACGACAGCTAATCCAGCATCATCTTCATCCCGTCTCTACTACGAGATCTCCCCTGACGACAGCTAATTTAGTATCATCTTCATCCCGTCTCTACTACGAGATTTCCCCTGACGACAGCTAATTTAGTATCATCTTCATCCCGTCTCTTCTCCGAGATCTCCCCTGACGACAGCTAATTTAGCATCATCTTCATCCCGTCTCTACTACGAGATCTCCCCTGACGACAGCTAATCCAGCATCATCTTCATCCCGTCTCTACTACGAGATTTCCCCTGACAACAGCTAATTTAGCATCATCTTCATCCCGTCTCTACTACGAGATCTCCCCTGACGACAGCTAGTCCAGCATCATCTTCATCCCGTCTCTTCTCCGAGATCTCCCCTGACGACAGCTAATCCAGCATCATCTTCATCCCGTCTCTACTACGAGATTTCCCCTGACGACAGCTAATTTAGCATCATCTTCATCCCGTCTCTACTACGAGATCTCCCCTGACGACAGCTAGTCCAGCATCATCTTCATCCCGTCTCTACTACGAGATCTCCCCTGACGACAGCTAGTCCAGCATCATCTTCATCCCGTCTCTTCTCCGAGATCTCCCCTGACGACAGCTCATCCAGCATCATCTTCATCCCGTCTCTTCTCCGGGATCTCTCCAGCCAGCCTGACATTGACTCATCTTTCCTCCATTCTTCTTCTTTTCCCTCTCCTCCTCTGATAATGTCTTCTTGGTTTCTTTAATGAATCAGTGACGATGTTCAGCCGCTGTGTTGATATCCAGTTGCTGGCATTTGACGCGGTGCCGTAAAGTCAAACTTAGCTGCAACATGACGTCCTGAACTGGAACAAAAGTTGTGAGGAAAATCAGTCTGAATTGAATTTAATTGAATATAAATTCAGTGATCACTCATGTGAAACATCCCAAGACCCTTGAGACAAGTCCTTTATATGGAGGGAGCTTTCCACGCTTCTCAAGTTCTTTGGTTTATACTGAAAGGAAGTTGAGGTGATATGGACATCTGATTAGGATGCACGCTGGTCGCCTCTATTTGGAGTTTCTTTGAGCTCGTCCAACTGGGTTAAGCGCTTGGGGCAATTTTAATGATTTGTTGCTTCTGGAGTCATTTTGGAGATGAGCAGAGGAAAACGGATGGATGAATTTTCCTGCTGCAGCTGTTAATGAGACACAAACACCACAGAAGACTGAGAGATACCAGCTCTGAGAGTGTTGGTCTCTTCTTTCATGTCTTTGTTTAAGAAATGAAGTGCTCTACAAATAAAACATTAGTTTTGTAAAAATAAAACTTTAGCTTAACAAATGTTTAAGAATCTGGAGTTTTATTGAACTGAAATCTTCTTGTAAAGCATTGTGCTCATCCCACGGCATTCTGGGATTTTTTGAGGAAAAAAAGTCTCTCACTGTACGTACTCCTGTGACTGATCAGCCTCAGCCTGTTGCCCCAGCATGCAGCAGCATATAGGATAGCACTGGCCACAACAGACTCATAAACATCCTGAGCAGTGTTTGGCATATGTTAAACCACCTTTAGTTTAATCCAAAATAAGCTAAAACTAAACCAGTTGCAACAGGGAGCTTATCTAAGACTAAGTAGATTCTTAAAGGTTCAACGTCTGCTTAGAAATATTTGCAGGGGAACATGGACTATCTCTACTATTATTCAAAGACTAATACTGTATGAACCACAACAAGACTGTTTGCAGGCAGGAGGGATCCACAGACTTATTTTAATCAAATAGCTCTTCCAGACTGCTTTTGTACATACAAAGAGGGTCTCCAGGACTCCAGGGGCCTCATTTATAAAGCTGGTGTAGGAACAAAAACCGGCGTACTCCTATCATAGTCAACTTTTGGGATTTATGAAAACCAAACTTAATGGGAAAATGTTCCTATCTTCATGGCAATTCTGACCCAGTACATACAGAATCTAGAAAAACAGGAAACTGCGACACCAACGGTCCAGAATAAAATTGTGAGATATTTGTGCACAATCCACTATTACCTTTCACACCACGTGTTAGATATTAAAGCTGTTTGCAGAAATGAATAAAGACACATTCCATATTAATTCTCCTAAGAGCCTCTCTCGGGGGAAAGAAAAATGGTTTTCCAGGAAAAAGGGAGATGATATTAATAAGAAGCTCAACCACTAAAACATGTTCTGTCATTGTGAAACAAAACTTCCATGTTATAAAATCCATCCAGATAAAAAGGTGCCAGTCTGCTGCCAGCATGTAGCAGTCAGTGTGGAAAGTAGCTTTGGACCTTCATTCCAGCAGAGCGGGACCAGACTGGAGGCTGGAGGTCTAGAAGTGATGCTACGCTAACGAAACACACACGAGGAGGATTTCCTTTATTTATTTATTCTTACACAATGCTTTTTTATTCTTGTCCTCATTTCTGTCCACACGGTCTTTATTTCCTGCAACTCCTTTTCCACCTGGTTAATAGCGGTGATTGTGTCCCTCTGCACCGCCCACCCAGCCGGAACACCGCCCACCCAGCTGCAGCACCGCCCACCCAGCTGCAGCATCGCCCACCCAGCTGCAGCACCGCCCACCCAGCTGCAGCACCGCCCACCCAGCTGCAGCACCCAGCAACTATAAAGAAATATTATTTAACACTAAATAAACTGCTACCAATCTCAGATGTATCTGTACAAATTTATTTTATTAATTAAAACAAATTACCTAATTTACCGGCATCATTACTATCATTTAGCAGACACTTTTCCCCAAAGCAATTCACAAACTCCCGCATGGCAGACGGATGCTCTTCCGACTGAGATATCCAGCCACATTTTCCAACACCTCTAGTGTGTCTTCTCACATGGCGAGCATCAGCCACCTGCTGCCACTAATTTGCCTTTCTGACACCAATAATGCCCACGCCATGCTCACCAATTAAACATTTTTACGTTTGTCAACGTGGTCCATCAGGATCTGTCTCACACCCCGAAAAATTCAGCTTCTTCCCTCTCTTCACCTCCCGAGCCATCAGGGAAATGATGTGATGAATATGTATTACAGGCCATTTATTACAGACCATTTATAGCCACCAAGTGGGCGTGGGAAGGTGTTTCCTCACTTTAGAGTTGATTTTGATTAATAAACGGAAACATGCGTGGCACGTGCGTGCGCACGCTTTCATAGATCTGAAAGTAGAAATGCGCCGCATTTCCTTTTTGCGCCACAGACACCACCTGTAGTTTGCTTTGCTACACACAGTTTGAGGAGTCTCAGACTAACTTAATCTTAAACCGGTTTAGCTAGTACAGATGAAGGCCTAGTCCTGGTCTACTCTAAGCCTGGTCTCTGAAACCAGCCCCTTACCTTCTAAGATGCAACTAAACCTCCTGCATGATGTGATGCTGAGGAAGCTCGTTGCTCGGAATAACAATCCATCATCTTTTCTTCTACTTCTGGTTGGTTTTAGTTAAACAAGCTTCTGGTCTTTTCTGATCAGTTAAAATGAGCAGTGGTTTATTTCTGACCCACAGCTGCTGCTGAAATCTGAACATTTCCTATTAAATGTAAAAACTTTGTCCAAGTTTAAGATCTTGTCTTTGTAAATGCATTTTCCAGGTATTTGCAGCTTTAAAGCTGAATTTTCCCCCGCCTCCACCCCTACGGTAGTGGAGCAGGAACTGAAATAAAACTAACCCTATTTCAACCCTGTGCATGTTTGTTATAAGCAAATATGTTTATTATTATGATTCTGTATTACTTTGCTAAACCTTTACTCAATATTTACCTTTTTAAAAGCCATCAGAGAAGAATAATCAACATCTTCTCATTGTCATTGCGTTATGGAACATGTTTAATCCTTCATTACTCCAACACTCCTTCATTACTCACATAAAGTGACTTCCTCATCATTATCAGTGAGCTGAAGTGCTGCAGGGCAGCCACAGGTTTTTTTCCATGAGGTGTTTGAGCTGTAACACCAGATCAGCATGTCAGTCACAAGCATTTAACTTGGATGCAAAGCCACAACTTGCACCAGGAGACGGTTCTCTGTGAGGAGATGAAGTTTTCCAGCCTGCAGCTGGGGATGAGAGCTGACGTCGGATTGTGATTCACACATTGTGGGGGTGAGAAACGAGCTGCGATGAGGTGTGAAGGGTCTGATTTAAGGAGACGTGTGTCCTGGAAGCTGCCTGCCCGATAAACTGGAGGGGCCCTCCCTCTCTGAAACACAGGACTGATGGAGACGAGGTCTACCGCATCCTGACGGGATGCATCCATCAGAAATGTAAGGAAGCTGTAAACATGTCTGATTTTTTCTTTGGTTTTCCTTAATTTTAGAACTTCGAATGATGACATCTCACTGACAACAATAATTCTAGGGCAGCTTTCTCCTCAACTATTTACCTCCTTTCTATTCTTGGCTTTATTCCAGCCATAGAGGAGCATTATTTTTCTTCTTTTCACACACACATAGAACTTTCTGCTCACTGGTTGATCTTTGGCTGCTCCTGATTGGACGTTACCGTCAATCTAAGCTCTCTGATTGGTGGAAAGTCTGACAGGATGTGGCTTCATCATCATATCCAGGTCTAAATAGAGGTCTCTTAGCAACATAGTGGAGTTAGTGATCTTTTAATGATGAAAATGTGATAAAAAAAAAAAATGATGGCACATTTCCTGAAAAACTTGTGATACAAGCGATAAAGCAGGAGCTCTACTGGAGTTTCAAGGGTTAATAACCAAAAACATCAAGACTAAAGCCTCATCTCATTTGTCTAATTTAGAAACTGCCCTCATTGATAGTTCGTATGGGTTTATACAGACACAGCCGCTCACTGGAAAACAAGCATTAACTCCAAGCTTTCGTTATTATTGACATTCAAATTTAAATATGCTTGGCCACACGAAAGCTTAAAGAAAGAACAGAAATACTCCCAGCACCCGAGCCACAGCTCAGACGGCATGTTCTGTCCTCTTTTATGATGAAAGGTGTGAGTTTTGGTGAGATTGCTGTAAAGCAGCAGTAACAGGCAGCCTCCATGTGAAGCACGTTTCAGGTATGAACGAGAAGAAGCCGCAGCTGGAGACCACCCTCTGGTCGCCTTATCGAGCGGCGGCAGAATGAACACAAGGACAAGCGGTTTACGCAGTTTGCTTTGTCTGCTGGGAATGTAAGAGCAGTCTGCAGGGAGGAAACGAGGCTGCACTCTGAAAGAATCTCCAGCAACTTCAAGCTCACTCAGTGCCTCAAACAACAGTGTGGCATTGAGGATGGCAGGCATTTTCAGAGCTTTTTCCAGTGCAGCGTTTATCCAGGACAAACACGTACAGCAAATTTAAAAAGGGGAGAGAATAATGGCAATTTATTCAACAAAATATCCGGGCTGTGCAGATTTATGAGGACAAGCTTTTCTCTTCAGGAAACAAAAGCTGAAAGCTTTTATTCCTTTCAGATGTTTAAGGGAACTGAAGGACTTGTAAGACCCTGGGAACAAGGAAAGGTTTCCACATAAAGGAGGAGATCATTTCTACTGTGTTATGATGCAACGTAGGCATCCATGTAAAATCATGACATTAACTACCAAATAACCACCGCTCCTTCCATTTTCCTTCCACATACGGAGACAAGACAAACTCATGTCCTAAAAAGACACAAACCAATGAACAGAAACTCAACCATCATGTTACATGTTGGAGATGTTTAATTTAACTGAACTTTATTTAAACAGCACCTTTAAAGGCTAAATAATTAGGATTTTTTTTCTATAAAAATAATTGAAAATGTTCTTATTTGTTGCGAAGGATAAAATATGTTTCTCTAAATCAGCAATGTCTTTGTCAAGTTTTTCTCCTTTCAAAGGAAGAGTTATGTGTCGGAATAACTTGGGTGCACCGTGTTGCTCTTTCCTACTTCCTGGTTCCTTATCCAATCATATGCGACTCCCCACGGTTGCCAAACAGCAGCGTTTGGTATTTTATGTGGCAAAAGAGCAGCGGCGTGCAGGTATGGAAGCTAGTAAAAGAAGTGGACCAGAAATAGTTTCAGAAAAACCTAAAAAGCCTCGGCATCCTGGTGAAAAAAGTAAACAACCAAAAACGGAATAAAACGAGGATCAATAGGTGGAGAAGTCTGAGCTGGCAAAGTTTCTCCTCCACAGGTAAGCACCGGAATTTTGCTTAAATTAACTGAAAAGTTTCTTGATTTACAAAGATTTTAGTCTAGTTTATTTCTCGGCACTCATTAAATGAATGTGTGTGACTGTATGGATGTATTAGTGGAGTAAACTGGTGGTCTGTTAGCTTACAACAACAAATGTAATGATGTTTGAGCCAAGTGAAAACTGTGTTTGTCCTTATAAACTCATGAAATTACTATGAAATTAATTTATTAAGTGAGACTAAGGGGAAACTGCTGCTGCGCGGCATTTGTTGATTAATGTAGCTTTTGTTTACACTATTTTATGCTAATGTAAATTAGCGCGTGAAATTAGCGCTAGCATTGCAAAGCATAGTGACTTACTGTGTGAGAATCATCTTCGCTCCTCATCATGATGTTTGCTGGCGCTTTGTTCTCAGTCCTCCCTCTGAGGGGGGAGGGGGGCGAGGAAGAACACCCTCCGTGGTTTTCTCCTTCGACTGAAGTTCTGATTTGAAACACTAGGTGTCACTGTTTCTTATTTTGCCTTGTGAAACATGTCTGGTCGACTGTTTGCGTGGTGGGTTGTTTTTATTTGTTAGGCTGTTTGTTGGATATTCAGTTTGCTGAGGGTTTTAAAAAACACGTTTTTGATTATTTTAATGAATTGGAACAAGCTTAACGGACAGGAAGTGACAATCAACCCTCCCCTGCCACTGAATTGGCCGGTGGATCTTCAGGTACCTGTTAAAGTCAGGTGAGACAGGGAGAGCGTGAAAGACAGAATGGAGAATGACTAAGGAGGGGGAAAACTCACCAGGCGGTAGAAGTGGGCGGATCGATCCAAATATCGGTAATATTGATACCAACATTGTTATCGATATCGATTGATACTAGTTTGATAACGTCAATACTTAAATGTAAGGCTTGAAACTATCAGAATCTTCATAAATGAGGAGGATAAATTGGTTCACCTCGGTAACAAGGCACCTCTTCCACAGATGTCTTTGCATTAACGTGTCAATTTCCACAGTCCTGTTAAAACATGTCGGCATCAGCGATACTCGTCGCTTTTTTATGTGGAGTGGTGGGTTGTGAGTAGATGGCAGAGGTGAGCCAAAGGGGCATAGTCTTTAAAAGAGGGCCATTTTAGTCTTACTTCCAGACTCGGCACACCTGAGAGCAGCAGAGGTCTTTCTGATGGAAAGTCATGTTTGGTGAGGATAAAAAATCTTGTATTGCAGGAAAACGGTGAGGTGCTGGTCCGATGGCGAGGGCCAGCTGACAGCAGACTGCCATGAGCCCAACGGGGAAAAGGAGAGAATCAAGCCCTGTCTTCCTCCTCTCTTGGAACGATCATCAAGTTTGAGGCAAGTAGAAGGTCATGACAACTACTACTTCCACTTCATTCCATCTACTACCAAGGCAGCCTAAACTGCTCCCCTCTTCTGACAACTCAAAACCTAGATTATTTGCTTTAAACCAGTCAAGCTGGAGTTGTGTCCTGGGGTGCAGGTTTTGATCCAGGTCAGCCCAACCACCATCTCTTCCTTCTCCCACTAGCTGAATGTTTGGACCCCAAACCAATTAGGAAATTTTCCACATAAATAATCTTTGGAATAAAACTTTTCTGTGGAAACTGGAGTTTCTTTTGGCTCTTTCAGTGAGAAAAAACTGCTGTTTCTGTAAAGCTTTTCTTTTAACCACTTTAAAGAATACAAGTTAAAAGGTTTTCCCATTTCAGCTCACATTAAATCCTTTTATCCGACACTCACTGCTATGTAATGTGTAAATGTGGGGATTGTGTCTGCAGTGGTAAAGACTGCAGTCAAACACCTTCTCAAAGGCTTGTTCTGCAATAAATATTAACGGATGGGATTGCACGGCCGAGCCGACATCTCCTGGGTCGCATACTGAAATGGATTATTCCACCGTTAACAAACTGGAGACAAACTGGAGGAAGTGGAGGCATTCCTCAGGTCGTTGTTTATGAATCATGTGGTATGAAGCTTCAGTGTCGGGTTCACTGCAGCACGAGCAGAGTCTCCTGATTTAACATCATCTGAACATTATTCATGAAGCAGAGCTGTAAATGGCTGTTTTCTCTCCTAAAGTGCTGCTTGGAGAACAAAATCAATTCTTCTTCACATTTGTTCCCCTGCTGCTGAACTAATGATGCAAACAAACACAAATAAGCCACAAAATTTACTGAAGGAAAACCTTTAAAATCCTGCTGCGATTGTTTCACATGCAGAGGGTGGCGATACTCATGAAATCCAAAATGCCTTCCATTTCATGGCTCTTAAATCACATGTTTTGAGCAGTAAATTCACTTTACCCTCCCCTCCCTGTTAGATGGATTAAGGTCATTTTAAAATCTCAGACATCAGACGCCTGATAGACAGTCAATGATACATTTTTAAACATAACATTTGCTGCTTTCATTGATTTTCTATTACAGTAACTGAGGCTGAATTCACACCAGGATGGTCTGCTAAACTCTGTCCGATTGGGGGCTCGGTTCAGTTGGGGAGGGAGGCAGCATTCTTCCAGACAGATTGCGTTCACACTGCACCACTCAACCGAATCGGACCTTTTAAATTGTGTTCTCGTCTTGCCAGAGGCGGCGCTGCATCAAGAGTTGTTGAATGTGAAGATTAAACAACCAACGAAGAAGAAAACTGGTTCATCTGTTGGTTAACGCAGGACAGCTTGTAAAACATGGAGTTGCATCAGGTCCTAGCGGTCCTGATCAGGTTTCTATCAGAACTTTTACAGAGTTCTTTTACGTCCAACATGTCTCCCGTCTAGAGCCGCCTATCGTCCCACACGCCCAGATGTTGCGGTTGTGTTTACCCACAATGCTCTTTGCTTCATAGTCCATTTCCTGTATTTGGTCCTCTTGAAGTGGATTAGTAGGTGGATCAGAGTCCCCTTCTTTGTTCTAAATCAGGGTTCTTTTGCACGTTTACATTTCATACCAGCGATAATTACACAAACGAGTCGGAGCTTTGAAAATTAGGCACCAAAGATGTCGCCAACCTGCCAATCAATCTGGAAGCTCTGCAGTTAAAATGGCAAACTGTAGATGAAAAGGTTCAAGAACTGGAACCCCCATAACGACTTTAGATTTTTGCTTCTTCAGTTCTTGACTGAAAATGAGCGTAAACTCTGGTAACTGTGGAATCCGTTGGAGAAATGTAACACATTAAAACTGGAGGCTGGTATTTATGGTTGAGAGTTGTTTGCAGGTATTGACTGAAGTCTGGGATTCATGGAGTCACCTCCTCTGTGATGCTTTGTCAGGTCATCACTGCAGCTGTCTGAGTCATTCTGACTAGTTCTGTTTTGTGTTTCAGGTTATTGTCCATTCGTCCAGACATTTCACTGAATCTGGCTGAACCTGAGGGCATGGCTTATATTCATGCATTTAAAATTCACCAAGCTGTGCCCGTCACATCATCGGTGTCATGCATGCCTGGATCAGGAGGACGAGCCAGTTCAGCAGCAGGTTTCATTCAGCTAACATCCTCCAGGCTGAGTGGGTGGCATAGGGAAGTATTTAACCCATGTTACACCAGAGGCTGGGTGACATGGACACCACTGGCTGTGTGTTTGGGTTTCTATCTGTGCGACAGTTTGTTGTAGAAACTAACACCTGGAGCCTGATGAATTAACCTGTGTGCCAACAGCAGAAAGGTCCAAGAGAGATTTCTAGAGCTCAGTTAGTCTGGTTCTCCTTTTAGAATCCAAGACATCAAGAAACTATATGCATGTGTACAAAAATAAAAAAATAACCCCACTTTTGGTCAAACTTTGTTCTACATGCCAAATAAATAGAAAAAACAAAAGTAAAAGATGGAATTTTGTCAAATATAAAACAGATGATCATTAATGAAAACAAGAAATCATCTCGTCTGGAACCCTGACCATGTTAAAAACATTTCCTGCAGCAGATGGAACAATATGAAGCCTTGTTTGAAGATAAATGGGAGGTGAAATAAACCAGTCTATAGCAGCTTTAAATCCCAGTATAAACCAGTCTGTAGCAGCTTTGAATCCCAGTATAAACCAGTCTGTAGCAGCTGAAGCTTTTAATCCCAGTATAAACCAGTCTGTAGCAGCTGAAGCTTTTAATCCCAGTACAAACCAGTCTGTAGCAGCTGAAGCTTTTAATTCCCAGTATAAACCAGTCTGTAGCAGCTGAAGCTTTTAATCCCAGTATAAACCAGTCTGTAGCAGCTGAAGCTTTTAATCCCAGTATAAACCAGTCTGTAGCAGCTGAAGCTTTTAATCCCAGTATAAACCAGTCTATAGCAGCTTTAAATCCCAGTATAAACCAGTCTATAGCAGCTTTAAATCCCAGTATAAACCAGTCTGTAGCAGCTTTGAATCCCAGTATTAACCAGTCTGTAGCAGCTTTTAATCCCAGTATAAACCAGTCTGTAGCAGCTCAAGCTTTTAATCCCAGTATAAACCAGTCTGTAGAAGCTGAAGCTTTTAATCCCAGTATAAACCAGTCTGTAGAAGCTGAAGCTTTTAATCCCAGTATAAACCAGTCTGTAGCAGCTGAAGCTTTTAATCCCAGTATAAACCAGTCTGTAGCAGCTGAAGCTTTTAATCCCAGTATAAACCAGTCTGTAGCAGCTGAAGCTTTTAATCCCAGTATAAACCAGTGTGTAGAACTGCCTGGAAAACTCAGATCACCTGAAGGGTAGCTATCCATCACAGTTTACCCCACAGAGCTACAACGCTCCTGAGATACTGGTGATGACGTAAGTGAGGACACCAGAGATCTAGCAGAGTTTTAAGGGTTAACCCTTTAATCAGGCACTCATTTAAATATTTGAAAATTAACATTTCAACCATAGAAAAGAGTGTTATGCTATTGGAGGATATTACCAGACTTTAAAATGTGTATATATTTTTTCTAAAATAACTAAAGTTATACATAAGTGGTCAGCACTAACATTTTTCTCATATTTTTATGTTAAAGACCGATATAAATCAAGTTACTGGGTGTAGCCTGATCTTTCATGATTGGTGTGGAGAACTTAGTGTGGCTCTATGATTCCATGGACTAGCATGCAGAGGCATTTTGTATGTCCAGTGAAGTATACAAATACGATCATTTGCCAAATAAAGGGTTAAACAACCTGTGGAAACTAGAACCAGTCACACCAGAAAATAACCTGTCCATCATTTACAGGTCTGATTGGCAACATCTTCCACCGCCATGTAGGTCAACAATGAAGAAAGAAAACTTCACTTATACCGCTCATATTAAACGTTGTACATCCTCTTCTAATTACGCTTCATTTTTGGCTTAATCTGCTTTAAAAATGTGCACGAAAAGTCTGAAAACAAAAGATCTGCACAGGATTTCTTTATAAATTCCAGTTTGTATATAAGAAAGTGCACGGTCGTGGTAGTATTACCAGATGGGTAATTAGCATGTATGTACATCTATTATTGAAGCTGTAGCAACATGCTAGTAGCTAAACTGTTCCAGTAAATTATTATTAACCGCATATTTACTTTTTGCCACCAACTCAGGCGAACTGAGTGTCCAGCTCTTTGGTTTGCTGTTAAATTTAACAAACATTTGCAGCTTTCTGTCGACTCTCTGCACATTTAATCTGAAGCACAAACGAGGTTCTTTCTCCCAAACTCCAGGCAGAACATCTCTGCATGTAAAAATGCTGCTGAACTTCTGTCACACGTGTGGTTTGACCATGATGTGAAAAAAATGAGCGTGGCTCACCCTGGGGAGGATGATTCTGCTGCAGGCTGTTTGAGGGTTTGACGTTGCCATGGTTACTCGGTGCTTAGCAGCTCCTCCACTGTTCTGCATTGCTGAGCAGACTCAGTCAGGTATCTCTGCTGCCCAGCAGAGAGAAGGCTGACAGTGTTGTGTTCAGAGTCAGAGCTCGTCCACCTGCAGAAACACGCCGTTCCAACCTGCAGTCAAATATCCACAGCACTGAGAGGCTTTTCCCCCTCCGCTCCTGTCTGCTCGCGTTTCTGTTAGCGAGCAGATAAATCCATCTCCTGGGGTTTGTCTTTTTCCTGAACTCTGGATGAAAACATTACTGAGCCATGTTTCATAATGCAGTGTTTATGGATGCACCATACAGCGAATGTTATTCTAAATTCATCATGCTACCGGCTTGGTCTTAAGTACATCTGGAGGCCATGCTTGAAACTCTGAAGCTGCTCTGCACATTACAGCCCACGAGACAGAAGTGGAGGATGGCAAAAAACCAATGTTTCCTTAAACGTGGGCTCTGCCCAGGCAGTGTGTCCACCTCCTGAAAGACAAACTCAACATTACCTACAAACCGACACCAGATGGATCTATCCATCTATCTGTGGTGAGACTTAAACAGTCTCAGAGCTGTTTGTGACGCATCACAAAAAGGTCACACAGTGAAAATATAAAAACAACCAAACTCATTGTTTTATTTTTTCCTCTCTGATACGACACCGAACACAGCTGTCAACGTAGCACATTTACCTCGTCCTGTCTTCTAGAGATGCGGCGAAACTTACTACTAAAGAAGAAAATGGTATCAAACAGTAAATTTGTACACAAGTGCAATGGATCCATCTATAAAAAAGCTCTTTTTCCTAAGAAATATGGAGAAATATGGAGGAATAATAAAGATAAAAAATACAGACCATTTCCCTTTTTAATTTAATTTCCAAGATAAATAATAATTCTTCTGTTATTCTCTACCCTTGTGCCCTCCGCAACTTTATTACCCTCTGGAGACCTTTGAGGACAAACATGTCCACGCACAAACTGAGAAAAATCATCATCAATGTTTTAATAAATAATAATAAATCACTTCAGCAACATCAGACCTGCTCAAAACTTTCCAGACATTGTTAGGATTTTAACCCCTTTAATGCCATTTTGTTTATGACCCGATATATTAGTTATATAGAAAGTAATGACTGATGCAATAATTAAAATATTCCCACTGGCATTTAAAGGGTTTACATCTCAAAACTGATAGTTTATTCTGAGGGCTGTTGTACTTTAGATGATTTATAGAGGAAAAGCAGCTAAAATATTGTTGCGTGATTTTTTTTTTTATTGTAGTTTTTGTGTGTGGACATCTTTGGCCACCAAGGTCACCAGACAATGCAAAACGCAGAGATGAGAGAAAGACGTCTTACTAAAAGTTGTGCCACTATCACCGGATAATAAAAGAAAATTAAAAAGTTGAGAAATAGACAAAAAGGCTAAGCAGATCATTTCTGTTCATTTTTTTCTGAAATAGATTTTTTTTCTCCCCCAAATTTACAAGATACTTCAGAAAAACAGAAGTTTTAAAATAGATTTAAATCTTTATCTGGAAATGATTTTCAGTACCTGCTTTGGTCTACGTCCGACATTTCAAACCCAGAGTATCTCCATGACAACAGATACATCACCATGTTCAGCTTCAAGGTCGGCTACAGCTTCACTGCCAACTTTCTCCATCTAATTTTTACCATTTACCCAAAATCTTCCTTCAGCGTGAACAGATGTTGAAGCAGATGTGAGATGTTTCCTGGAAAGCTTCGAAAGCAGGTCAGAAAGTTTTACTCTGAACTTTAAAAGGTTTGAGCCGATTTCTCTTCTTCTGCCTGCAGCAGGTTTTTAGCTGACTCATTAACACAAAACTAAATAGATCCAATAAAATATATTTTAGCTAATGTGTGCTTTGTGCTTTTCCCAGAATTTAATCTCAATCCTGATAAGCACTTTGGGTTTAAAATAGGCTTAACAACACTGGCCTTGCTCACATTTTCAAAAGATTTCATTGGTTCTGATGTAATCATCTCTGAAGGAGTTTTAATCCACAGCGATGATCCAAACAAGACCGAGGCCTTGAAGATGCTTCTGCTCCACTGTTTTATTGGACAAGTATTTGCAGTGATTAGAGGAACCTTGTTGGAGGAGGAGGTCAGGCTCTGTGGCTGGATGATCAAAAACCAGGAGGCTTAAAGGGGGATGAAGGTGATCAAAGGTGGTGAGCAGCACTCAGGGGTTTGGATCTTTAAGAAGTCAGGCAGCAGGAGATTCAGAGAAGCAATACCTCAGGCTGCAAACAGAAAAACAACTGCAGGAGGAGGGTGGGAAATATTAAAAGATGCCCCGTGGAGTCTTCGTGTAAACAAACAAAAGTTGTGTTGCTTGCCGAGTCAAGCTGTGTGCATCCTGAACATCTGGCAAACCACATTACAGCGTCTCCTTCATGAAATCTTCTAGTCTCTTCCGGCACGCCATCGCCACCTGGTGGTCTGTTCCTCTAAAATTCTCATTTTGAAACCAATTTGCATCCCAGCACCCGCCTGTAAAAGCTCAATCTGGTCTCCTCAGCATGACCCTCTGCAGTTGTGATGCAGATATCAAAAACTCAATTTCAGACTTTGACGGGGATCATGGATGATTTGGTTTTCCCTTTTCTGCCAGCAGTCAGTGCTGATAGCTGAGATAATCACATCAGGTTTGAACAGACTGTGTCTCCATCTTCACGGCCCCCTCTTTGACTTTATTTACCTCCTCAGCTCCGGTAACCCCCGTCACACTCATCCATCCAGCAGCAGGATAAGAAATAATCCAACATCTGTTCCGCTTTCAGCTCGTTTGTCTGCTAGTTTATCTGCTCTGCTTAGATTAAACTACCACTTCTGTCACACTTCACCTCTGCTCGCCCACTTGAAGAAATGATGAAGGTAGTTGCAAGTACAGGTACCTACGGGGGACAATCTGAGCTCTGAGTAAAACCCATAATTCTGGTTTAGATGACTCCAAATTAACCGGCAGCTCAGTGCAGCATGATCCAGGCTGGACCTTCCCTTTCCTTCAGGTAGTGATGGTCAGATGCAGCCTCATGAAGCATTGAAGCTTTCCAGCAAATGGTTCAGAAAATGGTTCATTTCTCGAAGCTTCATGTGCACACTAAGCCACCTGCTGGCCAGAGTGTATAAAACAGGCAGTAACCAATGACATCACTTCCTGGAAACAATACAAGTCGCATCAATACCAAGTCTTACAATATGGTATGCCTCTACATGATGGGGAGAAAGAATGAAGACAGCGCATAGTTCTCCCATTAATTCATCTGTAATAAGTTCTTTTTACAGCAAATAAAAGCACCACAACATTTTTTTCCTACATTTTTAAATGAGACAACAGATTCCTACATTACAAAAATATAACATGAACTTCACAGTGTCGACTTGAGCGAGGTACTGACAAACCAAACTGTCCGACTGACCATGAGGTCTCCAGCAGCTAGCTTATGGACCAACCTGGTTAGCCAGACACTGATTTCCAACTCAGGAAAAAAAGAAAAAAAAAAAAAAACATGAAATACACCTTTTTCTAGAATAGAAACTAAATAATAATAATGGCATAGAGCTACAAAGAAAATGACAAATATGACATTTTTTCCTGTTTACACAGAGTTAATTACCTTAAAAGGGGGAATAATGGTGAGAACGAATTAATGAAGACCAGCACACACAAGCGGAAGGAGCATGGCCCCCCTATTAGAGCCCCGAGGTAACGCCCCCCTATTGGAGCCCTGAGGTAACGGCCCCCTATTGGAGCCCCGAGGTAACGCCCCCCTACTGGAGCCCCGAGGTAACGCCCCCCTACTGGAGCCCCGAGGTAACGCCCCCCTACTGGAGCCCCGAGGTAACGCCCCCTTATTGGAGCCCCGAGGTAACGCCCGTGAATGACTAAACATGCAGGAACCTGTTCTGGCCGTCATCCTCTAATGCATACAGAACAAAAACAAACTCACGGATATCAGAAATGTGACAGCTGGAAATATGCCTGAAAATGAACATCTTCTGGATAATACCCGTCACCACAGCATCACACAGTTGCTGCAGGTTTGTCGGCTGCATCCATGATGAGAATCTCCCGTTCCACCACATCCCAAAGCTGCTCTACTGGACTGAGATCTGGTGGCTGTGGAGACCGTTGGAGTCCAGTGAACTCATCGTCATGTTCTAGAAAGCAGGTGGAGATGATCTGAGCTTTGTGACATGGTGCATTATCCTGCTGGAAGTAGCATCAGAAGATGCTCCACTGTGGTCATAAAGGGATGGACATGGTCAGCAACAATACTCAGGTATTGGCAACGTTTCTCCATCTTCTATTGTCCAGTGTCGGTGAGTGTGTGTGAATTGTAGCCTCAGTTTCCTGTTCTTAGCTGACAGGAGGCACCCGGTGTGGTCTTCTGCTGCTGGAGCCCATCTACTTCAAGGTTGGATGTGTCGTGTGTTCAGAGACGTTATTCTGCAGACCTTGGTTGGAACCAGTGCTGATTTGACTTCCTGTTGTCTTTCCTTTCTATCATCTCCAACTAGTCACCATGCCAAGTTCAAAGTTACTTTCATCCCCTTTCTTATTCGTTCTGATGCTCAGTTCATCTTCAGCAAGTCGTCTTCACCACGTCTACATGTCTAGATGTGCCGAGTTGCTGGCCTGTGATTGGTTGGTTATCAGGTCCACCTGTTGAACTATTTGGTAAACACAAATGTCTAATGTGGTCACTAATTATATTTCAGTCTGTTGCATTTTCCTTCATTTTTCTCTTTGGTTTTCTGCAGATTCAGCTTTAAACGCCTGTTTTCATTTCCGTTGCTCATCGGATTCTGGATTGATAAAGACAACAGATCATAACATTGCTTCTTTGTGTGTGAGGGTCTCAGAAACCTGCCTAAGCGTGAGAAAACCAGCATCGTTGCAAGAAAAATCAAACTGCAGAAGAAGGCTGTAAAATCCTGGAAGGCAGGTTCAGGAGAACGGACAAGAGCATAAATTGTTTGATGCAGAAATGGAAACTACAAACATCTAAACCTAACTGGTTGACTCAGTCACATCTGATGTAACAAATGAGGAATCTCTGACTGTGCCATCCAATACAAACTGGGTTGCATGACACGTTTTATGTTCCTCATATCGCCAATATCAACTTAACAGAAATATTTGTTATACACCATGACTCTCTACAGTCTGTGTAATGTCTTTAATGTATGTCTGAGAAAAAATATTCCCGTTTATCGTACAATAAAGTGCAGAGAAAAGTCAGCAGGGGAGGCAAACAGTACTCTGCCTCACCTCAAGGGGGCATACGTGAACTGGAAGGTGCTCTCAGTGGTAAATGAAAGTCGGTGCCAAGCTAAAGCCGGTAGGTCAAGAACAGTGTTTTTTTTTTATCATCTGCCAAATCCAACTCAATATGGAGGATTGTTTTTCAAGACTAAAACATTTCTCAAAACTGGACTTCCAATCCAAACAGAAGGTCATAAGTGATGTACGACCAACGCCGGAGCTAGAAGGTTTGCTTCAAACTACAGGGCAGAAAAGTTGTTCTTTTCAAATGGAGTGGTACAAACGAAAAGACTGGCTGTGTGGCTGTCCTGCAAGAAATCGCCTTTACTACTTTCCTTGCCTTTTATTCTCATCTTGTGACAACATCTGGACTAACTCGGAATACTGTGACCTTAAAAATTTGCAAAGAAGCCTCAGCAAACATGAAACATCAGCCATGCACATTCAAAGCCAGGTTTCTTTTAAAACTTTTGGAAATTCGAGGATCGATTTGGCATTGGATGAGCAACAATGACTAAACATTAGCATCCACAATGATAAGGTAAGGGAAAACAAAGAGATTTTAAAAGACCTCATTAATGCAGCCTGTTTCCTAGCCAAAGAGGAGCTAGCATTTCAGGGTAACGATGAGAGGGCAAACTGCTCTAATCGGGGTAACTATGTAGAACTGTTATATGCTTTTGCTGAGAAAGAAGAGAGGTTAGCTAGACATTTAGAAACATCTGTGTTTCTGGCTTGTCAAACCGGATACAGAATGATTTAATTGAGGCAGTTGGTGATGTGATCAGAATGGATATTAAAAAGGAGATTAATGCCACCTCATTTGTTGCAGTAGAAGTAGATGAGACTACTGCTGTCACAAAAAAAGCCCAGATTTCTGTCATTTTGCGCTATGTGGCTTTAAAAAGTGATGCCTGTGAAGTGAAAGAGGCGTTCTTGGGCTTCGATGATGTAAGCGACGACAGAGAAGCCCCTGCTATCGCTGCTTATGTTTTGGGAGTGTTGGACAAATACAGCTGTGTTAAAAAGTTAGTGGCTCAAACTTATGACGGGGCTGCAGTGATGGCATCAGAGCTTAACGGAGTGCAGGCCAAAATTAAAGAGAAAGTGCCCGAGGCCACGTTTACTCGCTGCTATGCACACAAAGTAAACCTGATGCATTCAGCAAAGTGTATGCCTGAAAGTAGAACTTTTTTCAAAACAGTTGAGGGACTAGGTACATTTTTCAGTAAGTCCACAAAACGTACCCACATACTGGATGATGTGAAGCGACATCTACCAAAAGCAGCGCCCACACGATGGAGCTCAAACTCCCGGATGCTGCAGACAAGCATGTATCTATCAGATCTGCGTGCTGTATTCAGAATTATAAGTGAAAATCCTGACAGCTGGGACAATGAAACTAATGTTGGCTGCAGGATATGATCGGTGGCTGTCAAAAGATCAACATGCTTCTTCCTTATGGCATATGAGGGCATTTTCATGGAAACTGGTGCCCCTTTTAAAGTGCTGCAAAACAAAGTCATGGACATCGGATATTGTTGTGCACGGATCTGCAACACAGTTTCAGTTATTGAAAGCATGAGACAGGAGTTTGACCTTTTCTATGAGAAATAGGAGCAGAAATGCACCACTCTTGGCCTGACAGATAGTGGCAGTAAACAGCCAGTCAGAGATGAGAAGAAAGGACTATTATAACATCCTAGACAGAGTCAGCGTTCAAATGAAAGCTAGATTTGATCACTTCGGTGAGCTAGCTTTCCTTAGTTTGGTTGACTGTACCAAATTTCATGAAATGTCACAACATTTTGATGACACCAAGCTGCAGAGCCTGTCAAAGTATGCAAGATTCTTTGACTTTGTAAGACTAAAGGCTGATCTTGTTGGACTGTACAGCTCACAAGAAGTAAGGAATGCAGGTCAATCACCTGGACAGCTTCTACCCAGACTGTTCCAGAGGCGACAAAGTTACTCCAGCTGGCTCTCACTGTACCAGCTACAACAGCATCAGTGGAGAGATCATTCTCTGCATTAAAAAGACTGAAAACATACAGTAGGAACAGAACTGATCAAGGACGTCTTTCTTCTTTGGCCATAATGTCCATTGAGACGGAGAGACTTTTAAAACTAAGAGAAAATAAGGAAGACTTTTACAGCCAAAATATTTTAGGTTTTTATGTTTGTTTGTGAATGTTTTTGTAAATTTAATACAATACTTTTTTTTTATTTCAATACTTCATTATTTTGTTACACCTTATGTGAGAGGGTATGTGTCCAGTCGGTGGCAGTAATGCAGCAGAGTCGGTCTGCCAGCAGGAAGCCATCTACAGAAGAAGGGAGTTGGATAATGATGTAAAAGTATGATTCATTCAGGCGGCAGTAGTCAGTAATATTCATATGCTTCATATTTTTTACCATCGGGCCTGATTTAGAACTCACACCCACAATCAGGGTTGTAGCTCTTCTGTGACAAAATGACCTCAAACACATACATACTACAAGTTCACATTCAAACCAGTGTCAGATCACACAGACACATATATAACCTCTCATTTATACCACTATAAGCATGTTTAACCTCTCACATACAGCACTGTTATTTAAATGCCTGCAGAGCGTCTTGTATGCATTAGCGTGGAGTTTTAAAAGTATACAGGTGTGAATTTTCATTAGTTTATGTGCAAGACGTTGCTTCTGTGTATAAGAGTTGATGTTACGTATAAGTGCAAGTAGTTATAGAAGTATGTGCATGATTTCAGAGGTGTGAGTTACAAATGCTTTGTTCTGTAAAGCAGCTTAGCCGTACGACCTGCCGTCTCACATCTGCCTTCAGTGAGAGGTAGAAACATCTGGAACTTAGTACCATCTGGAATAAAAGACAAACATTACCTTTACATCCCATCTCAAAAACTGGTTCATAACCAACCAACCCTGCACAGAAACAAACATATGTAGCTGAAAACATCTGCCTTGCTTCTGTGTTTTATTACGTGTGGGACATGTTTACATATACATGTACCACTCTATGTACGTATCCAGTATCATTGAATGGTAAGTGGTTGTTTTCTCTTGTATTATTAAAACTATACTTCATTCTCATGTACTTGAAATATGCACATCAACTCTGACTCTTATTTTATTGTTTTAGCTCTTCCTGTACAGTGGTGTCTTTGTTCTGTTTACCTGCCTTGAGACTGCAGATGAAAATTTGCATTCTTTGCTAAATCTGGTATGTTTCCATCTTTTATACTTTCCTTCATTAACCTGCGTTGTCCCAAGCAAATAAATATAGAAAAAATTTAAATATTGAACATTAAATCCAACTTTACTTTGGAAGTGCATTCACCATCTCCATGTCATTAAATTTTACGTTCTCTTCTTAATTAGTAAAAACTGGATCAATAACTCTTCATGCATGTGGAGGAATGCTGATGCATCAGCAGATAAAGCTGCAGGCATAACGAATAACAAGTTTCTAAGAAAACCACCGTTTATGTTTATGAAGGTAAGTCATGCTGGACCCTCCAGCCCAGGAGAGAAACACCTCTGCAGTCAAAGTAAACTAAGGATAAAGTCTGATCCAAATTTAGGTTCAGCTAATTAACCATTGTTAGGATGCTAAGATGATGTGTGGCTTGTAAAACATAGCTGTCCTCAGAGACTCCGTCCACATTCATCTAAGAGACTCAGTATCTGTCCCTTTTCTCCTAAAGGAGTGTCAGTCATGTAACAAACCAAAAACACAGACACAGAAAGCAACTCTCCAGTCAGTGCTGAGTTTCTCCTACAAGTTTCCCAGCTGTCTGAGACAAAAAGCACCACTGATCTGCAGATGCCAGGTTCTTCCTCCCCTGAACAAACGCTGCATTCACATGAAAAACCACCACAGTCCTCATGCAGCATCGTTGACAGGCGACCTATTCCAAACCCTGACTTTCTGTGTAAAGATGAAGAAGCTCAGTCAAAGTCATCCGCAATGTCCCGGACATGGAAAAGTCTCTCGCAGTAGATGATCAACATCATATCAGATGTTAAAACAGACATTTTACCATTTGATGGGACAAATTAACTCATTTAAAATCTGATGACAGCAGCACATCTGTGAAAACAGAAACAACAGAAAGCTGGATCTACTGGGTAGAGCCCTGCACCCCTCCGAACACTGCTGGTGGTCCCAAGGTCCAGGTGCAAACAGGGCCGAAACTTCGGAAATCCCTGCCCCTGGTGTTATGTTCCTTCATGAACCTGGACTTACGATCCACCGCGGACCAGGAGCCATGCTCCACCGTGGACCTGCCCCTGTTTAAGGCCAGACTGAAAACCTGTTTATTAGATCAGCCTTTGCTGATGGTGGTGTGAGTTGTACTATGTTCTGGTTTTATCTCTGTCCAGCACTTCCAGCATCAACTAGGGTTGTTGTAAAGTCATTTATACATAAAATTTTGATTAAAAAGGCTGGAAAAACAACTGGAGGAGCATTTGACAACTAATCAGGTTAACTGGCGACATGGTAACTGGTAACATGACTGGGTATAAAAGGAGCATTTCAGAGAGGCAAAGTCTCTCAGACAAAGATGGACAGAGGTTCACCAACCTGAAACAAACTAGGTCAAAAATTGTGGAACAATTTCAGAAAAATGTTCAATGTAAAATTGTGAAGAGTTTGAAGATCCCACGATCTACAGTGTATAACATCAAAAGATTAATTGAACCAGGAGGAATCTCTGTGTGCATGGGATAAGTCTAAACTAACCTTATATGCAGTTTGGTGTGTGTACATTATATATTAATGTATATAAATGTCCTGCAGAGCATCACACTGCGACAAAATTTCCCGTTTATAAAGAACTACTTTCCTCTAAAACTGTGTTTGAGATCTGAAAGTCACCGCAGGCTCCTGCTGATGATCAAATGCCACCTTCTGTAATTAAAATGACTGAAATGATGTCAAGAGGGACGAGTTTTATCCCGACTGTGGAGAATCAATCCTGAGTGCACAGACTGAAAATGGTGCACAGAAGAGGACACCACAGAAACAAGCAGATGATGACGGTAATCTCATTTGTGTGTCAGTGTGTGAAATGCAGCAAGGCGCCCAAAACAAAGATGGAGACAGTAAAAATCAGCAGCAGCGGCTCTTAAATCAGTCGCTCAGTTTTACGGCCGCCTCGACTTTTATAGTGGCACTGATGGAGAGACGGGCTCCAAAGATTGCCTTCATGATTGGCTTCAGCTGCGAGCACACACACAACACACACACACACACCTCTTCAGCCATCATTACACCATCTGAGGTTGTTAAAGGAAAAATTCAAGCAAAAAATAATAAAATGGAGATTGCCTGACAGAAGGTTGAATATGAATAAGTCACAAACTGCAGATTCATTACAGCACACACAAACACACAAACACACACTGAACATTAGGGAAATGTGCAAACATTGCAGGAGCTGCATACATAAAGATGTGATTACTTATGCTGGGACTCGGGCAACCTTGCCTGTGGTGATGGACACACACACACACACACACACACACAAACACACACACACACACATTAATTGCTGCCCATTAAACCAAAGTGGGTTAAACAAGCCAGCGATGAAGTCCTCACACTCTTTTTGAATCTTTGTCTAACAAACACCAGCGTTCATCCAAATGCCTCAAAATGAAAACTTCTGAATCTAACAGACACTTGAGTTAAATGTGGTCTGTCGTCATGTGTGATACCAGAGATTTTCTTTCTGATCCAACACCAAATTCAGGCTCGTATTAATGAGGCTGATTCAATACCAATATGCAACACTGGCATATAGTCACACACACAGATGCATACGCACCACAAGTACAATAAAAACTGGAAGAACTCAGAGTTTTAAACTGTAACATCATAATAAATGTTTTACTGAGCAGTCACAAAATGATCTGAACAACTTGTTGAATATTTTGAAGGACCCAAGGTCATCAGCATTAACGCACTCGATAGCCGCTAGCCAGTTATCACATCTTTCTGGACATCTTTCTGAAAGAATGATTTCTTGTTGTCTGTTGAACAACTATGTTTGCGGCAGAAAACCACAACATAACTTTTCTGCATATTTAAAAAGGAAACGCTACGAAAATAAAAGAAAAATCTATGAAGATCGAGACTGAAAATCTAACAGCGTTCACCAATTACAGCCCTGGTGAGCACACCTGTTACCGCTCCACCTCATAACCTTTGGGTATAAAAACTTAATGAAACAATAAAAAAATAAAAACAAATAAAAAAAAAAAAAAAGCAAAAAACCAGGGCACTGGATTCACCCACCTTAAAACACCTCGACAGCTTAGTCACTATGAGCTAATGTTAGCATCTCTGTTAGCAACAAGCTAACTACTAATGCTAACTCATACTGGCTTCACTGGATGAGTTCAAAAGTAGTAAAACATTTACTAAACACAGTTATTTCCATAAACCAGTGATGTTACTTCTGACACAAAAGCCCCAAAGCCTGCATCGAGTAAAGGGGGCGTGTCCAAATGAAGCCTGAAGCAAAGTCTGTATTATTTTCCTGAACATCACATGACCAAAGACAAATGAAGCCCTGTTTTTCCTAATTGACGTGAGTGTCTCGTCGTGTGATTCGGGCTGCTGAAAAAGGGTGAGCTACTGGTGCTGGCTGATCATTGATCAGGTCAGAAGATGGTTTCAGGATGCATGTAGCCACTACCAGGTGTCCAGCAATCCCAATTTAGAGCCTTTTACTGCACCATGAGGGGGGACAGGCTCCTGTGATTTTTTTCCCATTTATAGTCTGTTAATGTCAAACATAAAAAGGGGTCAAAAATCAAAGAGTGCAGCAGCTGGGTGCATATTTTCATCATGAACCCACGTTGAACAGCAACGGCAGCCATCTAAATGTAAATCATAGACCGTGTGCTCACATTAAACTGAACACATGCTGTCTCAGCAGCAAGTCTAACACACACACACACACACACACACACACACACACACACTTCACAACAATGCAATAAAATAAACTGCCAAACGTCAGAAGACGACAATCTGAAAACAAAACAATGCTGCTTCATGCAAATGGATCAGTGTGAGCCCATCAGAGACGCTCCAGCAGCAAACACACCTCAGTTCTGGTAAAGAAACTGTAGAAACAACCTCACAGGGAAGAGAGCGTTTGGATCACACAGGTGCAAGAAACCCAGCAGGAAACATTTACTCAGATTCTGTTGCATGCAGTTATATTTGTGACGTTGCTCTCATAAAAAAATAAAAAATATCTGAAGAAGCAGAAACCAGAAATACCTTTCCTTTTCAAAGACCAGCAGGTCTGGATGTTCGTGTTTCCTCTGGTGCTGATGCTTCCTGTTTTCAGGCTGTTTAAAAGCAGCAACTCAGTGGGACAAATGCTGCTGCAGCACAACGACCTTTATGCTTTATGATTCGTCTTTATGCTCAGAAGGAAAACGCAAAAAGCCATAATGTCTGCACATAAACATCCAGAACAAGACCAACCGCAGAGCAACAACGACCATCACACCACCTCCAACCACAAATCAGAAGCAGCAGCAGAACAGCCGCATGAGACAGCCAGACGCAGAAAAAACAGCTTCAAGATGCTTTCAGCTCAGTCCTTCTCTGCTTTCCAGTACATTTCTGGCTAAAACTGGCCACAAAAACTGGAAAAAGTTTTTAGTTTCTGTCTCCTTCTGCAGAGTTCAGGTTGATGAGAAACACCTGCTCAAAATCTGCTGCATTCAAGTACACAGGAAGAGTGGTAAAAGAGAGTTTCCAGCTTTCTTCTTCTTTTACTGTGGTCAGAATTCACCTTTAATGTGTTTTGGTTTGGGGGGTTCCCCCTTGCTTGGTTAAAGTGACTGCTATTTGTGATTGGAGGTTTCCCAGAAATCTGGATTTCTTCTGGTTTTATCTTAACTGCAGCCTCTGCTGGAGTTCTTTGTTTACCTGCTTATGGCCTCAGCTGTTGTCTTTGTTTCATCAACTCTGTAACTGAGCTGGAAAATAATATTTCTTGGGCCAGGGTGCAAAGTCTTGAGTTTCTAAGAAAATCTAAATACATTTACTTATTTAATATCTGTTATGAAATTTGCTTTGGCGATGGGAGCTTAATGTAGGATAGAAAGCTCCCCTTGATACTAAATTATTGATCTTTATTTTGGATATTGCAGAGTCACATTTAATCCTGGACCTGGCCAGGAGAAACAAGGGAAGGGGGAGTGTGAGGACACACACACACACACACACACACAGATGGATAGATAGATAGATAGATAGATAGATAGATAGATAGATAGATAGATAGATAGATAGATAGATAGATAGATAGATAGATAGATAGATAGATAGATAGATAGATAGAGATTTATGTATAGTGGTCTTGCTGGTTTTCTTTAACAGCTGACTGGAGGCTGGAAATAGAGGCTTTTTGGTATTTTTGTGAAAAATAACTGCAGGATTAATCTGATAATTGGTTGGGCTATAATTTAAACATGAGGCATTAATGCCTCCTCAGCCAGCATTAATACCCTCTCACAGCGAGGACTCGGGTCTAGTGAAAAGAGGAATCTGATGTGTTTATGTTTCAGACACGCTTCTCAGGAGGATGATTGTCACTCATTTAACAGCTGAAAAGCTGCTTTCATTTTTCCCCAGATGTGTGACTGAGTTTTCTGCTCCGTACAGCTAATTACTAACCAAACTAAATTCCTAGATCTGGAAGTATTTTGCATCTCATTTGGGAATGAAATGAACTGTCAGGAGATGCGTTAAACTGTGAGCTGTGGCCGCGAAACAAGAAGTCCCACTTTCATCTGACCTCCGAAGTAATTAACTCAGGTTCAAGGAATTATAAAAGTGGATTAATTAAATTTTCACAGTGTTGATGTTGTGGCTGCTTTAGGTCTCAGAGGAGGTAAATGGTGGAAACAGATGATATAAAGCGTGGAGGAACGCTTACATTTCTGAACAGCAGACAGTCATTAGCTTAAACTTGGCTGCTCCCCGGTTGGTTCTTGGTGTGGATTCACAAGACATGTTTGTTTAAACTGTTTTTGTTTTGTTTTTTTTAGATAATTTATTTTAGAGTAGGGTCAAGGGGTTGGGGTGGGTTTCCGTTTAGCTGGTGTGTGAGAGTGTGTGATCAGTTGTGTGCTTTGATTTGCTTTGTAATAAAACTTCGGTGTGCTTGTGTTTTTATTATGTAAAAACTGTCGTTTTGATCATGTAAAGCACTTTGTGCTGCTCTTATGCAGTTTGATAGACAAGTTTGATTGATGGACAGTTATTAATGCTAATAATAAGAGTCCAAAAACAGCTATTAAAATTCAAAAAATCATGAAATGAAAACATTAAATATGGGGCACCACCAGGGAGAGTTGGGGTGGCCTGGGTGAGTGTACTTTTTGTCCCAGTCTGGCCCTTATCTCAGTTGAACTGCATTAAATTTTACAGGGTGTAAAATGTAAGAAATATAGGTGAAGAAATATGTGTTTTAGCAGTTTCCTGTTAGAAGCTTTGAGTTGTTTTTTTTTCTGAAGTGTTGCTAAACTTTACACTGGAAAGTTTAAACTCTATATTTGTCCATCACTTCTTCTCTGCAGCTGCTGAGCTTCAGCTTTCAGTGTCACACATTTCCTCAGCTTGTCACCTCCAGCTAACTGACCAATCAGAGGTCAGTAAACATCCCATCATGCTGTAGATGTTTGGTCAGCGGGAGTGGGCTGCCTTTCAGCTGACATGCTGATCTTTGGGTACAACAAGCCAGATTGAGGATGGGGAAGGATTTATATCACATTTATACTTTTATATGTGAATTGCTCCTTTAACTGAGCTGTTGGATGGTATTTAGTGTCTTTCATAAATGAATATTACTGACAGTTAAAATAATTTAGCTTTATTTAGAGTGTGGAGGTGATGCTGTAAATGTTGCCAGACAGGAGTCAGGACACAGGGATTAAAAAGGCAAACATACAATAATCACAAATAAGCATCCACAAATCTATATTCAATTCATAGAAAAGATTAAACTTGTTAACATTTTGGTGTAGGAGGGAAGGCACAGGATTAATTTAACTGATTGGAGTAGATAATTTTATATATTAGGCCAAAACCAGTTTCCTTCAATTAAAGAACTTCAGGATGACGCCAATTTTCTGTTGTTATTTCCTATTTGTTTATGGAAAAACTTAACTCAAAAAAGTTGGGATGCTTTTTAAAAAGTAGATATGAACAAAATGCAATGATTTCCAAATGTCAGAACATAAGTAATTGTTTGCATGTCTATAAAAAGTAGTTCCAGGGTGATGTTCAGCCTGGTGTAAAAAGTAGTTCGAGGGTGATGTTCAGCATGGTGTAAAAAGTAGTTCCAGGGTGACGTTCAGCACGGTGTAAAAAGTAGTTCCAGGGTCAAGTTCAGCACGGTGTAAAAAGTAGTTCCAGGGTGACGTTCAGCACGGTGTAAAAAGTAGTTCCAGGGTGATGTTCAGCATGGTGTAAAAAGTAGTTCCAGGGTGACGTTCAGCACGGTGTAAAAAGTAGTTCCAGGGTCAAGTTCAGCACGGTGTAAAAAGTAGTTCCAGGGTGACGTTCAGCACGGTGTAAAAAGTAGTTCCAGGGTCAAGTTCAGCACGGTGTAAAAAGTAGTTCCAGGGTGACGTTCGGCATGGTGTAAAAAGTAGTTCCAGGGTGATGTTCAGCATAGTGTAAAAAGTAGTTCCAGGGTGATGTTCAGCATGGTGTAAAAAGTAGTTCCAGGGTGATGTTCAGCACGGTGTAAAAAGTAGTTCCAGGGTGAAGTTCAGCATAGTGTAAAAAGTAGTTCCAGGGTGACGTTCGGCATGGTGTAAAAAGTAGTTCCAGCTAACAAGCTGGATGCTCCCTCTCCTCTTTAGTCTGCAGGACACGCCGTCCATGTTTTCCACAAACTAGTTCACATTTTCATCCAGATTTCCACTTTGCCTCAGACCATTTTAAATGAGCTTTGGTCCAGAGACGACGGAAGAAACTGGTTCTGGATCCTGTTCACATCTGGCTTCTTCTCTGCATGATGGAGCTTTAACCTGCATTTGTGGGTTTCAGGGTGAACTGTGTTCACAGACACTGGTTTCTGGAAGTCTTCCTGAGTCCATGCAGTGGTTTCCAGTAGAGAATCATGTCTGCTTTTAATGCAGAAGATCTCCAGCATCCAGCCTTGTCCCATGCACACAGAGATTCCTCCTGATTCTCTGAATCTTCTGCTGATAATATACACTGTAGATGGTGGATCTTTTAGGTCTGAGGAACATTTTTCTGCAATTGTTCCACAGTTTGTCTCAGATTGGTGAACTTCTGTCCATCTTTCCAACCTGAGACTTTGCCTCTCTGAAATGTTCCTTTTATACCCAGTCATGTTACTGACCTGTTAGAAACATAAATATTATTTTTCCTACATCATCTTCTTTTTTTCTGTTTCTTTTTATTTATTTACAGTTTTCCTGGTGCATCACCAGGTGCAGATGTGGGTGAAACTAAAGTTTAAAAGCTACAAAAGGAAACAATCCTCCTGTCATTCCCATTCAGTTCCAACCCGCTGCTTCAGTTTCATTGTAGAGGAACTCTGGTGCAGCTTTATATCCTAATTCCCACATCTGCAACACACACTCAGTCCCTTGTGTTTCACCTGCATGGACTGAGTTAAATCCCAGAAAATTCCACCTTTTTTATCTTCTCTTTTTGTCTGTTGTTCAGCAGATGTTCTGCTGTGATACATTCTGTTTTGGGACATTCGTCCTCCACTCTGTGCTGCTGAGGTGTGCATTCACATTAGCTTCTTGTCTTTTCCATTGAAATTGTCTTTTTATTTTCCCATTGCAGGGAAAACCACAGTCCATGTGGTTCAGACTTCCGTACATCAGGATGAGTCAGCAGAATAAATTAAAAATGGATCCCAGCGGTCGACAGATGATGCTGCATCTGGACTCCAGAGAAAACGAGCGAGTCCACGACAGATTATCCAGGGTTATCTGGCGAATGAAAGAGGGGACTGTGAAGCTAGTATCTTTATAATTATTAAAGATTAAATAAATAAGACTGATGTGTGAGCAGGCGGATGTTCTCAGTTAGTTCCTTACAGATATAGGAAAAAAGTGATGATGGGAACTTGAACATCTAATCCCTTCACCTTAATTCATGAAAACTACCTTGTGAGAGGATTCAGACTGCTCAGACCCAATGTTCACATTCAAGATTCTTAGAATTTAATCTCCTTTTTCCTGACAGTAAATATAGTAAATACAGTAACGTGAGATACCTGGATGCTTTGTGCTCAGAAGTGTACATTTTAAAAAAACAACAAAACAGCATTATGAAAATATTGTGAAATATGATTTATTGTGAAATTACAGGCAGTTTATACTTTAAAAAAAAATAATTTACATGAGATAAGAGAACAGGGCCGAGAATAGAGCCCTGTGGTACCTCACATGAGAGATATCCATTAGATCACTAATCATTACAGAAAAGCTTCTATTTGTAAAATTTGACTTTAAACATTGGAGAGCGTTGCCATGGATACCAACCAAGAGGGAACCTCGGCTGGTAAAATGTGAAGCCTATGCGGAAGTGCAAAGAATTGCAGTTCACTCCACATCCGCTAGGGGCTGTCTCCAAAACAGAGTCAAGCCCCATAGACTCCCATGTTAAAAAGACCAACTTCACAGCAGAAATAAACATGTTTAAAGCCTGGTACAAAAATCCATTTAATAGGTCAAGTTTACCTTCATGACAACTGTGAGGGGGGTGAATTTTTTTTCTAACTCATCCATTTGGATGTTATTTAATCTTGAAATTTGGGATAATTAGGGGCGTGTCCTTTTGATTGACAGGTGCCCAACATCTGGGGCAAGAAGGGAGAGTGCAACACAACTGCAGATTTTAGCTACCTTTGTTAGCTGGTTAGCTACCATTAGCTTCAGGTTAGCTAGGTTAGCTTTTAGCTATGGGCAGCTCGAAGTTTGATGGGTGTTAATCACCCACCCCCACCTTTACAGTCCCCCTCTCAGCTTCACCTTTTTGCCCATCTTTGGATTTTCCGGGAATGACAACACGCGTGACGCTGCCAAGATGGCTACGGTGGGAACCGCCCAATGAGCTTCAATTCAGCTCTTCAGAAACCTATGAGTGACGTCACAGAGGCTTCGTCCATTTTTTATATGCAGCCTATGATACCAACATATTTCTCCAGGCGAGCGACTGCATGGTCGACTGTATCAAAGGCTGCTGTGAGGTCCAACAGCACCAGCACAGCAGGTTTCCCAGCATCCACAGACAAAACAATGTCATTGTGCACCTTTAACAGTGCTGATTCAGTGCAATGTTGGAATCTGAAGGCGGACTGGAATTTATCCAGAACTGAGTTTATCTCTAAAAAATGTCTGTAATTGAATAAAAACCTTGGGAAGAAAAGACAAATGGGAGACTGGCCTAAAATATGACAGCATGGAGGGTTCAAGGTGCAGTTTTTTTAAGAGGGCCTAACCACAGCATGTTTGAAGGCAGCTGGAACAGACCCTGAAGACAAGAGTTTATAAAAGCAAGCAGGTTTGACCCAACGGAATTAAAAACCTCTATCAAAAATTTGCTAGAATGATGTCTACATTTAGTGGGTTTCTAGTCTCAAACCGCAGAAAAACAGCATACTGTGCAGGAGGAGCAGACAGATCATCAGAGGAGGAGGCACCAGTGTTGCTGATGTTTTGCGTGACAGATGCCACTTTGTCAGTAAAGAAAGCAAAAGACTTCACAAGTTGTGGTAAAGGCGTTAGACAGGCAGCGGTGCGTGAGGTAACAACAGAATCAATGGTACTGAATAAAATTCTTGGATGATGAGAGCTGCTGGCTATAATGGAGGACAGATATTTTGACTTGGCCTCCTTCAGAGCTCTCTGCTAAGCAACCAAACTGACCCTGAACAAGCCCAGGGATACATACAATTTGTCCTTTTTCCAGTGTTCTTCAGCCTATCTGCATTGTTGTTGGAGCAGATGGGTGTGGTATTCAACCAGGGATAAGTCTTGCTTTTGGTGCTTTTTTGTCAAAAAGGGGCAACGGAGTACAGAAAGCAGAACATGTAGAATGGAAAGTGGAGAGCAGGCTAACTGGGCAAAGAGGATGAGCCAGTCCACTGTCAGCATGCAGCTGAGAGTCCCTAAAGGCCACAGCAAGGTAAATATACAGCGTCTACAAGCTGGGGAGATGGGCTGATTGGCAGGTAGGGGGGGCAGCAAAGTCAAAAACAATGGGGAGGTGATCTAAGATGGCAGTGTGAGCTATTTCTCTGATGGAAATCGAATGCCCATGAGAAATGACAAGAGTGTGCCCCTGCTCATGTGTTGGTGCACTAACAGACTGAGAAAGACCAAAGGAATCCAAGAGGGCTTTAAACTCATTAGCCAATTGGTTTGCTGCACAGCAAACATTAATAATAAAGTACCAGCAAATCAGTAGTTTATCAAACTTTGGAATAAATTCAGACAAAAATTCTGGGAAATCTTGAAGAAAGTTGAGTGATAAATAAAGAAAAATAGAAAAACGTAATATTAGTTAGGTTTTTGTTTGTTTGTTTGTTTTTTTTACAGTGTAACTTATGGACATATGGGAAATTTTCAACCAGTTTTTGTGCATATTGAAAACGGTGTCCCTCAAGGCTCAGTTCTGGGACTTGCTTTGCTCTGAACTGGCTGTAATTTTCATCTCTTGTCATCTTAGTGTAGTTAGTCCATGCCATGTAAACGTTTTTGCCTACAGAGTTTTCATGTTATGTAGTTTAAGTTCAACTTTATTAAACCCTTTCACCTTTCACTTGCACCAGTCTGCCTCCTGACTCGTCTGCCTGCATTTGAGTCCTCACACCAACGGCTTTCATGACATCTCTATGCTGATGATACTGTTTTCTGCTTTAATGCAAATACTGCACATTTTCCATTTAATCTCTTGAGCGTATTGGTTTTTTCTTCTTTTGTTTTCTTTTTTTTTGTTTATTTGTTTTTGTTTTGTTTTGTTTGTGTTTTTGTTTTTTTGTTTTTTTTTTGCTGATTTTCAATCTGAATTTAGAATTTAATAAATTGCCCAAACATGAATAAATGAATTTTTCATCTCAACCGTGGATACTTTAAATATTGAAAGTTGATGGTTTAAGACTGTTGCATGGAATCTGTGTCTCTATGAAGCAGGTTTCCAGACAACCATATGAAATATTTTAACAAATTTGTAGGGTGCTTGAGAAGACAGTAAAAATCGGAGAAATGAGCTTCTAATGTGTTTATTACTCTGAATGTATCAATAGCCTCTAAACTCTGCCAGGACTCAGCTGCCATAATTTACTGTACCTTGATCTGATCAGACTTCTCTTTTGATGAAGTGAATTTACTTAAATTTTACTGTTTTATTGATTGTTTTTCTCCTTCAGATCTCCTCGTCTCTGTAGGTTTATCTATTATCTTGTCTGATCTGATGTGTTGGGTGGCACTCTCGCCCTCAATGACTCACAACAATGCGGTAAACTTCCAGATCACTGCGTTCAGATGCTGCTAGCAGGAAGCAGGTCACAGCTCAGCAGCGTCGACTTCAGAGAGCAAACTGTAAAATCAAACCCTACTGTTTCAGGGACTAAGGACTTGTATATGTGTTTAATTACTTCTTGTCTCTGCAGCTGCAATCATTCGCTGACGAATCGAACAATGTGGCGACCTTGTAAACTGTGGAGCTGCTCTTTGTTCTGTGTGCTGGACATAAACAGGAGGACAAACACTCTGCATCTGTTAGGGGGAAAAAGCCACAGCAGTTTCACTATTTGTGTTTGAGGCTCCAAAACGTAACAAAAGACTTGGACGGTGACTTTGCATTTTCATATTCATGGTGTTTGTACAGTTGATTTTTCTGTCAGATTGTTTAATTCAGCAGTTTTGAGTTGAACCTGCAGCTGCTGAGCCTTGTTTAAAGACCTGAAACAGGGCTTTGGTTTCACCGTCTGCTCGTTAACGCTGTGAATCAGACAACAAGTCACAAGTAAGATCTTCATGTTGAGTCCCAGCAGCATTATCCTTCTTTTATTTTCTCGTGTGACCCCTGGAGTGTTTCTAAGTACCCCAAGGGGAACATTGTAGAGACCTTCCTTTGTTAACAGCATCTTTTCAGTGTGTTTGGCTGATTCTGTATCTCCAATGGTCCAAAAGCAGCCATTACAAGATTAAACATAAATGAATAATAACCTGCCAGCTTGTAACAGAGCTCCATCACTCCTCTTTGGTCTCCTGCAGGATCAAGAACTCCTTCTTTATTCATTAATTTCTGCTCCCTCAAAATAAACTATGCTTTGTGACACCTGCTGCAGCTTTAATGTCTTTTTAACTTCTGGGATCAAAGTAATAAAAAGCACAGGATTAAAAAGAGGTCTGAGGAATAGCCCACTCTGCTGTGAGTCCCACTAATTACCTGACCTGTTAATAACACGGCAAAAGGCCACCTGTGGTTATCCTGCCTCCACGGGAAGTGGCAGAAAAACTAAAAAAGGAGGGGGAATATGTCAGGTGTTTCTCTGAGGGTTGAAGCCTGGAAACGTCAGCGTGGAGACTGATATGGTTTTAACGGATGTTTTGTGTACAGCAGGGGTCGGCAACCTTTTACAGGTGGCACCCCAGGGCATAAACACTGGCACCTCTCAGTGGTATGACTGCCATTGGTTTATGTGTGGCCTGATTTCTTGGGTTTGAGTGACAGCTCTCTAGAGTTGGGCATGGAGCATCGATTGGAACTGGGACTTACTTTCCAATTCTCCCGCAATCGTTCAAAAATCGTTCTTTAAAAAATGATTGGATGTCCTCTATGTGGATGCAATAAAATTCCAGGTATGTTGGGAATGTTTTTATATTTTGTGTCCTAATTTAACTTTGTGGTATAGTTAATACTGGCACACTCATTGAGAAGAAAATTTCAAACTGGCACTCCATGTCACAAAAGTTGCTGACCCCTGGTGTAAAAACAAACTGACGTGAAGCATCTTTTTAAAGTTGGCTCTGGATTATTAGCAGAAGCAAAGGAAAATGCAGCTTCAGTGAGGATGTGGAATCAAAACTTCATTTGTTCCCATTTCTTTAGTTTAATCTGTAAAACCAACAGAGATCAGACAGTCTCACAGGCAGAAAACAGGATTTCAGCAGTAACAAGGTGATTCCCAAACAGCTGGTAGCTGGAAAGGTGGCTTATCTCAGCATGGAGGCAGAAACTGGACACGTGGAGGACAGAAGAAGAGTCAGGACTAAAATCTATCTACAGCCTCATCAGAAATGGTCTCCATGGAAACGTGGATATCAAGAAACCATTTCTAAGGAACGGAAACAGGGAGAAAATGCTGAGGTATTTTACGTGACCCAAGAACTGGACTGAAGATCAGGGGAAACAGGTCTGATGGAGGGATGGATCCTCCCCACAACCTGGACCTCAACATTTCAGGAATTACTTTGAGTTAATCTGATTCTTGTTCTTTAAATTCCATCCTTTTTATGTCATTTTCCTTCAAGTTGTCATGCAACTCTTCTCTTCTTCTCTTGCAGCAGGGATCACCAACTCTGGACCTCGTAGACCAGTGTGCTTCAGGATTTAGAGGTTTCCCAGAGGCAACACACCTGACTCAAAACAAATGATTCTCCAACAGCTTCTTGTCAAGTTCTGCATGAGCCTCTCAATAAGCCACTAATCTGAGTCAGGCGTGTTGCAGCAGACATCAAGCAACATGGAAAATACCAGGAATGACTCAGCAACATTTCTTTGTAATAAGCAGCGAAATTTGCTGAGCAGACTTCATCACATTCGCAGATATTTGTTAATAAACTCTCCAAGCTGATGCTTTTAATGCTGCAGAACGAGCTGGACTGGAGTAGTTAAAAAAACATTTATATTCACCTCTATGCTGTAGAAACACACACACCATGATGATGATGATGATGATGCAGCCTGTCAAGAGTAAATCAATGAGATAATTCCATCTTCTGTGTAAAAAGAAAAGCTGATGGTCATGTTTTTATCATGAAGCCCAAAGAAATGAAACAGCAGTTCCCAGAATCCTTCACTCCGTCTGTCTGCAGGAGATGTTTCTGCAGAGATATGGAAGTTTTATCAGTAATGGGAGAAAAATGGAGTCCTACCTGGTTTGTTTAAGGTTAAACATGAAGGTGTTGGGGCCTAGAAGCCTTAAAAGGACCAAATAAAAAAATTTTCCCAACTCTCCTCTGGTGACATTTGACAATGTTAGAAACAGACATACCTATTTCATACGTATAGGGAGCAGAAATAAGTTCTTAGGGAACGTCACACTGGTGCTGTTTGGTCCACTTCTGCTGGTCCAGTCAGTGCACTTCGCTTGGAGTCTGTAAATTGAAAATCCGGGGTCTCAGTTCACTTGCAAGTGAACCCTGGTGCGGTTTGTTTGGGGTGCATTCACACCTAATAGTCCACAAGACTAGGTACAATTCGGTACTCGGTTCATTTGGGGGGGTGCAACTTTGTTCCGACCCGAGTTTGCTTTCACACTGAATCAGTCAAACGAACCGAACCTTTTAAATAGCGTGTCCTCGCCAGAGGTGAAGCTGCATCAAGAATTACTGATGGAGAAGATGAGAGAAACAATGAAGAAGAAAAGAAGAAAACGGACTTTCCGAGCACACAGACGGGGACTCGAGTCAAAAGGCTGGTGAGGACATGTCCTCACATTCCAACTAACAAAAGACCTCCCCACTTCTGGAGTTTTAGTTTTAGAAAAAGAGTTCATGAACAACAGCAGAGATCTGATCTGGTTTTTGTTTCTAGTCTAAAACTTGTCATCCCAACAGTTTCTTACAGCTACTAACTTCCATTTAACTCAAACCTAGTATGGCTTGAATTTCGTGTCAGAAATGAGGCCACATATAGACCAACATGCTCTTTTTTAATATGTAAAGTCCACAGGAACACATATCTATGTTCAGCATCTCATAAGCAAATCTGTCCAATATTTCTGTCCATTGCCTGTTAAAAAATACACATTTTAATATCTGAGTGTAAAATATATTTACTGTAAATACAGGGATTCATCACATATTCATCAATATGGCTGATAAAATAATTCAAAAAGTGAGTTGATTTAAAGGAGCTTTTGATTATTTTTTGATTAATCAAACCCGAAGTTACTTTATTCACTAGATGAAAAGCTGATCATTCATTCAGTTTTCCCTGGTTTTCCTTTTATCAGCTGGAATTTCCCGTTTTAATCCAGACAAAACAAAAACTATTCAATGATGGTTGTAAACAGAGGTAATGTGAGATTATTCCTTACAGCAGCATCATGCCATGCCACCCAACACGTCCTTTCCAGAAAAATCTGCTTCTGTGACATATGAATGTGAGCAGTGGGAATACTTAGAAGCCAAATTCAACTTTCACCACAGCAGCGTGGAGTTCTCACCGTGTAGGAAGCTTTATGTTGTAGAGGAGCAGCTGCAGAGCTTCCAGCTGTGTGTGGCCCTCAGGATTTGTCTGAATTTTTGTTTTTAAATCTCCAGCAGCAGGAAGCAACCACATGAAAACCTCCAGTCTGGAGAATTTAAACATGAGGGGAATTAACAGGGAGGATTAATAAGAAGGGAACTTACCTGCTCACACACATACAGCTGTCCTCGTGTTTGACCAGAGGGGATACACCCCCTCATCGTTTGTTTCCTTCAGTTTATTTCAAAGTGACACTCGGGCTCTAAAATGACTCCAGAAGAAGAAAAACCCCAGCGAGCAGCTGTTTGCCTTGCTACAGAAACAGGAAAACATTTAAACATCTACAGAGCAGAAGATTTAAGGAGTTTGGCCTTTCCGCTGCAGAAGAAAACCATCATGTCTCCACGACTTTTAGAGACACGAAATTCATGGTTTGATGTAAGAAGTTACGTTAAATCGTCTTTTCCCAGGAGGTTCAAGGTCATTTCAGAGCTCCAGCATTGTGGCTGCGTACACAGACTGTTTGACTGTCCTGCCTCCAGCCCATTGAACATATTTGGAGCATCTTGAAGAGCACAAGCAGACATCAGGAATGGACACGGATTCCTCTGGAAAACTACATCAGTATCCAGACCATTGTTAAAGGGAAGCTGATGGAACACGGTTATCCAACTTTTACTGAATGTTGCTTCTTCTGATTTGATATAAAATCTGGAATTTGGTCTATATTGTGCTAAAACATACAAATCGCAATTTAATGATCACTTATTCAATAAAAAGTTCAACTTTAAAGTGTAATGTGTAAATGTTGCTGTCGCCCCCTGGTGGCCCGTTATAGCAACTGAGCCAAACTTTTTTATATTTTTAATATTTGTTTTCAATTAGAAATTACTACGCTTTTTTCATATATAAACAAAGCGGTTGTCATGACTGCAAATGAGGAAGTTCACAACTCAGTTTAGTCAGGATTTTTATTTCAGCAGCATCAGCAACTCAGCCAGTGATGGAAGATGACCATAAATATCGACCAACGAGGGCCAGAGAAAGCCTCACTGAAGATTTAATGAGACAACAAAGCTTTTTTCTTTTCATTTCTAAGCCTCAAGTTCATCCAATGTTAAACTGACAAAACATCCACAGTAACCAATGACAGCAGGGTTAACATTTCAACCAATGAGAGCAGAGCTGACAGACGTCCTGACGCATTGCGTTCATGTTCAGCTACAGGCTTCAGACCAGGCTGTACACGGATGTTTGGTACTGGTAATGAATGTATGAAAGCCAGGAAGAGTGGATGAAATGTAAAAATAAAGATGTCCAGACGTAATAGGACGAACTTTAATGCTGCGTTCATATCGGTCAGAAATGTGAGACCATCTGAAGTTTTCAGATTAAACTGAATGACCATCTTCTGGGACAACTTCCTGTTATCATGCAACTACATTTTGCCTCATATGTGAGACTTTGCTCTGTTCTCTTTAATAAGAAGGTAAAATAACAGATTTTAATGCTGCTCAAAGAGAAAACTGTACATTAAGCCTGAACAGATTAATAAGCCGCTAGCGTACGTGTGCTTTTGTTGTCAGCACTGTAAAACTTGTCAAAGTGGGACAAAACAAAAACCCTAAAATAAGTAAAAATAAAATTTAAAAAAAGAATACAAAACAAGATTTTAATTCAGGTTAACAGATTCACAGATTTAAGGCTGAAAATTTGATCATTGCCAGTTAAATTATTGATTTTGTTAGATATTTTACAGACATTTACATTAAAGACATCAGACCATTTAAATGAGGTTAGAATAATGTCCGTGTTTTATTTTGCTGTCTGAATTACCATCAAAAGTATCAGTCAAAAGAAGAAGCTTATTAATGATTTAATCTTTATTTGCCTTTTAAATTCATATTTTACTGTCGTCCAAAACTTGTTCCTGTGATTTTTATTTTTTGTAAATGTATATTCTCTTAATTCTTCCTTTCATTGCTTTGTAAAGCAATCTTTTCTTTTCGTACACAAACAGTCTGTGTACGGGGAAAAAAGTGCTTTATAAATCAAATATAGCCAACAAGGTGGAGAACATACTTGCTATACTTAACTTTTCCTTAGCCAAGCTGCTCCGTCAAGAGTGTAATAGCTTGTGTACTACACCCGTTACCAGAGGAGTCCACTAGGGGGCGCACTGAAGACCTCAGACTTTATAGTTGCTTCTTAATGCTGAATTCTAATTGTTTAGGATGGTTGGTCACATTATAAATGAAGCGTGACTGTCGATTACTTTAAGTTCACAATTAAACACGTATTAAACATTAATTCCTTGTAAAGATCCCTAAAAATGTCCCTGATGATGAAGGACCATGACTCAGTTTGACTTCCAGCTGCTGGAAGCCAAAGCAAGCCAGATGTTTTCCTGCTTTCTGAAGAAAAGAAGCCTCTCAAGTCCAGGCAGAGTAGCCTGTAGCCTTTCCATCAGTTTTCTGACATGAATGCAGCATTTATACAGAAACACACACAAATTAAAACAACCCAAAGTCATCAGTCAAGACGTTTCAGAGTCGAGCTGAACAAAGGCCAGCGTCGCCTCGTGTCATTTAAAGTGCATTTTCAGGCTGAGATGCTTCACAAGCTCAACAACAGCAATTATTATTATTACAGTGAGACATTTTACAGCTTGTAATAAATAGGAGTTAATGCAGCTGCAAAGTTATTGCACAAAAAAAAACAAGGTGACATAAATGACAGGATGTGTCCTTCAAGTAGAAGAATCCAGTGAATAACGTGGATAAATGTTCATTTATACACAGAACAGACGTGAAGAGGTTATTCTCTGAACAGTGGACACACAATATGACAGCAATATTAAATACGTTTAAATAACAAGGAGCTTATAGTGGAAGCTGATTTTAACCCTGCACAACGTCACAACATCTGAAAATCTTTATCTGCTTTCCCATTTAATGTTTTTCTAAACATCACATTTGTTTCATTTATTTAGTAAAACTCAAAACTTTGTGTGATTTATTAATCCACAACACAACGTTCTCAGTTCTGTTTAATATGTAAGATCAATTCAAGGCTTTTTAATAACTTTTAAGGCCTTTTCAGGACTTAAAAACTCATTGTTTTACTTCCACATCATGTGGAGACAAATCAGACATTTATCTTGATGCTGGGACGAAACACTTGGGCCGTGGGAATGTAGGATGGATTAAACACACGATTGCTTTCAACCTGCTGGAACTTGGATCTTTACATGAGCAAAGACTAAATATTTATGTCCGAACTGGACTGAACAGTGTTGTGGCTTCGGAGGAAAACCATGAGATGTCAGTGTGAAGACGAGTTCAGAGACGAGACGAAGGACGACGTCCGCGCGCTGTCGGAGGAAGCAACCAGGACGACTTTATCTGTTGATGTTAACATTAATGTGAACACCAACGGTCCAGCAGAGGAATAAAGGAAAAAAACAAAACCTGAATCCATCCAAACGTCTGTAGAACGATTTTGGGTTTTGAACTGTTGTTTGGACACAGCTGATGTGTGACTGCTGTTAAATAGTGAAAGTTCAGGTCTGGAACAGCAGTAGGGTTTCCACAGCTGGTTCTAACTTGCAGGAGGGGACGTAGAAAAGATGAAACAGAAGCTGAGGGGATTTTTGCTTCTTCTAAAAACAAACAACCGAGTGACTGTAAAGCTATTTTCCTCCCATGGATTTTTCCCCCTATAAGGCATTTATTTCAGCTAGCATACTGTTACTTCTACCAAATAACAACCGATGGTGATGTAGCCAACAGCAGCAGCCACAGCCGAGGTTCTTCACCTTAAAAATCTGTCTGGCTTCAAGTTAAAGAAAACACAAAAGCTTTTCTGTGGTGAGCGATAAGGAAAGTCGTTTCACTTTGATTTTTTACTGAGAAAGTCTTTACATAAATCATGAAGTTGGGATTTAAAATCATTTGTGAATCTGTATTGAATGCCACCTGCAGCTTCCAGCAGAGGAGGAGTTTAAATGGTCGGCGGGGGGGCAGATTAGTTCCTCACGGAGATGAAAAGGACCTTCAGGTTTGAGCCACCGGAGTGATTTTGGGGTGAGAATATTCACCTGCTTAATCCCGTGTAAGCTTCAGTAAGAAACTCTAAATCTGTTTTTATGTTGCTCTCTAATCCTTCCATCTGCTCTCTGATGCAAGCTGACGATAAGAACTCATTAACCAACAGCTGCCGGAAGACTGGACTGTTTCTACTTTAATGGAAGGTCACATGATCAGGTTTGGCCCCGTTTCTTCTTTTTAGGAAAAATTAAACCTCGATTGAAGACAATCTTTGATTTGATGATTCATTTTCCCCCTGGACGATGATTTTGACCTGAGAAATAATCCAGACTAACCAAGTAATATTAGGGATGTGCTGTTGCTGTATCTACATCACCATGGCAACAAGCTTCATCTACGACACCTGGGTATCACCTGCACGTTCAGTCCTGGACTGACAGTGGTTACTTAAACAGAGAAGCAAAAAGGAAAGGAAGGTAGGAAAGGAAAAAGGAAGGAAAGGAGAATCTTTCCTGTTTCACATGAAGAGAAAAAAAGACAACAGAAGTCATGAAGAAAGCAGAGGAAGAAGAAGAAGAGGAGCAGGAATACACGAATAAAAGTCTCGGATTTAACGTTAATCTGACGTTCCTTCAAGGATTTGAGAAGATCTCAGATCTTTAGTTTTTACCGTGTACGGAAAGAGAAAGCTGACATTTTTCTTTTCCCAACGATAAAACTGAATGACTAAATGTGAGCAAATTCTGAGCAGCCCGTCTCTAAATGTGCATTTTCTAATCTGAACTCAGTTAAAATGTGTGAAACCAAACGATGATCCAAAGAATTAAAGAAAAAAAGCTGCAAAGCTGAATTAACAACAGTCCAAAACCCAGACATTTTCTATCAGGTGTCAATAACACAAAAATAAATAAAAAGAAAAAGCTGAATGAAAAATGCACGTATGTTTGTCTAACTAAAAAAAAGGCAACTTGAGCTGTTGTCCTGTTTCACCACAGATAATTTAAGACTTTTATAATTACTCAAACCAAACATGTGAAATAGCACATTTTTCCCCAGCATGTGGGATTTCTGACATTTCGGTTTGGTGTGAGTGATGACTCAGCGGAATGAAACGTGTGATGAAGCTGAGCTGGCGTTGCATATTTTCTGGTTACTACTTCCAGTCTCTGTTACGGGGTTGCATCTGCGACTTTGTTGCATATCTTATTGCATATAGTGGTAGCAAGTGGCACAAATGAGAGGATATTTTAGTGTTCGGGAAGTTTGATGTGGGAAAATGTCAGCGAGTTTGTTTTCCTGAAGGAATCCAGGTGACTTAACTAAATATTAACATGGTTTCTGGAAACGTGTCCTGGTTTCATGGGACAGAATGAAATGTGACATCCTGCCTGCAGAGAAAAATAAGGTTGAACTCTTCCAGCTAACAAAAGAGAGCTCAAATGTCAGGTTTTGTTCAACTGAAAAAACACTTGAGAGAAAAAGCTCATCCTCCATGAAAAGTTTAAATTATTCAGTGGCTTTGCTCCAGGATGAATTCACTGAGCTTCAGTTCAGAGATAAAAAAAAAAACTCTCAGTTTGCTTCAAACCAAAGATGTTGGTCGAAATCTGTCTTACAAAACCAAGTCCACGTTTCAAACCTTCATTCACATGAAAACAAGGAAAACAGATGATGGTTTAAGAAGAATTTGATCAGTTTAGTACAAATATCACACTAGGTGTCATTTAAAGGTCTGCTCTGTGGGATTTAGTGACACCTAGTGGCATAAATGACCAACTGCAGCCAAATGAAGTTGCCTAGCTGGGTAAGTAAGTACGTATGAAGAATTACTAATGAAGTTTTAACAACAGATGCTTTTTTCCTCGTGTTCCAGGAACTTTTCGAAGTTTAAAACTTTTTCCAGAACATTAAAATCCAAATTTCCAAACCAATATTAACCAATTAGCCCCTGAACAGCCTCAGACTCTCATCCTCAGAGATCTGGACTTCAGGCTGCTGACGGGAGATCATTGGCCTCTTTTATTTGGGGTAAAACTGTCTGAAGGTGGTAGAGAACAAGTATAAACTACATAAAACACTTGGTCCAAGCAGAGCTTCATTCTCTGGTGAAAAACTCTTATTATTTGGAGCAAACTGAGAACTTTAACTTCTTGTTCAAATCACAGCAGTCTGAAAAACCTCCAACATGTCGGCTCCTTTCCTCCACCTCAGTCCATTTAAGGACTTGGTTCCTAAATGTATGAAAAAGTCATCCACTAATCATCTTTTATCTGATGTTCAGCAGGTTCCTAAAGGTCCGAGAGCAGAACCACAAGAGAAGACGATGAAATGAAGAAAAAATCTTAGTAAAAACAACCGAGCGTAAGAAGGGGACGAGCTTTATGTCTCTGAGTTGTTTGGTAGAACAGGAAGTTCATCTTTTGTTTGGTGGCTTTCCTTTGATTTTAAGGATGGGATTAACATGAGGAGGAACTCCTGCAAAGCCAGAGAACACACCGCTGATTAGACAAATAAAACTGTTAGCAGCTAGCTCACTAGGTGGCTAGTTAGCTGGGATTATGATATGAAGTGTGTTCTTGACCAATTGTTTCTACATTTTTACCGCCTCTCCTTGAGAAGAGGTTGAGTTAAAAGTCTCAAAGAAGCCAAAAGACGAATTCCTGCAAATCAGACATGCTTCTGAACATCATCCAGGTTCTTACTGTCAAATACTGTCCATGGACATTGAATATTTAAAAGAAATTATGTGATAATCAGCAATAATCAGATAATCAGATTAGACCATGTCCACCACAGTGATGAGCGGGACGAGAACATGCGAGATGCGATGGAGGGCATGAAGGTGACAACTTCTTTCAGATCGAAGGCACACATCGTTTACTTTCTCCATGACAACGGCCAGGATCCATCTTCCTCATTTCTTTACATAACATTTTAGTTCAGTCTTCATTTGCACCTTGATCACTTTCTTTCTGTGATGTAAAACTACGATATCATGTTTTTAATCTATTAAGCAAAGCTCAGAACATGAACATTAAACATGTTTACTGTGAGAGACTAAACCTCATCTCCAAGAGGCGTAGAGCTGGCCGGCGGGTTGATGCCGGACGACTTGCAGACCCCCGGCTGCCTCAGTGGCTCTTTGGTTTTGGGAGGCGGGACGAGCTGGAGGTAAAGGCCGGCGCTTTGAGCTTCGTCCCTGCAGCGGCTGAACCATCTGGATCGCGAGGACCCGGCCGCTGCCTGGACGCCCTCATCTTTGGGGAATTTGGGACAGAGCTGGAGATGTGAGGCAGGAAGAGGCGGAGTTTGGAGGACTGCGGGGGCAGCAGGGATCGGCTGAAGGTTCCACACCTGTCGCTGCTTTCCACTTTCCCATCATGCCCTCCCCTCTGGACCGCGTGGTTGATTTTCAGGGAGCGAAGGAGTCTGTCAGCAGGAGTTCTAGGCTGGGTGGCGTTACCTGGAGGCGGAGCTTGGGATGGGGGTGGACTTGAGTCTGTCAGTGGTTCCTGGTCCTCCTGGCCGGAGGTGTGAAGTACCTGTGACTGAAAACAAAGAAATATTTAGATAAGTGACAGACGTCGGTCTCCGAGCAGAAGCCAGAGGTGTGGATTAATTCTGGGTCACGCTGCTGCGTCGTACGCTGCCTGTGCAACAGTCTTTGTTATATAATTTATCACACGCTGGAGCAGAAAAGCAAAAGGAGGCTGTTTGAGATGGAGAGAGGATGAGAGGAAAAATGAGTTATTCTTTCAGATGATTGGTCATTTCACACACCAACACTTTGATCTGAGAGTGTGTGTGAAGCTGCTTTTGAAGTGTGTGTTGATTGCTTTTATCTATGCATGTGTGTGTCTGGCTGTAAACTGTGTGTTCTGATCAGAAAAACACTGCATGTTTTCTTGTTTAGAAGAATAGACGTTGATTTCTTTGCTTTGTGTGTACAGATGTAAACACTGGCGACTAGACGAGACGTTTTCTTAAAACTCTCCCTGCTGTTATGTCTGTTTGTTCCTCAGTGAATGTTTTGTGTGTTTTCTTCATCAAAGCTTCCCGTCACCTCCTTGTTGCATCCTTCACGCTGCTCACACAAGATCAGGAGCAGGTATGAATCTAAAATACTCGGCTACTTAGTTTAATTTAAAATTAGTTGATTTTTTATATTTCTCTTAGTTTCATTTTATTATCGGTTGTTTTGTTCAGGTTGATATAAATATTACAGCCTTGGAAAGGAACAAGCACTGCCAAGCTCTTTTTATGGACTTTTCTGCTGTTGCAGTCACTCCAAATTATTGGTTTGCATAAGGTAATGGTAGAATTACAATAGTGTGCAGCAGTCCTGATCCAGTCCTTATATATTCATATTTCTCCTCACAGCAGCCACACTTTCTTGTAATCTTTAAACTGGTCTTAATAAATGTCTCAATTTTTTGCTTTTTCCCCTCATTTCCCGTCCAGTTTAGGTAACCTGACCATTTTCAGAGGAACTTGACTGTATTTTAATGACATATGAATTAAAAAGCTCTTAACTTCGGTTTTCGGGATTGATGACTCAGCGGAATGAAACATGTGATGAAGCTCCCAAGTCAAGGGATGAACCAGAGTTGTATCGACACGCAACAGACAACTAAGCAAATTTTAAATTAGATTTTTAAGCCATCATTTGTAGAATCAAAACTTCATTTGTTCCCATTTCTTTAGTTTCATCTGTAAAACCAGCAGAGATCAGACAGTCTGACAGAAAACAGGATTTTAGCAGCAACAAGGTGATTCTCAAGGTGCTGGTAGCTGGAAACTTGGCTTATCTCAGCATGGAGGCAGAAACTGGACAATTGGAGGACAAAAAGAGAAGAGTCAGGACTAAAAACTATTTACAGCAGATCAACAGGATCTGAAATCCAGCAAAGACCTGAACCAGGACCTGAGAGATGCATCTGGACCTTCAACTGATCCATCTACTTTTGGCCAAAGCCTCATCAGAAATGGTCTCCATGGGAACGTGGCTGTCAAGAAGCCATTCTTAAGGAAGGGAAATGGAGAAAAGGCTGAGGTAGGTCACATGACACAAGAACTGGAGAGAAGATCAGTGGAAACAGGTCTGATGGAGGGACGGATCCTCCCCTGAACCCAGAGCGCAATAGCTTAAATGGAGGGATGGGTCCAGCCTGGAAGCCAGACATAAACATTATTGAAGCAGTGTGAGATCATCTGGACACAGAACGAAACAAAAAGCAAAGACATGAAAAAAATCCTTCAAGAAGCCTGGAGAACTGTTCCTGACTACTTAAAGCTGCTCAGACCAAATTTTCACTTTCAAAGTCTTAAAAATCATATTTTCCTATTTCCTATTAAAGACTTTTGCAGTGTACTGAAACTTATTGACACAGTGCATCTGTATGGTGTCCCACAAGGGTCAATTCTGGGACTCACCTCTAATGTTCACCTCTATGCCGATGATGGCGTTTTCGGTTTTACTTTAAATACCGTATTTAATCCCTTTTAATTTTTTTTCCTGGATTTCAGGCAGGTCAACAATAATAAACAGATTTTCAACACAGAAAACCCTGAAAAGATGAAGTGTTCAACAGCCAAATACTTAAATAAAATTGGCATCTCAACCATGAAGGTTCAGATATTCAATTAAACTATATATCTTATAATGAACATTTGGGCATTAATAAAGTATTGTTCATTTCATTAATCAGCATTACACATCCCTTAAGAGTTAGCATAAGGAAAACATTCTTTGTAGTTCCTCTATTTTAAAATCCTTGATAATAAAATGGTCTTGAAATCACCCCCACTCCTCTCTGTTCTGTGGTTTCATCCACACTCACAGTGTGGTGTAACTTCACTTGAGCTTTCTGGTTCAGGTCTCAGGTTTTTTCATGTGTGAGCTGTATGAGATTTTACAAATCAGATATCTGATTGGGTCTCTGTGGGTACGATCAGCAGCAGCACACTGACACACGAGACTAGAGCAACAACAGAACTATCAGTGTTTACTTCACAGATGTTTGCCATGATCAATAAACGGATTGTAGCACATGAGCGATGCTGCTGCTGTTTTTCCTCAATCCCTCTTCTCACTGTGAAAGAAATAAAATGTGCAGATGAGAGCATGCAGCTCCAAGTGACCAGAGCAGGAGCGTTATTGTTTCTTACTGATTTTCAGTCAGGACTGACATTAAGCCGTGCAAAATGAAGCAAGCAGACAGAAACCTTTTCAGGCTCTGTTAAAACATAGTTAGACATTTAAGGATTGTCTCATTTGTCTTTGGCAACCTGTCCAGAGTGTACACCGCCTCTTGCCCAATGGTGACCTTGAATAAGCTAAAGTTGTTCTGTAAACTGATGGAATATTCTAAAATAAGAGTTTATAAATCATTTTGTTGGCAAAATCAGAGACAGTCCAGAAACGTGTCCATCGAGTTTCTGCACTGACTATGTGATATGAAAACACAAATAAACCCAAGTAGGAAGTGGAGCACATGGACTGGCTAACACTGGCATCTAGTGGTGGACAGTGGAACTGCAGCCTGTCTATCTACCTGTCTCCCTCTCTCTGGGACATTTCAATGTCTTCAGCAGTGCCTATTCCTCATAAATAATGCATGACAGCAAGGAGGAGAAGGGCAGAGACAGAAAGTAGAAAGATGTCATGATGCCAAGAAAGAACAGAGAAGTGAAGAGGACAGTAGAAGAAAGACAAAGGAAGGGGAAAAAAGGACAGAAGAAACAAACAGGGTGATTACAGAGGAGAAAGATGGAGGGTGTCTTCGACCGAAAGCATGTTTTACTTTTCGATGACTAACAGGGCGTCCCTATGGTAAAACACACACTTATTACTATACAAAGTGCTGATACACTCAAAGTGTCCTCCATCCACCCCCTGTGCATCTCTGATGTCCCCTCTTTGGACCCTGGAGGCTCATTAGATGAATAATATCTCTCCACACTGCATTACTACTTAGCTTATGATCATGACCATAATGAATAAACATGAGGTTGTCGCATTGAGCCATAGGCAATGAGCTGCCGTGAAAGTACTCAATTACTCAGTGTTATTAGTCAAACAATGGAGTTCTGCAGGTTGTTTTGCTGTATACAGATGAGCCAAAACACTGCACACTCATAGATAAAGTGTATATTATTAGGCTTGAGTTCATTATGCTCCACATAGGAATGTGCAGGTGCATTCACCTGAGTAAACACTTAGGTTTGTGTGGAGCTTCTAACTCATGCTTCCAGTTGCTTCTAATGCCATTTGCATCAATTTATTGTGCCTGAGTGAAAACAAAAATCTGGGTTTCCATCCAAATGGACTCGCTGAGCATTTCTGGTCCACAAAAATCTCAGCTAAAATAAAACAACCTTAAGTTTAAAAGTAGAAGATGGAAATTTCACCAGGATTTACAGGCTTCAAGCTGTACTTTTGGGAAAGTTCTGCAGGGTGGGACACAGACATCTTTCTCTCATCGGTTACTAAATTACCATCCGTTGTTTTTCCTCTCATCTGAGTCATGGAAGCTAGCTGTTCAAGAGGGAGACCCAGGCATTCCTCTCCCCATCAACCCTCTCCAACCCCTCTTGGGATAACTGATCCCTTCAACGAGTCCTGGGTCTACCTCCAGGCCTCTTCCCAGGGAGGCATCTTATAACAGATACCCAACCTACATCAGCTGGCTCCTTTTGATGTGGAGGAGCAGCGGCTCATTTCAACCACTTGTATCCATGATCTCATTCTTTTGGTCACTACCTATATCTGGTAACCACAGGTGAGGGTTGGAACACAGACCAGTCAATGGAAAACTTTGCATCACAATAAACCAGAGCGGCGCCCTTGCTACAGCCGAAGAAGCCCCAATCAGACTCTTCATATCTCAATCTGCACCACCTTCAATCATGAACAAGATCCAGTGATACGTAGGGAGCATTCACACCAGGATAGTTTGGGGGACTCGGTTCGACTGGGTGAGCAAACCCAAAACATTTGGCTCCATTCCTTTGGTTTGCTTTGCTTTCACACTACACTCTACTCAAGAACCAAACCACCTGGACAACGACATGCAGTTACAACTCCTCATGAGGGGTGATATTCCCTGTAAAGACCAAGAAGAAGAAAACCGGCTCATGGATTGGCCAGGACTGAAAACAGTCCATGGATGCGAGCCAGCATTGGGCTTGGGTATGGAGGGTTTAAGTCAGGACTACTACCTGCAGATTTTCAATGTGTCCCTGCTTCAACACAACTGACTCAAATGAAACGGATCCAACAGCCTATGAAGTCCTGCACAATTACTCATGAAGTCATTGAGTCAGGTGTGCTGGAGCAGGGAAACATTGAAATCATATAGGACTGCAGCCCTCATCTGACCAAATTAAGTAGTCCTGGTTTAGGTCCTGGACATGCCAATGGAGGTGAACTACAGTGGGCCCCTGAGCAAGTCCCTTAACCCCTCAAACTGATCCCCAGGCAATGAAACATGGCTTCCTAGTAAATTTAGAGATGGTTAGAATGCAGAGGCTAAAGTAAAAGTTATTATTCAAGACAAAGGCTCCTTCCCAATCCAAAGGGAGAACTCCGCCCTTCTCTGGTTGAGAACCATGGGTTCAGACTTATTGGGATGAGTTTCATCCGGATCCCTTCAGGCTCACATTTGGGAAATTGATAAACTAAACTGAAGACCCATGTGACAAAAAAAATAAAAAATAAATAAAAAAAAATAATAAAAACACTTTATTTTTTATTGTTACAATCTTAGAACTTCAAACACATTTTCACTGTGTTTATCCAGCCCAAAGGGGGAACAATTTATTTGATGTCCCTTCTGGCACCTTATTTTCTACAAACATGGGCGCCACAGACTATAGGTTTTATACTCAGCAGGGAAACTGTGAATATAATTCAGTTTAAGAGTTACTTAACCGTCACTGAAAAAGTAGTAATGCCCTTGAGGATATTTTTTACCCTTCTAAAGATTTCTTTTCTTTTCACCCTCCTTGCTGCATCATTGAATATTATTCTCACGTCTGTGGCTCTCAATAAACCTGACAAATAAAAGTTTCATTTTAAAGATCAGTCCTGTCTTTGTGCGCAACCAAGCTAGTAAAATATGTCCGACCTGACTGCAGATTTCTTTTTATACTTCCACCCTGAAGCCCACGTTCACCAGTTGAACGAGTCTTTAACTGATTTAGTTGCTTCTTCAGGTGAGAATTTAAAAGAAAACGGGTTAAAAAGTTTAGATGAAATCAGCTCTAACAATCGTCACTGTTTGTCTGAGCATCCTGAGGGCACAAAGATGTTATTCAAGATATTGAATGGGTTAAAGTGTTTCAGCAGGATTTGTTCAGGGGTCTAAGGTTTTCATAGCTGCTCAAGTGTCATAATATCACATCACAGAGGAGGATAAGAAAGTTAAAACCTTAGCCTGCTGCTAATTTATTCGCCGCTCAGTGGATGACAAGATAACTATAGAAGGAACATTTTCTTCAAAGGAAAAGTCAAAGCTTTCAGTGAAGCAGCAAAAATATCTGCAACGTTTCAGTTAGTCTGCAGAGCAGCTCAGGATGTAAGCCATCTGATGTGGAGTCTAATCATCCACAAAACACACTAGTTCATCAAGGTCACCACCTTCACCAAGGCCCAAAACTCCCACAATCCTCAGCTCTGCCAGGAAAAGGAATCTCATCACCTGTAGATGTTTGACTGCTTCAACTGACTGAACAAGCTGCGGGAAAGTGCTCCTTATCTAATGCAAAATTTAAGAGCCATTTACAAAGATAATTTTAGAGCCATGCTGGCTGCTTATGAGCCTCTGAACTCATGTCACTGTGAAGGACAAGGTGCGAGGGAGCAATGAATCATGGGTAAAACTGTCCAAACAGTCAGTGTGAAGTGGAGCGTAGTACATTTAGTAGTTACTGTTAATGCTGTTACTGTGGTGGTTTTGGGTTGTGAAAGTCAGTGAAAAGCAGTCAGAACATGGCTCATCTGTCTGCCAGTTTCCAACGGTAAGAACAATGATTCTTACAGCGACTGTAGTACCAGCAACCACCAGCAGGTGTCAGTAACAGGATATCCATTCATCTCAGCTGTTTCCAGAGAAATTAGTAAAATTACCAGATGTTGCGGTTGATCCACACATTCAACATCTGCAGAGTTGCTTTTCAACTCCTCTCTTTACAAAAAAATCTCTGTCTGGTCAACCCAGGACATTTAAATAATGCACCTGAGCTTCTGCGATCGAGTGAAGGATTAAATCCCATTTATTTTTTCTTCAAAGCAAATCTCAATTTGATTTATGCCAATCTGAAACTCTGAGTCTCTGGAAAACTCTGGTCCAGGGTGTAAAAATGACTGACATCTAGTGGTAAATATGTGCATAGCAATGACCTCACATGCCAAGCATGGTTGTGAATGTACAGTGGCTGTCTGTGGTCAAAATTCTTCCAGACATAAAGATGTTTTCATGTGTGAGTGGATCCAGTGGCCTCAGGTGAAGCGATGACTGCACTACAGGTAACGGCAGCATCAAGCTCTTTTTCTATACCCAGGATTTTAGAAAAAAAGTGGAAAAGTTGTCCCTCACCACCACACGTCCCCTGGTAGAGGGGTAGGACTTTACAGATTCCTAGAAATTCTTGAGGGGTTGGAAATTAAATTATTTCCTGGTTTAAACTGTCAAAAATATTAATATACTAACCACTTCTTTCATTTTGGATCTGCCCTACTAGTTGTTGATGATTAATCATCTCATCAAAATTGAGAATGAATAAACCTGAAACCATTTTTACCATTTTGTTGTCTGCTTTGGTCTCAGGACACGAGGATGCAGCTCATCTGACATCTTTGGTTAATTTCCCTCTGAGCTGATAAAATACAGGAGGAGGAAATAAAAGTATAAAAATGAGGCAAAGCGAGAGGAGCAGCAGCCACCTTAAGGAAGTCATTTCAGCTACAAGGTTTGACCAACATACCCGGAACAAACAAGACAACTGGGTCTTCATGATGGGATGGGTGTGACAAGGGAGGAGGAAACCAAAATATGAGGAAGAAGAGAAAGGGTGAGAGGAAGATAAGGAGGTTTCTAACATACCACGCTGTGTCACTGAAGTAAAGCACTAGATTTTCCACTCCTGGACGAAGGCGTGAAGGAGAAGAGGACAGAAGGAGGTCAGTTAGAGAAAACACAAAATTTCTCTGCTGTTTTGAGCTCAGACAGGATTTCTCAGACATGTTGAAGGTGGTGAAATCCAACAGAGGGAAGATTTAATTCAGCACAGATGGGAAAAGAAGTGAGGAAAAAGTGATCAAGAGAGATAAAAAACAAAAACGAAGATACTAATATACAGAAACAAAGATTTTAAAAATGAAAGCAACTTTAAGGTCGACTAAGGAAACTTGCTTCGTGCTTGAACTTGGCTTTTTCTCCAGATTGCTTCCACGGATGAAATAACCTCCAGAGTCGAACACAGACCTGAAATTCGCAGGTTTTTATTCAGTTCAGAGCCTTTGCTGCGTTTTATTCTGAATGCCGTCAGTTCACTGCACATTTCCACGTCTGCATTAAAACCGCCTCCTCTGACCTCATCTGTTCACTTCTGGCTGCTTCGTGTTCAGCTGGAGATTCACACTAATTCAGTATTTTATTAGTATATTTAAAAAAAGAAAAAAAATGGCAGAGAGAGCTGAAAATGTGCAAATCCTTTTAACTACCATGTAAGAACTAAGTCACGAGTGGCATGCTGAGAGTCACCTGATTTATAACAGTTATATCATAACAATGGGCAGGTTTGATGTAACTTTGGTATTCAATCACATGACTTTTTCAGGCTCACATACTTTCAGAATATGAAGTGGTGGTCAGATGAACTAAAATAACTACTCTTTCATAAGGAAGATGTGCCACATTGTGTATTTTCACCGGTTAGAAGAAAGTTCAGCCCTGGATTTCTTAAAAAAGCTCAAGCTATGTAAAGTTATAGATCCTTCTACATTAACCAGGGAAGATATAAGCTTTGAATGGGAGAAACAGCCGTCAGCTCAGCTCCTGTTATCTGGAAATGTAGACAAAGCATCGACTGCCTCAGCCAGCTGCAACGCGTCCGCCATCTTGGTCCTGGCAGAAGTTTTTTCTTTTTTTTTTTACTTTAAACTGGACTAGATATTAAACGTTTGTAAAATTTTCAGCTGACTGGATTTTAATATTTGAATTATGGTGAAAAAAAAGTTTGAAAGTATAATAATCAGTGACAGAGGATCAGTGGATTGTTTATTGGGAATAAAGTAAGTTAAATATATAATAGGTGGGTAAAATCAAAACTTCGCCCTGTGGAGTTTAGCAGCCGAGACCGGCTCTACTGCCACCTTCAGGTTTGGAAGAGAAACTGCAACATGAAGGTGTAAGCCTAGGCTCGAGTGCAAGAGCACGTCATCGGCGTCTGCTACGCTCTACCGTACGCAGACGCCGCACAAGTATAAATCCAGCTTTAACATCGCCTGCATGTAGCAGTACAGGCTAAGCTCCACTAGCTGGAAACTAATTTAAGGGGAAATACAACAGAAAGAAAACCAGAGGCCCTGGTCCATCTGCTAAAAAAGGTAAAAAAAAAAACACCTCAAATAGACATAACTGAGGAAGTTTTAACTCACTCTTCTGTTTCCATCAAAGCGGTTTCTAGTGCTCAAATGAAAAATGTTGATGGACTCAGCAGCAGATCAGAGCCCACTCTGGAAGCGGTCTCATCTCTTTCCTGTGTGGTGTCATTATACTGAGATCTGAAGAGCTCTCCAAAGCCTTACGGGAAAAAAAAGGTCGTGGATGTCTTTGAGTCTGACAGCAAATTCAGAATGATCACAAATTCTTTTTAAATAAATCATCTCCCCGTGAAGAGGAGAAAACCTGCAAATGGTGCAGACTTCAAACCGGTTTGTCGGGGACTGGCTGAAAACTCCCCCAAGATCAGAGGGCTTGATGTAAAAAGAAAGTTTCAAGTAGCTCTGAATAAATGAACCAAAGATCAAGTTGTTCAGCCAGTGTAGCAGATATTTAGTCAGGAGATTATTACATCTGTTAATATGTTGGTTCAATAAATAATATTGAGGTTTCTCGGGTAGTCAGTCGGTTTCCAGAGGATCTAATGTTTGCATGTCAAAAAGGAAACGGTGTTAATGGAAAGTTTTTGGAAAGTTATTGATTGGTGCATTTTTTCTACGTTCCACTCAATCTTCCTCAGAAAAAAAATCTGAAACACTTTAAAGAAGGAAGAATCTGTGATTCAGAGGAAAAGAGGAAGAGATGAAGAAGTCAGTGATGAAGGAGGTGGGTGAAGGAGTGGAGGGGGAGGTTATGTGACTCACTTTTTCTAGCGAGGTGGGAGGGGATGCTGGGCTTCGGTCTCGCCCTGAAAGGCCTGGAGCGCTGATACTGCCAGGGTGGAGAGAGGAAAGGAACAGGAAGGAAAGCCTGAGAGACGGAGAGGGAAGAATAAAGAAGGAAAACATACTGACTCTCAACATCGAGAAAAGATGACAGGACAGACGGGGGGAAAAGATGACTGGAAAGTACAAACATTCAATTTCTGAACTACAAAGTGGAAACACAAAGTAAAACGTTATAAATAAATAAAGTCACAGGTGGTGGCAGCAGACGTTATTTACTTTTTTTGGTTCACTCATTTGGTTTTTAATATATATATATATATATATATATATATATATATATATATATATATAAAGATGCAAATAATGTATGAATAGATACAGCAGCATAAAGGCTGACCAGAAGAAAAAAGAAGAATTTATTATTCTATTCTATTCTACAGTCATTTAGCAGACACTTTTATCCAAAGCGACTTACACCTGAAAGTAAGAACAACACAAGCAAGAATTCAAACAAGATGGACGTCATCATTAAGTGGTGGTCAGACTGCTGGAAGTCCAGTTGGACCAGGTGCTGTCATGTAGTGCTGGAGGCAGAGCATTTTTTTTGTGTGTGTGTTGTTTTTTTGTAGGTCCTGTTTAATTACAAGATCACGATTTAATCAAACAATATCATCTTGGACATAAGTGCAGCAGCTTCTTCAGTACATGGTTGAGCCAAAGAGATGGACAAATCTTTCTAACTCATTCTGAGTAGAAGAGTTAAGCTAAGTGTGGAAATGCTTCTTAAACAACTGAGTTTTTAGCTTGCTTTTAAAAGTGGATAAGGACTCTGCAGATCGGACGGAGTTTGGTAGATCGTTCCACCACAGAGGAGAAGAGTCTAGCTACTGATGTGGTGCCACCTTGTGATGGGAGCACTAGGCGTTTTTTGCAGGCAGAGCGTAACTCTGGAGAAGGAGCGTAGCTCTGGAATAAGGAGTGAAGGTAGACCGAACCCGTTTGGGTTATTGTTTTGTAAGCCAGAAGCAGAGCTTTGAATTTGATGCTCTGCAACTGGAAACTAGTGGAGAGCGATTAGCAGCGTAGTGATATGAGCTCTTTTGGGCTGGTTGAAGACCAGATGTGCTGCTGCGTTCTGGATCATCTGCAGAGGTTTAACTGAGCATGCAGGCAGGCCAGCCAGTAAGGAGTTGCAGTAGTCCAGTGTTTCCCAATCTAGGTCCTCGGGACCACATGCCCTGCATGTCTTAGACGTTTTCCTACTCCAACGCACCTGATTCAAATTAATGAACCTTCTCATCCAGTTCTTTGCAGCCTGTTAACAAGCCATTTATTTAATTCAGGTGGTAAAGTAGGGTTACATCTAAAACATGCAGAGCGGGGGGGGGGGGGGGGGGGGGGGTGACATTTGAAGTGTTTAGTTTACTGTGGTAATGCCGCCTAGTTTCTTTCCACCAGGTCCCCATAGCTTTTGTTTGTCTCAGACCAGCAGCTATGTTCCGTCTGGTGTGATCTGGAAAAAATAGTCTGGAGAAATTTCGTTTTCACGTTGAAATCCGCGTCAATAAAATGTAGCGCGACATTTCTATACGGCTCTGGTGCGGCTTTACCACAGGTCCGTAGCGGTGGCGAAACATCGGACTGTCACCACGTCTTTCACACACCCTCACTACACTCATCATACAGGGAAGAAAGAGACAGTCCACTAAAATGGTGTTGAGATGGCAGTGATGCCGGTTGTCCAAAGTGTTGTTGAGTTTCTTAAATCCCGGATTGTTCACTGTGTTAATTGAGAAAAAAAGTTCTGTTTATAACGTTTGTCTCTCTGTGACTCTGGGAGCTGGTGGATTATTTAGTTGCGACTCACAAAAATTGAATATTTTTCTATTTTTTTGTGTTGCGTCCCAAGCCCCCGTGTGCACGTCTGTGTGCACGAACGCAACATTTTACATGCACGACTGTCGCCTGTCGCTTGGCTGGAGGAGGGCAGCGATTTTCGCTTCCTCGCGCAAGTTTACATAGAAAATGATGGAGAAGGAGCGACGCCGCCTCCCGTGTGTCCAGGTGTCTGCAACTCGTTCTGAATAAAACTAAAGCGGTCGGGCAGTGGGAGGAGTCTGCAGCAGTGGGAGGAGTCTGCAGCAGTGGGAGGAGTCTGCGGCAAAGCGCTGCAATGACAGCTGCGCTCGATTTGAAAACAGCATAAATTGAAGGACAAAAAATAATCGGACCATTTCATTTTTATGATCGTTCAAAACCCAGATTGTAATTGCGATTAAAATTCGATTAATTGCCCAGCCCTATTCCTACCCTCACCTATGGTCATGAGCTGTGGGTAATGACCGAAAGAACGAGATCTTGAATACAAGCGGCCGAAATGAGTTTCCTCCGCAGGGTGGTCGGGCTCTCCGTTAGAGATGAGGGTGAGAAGCTCGGTGATCCGGGAGGGGCTCAGAGTAGAGCCGCTTCTTCTCCACATCGAGAGGAGTCAGATGAGGTGGCTCGGGCATCTGGTTAGGATGCGTCCTGGACGCCTCCCTGGTGAGGTGTTCCGGGCACGTCCCACCGGAAAGAGGCCCCGGGGCAGACCCAGGACACGCTGGACGGCCTACATCTCTCGGCTGGCCTGGGAACACCTCGGGATCCCTTCGGATGAGCTGGTGAATGTGGCCGGGGAGAGGGAAGTCTGGGTTTCCCTGCTTAGGAAGCTGCCCCCGCGACCCGACTCCGGATAAGCGGAAGAAAATGGATGGATGGACAGTTATTCCTGCTACTATTTACCTGCTATCCTCACTAAACCAACTCCAGCTCAGCTGCTTTGTGGCGCCACCGTGCATCAGAAACGTCTTCTTGGCTTTATTCCAGCCATAGAGGAGCATTATTTTTCTTCTTTTCACACACACATAGAACTTTCTGCTCACTGGTTGATCTTTGGCTGCTCCTGATTGGACATTACCGTCAATCTAAGCTCTCTGATTGGTGGAAAGTCTGACAGGAAGTAGCTTCATCATCATGTCGAGGTCTAAATAGAGGTCTCTTAGCAACATAGTAGTGAGAGTGATGAAATGTGATAAATAATGGAGTTATCATGGATCAATGTGGATTTACCAGATAGAGTCTTTGAATAAAACGACATTTAGTGGCTGATTATTAAACTGCCTGGATAGAATAGAAATGCCTGGAAAACTTCCATAGATCACCTAAAGGGTAACTATCAATCACAGTTTACCCCACAGAGCTACACACTACCACTCCTGAGACACTGGTGATGATATAAACGATAGCAAACGATGCTGCTGCAGATCTGGTGGAGTTTTATGGGGTAAAACACAAAAACAGTTTTCAGGGAAAAAATATTTTGCTTGTAAAGACAAAATAAAAAATCACAATAGCTTCTGGAAACTTCGGCCTTTTAACTGCTAATGAAGAGGAGGAGCTCTTCATCACTCAAATCATATCACAGCAGAACCACAGCAGAAATAAAATGGCAGCCATTCAGATGAGACAAATGGATTCTATGAATATGTGTGTTTTCTGGTGCAGGAGTACCACAAGGCTCCGTATGAAGACGTCTGTTATTTTACGTTGTACATTCATCTACTGGGGCCAAATCCAGCATGAATGAACATAAATGACAAATTACAGGGATATAGATTACTAGTTTGATCCCAATATTATCAAACTCTTTCCTCCAAGGTGACAACACTCACCCCAACAGAGCAGGGTTCATCCGAGACTACCGACAGATTCTGGGAATGGAGAGGATGGATTAGCCTTCCCACTGAGGGTCTGAGGTCTACTGAGGTCCCCGTTTGCTGAATGAAGAAATTGTTTTTTTTCCCAATATGTCTCATTTCTTCAGACTTCAGTCGTCCGATCCAATGAACGACACCAAACAAGAGTCAACAGCTGAATCAGCTGCTTGGTGTTAAAAGAGAAGATTTCAACCCACACATTCAACCCTACGACATCCCACAAATTAACTTTTCTTACAAATGTGGCTCCATTTAAAAGGGAAATAAACAGTTTCCAAGGTTAGAAGTTTTATTGCCAAGAAGCACAAAGAAAGAATACACCAAGTACTCATTTACTAACTTTTTATGCCAAGTTTATTATCTGGCAGTGGAAAAAATGTTCAGAAATTGGCCTAATATTTCAGAAAAGTCCAACACACAACTGTGTTTTAGAACTGTGCTCTAAAAATCCTTTCAGGCAACAGTAGAGAGTCAATCTGGTGGCAAACAAAGTTAACTGAAAACAAGTTGCTTCAAAGGAAGGAAGACAAAAGGAAGGAGGGCAGGTTAGAGAAAAGAAAGCACAGATGAAGAAGTTTAAAAGCTGATCAGAGTTCAGAAGCTGTTTCTAAAGTTTCTATCCATTATTTAATAATCTCAATCTATTGAATGGTTCAGGTTCATTTGTAGATTTTTGTTTTGTGATGAGTTCATCACAATGATCAGTATTTTGATCAGTATTTAATGAAGCAGTCTGGTTTAGAAATGTGTGTTTTCTTACAGTGTGTTCTCTCCACGGTGTCTGCAACGCCACGCTCTCACTCTCCCGGACGCTCGTCTGAGTGTGCTGGTTTGTCCTCTCTGCCGTCTCCTGGCAACAACACCTGTTGGTCACTGTGGGAACAGTCTGTGAAAGCACAAACAAACTTGTTATTGTGATGATGATGGCGGAGACAATCAGCAGGAAGGTGAGGAATAAGGATGCTGGTAGCAGATCTGAAGGTGGACACACCAGCTGGAGGGTGAGCTGTGCAATGGTGCGATCTCGGCTTCGTAGTTCCTCTCTGAGCTGCTGGACCTCCTGCAGGAGAACCTGCACCTGCGCACACACAAATACATGCTTGAAGAGAGGAATTCTGGGAAACGTAGGATAACAAACACTGCAACGCTGACCTGTGAGTCGGAGCTGTGAGACGAGCTGTCGGTCTCCGGACTCAGAGTGTCTGTGGTCAGAGTGTCGTCATCCACATCCTCCTCCTGAACATCACATGATGAAAACACTTTTAACAGAAACAAATCTGTCATCTTATTGAAGTTATTTACATTTTTGTATTTCTGCTTTCAGCTAAAACTGAGATCTCTGTTTGGAGCCTGGCCCTGAATTTATCTCGGTCATGCTGTGATTTTCCTGCCCGTGTGATGAATCTCACAGGAACCCTGTTAGATTGTGATGGCGTCCATGTTAAGGCTAACTATGTAGCTACCTGAAAAGCTTTAAGTTTTTTGTTGTTTTTTAAACTGACAAAAACATGCAAGTTCTTCTTCTTCTGCGTACCAGATTCTTCTGTTACTTCCAGGTCAAAGCCCAGGCGTAACTGTGGGGCATGTGAGCAGCAAGTGGAAAGATTAATAAGCAGCATAAGAATCAGTCAGAAAATTTACTTTAATCAGCTCCAGAAGCTTCACAGCATCTAGTTTAGTATTAAACTAAACCTTTCAGCATTGTGCCCATTTTTTAGGCCTCTGCTCACTTATAATGACATGAGTGTTTCTCTGCAACCACAAGCTTTATGTGAAAACTTTTGGAATCTCTTTGGAATAATTCAGCTGTAGCTCTGAACCTATCAGATGATAGAACAATATGCAAACATTATCTCTGCACAAGTCAACTCTGATAAAGTGAATCAGAACTAAATGAGACGTTTTAGTGCAGACAGTTGAGGGAAAGTCTCCAAGACGGCCATTTTGACACCATCTGTTCTCAGGCTGGAGGACTGAAGGGTTTATCAGGTCAGGTAAGAAAAAAAATTTTTTAATTAACCTGTATTCTTCTATTACACCTTATTTCTATTTGTATTTTTATTCAAGTAATTTGGTCTACTCGTCAAATTAATGTACTTATGTATCATAATAATATATTATGCTGCATTAACAACAAAATTAATTAAAAATAGATTAGATTTCTTTGACACTTTCAAAGCACCCAAATATGCTTTACCTTGAATCTATACTTCATTCACATACTGTGGTGGTAAAAGCTGCTCCAAGGCAGACTGATAATGGCAGTTAACTTATTATTCTGATGGCCATGAAAAGTAAAAACTCTGCTAGAATTTATCTTTTCAACTGTAGTGAAAAATTAAATAAAGATTTCATTTCTGAAGCTCACTCCCACATCTTCCACATTGCTGTGCATGAAGCATCTGAACTGTGATGCTTCATGTGGAGTAAGCCGTTTTACCTGCAGCAGTAACCTCTGCAGGAACTCCAGCTGGGACCTGACAGCACAACAGTCTTCAGCCAGTTCTTCCACATCCAGGCCCAAACTCGGAGTCCCAGGAGACAGACAGGTAGACCTGCAGGAAGGAGGGAGGTCAGTTTCTGCTACAGATCAACACTTCACCGTGTTTACAGCTACAAAACCACCAAACATAACACACTGAATAGTTTGAATGCAACTTAAAAATGTGTTTTAATTCAACAAATTGTGAGCTTTGATCTTTCCAGGGGTACTGGAGAAGAGCTTGGTCACCTGGCAGGACATAGATCCAGAATGAGGTCACCATCTTTGACCATGTCCGTCTTCTTATTTCCCGGATCCTCTGCGAGCTTGTAGCACTGGATATCACTGGGGAAAAACCAGAGAAGCCTCACTGCATTTGAATTAAGATGATTTTGGTAGGCATCCAGATCCAAAACAAAACACACACACACACACAAAAAGATGATACACAACATGAGCGCAGCTTCAGAGTTTGATCTGGATGAAGCGTCAGTTGTCAACAAGCCTCAGGCTCTTGTTTTCAGTGCAAAGCATGCCAATAACAACTTCTTCACTCAATTCAAGGTTTCAGTAGCTCTTACATATTTCATGTGTTTTTATTTTTGTGACGGTTCTGATGCAGCATTTCAGCCTTGAAACAAACAAATGAAGATCAGTGTTCTTGAGGTTATGAATAGTAATAGTTTATCTCATATTTTATTTATATGTGTAAGGTTTTTCCTAAGAAACAGAAAATAAATGTTATTTGCACCTGATCGGTTTCTTATTCTTCTGTCTCGAAGAAAATAAAATATCTAATATTATCCCAGGAGATTGATTTTGCTGACCTTGTGTCCATCCTGACAACCCTTCAGTTTGCTAATAAACCAGCTCATTCGGCACAAATATTACTGAAGTCATGACCTTGCCAATAAAGTCAACATTGATCTCAACTTTTGAATGACCCGTTCTCACCTTTAGCCCTCAGTAAAGTCAATACTCATTCATGACATTGATTTTCCTCAACCCAGTCACTTTCCATGGCCACATAAATCTTTGCTTGGATTATGTAAAGCACATTTTTACCAAATATCTTCAAGTTTTACGAGAATTTTGCATTATTTTCTTTTTTTTTTTACTTTCTGGATTTTAATTTTTCTTTGTTTTTATAACATCGACTCTCCATTGAATTCCACATAAAACTAAAGATGGATCACTCCAATCCAGACCCTGCAGACTCAGTTCTGCTGGTTCACTCAGGACCTGCACACAGAAAACCACCGACACCTTACCTTTCATTGTCATTGTGGACATCCTGTGTTCCCCAGCAGAGCTGTCTCCTCCTCCACTGAGCCATGAGGGGAAGTCCATCCGAGTCTGCAACATGATAACAATAACAATAACAACAACAACAATAATAATAATAATAATAATACTAATAATAATCTTATATAAAAATGAAAACTTATTTCTGTGCAGGACATGTTTGGATACTTGTGGCTATCTTACTGACCTTCACTTTGCTGCTAAACAGAAGACAGAACTTTAGATAGAAAAGTTTATTCTATTTCACAAAATGCACCACCTGTAATGCTTTTAATCTTTTATGTAAAGTACTTACATATCGCTGCTGTCGCGCCAAAACCTCCTATGTCCAAAATTCGTGATTTTTGTTTTCCTAAATCAGTACTATTGGTCACCCTCTATGTCTGTCTGTTGTTTTACAAATATTTAACCAAAGATATATGATTAAAACATAATACAAAGTTTGATGACATTATGTCCAGTTATTACAAAACCATTCCGTTTTTTTCATTTTTTGAAAAATGACAGTTTTGAAGATAGGAGGTTTTTGCCCGACAGCAGCAATATGAAATTTGCTATACAAATAAACTTGCCTTGCTTATTTTATTGACGTTTTTTACTTCTTACTGATAAAAAGATCTCTGCTATCAGAAATTCCAGATATCTGAATTCACTTAATTGTGCTTTATTTGATCTGACATCTCCATTTTAACTGAATTTAATAGTTATGTTAAGGAAAAAAGAGACATAAAATAAATACCACGTGTTTAGCTCCTAAAAGCCTTGTTAATTAAAATAAAGGCAACTTTTCTTCTTGACTGCTAGCTAAATTGAAGTCTGTTTAGTTAGCTAACTGTTTTAGCTGCTAACATTAACTGGCAGCTGTTAGCTCAATCCAATTGCTTCCTAAACTTAACTTTTAACATAAAATTAGAAAACTTTGTGAGCAGCTAAGCTTAACTGTAACTAGCCCGTTAGCTTTATAAAGCTAACATGAATGTAGTAGCTAATGCCACTACCATCAGAAAAAAAACAACCGTGACTAATAACAGAATCATTTAGGGACTTGATGTTTAATAAGGTTAAGGGAGAAAAACAAAACATAAATTGAACTGTTAGCTTACTAAACCTCTACGCTAACAGGAATGGTTACATTACATTAGCTAATCCCCTGTCATAAAAGGATCATGACTACTAATACAGGGGTTTTTATTTTATTTTTAAAAATCTGTTTTTATTTTGTTTATTTAAGTTTATGGAAAGACAAAAACAACCTGATGTAGGTACTAAGACAACTTTATATCGTTTAGAAAAAAATGGCACTGAGGGCTAACCTTTACCAGAAAAACAACAATTTTGCTCAGTTTTTGTGACCTAACATGGAGCAGGACTTATCACTTTGCTAATAGAGGAACAGAATGGTCCTTTTAGTGATGTCTACATCACAAAGGGCTGTAGTAATCTTATATTTTCCTATAAGATTACACTACAATCTGCAGTGGAAGTGATTTGATAGGAATAGCTGAATATTTGGGCATCCAACTTAAACAGTGTGGTGTTTTCAGGGCTTGTGCAGCAGTAGAGTAAATGGATGGAGAGGAGCCTCCTTATCTCCAGCTGCTCCTACAGTCAAGCCCAGGCTTGCTGGATGGCATATCTGTTAAATCTGTTAAATCATAAGAGCTGTGAAGAGGGAGCTTTATTCCACAGTGGCCCCAACAACCTGGAGATGTCTGTGATTGCAGCTATAAACCCAGTTTCTTTTTCTGGTAGCTACCAAGGAAGAGCAAAAGTCCTTATTTAGATTATATCACATTAAAGAGTAGTTTACATTTTCATGTTATGCAGCTAATTTAATCAGAAAAGACTCCTTGTTGAACTGTTGTGTTTTTGTGACATATTTAATGCAGTATTAGGTAACAATACATTTCATCGCTCCTTAATAACTGGTGTGTGATTTGTATATTATTCCAGCTTTTTGTGATGTTGAAACTTGTTAACATACCACTGTGCAAAGAGGCATCTTCTGGGAAGTCTGCATCCAGCATGAGGTCATCATCAGCCAAATCACAGGAGTCCAGATTGTTCAAGAGATCCTAAAAAAAAAAAAGGTTTGAGGGATCTAAAACATGAAACGGTGCAAATATGATTTCCCTTAGTCCCCAGAATTAGAAACAAGCCTTTAGAGTCAGCACATTGTTAATTTAAAGAGGTATAAATGAGCAGTTAAAGCGCAGTGCTCAGCAGTAGCTTGCCAACATCCAGAACACCAACTTCAAACCACAATACTCCAAACTTAAACCCAGTGAGTCTAACAGACACCCAGATGTGGAATGAAGCTTCAAACTAAATAATTTTTTAATTAAAAATCACCTTTGATTAGGAACTTAAAGTTTATCCAAACTTTAAAATGGTCTGTATTTCATCCAGCAGGACATTTAAATAAGTTCTTCACTGAAAAACGTGAAAACTTTAAAATGAGACAAATTATTCAAACTAATCTAATAAGCTAATAAATTCAGCCCAGTTGGAACAGTCCAATAACTGGTGTTTCACAAGATTATTTATTTTTGAGGAGAAAATAATTCAGGTTCAGTCCTGCTGTAAAGAATTTTGAACAGGTTTTTTTTTCTATTTTGTGAAAATGGCTGGAAAAATAAAAAATCTAGGATCTGATCAGAATGTTTGGTGTTTAATTTGTTAGTTGACTTAAAAAGCTTGTTTGTTTCTGACGTGTAAAAACACAGAACGTAGCTAAAGGCCCAATGTGGTGAGATTTCATTCAACTGGGTGTTCAATAAAACAATTCTATATATAATAATTTTAATTGCATGAAGGCTCATTTATGCCATACGAACAGAGCCTTCTGAACAGCCTTTTTGTGCTTCGGTTTGTTTTCAGACTGCTGGTGGATTTGTACCCAAACACAGCATTTCTCCCACTCTTCATTTACAGTGTCTTCTAGCTTGTAATCATTTGCAGGATTCCTTTCCCAAATGGGAGATTTAATCTCACACCATAGATTTTCGATCCGATTGAGATCATGGTTCATTGCTGGCCATTTTAAAACAGTATTGTTTTCCCTTTTTAACATTCCTGAGTCCTTTTGGATGTGTACTTTGGGTCTTTACCTTGATGGAGAACCCATTATCTTTGACTCAAACCTAGTTCTTTACAATAAGTAACACATCACATCCTACAATCTCCCCCATGCTTTTCTGATTTAGTCGCTCCTGTGATACAGTCAAAGGCAGTGCCAGACTTAGCAAAGCGGCCCCAAAACATCATGGATCCTCCATCGTGATTATGGGAGGATGTTCTTTCCCCTATGAGCTTCATTTGGCCTTCTGTGAACAAATTCTTGGTGTGCATTTATTTTTTGTTTAGACTGTCCACAAAAAAAAAATTCCCAGAAGGCTTGTGGTTTGTCCAGGCACTCTTTGGCACAGATCAGTTCTTCAGTTTTATGTCAACAGGGTCTTCCTCAGCCAGTAAAGCCCAACTCGGTTTAGTGTGCTGTGTATCATACAGTAAGTAGAGAAACCACTATCCCAGATTGTTTCAGAGAAGGTGGGTTCTTGTTAGTGCCATGCTTTGCAAACCTCTTAAAAACATTGCTCACTGCTAAAAGAGGGAAACAAAAGTCCTTGAAGATGACTTTAAACCCTTTAGAAGTCTTGTGTTTGCTAATATGTCCTCAGACAGCTCTGTTGTCCTTACCATTGTGATAAAGAAACAGGAAATAACAGGTGGCTTTTTAAAATGTTGAAGTCATCATTCATTGGCTAATTGACGTCATGTGGGTACTGACAATTTGAAACAGGTGATTCTAATTTCTGATTTGTCACAGTTGAGTCAAAATTGTTTTTTTTCCACCACACTTGTTGAATGGCAGATTTGCTGTTCTTTATCAAACATGACTTCTGCAGATAAAAGCAGTTTCACTAGATTGACTTTTTTCAGGAGAAATCTAAAAATGTAATGTACCTTAATGTCATGGGTGCTAATGGTGACCAAGATGGTATGTCACTGTTTAATGGAGAAAAATTTACAGCAACGTCTTGTTGCCATGGTAATAATAATAATAATAGGAATTACTATCAGCAGACTATCAAGCAGACTACTCAGTACATAATTTAAATTTGCCAAATGAATTTCGTTCTGTGTGCAGCAGCTCCTACTTGCCTTCCTTCTAGCCATCCTGCAGGTCTTTTGAAAACAGACAAATCAGGAGAGACTTCTAAGATGAGTGGGAGGGTACAGAAGATAAGATGAACTACGTCTCCTCTTCCCAAAGGTTGGCCCTTGTTAAAACTCATCACAAACGCTGTTGTTATTCTAATGTTTAATAATAATATATCTCATGTTCAGCAATCATCGTCCAAACCAGGGGTAGACCTGCAGGTTTTTCAGGTTTCCCTGCTCCAACACACCTGCTTAAAATTAAACAGAACCAAAAGATTATTAAGTTTTGCTCAGTGACTCAATCCTTTGAATCAGGTGTCGCCTTCGGCCCTCTAGGACCAAACCCGCCTACCCCAGTTCAAACCAACCTCAGAAATCAATAAACATTTTCACCCCCTATGAGATGTGAGGTGCTGCTACGACTGACCATTCTCCATCCGTATCTGGTTAGAAGCTGCTGAATCATGATCATGATCCTTTGTCTAGAAATGAAGATTAGTTTTGGAACTGAGCAGCCAACAGCCCTTCAACTTTAGTGAGCAACTGTCAAATGTGCAATTAAGGAGGAGGAAATGACACTTTCAGGACATCTAAAATCTTAATGGAGGACTCACATTCCCCTCACTGTGAAGGCTGCCCCGGCCTTCATAAACCCCAATTAAAAAACTCGTATTTGGCTCATTTAAAAACATTTCTGGAGTTCCTCCCTCGCTGATGCATTAAAACATTTTGACTGGAAGCAGAAAGAAAATTCTGAGTGAAGGAAGAGTCTGACTTCACATTTGTTGTTTTCTGCCTGGAGAAGATTAGTCACAGCACAGTGACCCATGGAGAGGAAACCAAACACTCTCGCTGAGTAATTGCTGCATTTAATCACACATGTGTGCTGCTATCTCTGAGAGGACACTTGGTATAATAACAAACTCCGAGAACAGAAAAGCTAAAACTGAATCCAAACAGTTCTGTGAAGGCCTGAGTCGAAGCAAAGACCTGAAACAGGTCCTCTCAAATATGGAATAAAAACAGAGAAGTGCAGAAACAAACCTCGTCCCCGTCATCCACATCACCTCCAAATCTGCTCTTACCTCACTCTTCTCCTTTCCCCCTCATGTTGCTTCACAGTGGAAACAAACTTCTTAATCTATGCAAGTTATGTTTTGCTTTCAGTGAATCTTGCGTGTAAATTTACATACATTTGAGTTCTAATCTCTAATCCCTGTAGATTAGTTTTGCACCATCATAACTAAAAAATAGGTTGTAATTGTATCAGAAGGAGGGAGAGCTTCCTCCTGGGGAAAACGTCACCCAAACAGAAGGATTTGGGCTGTGTTCCTGGAAGCTTGCTGAGGAGGCAGAGGAGAGGATGACGGGGAACTCGTGGATGCAAATAAATTCCCTGATGGTCAAACAAACATCCCATGTTTTCAAGCAGGATGTCACCTCAGATCTAGCATGTTTATACCTGAATTGGATCCAGATTATGAAGGTGAAAATCATCACAAAGTGCCTCTAGAAAGATCACACCAGGGCATCTGTTCTTACCTGCAGCCGCGCAACAGATCACATAATCTCTCAGTTCCTCACCATTTGTATATTTTTCTGTATACTCTCATATTTAAAAGGTACAGATGTGGTAAAATACCAGCTGAGGCAGGAAACATCCACAGCAAACACCTAGAAAGGTAACAATGCTAACACACTCCCCCACTGTTACCCAAGGTTAAGACTTTGTACACAGCGTGTGAAACATATGTGTGTGTGGAGGGGGATGTAAATGCAAACTACTGTTGCTTATGTGAGTAATTCTGTGTTTTGAGGCAGTTATAAAAGCAAGAAATTGAGATTTTAGGTTGTAAAGTGAATAAATGCATTACCAAAGCTTGTAGCCAAAGGGTTGCTGGTTCAATCCCTGGCCTGTCAAGCTCATGTTGAGGGGTCCCTGATCAAGACAACAAACCCCAAATTGCTCTTGATGGGTCGTGTTTAGCGCCTTGCATGGCAGCTTCCGCCATCGGTGTGTGAATGGGTGAACGTGTGTGTGAATGAGTGAACGTGTGTGTGAATGGGTGAACGTGTGTGTGAATGAGTGAACGTGTGTGTGAATGGGTGAATGTTAATGTATAATGTAAAGCGCTTTGGGTAAAAGCACTATATAAATACAGACCATTTCCATTATTTGTTAAATCACTCCCTTGTTCACTTACTGATTTTTGAACATTTAAATTGGCAAATTTATTAAGATTTAAGAATCACATTAAGGAAGTTGTCATCAGTTTTAACCTGTGAAGGTTACTGATACTGATACTGAGACTGTTAAATGTAGAACTTAAAAAGCTGATAAAATGCTGATAAAACAAACTCTTGTAAAATCTCCCCTCTTCTCGTCTCTCACTTCTTTGCTTCCGTCCCTGACCTGAACGATGTCTCACATTAGAGCTGCACACAAACACCTTCTACTTTCAGACACCACCAGGTTTATGTTTGTGGCTTTGAACCCGCAATCACTTCTCCTCCCCTCAGAGCAACACTGACCCCTGCTGGGTAGAACTAATACTACAAATGACATTTTTATTTTGCACTTTTATCAACAAGTTACAAAAGCAGTCAAGTATAAATGAAAAAAAAGGGAAAGACTTCAAATATCAGTCCAGACCTTGTTAATGTCTTCAGATCATTAAGGCTCTCAGCTCATTTGGATCAATCACTCTGAGACCCACAGCTCATTAACACAGAGGGCACTTTGAGACGGGAAGCTCATTAACGGCCTCTCGGCATTACTCAGGAGGGATATTAACTGTACGGAAGAGGAGGTCTGAGCCTGGACTTGAACCTGGTTATCCTCCACCTGTCCACTAACATTTTATCAGAGTCCTTTTTGATGTTTTAATAGAGATCATCTCTTAACCTCTAGCTTTTGCAAATGCAATTCAGATATTTATATTTGATCTGTGAGAGCTAAAAAAATAAACCACCATTACTCCTAAGAGCTTGACTAAAAGGTAACTGAACCTCTTAAAAATGTTTTTTCTCTCATCCAAAAGGCTCTTCACTTCTAAACTGACTGTTAAAACACACACACACACACACACACATTAGTGTTGTTGACCCCTCCAACCATCCTGTGGGTTCTTAGTGCAGTTGCCACCTCAGGAAGGAGAGTCAAGGCTGCACTGCAGGTGTTGGACAGATGAAAAATACAAGTGAATCCTGGTGCGATTCGCTTGCAGTGTGAAAGCAAACGGACCATCCAGTGAACCAAAGTGACGTAGAACACGTTGCCGTCTCTCCTGCTGCTCATACTGGACAGATTCTGGTGAAAACAAGGTTTGAACACCAAACTAAAAACAGAAACCCCAAGACTGCAGATATCTATGGTTACTCCATTGTTTCTATAGGTGTGTTTCCATCACCCCTAGAATTGCACAAAAGCTAAATATTGCTATAAAAAACGGTAATGGAAACACCTACATTTCGAAAAAACTCAAATATCTCTAAAAAGTTTTTACACTCTCATGAAGTGGTTTTTCAGACGTGTCGATGCAGAAGTATATCACAAAAGTGTACTGGAAACACTTTTCTCGCGTGACGTAGCGGGTCACGCAACCAGTTCATTTCAAATAGAGACGGCGCAGTCTGAGTAGACGCAGAAGGACACGGAAATCTTTTTACAAATAATTAAAGCAAAAAAATATAATCATCATCCTTGATAGCAAAGAACAGCGAAATGCAAGAGTTTTACAAAGATTTAGAAATCTCTATCCTCCTCAAAGTGGAGTCTCGCAGGACGAGATTTTACGAGAATAAAGTCTAATTTTCTAAACACCATTCAATGGAAAGACCTGCCAATCGCAATTGCACTTCATCAAAATGTTAGAAATATCGCTTTTATTTTGCGAAATACTGTAATGGAAACGCAGCTACTGACATGAACAAGTCGCTTTCGGTCCAAGCCAATCAATGAGCCGGATTTTCTTGGTCAGTGGTCATTTTGGGAAATATCACCCCTGTTAAGGGGTTATTGTAACTGCGGGAGGTTTTATCCGCTTTGGTAAGGTGCAGCGTAAAAACAAACCAAAGGAAGGTGAAAAATTGATCAGAATTTCTTGCCCGATTAAACCGAGTCCACGAAACTATCCTGGTGATTATTTTTCATAATAATTAAACGACAACCTGCAAATTGTGGCAGGAACATAAAAGTCACACATGCTGCCTGGACATATTAAGGTGGACGGACTGGTCCGTCCCCCTAAAGTCTCCGGGTGGAAAACAGTAAACAACAGAGATGCCAAGAAGGATGCAGCTAGCCTTTCAGCCACTGTTACAGAGCGTTGAATTTACTCATCGCGTCTGGAAACATTTTGGTTTTTATGGGCATGAGAACGGACAAGACTTAGACAAGATTTAGTCCATAAGTAAGATGTTTAAAGCCAAAATAAAATGCAATAGTAATACTACAAACATGTGGCAGCACTTCATGTGTTCCCAGCCCAGGTTGAAGCAGGAGGCGGCACCAGTGTTGACGGTTAGACATACATTGTTAGGATAATAGCATACCATAGCCTTGTCAGCTGGTTTAGACTACTTTATGAAGATAGGGTAGATAGGCTGCAGTGATATTTATTCTTTAATTTGGCAATAGTTTTTCAAAGTTAACCATTACACGTTCAATTTCACGCAGTTTGGGAGATAAATGCTAATAAGTCGATGCTACAATACCTGTTTGAATAACATTACAACTTCACTTGCAAAAAGATTAACAGAAAAACTCTATTAGTAAAGTTTCATAAACTTCAAGTTTTGTTATGCAAGAGAGGCACTTGAGCAAAGTGCAATTAGTATGCAATTTTATACACTAAACTAACTTGTGGCGTCACAGTCGACAGAATTTATGGTTTGACATAAATTAAAAGAAGTTGAGATCATTTTGTTTGGTTACTTGAGTTAATCGATACGGAATGGATTTAAATGTACGAAGTAGCCATGGAGAGAGGGAAAAAAATCCCTGACAGGGTAAAATAGATGCATTGAGCACCCTGAATCATAATAGAATCGAATTTTGGGGTACATAAGATGGCGCACCCCAACCAGTTTCTGCCGCAGTGTGTTGCTGGGTTTGAAATGAACAGCAATGATGTGTTTGGAGAAGATCCTTCAGACACTCAGGCCACATATGGAATGACAATGTCCTTGCTTCTGTTCTTTTTTTTATCTCAGCTTAGATATCCTCAGGTTTGAAGAGCTTTTTGACAGGCTTGTGTTCTTTTTCTGTACAGTGCTGGTGGGGATATTTTGATGATGGCCAGTTTGTGTTCCAGCGGGTGCTGAGAGTTGCCTTTTATTTTCAGATGTTTGAAAATTTTCAAGAGATGAAAAGACGTCAGTTGCCTTCGATTCAAGCTCTTAGGATTACATGACCTGGATGACTGAGATGCATCCAGCATGACGATCTGGGTGTCCAATCTGATGAGAAATGCCGATTCCTGACTGGAACAGATTGTTATGACCTTAATAATTAGAGTTTTACAACCCTGACACTAATCTAAATAAAGGAATAAAATGTGGGTTGTCTCCATTTATAAAAACCCTTTTCTTATTAGAACGACTACAAGCATTTCCAACAGGATCTGATAGGAGCTCTAAAGAACTGGATCACAGGGACCAGAATTAAAATGTCAACTTAATAAACATATAAAAAATCTTTATAGTTTTGGTTCAATTCCAGTGAAATTTCAGACTTTCAGAGTTAGTCAATCATATTTTCTACAGGGCAGTGAGGCTACCACAAACTTTATGGTCTACAGTAGTGTGAGCATTCAACACAATGTTAGATAGTTTGTAAAAAAGACCAGGAACCGAGCATTTTTAGATGCATAAACGAAGCTAAACGTTTTAAAGTTCTCTTCCACAGTAAAAACCAATAACACTTGAGAACGTTTAAATGCATTTTGTCAGCTGCTCTAATCTGAATCTGTGTTTGTTGATTAAAAAGACAGAGGAATAAATGAAATACTGTAAAAGTTTCCCTTCACAATGAATCCTCCAGTGCAGAAAAGCTTGATGTTTCATGTGCTGTAGTTCAACATGACGGCCAGCAGAGGGAGCCAGAGGACTTCAATCACACCTCTGCAGGCCCAATTATCAAAGCTGATGCAACTGGATTTATGATATTCAGCCTGACTGAACATTACTGTGTGGCTGTTTTTAATGTTTCATAGCCATTACTGGAAACTGGAAATCAGTGTGATGAAATGCTGTCTCATCACATCAGCAGATGGTGAAGGTGGAAGCAGCGAAACATCTGAAATTTGAGTTCACTAGTGACGTCTTGTTTCTGAAGTCCAGCTAGTTTGCTCTGAAACCAAATCCTCCACCCATTTCTGGCTGCTGGTTTTGGATTCCTGACCCAAAATGGAGCAGCGAAAGAGGACAGAGCTGACGCTACTTGAATATTAAACACCTCTCTTTTGTTTTAACTGTGGTTCTCTGTTTTCATCGCTACTCTCGTGGCATGAAATGAGAAAACGTCAGTGGAAGAATTAATTAAGTAAATAAAAGTGTAAACCACCCTAAACACGCACAATTCAACCACCCTGGACACAGATATACATGTAGTGTTAGCCCTCAATGCAGCAGCGCCCCCTGGTGTTTGATGTCAGCACTTACACTTTAAATAAAACAAGTTTCCCTTTAAATTAAATTCTGTCAAAGATCATACAAATGTGAACACTTTAGACTATAAATATTTTTTTTTAAGTTTCAGGAAGCAGGAAGGAGTTATTTGGTCATAAGACATGAGTTTATTATTATAAATAAAGTTGGCTTGGCTTCAATCGGTTTAATTAATTTTCAGTTTGGTGTTTGCTTTAATTGTGAGTTTCAGCTTCAAGTTCCTGTTCTTCGCCTACAAATAAAGTATGTTTATATAAACTGAATTTTAAATGGCAGATATGAGGAGTAAAGGGGGAAGTCAGCCCCCTTCTTGTTCTTTTTCAAATTGCTATGAAAAATAAAATTCCAGTCCAGTGTTTTTCTATCTGGCTGGTGTGTGTCAGTGTGAGCTTACTAACTTCAAACCCTATAAAATCCCAGCAACAACAGAAGTAGAACTTCATGGGGTCAAAAGAAACAGCTTTAAGTTGCATTTGTGGATTTCAGGTTGAATTGTGTTTACAGGCAGCGGTTTCTGGAAGTCTTCCTGAGTCCATGCAGTGGTTTCCAAAAGAGAATCATGTCTGCTTTTAATGCAGAAGGTTATCAGCATCCAGCCTTGTCCCATGCATACAGAGATTCCTCCTAACTGACACACTGTAGATGGTGGCATCTTCAAAGTCTTCAGAATTTTACAACAAACATTTTTCTGAAATTTTTAAAGCCAGTTTGTCTCAGATTGGTGAACCTCTGTCCATCTTTCCCTCTGAGAGACTCTGCCTCTCTGAAATGCTCCTTTTATACCAGTCATGTTACTGACCTGTTGCCAGGTAACCCGATTAGTTGTCAAATGCTCCTCCAGGTGTTTCTGGTTTGTACCAGGTACTTTTCCAGTCTTTTGTTGCTCCTGTTCCAACTTTTTCCAGACGTGTTGCTGCATCAGATTCACTATCAGCTAATATTTTAATCACATGGTGAAACGTCTCCGTTTCATCATCTGACATGTAGTTTATCTTCTACTGAGGATAAAATATGACCCAATTAGATTTGGAAATAATTCCTTTCTGTTTTTTTTTACATTTTATACAACATCCCAGCTTTTGGAGTTAGAATATAAAGTTAAATGATATATTGCTGCATAGTTTATGTGCAGATTAAAAAAGAATTATTGAATAAATCTGATCTGAATCTGAACTAAGATCTCAAACACAAGAAGGAGCACATTCTCATATCCTGTAGGAAAGGTTGAAAAAAATTAATGGAAAATTTGTTTTGCTTTGTGTTTTTTAGGGAGTTTGTTCTCATTTCCAGAATTTCCGCATCACCGGATTTCAGGGGGCTTGACATTACTCTTAATGAACAAGCGGCCCTGCAGAAGCAGGGAAACAGCTTTTTCTTACGATGCTGTTGATGTCTGAGTCGAAGCTCCCGATGTGGTGGGTGGTGTTGCTGTTGGTGTGGATGGATGTGGTTGTGGCAACACCCCCCAGAGTCTCCAGACCCTCCTCATCCCACATGTAAGTCCCCCCAGATCCACAGCTGTCAGATGGGGACAGGTCCAGGGATGATCCACCCTGTGAAGGAGGACAACGTTAGCATTCAGCTCATTACTCCACGCTTTACCATTTCAGGGCTGCATGCTTCATGTTTATATCCTCTCAACTGTAACAACCAGAATTCAGGACGGTTCCGCTGAGGCTCCACATTCAGCAAACAGCAAGAAGCACAAATCAGTCACAAAACCTCAAAAACTAAATATGTGCTTTTCTGAAGAGCTGCAGATGTCAGGGGGAATAGTTAACGTGTTACCAACCTAACCTAGAGACATGTAGAGGGAACAACTTTCATTTAAACTTTACTCTAAAAAAAAAAAAGAAGCATAAATCCAGAACCTGAGCTGGTCTTAGAATGAGAGAGCTTTGATTTCTGCAGCTCTCTGAATGTCCCACCAACAGGTTGAGGTCTGGACTTTCACTGGATCATGTCAACGCCTGGTTCTGGTCTGATCTGCCGTTGTTTGGGATCACTGTCCTGCGGCATGGGACAGTTTCAGCCAAGCTTTAGCTGTCTCACATCTGACTCCAGAAGACTTTGGTTCATGGTCCATTCAGACTGCGAGGTGTCCAGATCCTGTGGCTGCAGAAGCAGCCCAGACCATCCTCTGGGTTGAAGTTCCAGAAGTTTAATCTCCATACAACTGTCATTTTTCTCTTTTTGATTTTTAGAAAAGAAATACCAGAAACCAACTTTTTGGTTTAAAGGTGATGTGAGATTTAGACATGTCTGAGAAAATGGCACTTTTTTTAATAAGAAACCAGATTTACACACCCAGATTTTCCCAAATGATGATGTCTTTCTGCATGTAGACCCATCTATCTGATTTATTTTATTACACGTGCAGAACACTAGCGTATTTAAAATAGAAGATGTAGAAAAGACGGGAACGACACAATGTGAGAGTATATAGAAAAGACGTGCAGCAACAGGAAGTCGGAGCATAAAGTTAAACATTTAGGTTCAGTTTATTAGCTCTCTCGTTAGCCGCTACGGCTGTTGGTGCCACCATGTTCAATAAAGGTAGATGTTTTGAAAATAAAGTTTCGCCACTATGTGTGTAATCCAAAAAAAATCCAATAATGGCCCAGAAAATGTATACAAGGACTTCTGAGATCAGGTTATTACAGTAATCAGATTACTCCCAGTTATCACATTTTGATGGTCGTGTAAACGGGCTCAGAGATCTGCTTCAGCTGTTTATCGTCTTTCAGACATTTAAAAATGACGACATGTCCTCAACAACCTCTAAATGTAAACGCAGGTTAGATGACTGACCAATCACAGCTTTGAACAGTGAAGTTTGTGAAGTCTCCGCCTTCAGCCTCCGTTCTGTTTTCTGACTGTTTCTGCTGCGATGAATGATGAAGGAAAACAGGATTTATTGTTGTGAGAATGCTTCCAGCCTCGCCCACGTTTTAATAGACTCCAGCAGAAACCACATCCATCTCATCCCGACCATCTGTTCACCGCTGCTGGAGGTGGTGAGCAGCGCCCACACCCTATGAACAATGACGTGTGTTTATCTACGGGTGGAGTCACAAGATCCAACTGCACCTGCTGCATCTGCACAAAGACACAAACCCACCAGATCTGCTGCAGGCAAACTAGTTAAGTATCTTTTATAGAGGCTGAGGGATGAAAGGGTGGAGGTATTCTCTGCCGGCAGCTTTTGTTCTCCGTCGACTCGCCCTGTTCATTCTTGTAGCAACAGTTTGCTTTTATCAGGAGAAACTGATTATTAAAACTTTTTTTAAATGCCAACAAAACAAAACTCATTATGTTCTTAAATGCAAGTCTTCCATCTTTATGTCATGTACCTCCGCAGAACACATCTGGTTTCCAAAGTCCCACCTTCATTAAAATCTAGTAGAAAAGACCGACCGCCTCCCATCAGGCTGTAGACGGAGGGATGGTAGTTCAAATGAAAGTATTATTTATTGTTGAGTGCTGGCCGCTTTCATGTAAAAGGAGTTTATCACCAGAACTGACATTTAACGTCCTGATGACCCCGAGTGTCTCAGACTACTTTCTCTGTTTTGATTTTGCCTTTAAATGCCAAATAAAATAGAAAATGTTTACCACAGCCATGTTTGCCACGTTTCACTGTGAAAGGGGAGGTCTGGGGAGGTACCTGGTCATGGTAGTCCGGCTGGCTGGACCTTCTCTGGCGGGACAGTCGGCTCAGATGATGGTCGCCTCGCTCTTCTGAGAACATGCGGAATTTTAAAAATGGGAATATTTTAAGATTTTTACTCACATGAACAGTAATCTTGTGAAACTCACCACCAACACCTGTCCAATCTGTCCCATCATCGACGAAACACAGTGCTGTTGCCTTGGCGACCCTGTTCACCTGGACATCATCAAATCTAGTGCATGACTGGTCCAGACCAGAGTCGTCTTCATCGTTTTTGGATGAGAGCAGCAGTAAGCCCACTCCTCCGTTTCCTGCCAACATGACATGATGCATCAAACTAAAACAAACAACTTCTTTCATTTCAGGAGTTCAATGTAAACAAATCTGTAGCAAAACATTTTCTCACCAAGGTTGTCAAAGTCGTCCATGTACTCCTGACTGATGTCATTTCTATCCAAGGAGGAGGTGGAGGACAGGGACATGTCCTCCAGCGTCTCCCCTACTATGGATGCCTCTCCGTGGGACCCCGGGTCAGCGGACAGCCCCTCTGTCTCTGGAGCTTCCGGACTGTTCTCTGTAGAAGACGGCGTCTCTAATGAGTCTCTCCTTCTGTTCGGTGCTTGGATGGATTTCTGGTCACCTCCACACAGGTTGGCTGGGGTCACTCGGAGGGGGCGGGACTGCTTGATGAGTGACGGACGTGACAGCTTATAGCTGATGCCACTGGGCCTGGAGGAAACTCCACTGCTGAGTAGGAGGGGCTTCTTCAAGGCCGATGGGGGCAGCAGGGAGGGAACGCTGACCCCGGACTTCCCTGTAACTCTGCCACCTCCAGCTTTGCCCGTCGGGCTGCCCAACAAGCTGGCTTTGAGTGGATCCTGCCTAGAGGAGGTTGGAGATCGCCGTTGAGCAGCCCTGTTAGAGGAGTGGGTGGTACTGGGGGAGCGAGGGAGGGAGGGGGAGGAGGTGGGGGACAGGGTGAGGGTTGGGGAGGGCTGCTGCCGGACCTGGGTGAGGCTGCGCGACCGGAAGCGATCATTTTCCGTCAGCTGGACGGACGTAAGGCAACCGAGGCTTTCGCTGGAGTGGGAGCGGTTGGCGGGGGATTTCTTCTGGGAAGGGGAACCAGCTCGAGATCCCAGACCAGAACCTGGACCAGTAAGACGAGAGAAACTCTGAGGCCGTCTCAGCTGGGACTCGGTCCCGCTCCGTGATTTAGATCCTGGGATTTCATGTAGGGTGTGTTTGGTTCCGTTGGTCAGCCCGGATTGGCTAGGTTTGGAGCTCCGAGATCCGGTTTTAGAGACGGGAAGAGTTCTCGGGGTGGACTGGGGAGATGGAGATGATGCTGCAGACGGGACACGCCCCTTTCCTGTCATGGCTGGCTTTTTGGCATCGTGCTGTAACAGCACCGGCGGTCCCTGCTGCCGCTGAGAATAATACTGATGGAAGTTGCTGCGACTCTGGACGACATTCCCGCCTTTTCCTCTCCTCCACTCCGTCTCTCCATCTGCCCCTCCGTCCTCCACCATCCCGTTTTCTTTTCTCAACTTCATGGAAAAAGAAGCTGGTACCCTGATGAATCCATTCTGCTTAGCAGAGGAGGGGGGCGCCGCGGTGGTGCCGTTGACCTCCGCGGGTCCGGGGTGGTGGTAGAACCCGTTGGTGAGGCGGGTGGTGCTGGTGGCCGCGGCAGCTGGAGTCGTCTGAGACCGGGGCCGCGAGCTAAACTTCGGAAGCCTAGAAACCATGGTGGGCATGGTGGGATGGTCAAAAGGAGGAGGAGCTGACATCAGACCCCGCCCACTTCACCATGGAGACACTGAGCCACAGGAGCTGGAGGAGGAAGAAGATGGGGGTTAAACATGTAAACATCAACATGGATGTTTGCTGGACGCAGCATGCACATCACAAAAAAAAGCTGTGGTAATAACTTATTACTAATTAGTTATAACTAATTAATAAGTTATTATTACTAATTAATATTTTTTAATTACTAATTTAAAAATGAACCATTTCCAATTATTCTAAACACAGAAATGATAAATAATTGGAGTCAGTTGTTATTTTTACCATCTGCTTCACAGATCTGTTCTTATTTTAGACGCTTTATGAACGACTGAGAACAAGACTCAGACAACAATTAATTATTATTATTACTTTTCAAATGTATTTTATTATAACAAGTATTATTAATACATTCAATATTATTCTGATCAGTAAAAAGATTTATGTATGTAATCAGCATTATCATCTTTATTAAATCTTATGTCATCTTAATTATTATTGGAATATTTATTTTTAAAAGTACATCATTAGCTTTTTTAAAGGGAAAATTTTTTTTAATATTCATGTTGATTTTTGGCATTTTTTTAATATCTAAATAAAACTGTGGCCAACTAAACATCTATCCTCTAATTACTACAGTTATTAATCAATTAAATCGCAGCCGACTAAGAAAAATTATTTTGATGATTTAATAATAATTTTAAAAAGTTATTTTTTTGTATTTTTCTTGCATTATTTGAGCACTTTGGCTTTAGTATGTTGATCAAACCAAAATAAAAACTAAACCTAAACTAATGATAAAATAGTTCAATGAAATCTTCATTTATATTTTAATACAATAAGGACCCTTCAGCTATTTTTTATTACATTTTTCAGGATGGCAGCAGATATTTCTTTTAACTGTAAATAGCTTCTTATATAACCAGGAAATGTAAAAACTAACACATTAAAGTTAAATTCAGGTTAGATTTAAGACTTGTGTTGTTCGTGGTGGTTAGAAGTGTGAAAAATTCTGCTTTCCAGGTAATAATCATTTATAATTCTGCAGAACAAAATGAATTAAAACTAGACTGAAAACACACACACACACACACACACAAAACATGGCTTCATGTTTGATGGTGAATTATAATCACGTGCAGTGTGAGCAGAGCAAAAATAAAACCTTCCCCCTGATTGAGTGGAACGATCTAAAATCCATCAGAGATTAACGGCTGAAACATGCGGCATGTGTTCATGCATGTGAGCGTGGTGGGTGCAGAGATAACACCTGAACGCACCACGCCCTTCAGAAAAACATCAGCTGTTCCACCACCGCCATCAGGAAATAGATAATCATCTGTCATTACCGCCACACACACACACACACACACACACACACAGGTGAGACAGCACACACCCAGAGGTAGGAAAGGTAACAGGGTGTGAGAAATACTTCAGCAAAAAGTAGATGAGTAATTTCCCAGAAGGACCAGGTCACCCTGCAGGTATCTGCACGTTTAACGTGTTTATAGTCGACATTTTGGTGGTTTTTAGTGAGTATGTTTGATAGATTCTCTTTGATACAGAGAGTAGCTAAACCTAAACATTGTTCTGTGTAATGACAAGAATTCTTGATCATGAATCGGATTATCTGAATGCATTTATATTCAGATGAATGAAATCAGATGGATTTATCCAGATATGTGAGCAGCTGGGGAAAACAGATAAAAAAGGCAGAAATGGACGAATAAATCCAGCATCGTCTTCATCCTGCCAGAACTGTGAGATCTCTCCAGCCAGTAAAGAGTCTTATCTAGACTCTTATTCTGGATTCTGTTTCTCCTTCTTTTCCTCGCTTCCTCTGATTATGTTCTAATGTTTCTCAGCCGTAGGACGCTGCTGGACCGCGTCACAGCGCCATCAAACGAGTCCAGAACGTAGAGTTTTATGATCAGGATGTTATGTGGTGCATCTTTGAAGGCTCTATGTAAAAGACAGATATGGAGCAATCCGTCGTCGTGAGTAATCTGATCCGTTTTGGGGACCCTTGCCAACCCATACCCAAACGGAGCAAACAGAGTAGTACCAGTAAATGTGGATGATGGAACTTGGAGGTGAACTCTGAACTGTGCCTCTCTCCATCTCAGGTTAGGGAGCAAAAGAACAAAAGATGACTAAGAAGCAGATGACTCAGCCCCTGCAGCAACACTTCCTGATCAAAGTGAATGATTTTCCAGACAGGAACACTGGCTGCCCTGCAGTCTCAGCGCATGGTGCCCCTGTACGAAGGAACAACATAAAAAACAATCCTGTTATTTATCTGCCTGGGGGCCGCTGTACCCTAAACCAAACTGAGCATCACAAGCTTCTCTGGAAACCTAAATAAAAGCAGAAACAGCTGATTCAGATCAGCTCCATGACCCGAACAGAAGGAGGTGCGACAGCTGAGCAGCTTGTGATTTCAGCATCAGCAGGATTTTTTTTTCTTTTTTAAAGTGGTCATCTGAACTTCCTGAGGGCTTTGATGTTACACAAACACAAGATGACGATGCAAAGGTCAGATGAGAATAAACATTATCAGGTTTCAAACAACATCATTCAAAAGCTGGGTGTCGGGAATCAGAGATTAATGGATAAAATCCTAATTTAGGACTCCTTATCAACTGTTATCCTTTACATCTGGGATCCCCACGGCCCACTGTCCTGCAGAACTTCAATGTTTCCCTGCTTCAACACACCCAACTCAATTAATGGCTCAATAGCAGACTTGTGCAAAGCTTGTCAGAGATCCATTTAATATGAATCAGGTGTGCTGCAGCAGGGAGGTGTCTAACATCTGCAGGATGGTGGGCCTGGAGGACTAGGGTTGGGAACACTGCTTTACATTACTGACCACATTCAGTAACAGCAAACTCCAGGCCTGTAAATATGCAGAGAAAACCTCCAGGTTGATCCGTTGTGTGTGAGCAGCTGTACTGCAGCACATACTGCTGTGAAACCAAGGACACACAGGAGGAATGAAGAGTGATGAACGAGGTCGCAACACAATAATAATGAGATGCTCTGCAGCCGTCTGTCCTCTCCACCCCATTCAGTCTCCCTCGGTCTCCTTCTTTCTTCTCCTGTTTATCTCCCTCCATCCTCATGTCTCTGGATTCTCTTCAAGCTGCAGCAGCAACCCACAAATGAAGAGTTTAATACAAACGTGAAAGATCTGATGCTTCACCAGGAGAGAACAACGCTCAATCAGATGTTCTGTCTGCAGCTCCACCTACAATTACAGAAACAAACTGGATCTAAATCAAGAGAAACATCTGTACCGACACCAACAGTCAGAGGAAGAAAACCAACATGGCTGCCGGTGTGGCTTCTCTACCAATCTCAGATTAGCTGCATTACAGCTCGTGTTCACGTCACATCCACTTCAGCTCCTTATATGGCAAACGTCTGCTTGAGCTCTGGAAAATACTTTGTTGTTTTGGGTTATTTAAATAGTTCAAACCATGAAGATCACGGTTACTTCAGAGTTCCTCATGAGGAACGTAGTCACAGCAGAATAGTCGACTGTTTCAACTGGGCGGGGAATGAAGATGACCAAACCTCCTGGACAACATCATGCTGTTACAGCCACTGCTCACTAGGGGCAGTATTGTCTGAAACATGCACTGACCAAGAAGAACATTTTGTTTATGTTATAGTTCTTAAAATATTAAGACCTGAAACAGGAGGGAAAATGAAGAAAATCGCACCAAAATCAACACATAATTCCCTCACTAAATCTCAAAAAGTATCCATCCCAACAAACTAAAGTTTTGCAGTCTTCCTACTGGATAAATAAGGAACTGGTGAAAATTTCAGAATTTTCTGAGACTCAAGTGTATGGGATGTCCTAAAATTTAAAACACTAAAAAGACCCATTTACATTTCTTTAGTTTTATTCATTCTTTTTTACTTTTCCTCATCCATTTTACAGATTTATTCTTTTTGTTGAACTCTTCAATCCATAATCTCCAATCCCTGATTGTTCCTGTAACCAGGAGTCACTGGGAAGCTGCTGCAGACTAAAGCCTTACATAGTAATCACAACATCAGCTGATTTAAATGAACAAAAAAGCTGGTTGATAAGAGAAACTGTTGAGATCGTATCCTGGTCTCAGCTCTACTAAATCAACTTAAAGCATCCCAACAAAAACATGTGGCTCTTGGTTTTTCTGAAGTACAGACTAGAGGTTGATTTCTCCAACAAAGCAGGTGACTTTTGAGCTGAACGCCAGGACCAAAGCATGGTCAGAGTCCGGGTTTATCACCGCTGGCTGAGACACGACGACTGAACCGGGCGTGTTTTAGACAAAGCAAACCCACAAACACATGCAGCTTTCTGAATTCAATATCTCTCCAGCTGTCAATTGCTTTTAGTTTCACAGATTAAAAATAGCAAACAAAAACAAGAAAAATGATAAATTTCCAGTAGTGATGTTAAAAATCTTAAAAATCACAGAAGCACCATGTGTGGATTAATCTGCAGCTGAAAGTTGTCCCTGAGAAAAGCATGATCTTCTAAGAGGCTGGAAAGTGCAGAGATTACCTTTAAAGTAATGGGCCCATAAATGAATGAAGTGTGGCTCTGGAGCTGGACGCGAACTCCTGAATGCAGCCTTAGAGCTGCTTACGTGTCCTGACCTTGACAGCCGTGTTATCGACGTACTGATAGATACCAACTGTGCGGTTCTGTGATTACAAGTCACTTTCGCTAATGGAGCTCAGAGCAGGAAAACCAAGAAACACAGCAGCAGATGATCCATCGATGATCCAGTTCATGTACCAGTTGCTGTTGATGCTTATATTAAAGGCCTGGTTGACAGTAGTGTAGATATGAATGAACGCATGCCGGCAGCTTTATGTTACTGATCCAGAATAATACAGACCAAACAAAGGAAAAAGAAAATCCACCACAGAGTTGCCATATCAACAAGAAAACATGGAAGTTTTTTGAGCTAGAAGCTCTATTGGCAAAATTATCCCGATTTCCCCGTAGAAAAGAATCCTGTATAAAAATCCTGGATCCACGCGATGATCTGGATCACCCCTAGATTATAATCACTTGTTCAATTTAAAAAAATCCTGAAAATATCATATCAATCCATCCATAATTTTTAGTAGTGCAGCAGTGAAAACAGTCCCACCTCAAACAGCTGCTCAGCTGCAGGTTTAGTGGTGCAGCAGTGAAAACTGTCCCCCCTCAAACAGCTGCTCTGCTCCAGGTTTAGTGGTGCAGCAGTGAAAACATTCCCCCCTAAAACAGCTGCTCAGCTGCAGGTTTAGTGGTGCAGCAGTGAAAACTGTCCCCCCTCAAACAGCTGCTCTGCTCCAGGTTTAGTGGTGCAGCAGTGAAAACTGTCCCCCCTCAAACAGCTGCTCTGCTCCAGGTTTAGTGGTGCAGCACTGAAAACTGTCCCCCCTCAAACAGCTGCTCTGCTCCAGGTTTAGTGGTGCAGCAGTGAAAACTGTCCCCCTTCAAACAGCTGCTCAGCTGCAGGTTTAGTGGTGCAGCAGTGAAAACATTCCCCCCTAAAACAGCTGCTCAGCTGCAGGTTTAGTGGTGCAGCAGTGAAAACTGTTCCCCCTCAAACAGCTGCTCTGCTCCAGGTTTAGTGGTGCAGCAGTGAAAACTGTCCCCCCTCAAACAGTTGCTCTGCTCCAGGTTTAGTGGTGCAGCAGTGAAAACTGTCCCCCCTCAAACAGCTGCTCTGCTCCAGGTTTAGTGGTGCAGCAGTGAAAACTGTCCCACCTCAAACAGCTGCTCTGCTCCAGGTTTAGTGGTGCAGCAGTGAAAACAGTCCCCCCTCAAACAGCTTCTCTGCTCCAGGTTTAGTGGTGCAGCAGTGAAAACAGTCCCCCCTCAAACAGCTTCTCTGCTCCAGGTTTAGTGGTGCAGCAGTGAAAACAGTCTCCCCTCAAACAGCCAGTAGACTGGGGCAGAGACTGGTTGGAGATCATGGTAAAGACTCCAGCCAGCTGGTTTACACAGTCTTTCAATACCCAAACGGAGACGCCATCGGGTCCAGCAGCATTCTTCGAGCTGATGGCCCGCAGTGAGCGCCTCGCCTCATGCTCCTTCACTGTGAGCGTGAAGCTGTTGCATGCTGCTTGGTATTGTATCGCCGATTCGGATGGGTCCACTTCAAAACGGGCAAAGAGCTTCAGCTCCTCATCAGGGAAGCATCCCCTTCAGCAGCACCAGTATTGGTTCTGTAGTTGGTAAGACGCTGGACAGCCTGCCCCGCTTGCCTGCTGTTGCTGTTCAGGTGTTCCTCGACCCTCCACCTATAGTCAACCTTAGCCTCTCTGATGATTTTCCTCAGGTTGGCTCGCGCTGTCAAGACCCCTCGTCACCAGACCTTAAGGTAGTGTTCCTCAACCTAAGCAGTCGTTTAACCTTCGGGGTCCTCCAGGGTTTCTGGCTGGGGTAGACTCAGATGAGATGGTCCACTATGAAAATATCTGTGCAGGTCTTAATATAACACAAGACACTGTCAGTAAACCAAGTCCTGATGTTCAAAGACCCCCCATACGGTTGTGCAGAAGCAGTCTCGCAGCTGCTGAGAGGCACCGTCAGGCCAAATTTTCACAGTCCTTGTGGTGGGAAGAGCAGTTCTCCCAAGGAGGACATATGCAGCGATCAGTAGCAGGGACATGTGGTCAGACAGGCCCTGGTGTGTAGATGTTCCACAAGCTCCAAAAAATCTTTGTTATCATTGGAAAACTTTTAAAAATGCAAAAGAATCAATAAGTCGTCGCTGAGCAAATCCAGTAGGTTTTCTTAACCACAGTTATAACCTTCAGTTATCAACATAGACTTCTACTGGAACAGTCAGAGGTGCCTTAAGCTATATTTTTATTTATTTCAGGGGCTTAAATATTTTATTTCTTAGCCACTTCAGGGAAAGTAAAAATTTTTAATCTAGTATTGGCCTAATACTTGCCAATGTTTTAAATAAATCTTAGTCAATATGTCTTTAAAAATGACAATAAAACGCAGACAAGACGATGGAAATGCAACATTTCCGTTGGTTTCCTGTGTTACTGTCAAAGATCTCCTTCCTGTTTGCATTTAAACCCGAAGTGATTCAAAGTGACTCACGGTCATAAAACCTTAGCAGCATCTCCACTGTTTTCCAGACCTGATCTCCTTTTCTTCCCTTTTGACCCCTCTCCTTCATCCCAGCCCCTACACCTCCCCCATCTTCCTCCTCCTCCACTGTGTGTCACATACTGCGTTATCCATGTGCTCATGCTCCATTTCTCTGCTCACTGAGCTGAGAGGAATCAAAGGCCAGCAGCTAGAGAGCCAAAAATGGTCATCTGAGACCTTTACATTTATTTTTCTGTCTGATATTTTCACATCAGGGTTTAAACGAACATAAATCCATCCAGGAAATCCAAACTTTTCCTTCCTGCTGTTGAATAACCTTCTAATTTTTTTATCTTCAGTCCCTGTTAAAACAAACTATAATTATAATTTTGTTATAATAATGAACTAATTCAATTAAAATACTGTATTTATCACTGAAAGGAGGTTTCTAATATTAATCATTAATTATCAGTTAAAAAGTAGTCATTTAAACCTGTAAGTTTTTCTATTTTAGAATTTATTCGTTTTTATTTATCGTACATTGTTCATCACCTATTTAGTTAGATCATAAACAAAAACAAATAATAATAATATATGTAATATTGTTGGCCTTTAATCTATTTATTAACTTATTTATTCATTTATTTTGAGTTGAGTGGCTGAACTGGATGTATTTTAGGTTTTTTTTTATCTTTTTGGGGGGTGGGCATGGGAGTATCTATGAGCTCAGGAAAAATTCAAACATTCAGGTTAGAATTAAACTACAGAAAAGCAGCTGCTCTACTTGAAATTTCTGCTCTGCTTTTTCAGTTTTCACTATTATTGCTTGAAAATAATCACTGGCATTGTCAAAGCTTAAAAGCATTTTTCTTTTGATTGATCAATAGATTGAAGCATCACTTAGCCAAACACTGAGGATAAGAAGGAGATCATGACTTTGAAAAGCTGCCTGGTGTCACATCAGGTAAGTTTTGAAAGTGAAACTCCTGCAGGACGAGTCTGTGAAAGTGACCGACCATCTGCTGGTGATACGATTCCTTCCCTTTAGGTTTATTTCTCAGTAACAGTGACGATGCTGTTTTCTCGCTGATAAAATTACAGCCATCTCTCAGCTGAATGAGGTCAGATTTCATTCACACATCCGGCGTCAAAGCTGCTGGAGCAGATGGAGATACAGCAGATGGTCCAGACTGAGCCCACTGTGGGTGTGAAAATGGCCGACGCGGTTGTCAGGTGTGGCCAAAGTCACCAACACTTTTCTGTCCAATTAGAAATGTAACAAGCTTAAAGCGCTGCAGCTGCGGGGGGGTAATCAATCCAAAGAAACCTGATCTGAGATCTGCTGCTTTCACCCTGAAAACCACCAAGCCATCCATCCATCCATCCATCCATCATCCAATTCATCCATCCATCCATTCATCCATCCATCATCCAATTCATCCAATTCATCCATCCATTCATCTATTCATCTATTCATCCATCCATCCATCCATCATCCAATTCATCCATCCATCCATCCATCCATCTAATCATCCATCCATCTAACTATTCATCCATCTATTCATCCATCCATCCATCCATCCATCCATCTATTCATCCATCCATCCATCTATCTATTCATCCATCCATCCATCCATCCATCTATTCATCCATCCATCCATCTATCTATTCATCCATCCATCCATCCATCCATCTATCCATCTATCCATCTATCCATCTATTCATCCATCCATCCATCCATCTGTCTATCCATCCATCCATCTATCCATCCATCCGTCCATCTATCCATCTATTCATCTATTCATCCATTCATCCATCTATTCATCCATCCATCCATCCATCTATCCATCTATTCATCCATCCATCCATCCGTCTATTCATCTATTCATCCATCCATCTATTCATCCATCCGTCCATCTATTCATCCATCCATCCATCCATCATCCATCTATTCATCCATCCATCCATCCATCTATTCATCCATCTATTCATCCATCCATCCATCCGTCTATTCATCTATTCATCCATCCATCTATTCATCCATCCGTCCATCTATTCATCCATCCATCCATCCATCCATCTATTCATCCATTCATCCATCCATCCATCTATTCATCTATTCATCCATCCATCTATTCATCTATTCATCCATCCATCCATCCATCTATCCACCCATCCATCCATCTATTCATCCATCCATCCATCTATTCATCCATCTATTCATCCATCCATCCATCCATCTATTCATCCATCCATCTATTCATCATCCATCTATTCATCCATCCATCTATTCATCCATCCATCCATCCATCCATCTATTCATCCATCCATCTATTCATCCATCCATCCATCCATTCATCCATCCATCCATCCATCTATTCATCCATCCATCCATCCATCCATCTATTCATCCATCCATCCATCTATTCATCCATCCATCTATTCATCCATCCATCCATCCATCCATCTATTCATCCATGAGAAATTGTTCTCGGTCTTCAAGGAGCAACAATGATGGTCCCTCGGTCAGAGGAACATTTTCTCTGCTCTTTGCTTGTTTCGACTTATTTTACAGGAAATTCAGATTATTATTATTATTATTATTATTATAGGGCTGGACAAGCTAAAAATATATATTGTAGAAGACGTGGTGTGATAGAAAAAAAAGGGTGAATAAAAAGTTCAACACAAAAACTGTTTCCCTTCCTTTTTAATTACAGCCTATCATGTAGCTTAATACTACAGTCATTACTTCCTCCCAACCAATCAGAAATGCAGACCCAGGCAAGCTCCGTCACCAAGCCAGAGGGGAATTATATAAAATTTTTATTCAGTTTGCTGTCTGATGCAGCAGCTTTCTATGGAAGCCCATGTCTACCACTTGTAGATTAAATATATATTATATATTGACAATGTCTCATAATTACATGATTTAAAGTCATAATTATGAGATAAAAGTCATTATCATTATGTAGAGCAGTGCTACTCAGTTTGGTCCTACGAGGGCCGCAATCCAGCAGGTTTTCCATGTATTCCTGTACCAACACACCTGAGTCAAATTAATGAGTTATTGTGTAGGACCTGATTGGCTGTTAGAGCCACCTAATTTGACTCAGGTGTGTCGGTGCAGGGATACATGGAAAACCTGCTGGATTGCGGCCCTCGTAGGACTGAATTGAGTAGCCCTGATGTAGAGCATAAATGGGCCTTAAAGAGATGATGTAAACTGTACTTGTTGTCAATAAAGTTTATCTGTACTCTATCCAGAAGAGAAAAACATCCAATATCAGCCGCACACAACCTGAAAATCACTGCTCTCCACCACAACCTGAGTCCCACCCAGCATCCATCAGGTCTCTCCCCTCCTCCTCGTCTTCCTCCATCATGTCCCCATTTCCTCTGTGAGCCTTTAGAGGCTTCTCTGTCTGGACTCACAGAGGACGTAGATATTCCTGGCAGAGGGCAGAGTAATATAACCTCCTCCTCGTCTTCATCGCAGAGCTTTTGTTTCATTTTCTCAGCGATTCTGCTGTCTATAAAAACTGCTTCGTCCACCCGGGAACATAAAACCTGCTTGAGATTAAGATACCACCACACCTTTAGAAGGAAACGATAACCGGGTCCTCATTAATGTTTAATCTGACTAGTGCAGGAGCATTAACCCATGTTGCTTTGTTCTGTCTGAAAGCTACTAATGATTTCAGCAGCTTTCTTTTTCATCTTACAGAAAAACTCACGAAAACTTTACAGACTGATGCTGACAAATAAAAAGCCAGGTCAGAGTAACCTGCAGCAGCCATGCTGCTCCATCATAACAGACACAAGTTATGAAGAAGTTATCTGTAATAACACGGTGGGCTTAGATTGACGGTAACGTCCAATCAGGAGCAGCCAAAGATCAACCAGTGAGCAGAAAGTTCTATGTGTGTGTGAAAAGAAGAAAAATAATGCTCCTCTATGGCTGGAATAAAGCCAAGAAGACGTTTCTGATGCACGGTGGCGCCACAAAGCAGCTGAGCTGGAGTTGGTTTAGTGAGGATAGCAGGTAAATAGTAGCAGGAATAACTGGAAATGAGGAAAAAGTGGAAACATGGAAATAGTTTCTGTTGTGTGTTTGTTTCAATAACAATATTTTTTCTCCTGAAAGCCAAGACTTGAGAGAACGATGAGATGAGAAAAGGTTTGGTCACTGTTGATCTGTGTGTTATTTCTGTTAGTAATAAACTCTGCTTTCTTCTTCTGGTCGACCTTTATGCTGCTATATCTATTCATACATTCATTTTACATCATTTAGCCTCCCAATCTGACAGCTGAGAAACATCATGTCTGATGCTGACTGGGATTAAAAGCTTCAGCTTCTACATGTATTTTTATATTAATAAAACCAGGTGGACCAAAATTAGCAAAAAGCTTTAAGTTTTAAGGGTTAAAGCAACGAAACACACCCACTCATGCAGCCAGTATGGCTGCCCGAGCCTCACCCTCAGACATGAGTAAGACGTCACCTCCACCAAACCCAAGCGTCGATGACACCACACACCATCATGTTGTCATATTTTTCATTTCTACATGGTAACTGGTCAAACTGGTTAGAATTCGATGGCTGTGAGGATGAGGTTTAACACCAGCATCAACATTAGGTTTTACACAACCTTTATACATCCCCATGAGTTCAACAGTCAACATTTGCCTTTCATCACCAGCATCTTTATTATTAACACTTCAACTAATCAGATTTACACCCATTTATTAAATTATACTTCTTCTATAAGGCTTCCAGAAAGTCCTGGATTTGGTGACAAAGCTGGAAATTCGTCCAAAAAACATGATGAAACCGAGTAAAAGCTAAATATGAGGAGAAATATCTTTATAGAAAAGACACGTTTGACTGGTACAGACTCAGGAATACAAAAAGTCTTAGTTATTACATGTGATTTTATAGCTTTCTAAATTCCCTGTTACAGAAACAGTTTAGTAAAGCAAAGCCAAAATGTTATATTTCCAGCCCAGAAGATGTTTGCATGTAGCATGGCAACATGACGGGAGAAACTCAGCTAAAAGACTCTACCAAGCATCGGCATGAGAACAGCTCACATCGAGCTCTAAAACTCTGCTAACGTGTTCTTCTATGGCTCTGCCTTTGTTTGAAATGAACCATGAAGGTCCTGCTGGTTTCCATGGAGATGAAGGAGGTTTTATAGTGAAGGATTCACTCTTCCTATCATAGACTATCTTGGGCTTCACTTCTTTCTGGATCCTCATGGTGGTTCTAGGGTGAATGTGGGGCTATCCCTGGATCCTCCTGACTGACCATTGACAGAGGTGTCCATCATCATCATCATCATTATCGGCCAATGGCTTCCTGAGATATTTACCTGCGTAACACCTCTAATAACATCTGCAAACCGGCACAGGTTCACTTTTACCTTCTACTGTAGCACAGTTCCTCCTCAGATATTACTTTACTCATTCCTAGGATTACTTTATCATTCCTAGGATTACTTTACTCATTCCTAGGATTATTTTATCATTCCTAGGATTACTTTACTCATTCCTAGGATTATTTTATCATTCCTAGGATTACATTACTCATTCCTAGTAATACTTTACTTATTCCTAGGATTACTTTCTCATTCCTAGGATTACTTTACTCATTCCTAGAATTATTTTACTCATTCCTAGGATCACTTTACTCATTCCTAGGACTACTTTACTCATTCCTAGGATTACTTTACTCATTCCTAGGATTACTTTACTCATTCCTAGGATTACTTTACTCATTCCTAGGATTATTTTATCATTCCTAGGATTACTTTACTCATTCCTAGGATCACTTTACTCATTCCTAGGATTACTTTACTCATTCCTAGGATTACTTTACTCATTCCTAGGACTACTTTACTCATTCCTAGGACTACTTTACTCATTCCTAGGACTACTTTACTCATTCCTAGGACTACTTTACTCATTCCTAGGACTACTTTACTCATTCCTAGATGAACTGGGCTGCTATGCCCTGGTTTTACTAAACAAAATTGTTTTCTTGTGGGAGGAGATAACCATTTACATTTTCTCCTTTTTTCTAGATGAATTTACTCTGACACAGTAACACGTATCTTGATTCTGACACGTCTGTAGTAATCTCACAAGGTACTTTCTGTAGAAACCAAGATTTTACATCCATGAGCTCCGCATCACTGAGTCATTTTAAGTAAAAAGTTTGATTAAAACCACAACTGTACACTAGTAACCCGACATGAAGTTTGACTGAAGTCGGCGTCTGGAACACAGCAGCTTGTGTTTCCTGGAGGCTGCCAACACCCTCCCCCCTCCATCCGTCTGCGTTTCATGGCAACTTGGCTCGGACAACATCCCTGTTGTGCTGAGAGACCTGCAGCTCCACCAGCAGCGTTAATCTGCCACAAAGCAGCTCTTTCTCCTGCTGTAATCCAGCACACTTCACACCGACGAGCAGGGAGGCCTACCTCTGAGATCCAGCACTCACCATCCGCAGGCCAAAAACCAGCGATATGACAGGAGAGCTTAACAAGTCCACAATCTGCCCTCACTTTCCTGCCTTTGAGCAAGGCACCAACAGGAAGGAACCCTGAAGCAGGGATAGATGCTGTTTAACCCTTCAAAGCCCAACTCAAGGAAAAGTGAGGAGATTTTAATTATTTATTTTTTTAATCTAAAGTCTTTATTTGGCCGTTTAACAAAATGTAAAATAAAAATGAACAATTTTTTATTAATTTATTGTTCGTTATCGTCTGATACATTAAAGTTATTTATTACCGTAAACTGTACATACCAAATATGATATGCACTGCATTAGAAGGTAGACTCTATTTTTCAATTTATTTTATAGAAATCTTAAATCTTAATCTTTTCTACTCATTTTCTACATATTTAATGTTATATCTCTTAATAATTTCATAAATTAAATTAATTTTAAACATTGTGTTAATGTGTATGTTGTGGTTTTAGAGACAGACAAAAATGTCCCGGTCGTTTAGAAATTTAAAAAATAAAATCCAGTTTTTTCCTCCATTTTCTGATCTTTTTTTTATCCTTACTTTAATTTGGGATATTAGAAACACAGCTTTTTCAATTATTTTAATATCTTATGTTTTCATGAAAGATTTTTCTATTTTTTAAGATTAAAAAATATAAATATATTTTTAATTAAATTTATTTTATTATTTTTAGAATGTTTTTAGGTCATTTTCAAAACATTTTGTCTGTATATTTTACATTTTTAAAACAAGTTTTAAAATTTATTTTAAAACCTGTAATTAATTATGTTGATTTAGAGAATATTTTTTTAATAGAAATTATATCATTTTACTTGTATACAGTCAGATTTAATTATTTTAATTTTATAGCTTTTTCCTGCATCTTTTCAAAATTAATTAAAAAAAAATGTTTCACTCTTGATGTTTAAATTATATTGGTTTCAATTTGCAGTTTTTATTCCAATAAATTTCTCTCCGAACAATGAATTTGAACTTGAACGTATAAGCAGAATTATTAATTACTGAGGACATCTTCTCTCCAACTACTCCATCTTCATCCTCATCATCCTCAGCAGCTGAAATTTGGGTGATTTCATCAGAGGAAACGATGCAGAAAGGATCCACCCAGAGAGATGAAAAGATTCACTAAACATTTCCTGCCACGAGCAGAGACACAAAGAGACGGCATCAATTATCCATCGGACGTCTAACGTCACCGAGAGGAGTCAGCTGCAGGAAAACATGGAGGAGGAGGAGGAGGAAGAGGAGGAGGAGGAACTGAGACGAGTTAGAAAGACAGGAAAGAGACTGTTAGCGTTGGCTTAGCCGACTAGTTCCACGTTAACAAGTCTGCTCAAATTGTTAGAGGCAAAAACAAATAATCCAAAAACATATAAACACATGAATACAGATTAAACTGGGATTAGAGACATAATGTAAAAAAAAAAAAAGTTTTACACCAGCAAAGTAAAAACTCATTTAAAAAGCGTCTAACTAAACTACAATTAAAACAAAACATGATGAAAATTAAATGAAAACTAAAATTAAGCGACAAGGATCAATCAAGAAAACAAACCTGCATGACAAACTGATATATATATATATATATATATATATATATATATATATATATATAAGGCGAAGTTATTACACGAAAAGTAAGAAAAACTGGAGGGAAAAGCTTTACTTAAAATATTTTCTCATCAAGTTTTGTTTAATCATGAAATCTCGGTTTCCATATCTTTTTTCTGAAGATTCAACACTGACTTACAACCACAGTAATTTTCCAACAATACACGATATTAAGAAAAATATTATAATATTCAAAATAAAACTATGCAGAATAATAAAAAACACCCATTACTTGACTCTTTGTATGGAGGGAGAAAACTGCCAATATTAGATTTATAAATACAGCTTTAGATATTTAATTAAATGTGTTATTAAGTTATCGAAATTGGAAATAAACATATCAAATAATTTTTCCATGACTTCTTGAATGTGTAATTCAGTAATTAAGTAATATTGGAAATAAATGTGTATTTAATTAATCAAATTTATAATCATAACATTTCTTGAATTCATTTATTGAATGAGTTTAATTTCTTTAAATTAAATTTATTTAACTAATAACTGTTTTATGTTTCCTAAGCTGCAGTCCATTATGAATTATGATCAGTACAGCTCATCAACTGATCGTGGCATCTGATCGGTTAACCTGCTCCGCAAGTCACAAATCAATCCCAAATAAAATATTTCTGTAGAGACGAAATACTCCCAACACAAGGTGCCAGTTTTCATCTTTACCTCCCAACTGCTGTGATAAAAAAATAAATAAAATAAAAGAAGAAGAAGAATGTGACTTCAGCAGTAGCTTTAACTTCAGACCAAAGTAGTCAAATCTGAATCTCAGATTAAATTTCTACAATTCAGTAAACTGATCCTGAAACCTTTGGGGCTAATAAAATAAGTAGAGTTACAGCCAACATCCAGCTCAGTCTGATGAGGAGCTGAGATGAAGAGTTTCCTGAGAGGAAAAGAGTCAATCAGCAAAGAAACATCCAGCGAAGCAGAAAAGGAAAAGCCTTCATGTGGTTAAAGCAGAGAATCAGCAGAGGACGACAACTGGCCTTAACAGGATTAATCTGCTGCAGAGGAGCGTTAAACATTCATGCCCTCCTCGGGACATTTTTGTCTATTTTTCTCAACCGTCAAAAGGATTTACTGCATCTGCATACAAAGAGAACCCCGTTAGATCTGGTGGAAAATGGTAAAATTGTCAAGTATCACGACTCTCCTTCCAAATAAAATGATGACATTAAAGTTAGAATCATTTTAAACTGCAATGATAGTGAGATAAAATGTGTAGTTTTAACAGAAAACAATGGGGACAGTTTCTGTCACCAAGGTCTGTAACGGTAGTATCCGATACTACTTAAAAATACTAATGACATCAGTTCAGTTCTGTTGCTGATCTTTGACATATCCAAGACTCATCACCACCAAAGACACATCCAGTATATATGTTTTTGTAACATATCTAATGCTTTGTAAGTGTTTTTAACAAATAATTATTAATTAAAATAATTAAACTGCCAGTTAAAATTCTTAAAATGATTTAATGTTTGGTAGTTTTGAGCAGGGCAGAAGGGGTTCGTATTGATGTTTGAGGATTTTATAGCAGTTTGTTTTGCTGTGAGGGTTCCCGAGTTTCTGACACCACATTAAAAAATACAAACTGAATCTAATCAATTTTGTTGCTAATTTTTGACATTTTGGCATTTTGGTAATTACCAACAAAGACTCATCCGTCTGCTATTTATTATATAAAAAAATTATTTTATTTATTTTTTTTAATAATAAATTAGGAAGTAATTCAAATATTCAAACAGGCATTTAAATGTTTAAATTTCTTTAAAAAAATTGATTGTTTGGCATTTTTGTGCAGGACAGAAGAAGGATTTATGAAAAAAGCAGAAAAAATATTGATGTATGACGATTTTATTGCAGGGTTTTGTTTTTGGACCCTTTTGACCACAAAGGTCATCAGAGGACTTAAAACACCTTTGATTTACAACCAATGTACGAGTGATGCATCTCATCACATCAAAAATACATATACATATACATACAATACAGATATCCCTCAGAAGATGATGCACGGGTGTAATTTCAGTGCTTAAGAAACTTAAACATGCAAACACGTGATGATTAAACTGGTGACACACCTCCTACACACAGCTGAAAAAGAGACATTTAATAAAAAACATGCCGTCTTTGTGTGACCACAGCTTCAGGCCTTTCTCTGGAAACAACGGCTGTGGGGTTCAGTCCAGACCCCGCAGGTCTGCAACTGCAAACTTCTCAAGAGGAACATTCCATGTTTCTGCTGCTGTTTGGAGAAATTTGCTGCAGGACAGTAAAGTCAGAGTGTTTCTGTCCCTGCAGAGGTTGTTCGGCACTTTTTCTTTTAATTATTCACCAGACAGACTGAAAACAGTTAATTTTTCATCAGTCGGATCCAGACTCCTCGCATGCATGTCTCTGTGTAGTTACTGGACACAAAGGAACAACAGGGAATCTTGATTTTCAGTTTTTCTCAGGTTCCTCATCTCGGTAGGGGGGTAAAGTCTAAATGGAGCTGAGTGGAAACACCCGGATCAGGCCAGCAGATGGACTGATGGACGGGATCCCTGCCAGACTGTAACACACTCCAACAGCTCACGGCGTCAGCAGGATCCCTCCGACAGCCGCTGAGGCAGCTTCTGCTGCTGGCGCCCACACCCACCCAGAACCAGCAGAACACAAAGTTACTGGATCAGAGAGCCGACCCAGAACCAGCAGAACACAAAGTTACTGGATCAGAGAGCCGACACGGAACCAGCAGGTCAGGGTTACCGGATCAGAGAGCCGACCCAGAACCAGCAGAACACAAAGTTAATGGATCAGAGAACCGACACGGAACCAGCGGGTCAGGGTTACCGGATCAGAGAGCCGACCCAGAACCAGCAGAACACAAAGTTACTGGATCAGAGAGCCGACACAGAACCAGCGGGTCAGGGTTACCGGATCAGAGAGCCGACCCAGAACCAGCAGAACACAAAGTTACTGGATCAGAGAGCCGACACGGAACCAGCGGGTCAGGGTTACCGGATCAGAGAGCAGACCCAGAACCAGCAGAACACAAAGTTAATGGATCAGAGAACCGACACGGAACCAGCGGGTCAGGGTTACCGGATCAGAGAGCCGACCCAGAACCAGCAGAACACAAAGTTACTGGATCAGAGAACCGACACGGAACCAGCGGGTCAGGGTTACCGGATCAGAGAGCCGACCCAGAACCAGCAGAACACAAAGTTACTGGATCAGAGAGCCGACACGGAACCAGCGGGTCAGGGTTACCGGATCAGAGAGCCGACCCAGAACCAGCAGAACACAAAGTTACTGGATCAGAGAGCCGACACGGAACCAGCGGGTCAGGGTTACCGGATCAGAGAGCCGACACGGAACCAGCAGAACACAAAGTTACTGGATCAGAGAACCGACACGGAACCAGCGGGTCAGGGTTACCGGATCAGAGAGCCGACCCAGAACCAGCAGAACACAAAGTTACTGGATCAGAGAGCCGACACGGAACCAGCGGGTCAGGGTTACCGGATCAGAGAGCCGACCCAGAACCAGCAGAACACAAAGTTACTGGATCAGAGAGCCGACACGGAACCAGCGGGTCAGGGTTACCGGATCAGAGAGCCGACCCAGAACCAGCAGGTCAGGGTTAAAGGTGCAGAAAGACGTACAGAAGCTAAAAGATGCAAACATTTTAGGAAACAGAAGCACATCTCCACAGAACTAAACTACCTGTGAATTCCAGAACTCATGAACAGAACCTGCAGAGCAGATCAGAAACGATTACTCGATTTTACAATTAACTGCCATTTTAAACGCTACGATTATTAATCGTAAAGATTTCTCAATATCGTCATGTTCCCAAAAACATAAATAAATAAAAGTCCAGGACGTTTCTCCAGCCTGTGAAGCGGGACATAAAAAGTTCCAGAGAAAAGAGGAAATACGTAGAATATGTTTCACCACCTGCAGGATAACCAGCAGCGTTTAGGCAAAAGGTAAATGCTCTGGAACTATAAATAAAGTTCATGTTTATCTAACAAAACTTTGCCTTTAAATGTCAAATCATTTCTAATTGTGTACGACACAAACTGGACTTACAGCAATGTGACGAGTTAAACAGCGTTGGCTGAAAGAAAAAAGCTTAGATTTATTGATGAAGCACAGCTGACTCGGTGTGAGGTTAATGCCGTCAGTGTGCAATGGGCTGCAGAGAAACCATATTTATTCCCACTGTTCCAGGATCAAACAGCAGCTGTTCTGCTAAAGCACAGCTGGAAGTCAGAGCTAGCTAAAGGCGTCTAAAGAAATGTTCAAAAGCATTTTTATAATGTAGTTTCCAGAAAGAAGCCTCCCAAGTCCAGGTGGAGGTCCTGTAGTCTTTCCATCAGTGTCCACAGTTAGATGTAGGATCTATTAATTCTACACACAGCAGAGGAGGTTTAGTTCCTGGTTATTAGTCTATGTTGGCATCTAAAACAGAAATAAATAAAACGTAAAGACCTGAAAGGAGCGTTGATGTGATTTTACACTTTTATCGTGCTGAGAAATTAATTCATGTGTAATAATCATCATTATTTCTATAAAAATAATCGTACCAGAGAGCAGAATTTAAGGAACAGAAGAACCAGAAGAACAAATCAGAGAACAGAATCTGCAGAACAACAAGCTGCCGAGAAGAAGCAGCAGCGATGGAATAAAAACAAAACCCCAAAAAAGTTTTCCAACTGGAGCTTCTGATAATGCCAAGGTACCACAGAACCATGTTCCCGGCTCCCCCAGGAGAACTAAATCATGTTCCCGGCTCCTCCAGGAGAACTAAATCATGTTCCCGGCTCCTCCAGGAGACCTAGATCATGTTCCCGGCTCCTCCAGGAGAACTAAATCATGTTCCCGGCTCCTCCAGGAGAACTAAATCATGTTCCCGGCTCCTCCAGGAGACCTAGATCATGTTCCCGGCTCCTCCAGGAGAACTGGATCATGTTCCCAGCTCCTCCAGGAGAACTAAATCATGTTCCCGGCTCCTCCGGGTGAACAGGATCATGTTCCCGGCTCCTCCAGGAGAACAGGATCATGTTCCTGGCTCCTCCAGGAGAACTACATCATGTTCCCGGCTCCTCCAGGAGACCTAGATCATGTTCCCGGCTCCTCCAGGAGAACTGGATCATGTTCCCAGCTCCTCCAGGAGAACTAAATCATGTTCCCGGCTCCTCCAGGAGAACTAGATCATGTTCCCAGTTCCCCCAGGGGAACAGGATCATGTTCCCGGTTCCCCCAGGGGAACAGGATCATGTTCCTGGCTCCTCCAGGATAACTACATCATGTTCCCAGCTCCTCCAGGAGAACTACATCATGTTCCCAGCTCCTCCAGGAGAACTAGATCATGTTCCCGGTTCCCCCAGGAGAACAGGATCCTGTTCCCGGCTCCTCCAGGGGAACTAGATCATGTTCCCGGCTCCTCCAGGGGAACTAGATCATGTTCCCGGCTCCTCCAGGAGAACAGGATCATGTTCCCGGCTCCTCCAGGGGAACTAGATCATGTTCCCGGTTCCCCCAGGAGAACAGGATCCTGTTCCCGGCTCCTCCAGGGGAACTAGATCATGTTCCCGGCTCCTCCAGGGGAACTAGATCATGTTCCCGGCTCCTCCAGGAGAACAGGATCATGTTCCCGGCTCCTCCAGGGGAACTAGATCATGTTCCCGGTTCCTCCAGGAGAACAGGATCCTGTTCCCGGCTCCTCCAGGAGAACAGGATCCTGTTCCCGGCTCCTCCAGGGGAACTAGATCATGTTCCCAGCTCCTCCAGGAGAACTACATCATGTTCCCAGCTCCTCCAGGAGAACTAAATCATGTTCCCGGCTCCTCCAGGAGAACTAGATCATGTTCCCAGTTCCCCCAGGGGAACAGGATCATGTTCCCGGTTCCCCCAGGGGAACAGGATCATGTTCCTGGCTCCTCCAGGAGAACTACATCATGTTCCCAGCTCCTCCAGGAGAACTACATCATGTTCCCAGCTCCTCCAGGAGAACTAGATCATGTTCCCGGTTCCCCCAGGAGAACAGGATCCTGTTCCCGGCTCCTCCAGGGGAACTAGATCATGTTCCCGGCTCCTCCAGGGGAACTAGATCATGTTCCCGGCTCCTCCAGGAGAACAGGATCATGTTCCCGGCTCCTCCAGGAGAACAGGATCATGTTCCCGGCTCCTCCAGGGGAACTAGATCATGTTCCCGGTTCCCCCAGGAGAACAGGATCCTGTTCCCGGCTCCTCCAGGGGAACAGGATCATGTTCCCGGCTCCTCCAGGGGAACTAGATCATGTTCCCGGCTCCTCCAGGAGAACAGGATCATGTTCCCGGCTCCTCCAGGAGAACAGGATCCTGTTCCCGGCTCCTCCAGGGGAACTAGATCATGTTCCCGGCTCCTCCTGGAGAACTAGATCATGTTCCCGGCTCCTCCTGGAGAACTAGATCATGTTCCAGAGGGACTAAACCAGAGGGTCTTAAGGATGCAAACAACGGGGTCAAAGATGTAAAGAATGTGGCTGAAAACAGTCATTAGAACATTCCTCACATTGTTGTCTGACCTCTGTAAAGAAAAGCTCTGTTGGTCCACAAAAACTTTCTGTTTCAATCAGGAAAATGTCAGAAATCCAAAACTTTCACTTCACCACCGCTTCCAACAAAAATTCCTCCAGGAATAAATATTTGGTACTTTTGCTTAAAAAATGTGTTAATTAAGAAAAAGTTGCAGATTAATTTCTTATTCAGGTTCTAGTCGCTTACATGATCAATAGTTATTAGAAACCCAACATTTACTTCCAGAAAGACTAAAAAAGACATTTTTGTACGTCGCACAACAATTAATTTATTTAGGTATGATTTCATTAAAGTAGCGTTATTTAAATTTTAGGTTAATTACAACATTTGGCTCAATATTGTAACGTTATAGTAAATTAAATTAACGTTCAGTATTAAATGCACTTGGACCTAAACTGAGCTTCAGTTTTTATCATTATATCATCTTATGTGAGTTTTTATCTTGTAATGTTGATGTGATGTGATGTTTATTTGTGAGAGTCCAAACCAAAGATCACTGATGCGTTAAAATACGGTTGAATGCAGATATCTGCTGTTTTCTGGATGAGGAGAGTAAAACTCACCTGCCAGGCAACCGGAGCATCAGACGTCCAAACGCGGAAATGTGGAGGTTGAGATGATCCAGTGAGAGCAGCTGGACGTGTTTCTGGTCAAATCCAATCGGAGAGATTCTACTTATGACAAGAACGCACAAAAAGGCAAAAACGTTCCGGTAAACAGCGATAAAACCCTCGGAGATAGGAGAAGGACGACGCGGCAGCCTCTCTGCGGCGCGCGCTCCGCTCCGGCCTGTTAAAAACTACACTCCGCTGATCAACACGGCTCTCCGACCGATCTTTGTCACCTGCACGGGCTTACGTCAACCCTCCGCGTGCCGCGGTGACAGGAAAATGTCGGGTTAAAAATAGTTTGTCTGACAGAAACCTGTTTCTCCTCCGCATGTGCAGAGGACGAGCCGCGGAGAGAGACTGCTGCCGCGCGGCGCGAGCTGCTGAATCATCCACACACAGACGCGTGCGCGCGGACTGCGCTCGCACAAGACACAGCTGACTCTGACGTCATCCGCCCCTGTAAACATAACCCTTTCATGACCAGATTGCTAGAGAGGAATGAAACCACAGCTGGGCTGTAGACCCAGGTCATTTTAAAACCAGCTGAAATTGGTTTTCTTTCGAACTTCGTACAGAAGAAAACCTAAACCTGAACCTGGTTAACTTAAACCTGTTCTAAACCTGGTTAACTGAGGTTTATTTTAAACCTGCAGGGGATCTGGTTAACTTAGACCTAACCTGCAAGAAACCTGGTTAACTGAGATTTAATTTAAACATGCAGGTCTTAATACAGCAGATAAACCAGAAAACACACTAAATTATTCCATGGTTGTCCTCTAAAGTTAAACTGAAGCAGGACAAGTTAAAAAAAAAAGCTGCGAAAATTTTATCAGCGTATAAGAGGTTCGTTTTTATTTTTTTATTTGCTTATTTTTATTTATTTGTTTATTTTTATTTTTCATGAATGATAAGAATATGACAGCAAACAAACGTTATTATTATTTTTTCTATCAGAATCTAAACATGTCAAACATGGAGCTGAATTTTACACCAGCATTTTAAAATCAGCTCTTCTTCAACGTGCTGCTGGTGTGCTGTGGCTGTTTGTCCACCAGAGGGCAGAGTTCACCGTCTTCTTCTCTCCAAGATTTACTCCAGCTGGGCTGCGCTCTGCAGGTTTGTGATAACTGTTTGTTAGTAATAAATAAACAAATACAAATAAGCACTCGAAAGTTAAGAATAATGTATTATCTGTTACAAGAAAAGGAAAGAAAATCTTTCAGGCAGGTATTTTTCTAGCTGGCTGGCTGGATGGATGGATGGATGGATGGATGGATGGATGGATGGATGGATAGATAGATAGATAGATAGATAGATAGATAGATAGATAGATAGATAGATAGATAGATAGATAGATAGATAGATAGATAGATAGATAGATAGATAGATAGATACTTTTCTTCTGCCCCGTGAATACTTGTTACACTGTAATAATTCTGACATCAGTGATAAATTATGGAAAAATAATCCATATTTTTGGTTTGTATATTCTTTAAAAGTAAAGAGTCCTTTAAAAACAATCCTGGATCCAGGCGGTGACCCGGATCACCCCCAAATTCCTACAGACTGAGTTTGTAGTAAGGATTTCCTTTCTTGTTTTGTTTTGTTTTGCTTTTGTTTTTGTTTTTTTGTTTTGTTTTGTTTTGTTTTGTTTTGTTTTGTTTTGTTTTTTTATTTATTTATTTATTTTATATTTTTCTTGTTCTTCACTTTGCTTAATCTCAGACATGCTGGTGAGAAAATAAAGATTAGCACACGGGTTTAACGCGAGGCTAAAAGGCTGGAGAGCATCAGTACTTCAGGATGCAGCGCGGAGGGTCTTCCTCTGCAGCCCCCTCCTCAGTCTCGCGGGTGATGTGGTCTGATCGTGTGTGTCTCCTGCAGGGTGTCATATGTGGATCAACGGGGGGATATATTTATTTATTTATTTATTTATATGTTTGCATGAAGCTGAAGCAGGACGGAGGATGGAACGGTGGGGGTCACAGTGATGGAGTACTTTTACAATGAGAGCCAAAACCCCCCTCAGGACCACCGAGACCACCTGGATCGGCACCAGGTTGTCACAGCGGAGGTCGACAGCTCCGATCCGGGTGGAGATGTCAGCCTCCGCGCGCTGACCGGCTGCGTCCTGTGCGTCCTGATCGTCTCCACCCTGCTGGGTAACACTCTGGTCTGCGCCGCCGTCATCAAATTCCGCCACCTGCGCTCCAAAGTCACCAACGCGTTCGTCATCTCTCTGGCGGTGTCCGACCTGTTCGTGGCAGTGCTGGTGATGCCTTGGAGGGCGGTGTCCGAGGTGGCTGGAGTCTGGCTCTTCGGCCGCTTCTGCGACACCTGGATCGCTTTCGACATCATGTGCTCCACTGCGTCCATCCTCAACCTGTGCATCATCAGCATGGACCGCTACTGGGCCATCTCCAGCCCCTTCAAGTACGAACGCAAGATGACGCGCAGGTTCGCCTTCCTGATGATCGGCGTCGCCTGGACACTGTCCATCCTCATCTCCTTCATCCCCGTGCAGCTGAACTGGCACCGCGCGGACAACTCCACGGCGGACAACCCGGACGACTGCAACGCCAGCCTGAACCGGACCTACGCCATCTCCTCCTCCCTGATAAGCTTCTACATCCCCGTGGTGATCATGGTGGGGACGTACACGCGTATTTTCCGCATCGCTCAAACCCAAATTAGACGGATCTCCTCTTTGGAGAGAGCTGCGGGGCAGCGTGCACAAAACCACCGCCACCGCGCTTCGGCGCACGAGGAGAGCTCGCTGAAAACATCTTTTAAACGGGAAACTAAAGTTTTAAAGACATTGTCGATCATCATGGGGGTCTTTGTGTTTTGCTGGCTGCCGTTTTTTGTCCTGAACTGCGTGGTGCCTTTCTGCGACGCAGACAAGCTCGGGCAGCCGCCGTGCGTCAGCGACACCACCTTCAGCATCTTCGTGTGGTTCGGCTGGGCCAACTCGTCTCTGAATCCAGTCATTTATGCCTTTAACGCCGACTTCAGGAAGGCTTTCTCCTCCATCCTGGGTTGTAACAAGTACTGCTCCACGTCCACGGTGGAGACGGTGGACTTCAGCAACGAGCTGGTGTCTTATCACCACGACACCACCATGCAGAAAGAGGCCGTGCCACCAGGTCTCGGCGCGCAGAGACTCATCCCGCCGCCCGCGCACACTACAGGAGAGCTGGAGCAGGACTTTGACAAAGTTTCTGTCATTTCTGATGATTCCCGGAACCACCGGAACCTGCTGCTGCCCGCCATCCTGCAGTTCGAGTGCGAGCCGGAGATCTCTTTAGACATGATGCCCTTTAACTCGCCCGATCCCGCCGATTGTTATGTTATCCCGGGTCAAATCCAGGACCAGTGAACGACATAGACCTGTAGTCTTTTAAATCATGCATGACCCATGCTGAGTTTTGACCCTTCTGAGCAGGAATTTGGTTTAACTTTTGCCCTTTGGTGTCGTTTCTATTGAGAAAAAAGTACCAAAATCAAGTCTATTAGTTTTTAGATACTAATTGTCAGTTTAAATGAAAAATTTTATTTCTTGTCCTGTTTCCGGTTCACAAATCCATCATTTAAACAGCAAAACATCGAGACCCAGAATATGAAGCTATTGTAAACTTAGGATAAAAAGTTAGAGAATTTTTATTTGGTGGTTTATTTCTCCCGTTTAATAATACACAAGTAATTTTAGAGAATTTATTTAGTGAGTTTGTGAAACTCAGATTTACCCAAATTATTTACTCTCTTTCAAATAAAGAATCTGAATCAGCTCTGTTTCATGCAAAGACAACTTAAAGATTCAAACGGTTTCAAAGTAAATCTTTGATTGGTCCAAAAGTAAATTAACATTCAAATTATTGGTGAACAGAAAGAAATGTAATTAAATAAGTTTATGGCAGCAGTACTAACATTAACAACTGCTGTCCAACAGCTTTACGTCTGCACCAGCGTGTGTCTCTCCCTGTCACCCACCACATTAATGGTGGAAATTTTAACATTCAAACAGAACAAAACATCTCAACAACATCCAGGATGTAAAGCACGTAACTCAAATTTATGGGGCAACAATCACAAAAGTTTAAAACCCTGCAGAATATGCATTTCCCATCAGCCTTTGCAGTCTCTGCACACTGTCAAGTTGAACAAATTTAACTAGATGCTGGAGTTTATCAAAGATAATATTACATTTTGACATGAAGAATATTAAAAGCTGAAGCTTGGATGCAGTTAGAGATAAAGAAATGCAGTAAATGAGAAAAATGTTGAACACGAACCTGATTTTCATGATGGGAGTAAAATTTAATCATGTCTTTTGAATGAGAATCAGTAGCTGAGAAAGTACTGCGTGCTTTCTCTGTAATCTATCACTGACAATGAACACATCAAATTAAATATTCCTCATAAACTCTGAACACAGCACCAAAAAAACGTGTTAGGACTGAAAATATGCCTGTCATCTCGTTTTGGCTCATTCAGTTACGGTGCAGAGAGGGTTAATAAATTAACTTGAATAAAATAAATTCAATCACTTGTTGCAAATAGACACAATTAATTTAAGTTGGTTCTACAATTCTTTTAATTTTGGGGGGTGGCATGGCTCAGTGGGTATAGTGGTCGTCCTCTAGCTCAAGGGTTGATCCCTGCGCATCGAGCTCATTTCGAGGTGTCCTTGAGCAAGACACCTGACCCCTAGTTGCTCCTGATGGGTTGTGGTTGAGCACTTTGCATTGCAGCATCCCCCATCTGTGTGTGTGTGTGTGTGTGTGAATGGGCGGATGTGACGTATGCAAAGCACTTTGAATAAAAGCGCTACAGACCATTTACCATTTATGAGTTCAAGTTAATTAAATCAACAAACAACCAAGCAAAAGAATTAAGTGGGATTAATGGGAAAAAGTTCTTTAGATTAACTTCAGACAAATTAACAGAGTGTGCTGGTGTTGTACTAAACATGGTTTTAAAGCCTGAACTGTCACCCCCACAACAAAGTAGAACTTGTAAGGATGGTGCTGTGGAACAAGTAACATGGACATCTTAAAGCCAATCAGTCAATGTTTTTGTATAAAGCACTTTACAACAACACTTGTTGATCAAGTGCTGCAGAGATAAAAACCAGAATGATGTGGTCATGTTTATGGGATAGAATAACCCAGGAGAGAATTTAAAGTTCAGTGTGAAATCTGACCAGATGGAAGGATCAAACTCTTTCTTTCCTCCTTTTAAACTCCAATCTTATCTGGTCTGTCTTCAGCTTCGTTATTCCCAGTAAAAGGGATGAAATGCTTTGTTATGTGTGCAGCTGTTTAGCATCATCTGTCTGGTCCTGTGGATTTGTTACATAAATCCGACCAACTGGAAGGAGTTGCTTCTTCCATCTGGATCTGTTTGGTCTCTATCCAAACATCTGCTCCATCTTCTCAGTCTGGATCTCCATGCCCTCTCTAATGGACAGGTTAACATAATCTTTGTTGTTTTAATTACCTAAATAATAGAACTCCATATTTCTGAGGGTCAGACTTTCTGTTAAAGCCTTCAGACTCACCTGTCATGCAGCTGCAGATGCAGTCGGCATGAAAGGTGGGAATGAAGAGGGTGGAATTGGAAAACTTCCCTGTGATGTGTTCCAGATCAAACCAATAATGAAATAAACTAATTTATGATATTTTAGGGGGGCTTAGGAATCTTTTAGGGTGGCTCCAGACCTTCTGGGTCACAGATGTTGAGGTGTGTTGCTCATTCCACAGAAGCACCAACACCAACTTAAAGAGAAAAACAATCCACCAAACATACATTTCCTGACTTTTTGTGCAGTTTATTATGCAGCCGTTTTCTGGTTCACTCAGTTTTTATGTTAATTTGATTTAAAGTGGTTTAACAGAAATTAGATTAACATCAACCAACCTCAAAATGGCATTCGTGATCTGAAAAGCTTTAAGAAAAAACCAGGAATAGAGTTGGAAGCACATCACCGCGAGTCGCACTTCATGCCCAAAGTTTAAAAACACAATAGGCTTTAAAAGCTGTGTGCATGAAGGATGCAGTAACATTCAGAATCAAGTTGTTTGATCTGAGTGTTGCTGCCTTTGATATGTTAAAGACAGCTAATAAATGGAAGGATGATTGGTGGCAATTACATCATTAGTTTCTGTGTCTAATTGCCTCTTCAGGTAATTGCAGGCTGCTTTGGTTTGAGCCAAATCGAATGTGAAGCTGAATCAGAAATGAGACGAGAGTAAATCTCTCAGTAAAGTTGGTGCCACAAAAACCAGACTGGGGCACCAGATGTGAGAGGAACTCATATTTATCTATAACATACTTTATATAATTGTTGTTTATTTCTAATGATTTTTATGTTAAGATGTTGGATATTTGGAGATTTGTTTTGCTAAATAAAAATCACAATAAGGACTCTTTGAATCCAGACTGCACCATATTCTGTATTGAGCTTCAAAATGTTCTGATTATGTAAAAACAATAATAAAAATTAGGGATAATATTTCTATTTTTTTTTATATTAAAACAGGATAAAAAACCTACCCTCCACTTTTTCAGGTCCACCTTCTAGTACCGGATCGTCCTTTTTTAATCCTGGTGTGATAGATGAAGCAGGTGGTGGAAACCTTCCTCAGAGGTTTTCTCCATATTAACATGACAGCATCACACAGTTGCTGCAGGTTTGTCGGCTGCATCCATGATGAGAATCTCCCGTTCCACCACATCCCAAAGCTGCTCTACTGGACTGAGATCTAGTGGCTGTGGAGGCCGTTGGAGTCCAGTGAACTCATCGTCATGTTCTAGAAAGCAGGTGGAGATGATCTGAGCTTTGTGACATGGTGCATTATCCTGCTGGAAGTAGCATCAGAAGATGCTCCACTGTGGTCATAAAGGGATGGACATGGTCAGCAACAATACTCAGGTAGGCTGTGCTGGTTAAACCAGGCCACGTTGGTACTAAGGGGCCCAAAGTGGGCCAAGAAAATCTCCCCCCACCATGACACCAGCAGCAGCCTGAAGTATTGGTCCAAGGCAGGATGGATCCATGTTTTCATGATGTTTCCAGCAGATTCTGAGTCTAACATCTGAATGTGGAGCTGAAACGGAGACTCATCAGACCAGCAACGTTTCTCCATCTTCTATTGTCCAGTGTTGGTGAGTGTGTGTGAATGGTAGCCTCAGTTTCCTGTTCTTAGCTGACAGGAGGCACCCGGTGTGTCTTCTGCTGCATCCTGGTCCAGACAACTGCTGCTCGATGGATATTTTCTCTTCTTCAGACCATTCCCTGTCAACTCTGGAGATGGCACTCAGGCCTGTTCCCAGCTGTCAGCTTGCTCCTGTCCAGGCAGATGGATGCAAACAGTGAAAACCTGCTAGCACCTGGACAGCGGCTGCAGCGGGTAAGCAGCTGATGGTATCTGGACACCTCTGCCTCTGTGGTCTGTTTGTTCACACAGGATCTCAGTTAGCTCCTGCTCACTTAGCAGGTTCCAATCCTGGAAGCTAATTGTTCAACCTGGGAAACTGCTGTTCCTCCTCTGGCCTCTTCTTTTCTAGCCGTAAAGCCCTACCCTGAAATAGTCAGGTGTTGTTCCTTGCAGTGCAAAGATTACTGCTTTAAAAATGGTTGCGGTGGATAATATGCACATGCTAGCTGGGAAGCACTCCCTGGAGAATTTGATCATATGAGGAATCTGGGAATGATGGCGTGACAGTCGCCAGATGATTCTACATTATTTCAAAAGATGTGACAAAAGATACTGGAAGTCAATCAATTATAGATCATCACAAATAATTTCCACAGAAACTGCAAAGTAGACACACATTAAAAGAGAAAGTCCTGTGTTAGAAAATATGCATCAATTGTTTTAAAAGTGTTGTAGAAAATTAGTTTTTCATACACATTCAATGGTCTTTTAGTATTTATACTGTGCATGTTTGTGCAGGCCTACATGGATTATTTTATGTATTTACTTCATATAGTTAATATATCTACTGTGTCTGGTTGTTTTATATTATAAAGACTTGTAAAGGGACTTTTGTGACACCAACAGAGACAGACTGAGTGTATCAGACTGAAATCTGCATGTCCAGACTGTATGGAGTTCAGATGTGAGTGTAAGCCCTGTTTGAAGCTTTTGTTTCATTTGTGGAAACGTGCCTGCAGCATCACAGCAGCTTCGGGGCTGAAGGTTAAAGATCAGGGAGTAAAACAGACAACAAACAAGAGATCCCTCTGACTCACACTCCACTTTCATCTCCAGAAGAAGAACAGCCGCTTTGTGTACGAGCTGCTGTCCATCCGTTCGCCTTCAGTTACCAGAGTCCGGCGCAAGAGAAGCTGGAGGATAAACCGCTTTTATTCTCTTGAGTCTCCAAGACAATAACGCTGAGAGAAAATTCTTAATAGACCTGCACTGAAAAATATTACAGTGCCTGAAAAGTGAGGTGGGTTTAGTACTGGTAGCTGCAGCAGAGAGCCGTTTAGAGCCCTCCCTCTGGAAAAATAATCTTCAGCTAATTTACACCTGAATGTCAGATCAGGTCAGAGCATGTGCACAAATCTGACAAGCTGCAAAAATAAATAAATAAAACAATTTAGTTAACTTGAGTTACTTTATTATCTGGAATGATTTGCATTTGTAAAAGCTGATGAACTCTAAATAGTTGTTGCTTTGCAGCAGGGCTGTGGTGTGAACGTGGTTTTTTACTAAACTAACATCCGACCATCAACCTCTGTTACGCTGCAGCAGCTGGATAAACACAGTGATGACTGGTAACTGGACAGATTCAGACTATAAACAAGTTAAATTATCTGTCCATGCAAAAACATAATTACTCTCGGTAAGATTTTCTGAAATAAGAAAAATATTTAGATGTTAACCAAGTCAGAAACAAGCTGTAAAACATTCATTTCAAGTTCCTTAATAAGTGAAAAAACAGATTGTTATGCTTCTTTTTGGTATTTGTTCTTTCTCACTTTGAGAGTAAATATAAAAAAAAACACAAGAATCATCTACAGGTTGGTTTTACTTAATAAAGAACTTGAAATTAGTGGGTTTTTTTTTTACATTTCTCTCACCTGTCTAAAGCCTAGATATTTGTCTTATTTCAGGAAATCTGACCCAGTGTTTGTTCCCTCATATTAAGACAGCTGCTTGTTGCAATGGGATTCGGTTCCGGGAGGTCATGAAACAAGTTTCACAGCTAAAATATTTCAAACAGAGTATCAGTGAGAGGATTTAACTTGATATGTATGTAAAATAATCCATTTTAAGATTTAGGAACTAAGAATTTAACAATGTATTTTATGTACATGTTGATTATACGCTGAAACTCTGGTGACTATTACTGATATGAGGTCAATATGGAGAGCCTTATCTTGGTTTTGTGCAATAGGCCCCCCTTGTGTTTTGTGTGTTAATACTACAGATCATTTCAAGCTAGCTTATCTACTGGGCCCTGCCTTTGCAGCCACTCATTAGGCTACAGGTGTCTGTAATGGGTTTAATTAGTGTAGAGTATAGAAGAAGCATCTGTCTGCACTAGTTTTCTCTGAGGCAAACATGATCCCAGGGTTTGGTTTAAGGTATTCTAACTTGATTTTGTAATTTGGAGAGCAAATAAATGGAGCTTTTTGTTGATTACATTTTCTATCTTACAGGGTATCTTGGATCTTTATGCTTTTTGGCATTGGCACATGTTATCCCAGTAAGTCTTCATTCCTTGAAATCTACACAAAGCAAATCAAGTATAACTTCCTCATCACAATTTCAGGCTCCACCAGTGTTTCATCTCAACTGAAGCATCATTCATACAACAGTAAATGTAATTCTGAAACTTTTTTCCCCAGACTATAGGCATGACTACGAAACATCAGTTGACGCATCAAACGTTGACTTTCAATCTCTTCCCTCTTACGTACCAAAGGGATTTGGCTTGACCTACGAGTCTAACTTGGACTACAGTGATCCTGAAGACGACTCTCATTGGATCTGGCCCTACAGCGCTTATGTGAATCCTGAGAAGACTTCTGGATTCCCTGCAAAGTCCCAACAAGAATCAACCACTGGAAGTTCAGGTTCTGAAGAATTCGGAGCATGGTATGACCCTTCTGGTCAAAGTGACTATGCAGGTGGGGCTGGTGACGAAGGATCCAGTGCCTTTGCTGGCGGCACAGAAACGGATGTTTATGCTGATGGACTGGGACCTGATGGCACAGGATCTGGTGCCTATGCTGGCGGCGAGGGACCTGGCGTCTATACTGGTGGGGTCAGTGGTGCGGGGTCCTTTGACGCTGGTGGCGTGGAAACCGGTGTCTATGCTGGCAGTGGGGGATCTGGCGGTGCGGGATCTGGTGCCCGTGCTAGTAGGGCCAGTGGCATGGAATCGGATTATGGGTATTCGCCTCAGTCTGCAGGAACTATTCAACAGTTGTCCTCCCTGGGGGACGGCTTGATGACTGCTCACCAGCTGCCGTTTGAAGCCTGGAACACTAGACTGGTACCTGATCAAGTGTTGGCACAGCCCCCAGTGCATCCATCATCCCTTGTTGTCCAGTCCCACGGTGCCTTTGAAAGGGCAAGAGACTTCCGCTCTGACATCACATACAGTCAGAATACCTTTGACTACATTCCTCTAACTGAAATGCAGAAAGAGACTCGCCCAAAAACTGGACCTAAAGGGCAGAACCTCCGTTGAGGTAAAAGGGTTTGTTTATATCTAAACTACTGAACATTTGTTGAATCTTTATTTTCCTTTACTTGTCTTGCAGAATAATTGAAAACCACCCTATCATGGAAACTCCATGTGGTGGTTTAAAATAAAACTAAGAACTTGCTACTTTTGTCATTGCTGTAAATTTCTCTGTAGATAACTCAAACATGGAGTAACCTAATGGATTTTTTTTTTTTTTTTCTCTTTTTAAAAAAAAAAAAAAAAAAAAAAAAAAAAAAAGCCAAGAATTTTCTGATTTCTAAATATTCAGTGACAAAACTAAAATTTTAACCTTAACTCTGATCCTCTTAAAGGAGTGGTTAACTGTCTGGATTTGGTCATAACCTGTAGGCTGTCAGCTGGTGTTGACCTGGTTGTTGGACCATTTAAACCCACACCACCTTGGAGAAGTTATGAATTTTTAAAAAAAAAAAAAAAAAAAAAAAAAAACACTGAAGTTAAAGTGGAGGATGCAAACAATCCAGAAATTTTTCATGAACTCAGCTCTACAATAACAAATGGGCAGGAACACACCACTTGCATGTGATGACTTCACCGACCACTTTTGAAGTAAGCTCGATGCCATCGAATCCAGCCTTTTATCAACTACATTTTTGTTTTTTAAACATGAAGTAGGACTGAATCAGCACTACTTTGTTGCCTGCTGTTCCTTCAGAATGATCTCAAACCTATTTATTCAAACATGGAAGAACAGTCAAGGCCTGGTTTAGCTTGTTTGTCTGGAACAGATTTCTCATAGAATTCAACCCTGCAACTAATGAGTGATCAGGTGAGACTGGATCTCCCTAATCTCAGAAAATATAAATGGAGATCTTTTACAAATATGATGCCCTGTTTCAACGGAAGGGTCTGATTTGGTACAGGATGAGACGGCACATAAAGCTGAGACTGGTGCCAGAATGTCCGATGTAATGTTTTGACAAACATCCTGCTTTGCCAGTTTTAATGAAATTTAACTAAACAGTAAAAACAAGCATCAAGTGTCATGCATAACATCACCAGAACATTTTCAATAGTTCAGTATTTTATCAAACTTTTGTAGCAGTGTCTTGATATATTTTAAGCCACTCTCCTGTATTGTTTTACTTTTTTGTACATATGGAAACAAAAGAAATCTTATCCAAGTACTAAAATCAATGCAAAACATCTAATAAAATTTTATAGAAAGCCAATAAGCTGTGATTTTTAGCGGTGTTTGGAAATTAATATTTTGTGATTTGGTGCTTTTTTTTTTTTTTTTTAACTAAGTAAAAACGTGGATGCAAGCATGATTCTTGTATTACTGATTATATTTGCATAGTGACTCTAGTGCACATTGGAGTCTATACTATAAGCAGGATTAACATACCCGGGATATCTCTCCATTACCTGGGTTGACTTACCCAGCCATTTGCAATCCTGAAGTCGTAGGGCTGGGCAGAACAATCCAAATATCGATATCATTGATACCAAGGCTAGTATCAGTATTGTTTGATACCAGCGTGATAAGATTGATATATTGCCAGCCCTAATTAATGGTACTACGAAGCTGGTTATCAACTCGGTAATTCAACTCAGGGTTTTTCCATCTTGATCAGTGCATGCTCACATGGGCGGCGTGGCTCAGCAAGGTAGAGCGGTCGTCTTGTAACCCGAGGGTTGCCGGTTCGATCCTCGGCCAAGTCGTGTTCATGTCGAGGTGGCCTTGGGCAAGACACCGAACCCCTAATTGCTCCTGATGGGTCGTGGTCGAGCGCCTTGCATGGCAGCTTCCACCATCAGTGTGTGAATGTATGGGTGAATGTGATGTATAATGTAAAGTGCTTTGGGTATCATTCCAGGTACAGTAAAGCGCTATATAAATACGGACCATTTACCATTTATAAAAGGATGGTGTTTGCAGCATCTGACCAGTCGCAAACATGGAAAAACCTTGTCGAGCAGCCTACTTTACCATGGTAGTGCAGATAATCCCCCCCCCCCCCCCCCAAATTGCTAAGAATTCAGTTGTGCTTTCCATAAATTCATGGTTCTACAGTTCTGCCATGTGCAACCATCATTCTTAGCCTCATTATTTCAGATGCAACCTTAGTGGAGCTAAACAGACTTGGGAACAAGTCAAGAACAAGTACAAAGACATTATTTCTTCATCAAAATGATGCATCTAAACCTAAAAACTCTTTCCCTCCTAAGTGCCCCTCTCACAATCCACGCGCTAACATGGACAGGATGTTCTAAGAATGGGCAGGACATTGTCCAAGAGAACTGACTGGTCAGGAGGTGGTGCTTTTATGCTTGTTGATCTCTTATCCAGAACATAACCTGCTTCAGAGCAGGCTATGCTCTGGATAGCCATTCAGCGTACATTATCATGGTGAGTTGCCCCAGTAACAAGTTAACCAGTGTCGTAGCATGACAAGCCCCAGGTTAACCCTAAAGTTACCTGGATAAGAGAAAATCCAGCTTTGTAGTACAGGCCTCAGCTCTGCTGCCGGAGCCACTGATGGGTTCCAGGTGTCTTTAATCAGTCTCTAAAGAGCACACGTTATATAGCAGCTTCCTTTTTGCGAGGCTGAGCTATTCTAGCTGCTTTTGAGTCGAACATGGTCCTGGGGCTCTTTTTAAGGTAGGATGTGTTAATTTATTATTCTTGTTGGAACATTATGTCCAATTTCCCAAACTTGGGGGAATCATTAGGTGAATGTGTTTTACAGAGTTTCTTGTATCTGCCTGTTCTTTGGTGTTGGCACCTGTCTTCCTGCAGGTGAGCCACAATTGTTGAAGCTCTATACTAAGCAAATACACAAATTAGAGATGCTTATATCCTGAAATGTATCTAAATTGAACATAAACAAAATTCAGTTACAAATGTCAAACTTTATTTTGTTTCCTAGATGTGTCTGACACTGAAAGTAGACCTGATTCTGGCTCCATACTTCAAGGTCCCCAGTCTTATGTTATTTGTTGTCATTTTTTCTGGAGACTTGAAACTTAATTCAGTGATCTTAGTTATCTCTAAAGATATTTACATAACATCAAATAACTGCAATTTTCTGTTTATAGAACATGGAGAGCCTAACATAACTTCCTCAAGCAAAACTATATCGTCCATCTTGGCAAACCTCGAGAGTGAGGAGTCACCAACTGGAAATCAATCGGCATCCAGCCCTGAAGCTTCCAGTCGAGATGCAGGGCCCCCACCTACACATGAACCAGACAGGATGGATGCAAATTCTGATTCCAACTCAAACTCAACCACCGATGCTGCTATAGCGCCACCTAGGTCATTTTTTGATGGCTCTCTGATGGGCTTGGGGAAGAAAATTATTGATCTTTCTATGCAGCCAAAGTCGGTTCCAAGTGCTGGAAGTTCAGGTGCAGCATCATCCAGTCCCTGGCATAGACCATTTTTTCTTGAGGCTACATACACTCCTTATGGTCATGGTGGCAGTGACCAAGATAAATTTCCTTTGTATGGCGAAGGGGGCTATGGTCAAGGCGGACTTCCTGGCTATGGTCATGGGGTTGAAAGCCATGGGGGTGGCGGATATCCTAGCTATGGCCATGGGGCCAGTGGATATCCTGGCTATGGCCAGGGGGGTGGCAGAGATCCTAGCTACGGGCACAAGGCCAGTGCCCAAGAGGGGCATCCTAGCTACAGCCTTGGGGGCAGCGGCCATGGGGACAGTGGGCATCCTGGCTATGGCCTCGGGGGCAGCGGCCATGGTGGACACTCTGGCTATGGCCTGGGGCACAAAGGCCATGGGGGCAGTGGCCAAGGTGAGCGTCCTGGCAGTGACCAAAGCAGACACTCTGGCTATGGCCTCGGGGGCAGCGGCCATAGGGATGGTGGGTATCCTAGCCACAGCCTAGGGGACAGCAGCCATGGCGGACCTTCTGGCTATGGCCTTCTGGGCAGCGGGCATCCAGGCAGTGACCAAAGCAGATCCTCTGGCTATGGCCTCGGAGGCAAAGGCCACTGGGGAAGTGGCCAAGGTGGGCATCCTAGCAGTGACCAAAGCCGACCCTCTGGCTATGGCCTTGGGGGCAGCGGCAAAGGAGACGGTGGGTATCCTGGCCACAGCCTAGGGGGCAGCGGCCAAGGTGGGCATCCTGATGGTGACCAAGGCAGATCTTCTGGGGCACAAGAAGGCCTTAGGGGCAGTGGCGACAGTGGCCATTATGACAGTGGCTACGGGGGCAGCTATCCTGGCAGACATTCTGACCACAGGAGCAGTGGCCAAGGTGGACCCTCAGGTTATGGCCACTGGGGTAGAGGTTCATCTCTTTTTCCTGGAGGGATAACTTTAGAATTGGTGGTCCTGGGAAATGAGTTGACTAGGTTTCGTCAAATGCCATTAACAGATGCCTGGCGGACTGCTGAGGTCCCCAAAGATATGATTTCAAAACTGCCTTTTAACCCCTTATCTCATACTGTCCTCTTCAATGGTGGCTACCTTCGAGAAAGGGACTTCCGGTCAGATTCTAAATATGCTCAAAATGCTTATAACCACATTCATGCACCTGAACTGCAACTGGAGAGCCACCCAAATGTTGAGCCTCAAGTTCAGAGGAAGTTCTGAGGTGAGCAGGCTTGAGCCTGAACTGTTTAGCTTTGTTAATTTGCTTTTTATCCTCAATCTTTGTCTTTGTCTTGCAGAATAAACTTGGCATTTTGGCACCAGTCAATTTCTGTGATTTTATTTATTTTTATTTATTTATTTTTTAAATAAAAGTGAACATAAATACTACTTGTCCTGACATTACAAATTCAGTGATGCAACTTTATGGTGGATACTTATTCAAAATTCAAGCAACAATTTGTTGGGCTTTTTCCATTTCAGAGGTGAGGCAGCTGGAGAAATGGCTGGAATTCCTCAACTTCAGAAGCAAAGATTTGTTTTGAACTTTAACTAGCTTGGTGATCTTGCTTTTCAACAGTTTATGGACAACCCAACAATGTTACAGGCTGATATTTTGTAAATACATCATGTTGATTACATGAGTTGAGGTTTTAAGATAATGAAGGTATAATTATGATATGTAAAGCAGATAAGTCCATTAAGCTTGATGAAACCACTTGGTGAATTACAAAGGTTCCTTAAGATTAAGGCCTGGATGACTCTAAATTCTTAAATTCAGTCAGACTGATGTTGTCTTTGGGGTTGAACACCTCAGGAAGACACTGTCCCGCTATATAATAACTCTGGATGTTAGCTTGGCTACCAGTACTACAGTTAAGAACAGGACATGTCCATTGACTCAACCTTTCTAGGACAACCTACCTTCAAATTAGATACATCTTGTCTCAGGGTGAAATCCAACCCATGCATTGCCTTTTTATTCTGTCCCAAACATGTTCTGCAAAGCCTCCATAAGAAAATTTAGTGACCAAGCCCCACTGGACCTTAAAATCTTAGAGTCCCAGATTTTCTCAGTTTCACTCTCAGACTGCAGGTTTACTGGTGGTTCCTAGAAGTTCTAAAAGTAGAATAGGAGGCAGAACCTTCAGTTATCAGGCCCCTCTCTGTGGAGCCAGCTCCCAGTTTGGCTTGAGATATCAGGCGCTCTCTCTACCTTCAGATCATCTTCCAATTTTTCTTATAGTAGGTCTGGCTTGGTGACCCTGCTCCATCCCTTTAGTCCTGTTGCTGCAAGCCGAGGCTGCAGGGGATGTCCCATGATGCGCTGGGCTCCTCTGTGCTCTTTACTCCCCATGTAGAAATATCTGACATTGTTTAATTTGTTTCTCTACTTTCTCAGCAGGTATCCCTGGATTAGAGTTATGCTGCTTGTTGACCCCTTTTCCTGTCCTCTCAACCTCCAACCAGTCCAGGAAGATGGCTGTCCTTCCCGGTTCAGGTGAAGGTTTTCCTTCCTGGTTCTGGTTCTGACCAAGGTTTTCCTTCCTGGTTCTAGTTCTGATGGAGGGTTTCCTTCCTGGTTCTGGTTCTGATGGAGGTTTTCCTTTCTGATTCTGTAGAGGTTTTCCTTCCTTTTTCTGGTCCTGATGAAGGAATGCCGTTCTGGTTCTGACAGAGGTTTTCCTTCCTGGTTCTGGTCCTGATGGATGTTTTCCTTCCTGGTTCTGGTTCTGACAGAGGTTTTCCTTCCTGGTTCTGGTCCTGATCGAGGTTTTCCTTCCTGGTTCTGGTTCTGACAGAGGTTTTCCTTCCTGGTTCTGGTCCTGATCGAGGTTTTCCTTCCTAGTTTTGGTTCTGAGGTAGGTTTTTCTTCCTGGTTCCTGTCCTGAGGGAGGTTTTCCTCTCCGTCTCCTCGTGCAGCTCAGGATGGAAACTGCATCAAGAGGAAAATTTGATGCCATCCATTAATTGCTATAGCTAGAAAAATTTTATGTTTTTTTATGACCACATTAACTGGGACTGATGTGGATTATATAAAATAATGGATGTTTAAATTGGATTTTAATTAATTACAATGAATTGGATTAAACTGAATTGTGTCTGTAAGACTGTCTTAAGATGAATAAATAAAAAAGCTGAATGAAACATGCCCGGACGCATGACACCAAAACCCCTTATTTGATAAAGAGGTCAGTTCTTCCTGGGCAGCCGTTCTTGGGGATTTCATTTGTTTAGTTTTGTGTGTGTGTGTGTGTGTGTGTGTGTGTGTGTGTGTGTCAAATTTTGGCATTACCTGAATTTACTGGGACAACCACTCCTTCGTAAGTTGTCTTGAATCTTAATAATAATCTAATATCAATGATGTTTCTCTTTGTAGAATAATAGACTTAAAAAAATGATCTTCTAGATGGGAGCTTGAGCTGTAAGTCTTTTTCTTTTAAAATATGTATCATTACTTCATCTTCTCTTTTTTTCTCCTTTCCTTTACTGGATAATCTTTAGGGGATTTTTGTGTTTTAAATATTTCTACTTCTAAATGACATTGTAATATTTCTAATACTTTACAGCAGACCCAGTTACCTGTACTTTAAGCTGCTGACTTCCATCCAGTTTCTTTAGTGTTAGCTGTAGTTGCAGCAGCTGGTCATATTTAGTGGTTGTTAAAATTTTCCATCACATCTGTATTATCCTCTTGTCATTTACAGAATCCAGTATATAAAGAGTTAAAGAGCAGAACAAGTCAGAGATGTGGACATTGTCTGGCAGCATGAAGGTGGAGCAACGTTTGTGTGATTGTGATCCTTGAAAAGATGCTTAAGCTGCCAATAATCACATTCAAGTTTGCTCATACTGGATGGTTTAACTGGGCGATCATTACAACACCAACCAATCAGAGGCGGTAAGAGCCTCTCAGAGAAAATCAGCTCTTCAGTCCGACTCAAAAGCTAACAAAGAAATGATTTTACTTCTCAGATGTTAAAAAAGATGTACATGCTGGTACAACAAAAAAACACAGAAGATCTTCATTTCTGACAGATGTTTCACTTCATAATGGTGTTGCCAGGCAACACAAATGTTTGTTTTTACCTGTGTTTGGCGAATCTGAAGCGATTGTGTTTTCATACTTTTTAAATACCGTCCTGAAAACAACCTAGTCATCTTCATGTCATTTCACTGGTGACGGATTTCATTAGTCTGTGTTTGTTTGGTTCTGATCCAAACGTAGCAGCAACTTCTGCATCCAAAGTGCCAGAATGTACCCTGAAATCAGAACAGGGTCTGGCTGCAGAGCTCCACCGTGGAGTCGGCTCCGGTGCAGCCTCCACAGGCTTCTCAGGTCACCTCCACCACAGAAGAGGAAGAAAGAAACTTTACCTCGCCCGCCCCTCCCCCACCAAACGCCACCTGGGAGGCAAGTAGACAAAGAAGAACAGATTGAACACGTAAGATTCTGCAGCAGTGGTGGGTTCTTCTACAGCTTAAAATGTGGCTTTTCTATGCTTGTCAGCGAAGTACCTGTCGTGTAAAAGCAAGTAAGGTTAGCGTTTGTTCCAGGGTGTTACAGCTGGTTGCAGCTGTGTTTGCTCGGAGCTGGTTACAGAAACGCATGAGCTCCCAAACGAGTTTGTGTTTAGCTTGAACTTGTAGCAGAGTTAGTATAGTTTTATCTCTTAGGCTTTTTATGTTTTCCATTTACCAAACATTCAGTTTGTTCTCCAGAGTGGCTTTGGTTTTTTAAAGTTTACTGTAAACTTAAGGTTTTTTTTACCCACAGGTCGCTCAGTATCCATCAACATGCAGGCCTGGACTGAAATAAGCTGTTTTCACAGCTAAGCAGCCTGCACAGATCTTGTTGGGATGTTCTATTTTGTCTCAGCTGATATGTAGTTTAAACTATGTGCCATGACCAACAGCTATTCTTTTATAGATGTATCCATCTGTTTTGGAAAATCTGCAATTAAAAATGTTCAACCTGCTGCAGCTTCTGTCCACTGTGTCCAAAGTTCAAACCAACCGAGCCGCCCAGGCTCCAGCAGCACCTCCATGTAATAAACGCAATCCGCTTTAAAGGTAATTATTTTCATCAAGAATTGTTTTGTGTGTGCCTGTGTGTGTTCTGCTAGCTATTTTTACTTGTGTTTAGGTGTAGTCTATTGTTTTTTACTTTGTTCTAAACACAGCTTTATTTCCAGTTTTAGAAAACGTTGTCAGTCACTGAATCCTGGAAAATGGAAAGAGGTGACTGGTTTACAAATACAGGTAAAAAATTACAGCAAGCTTTATTTGAATTCAACAGAAGTGTGAAAAGCACACTGATCTACTGACTCCTTTCTTAAATGCTAGGATTTTCCAGAACAACCGTATGAGAAGGACTGTGGCATCTTTATGCTCATGGTCAGACACATTACCTGTCATGTAAATCCCAGTGGACAGAGTCCTCCAAACCCCGTGCATCAGTGTTCAAACTGAAGATGATGATGCTGGATGACATCACCAAGGTCTGTAATGTGTGTTTATGGCCCAGATTAACTACACTAAATATATCTGATTTGATTATTTTTGTTTCCCTGCATGAACCAGGAGCAGCTGCAGGTGGAGTTGCCTAATCTGCCTTTTATCACTTCAAGAACATATCGAGGATAAAAGGACTAGAAAAACTTGTCCATGCATTTATCTTTAGTAGACTGGACTACTGTAAGATCTCTCGGGGGTTATAAACACCATCTGCTGATTTGTTGGTGCATTTTATTTTGAAAAATCTTTGATGCAGTTCCGGAATGCCATTTATTTTGAAAATGTTTTGTTTCTTCCTGCTCTATGGTGGAGGTGACCTGAGAGTGGATCCTGACTCCACATCACCCTCCACAGAGTGACTCCACAATGGAGCTCTGCAGCCAAACTGTCTTGGGAAATTACGGAAAAATACTGTTTTTGTGACAAAAATCCACAATCACATCATGGCACAGCTCGAGGTTACTAAAGTTCACAAAACAAGCAGTAAAAGATCCTAAACAAAAAAAAAACTATTTTATGCATTGTGTAATCATATTTTTCTTTTCTGTGCATGCAGTTACGAAGCGACAAATCAAATAATCCCTCCTCCTGCTTGTCCTTCATCATTCTCCTCCTCTTACTCTGTCTTCTGATGCCTCAGGCTTCATTATCTTGTAGGTGATCAGGTACTCGGGATAAGCCTGTGGGCATTCACAGACAATCAGTAAAAAAAAGAAGACTTATATAATACCATCCTGTAGGGCAGGGGTGCCCAAGTCCGGTCCTCGAGATCTACCATCCTGCAACTTTTAGATGCAACCCTTCTCCAACACACCTGAATCAAATGACTGGCTCGTTACAGGCCTCTGCAGAGCTGAATGACATGCAGATGACATCTGATTGAAGTGTATTGGAGAAGGGTTGCATCTAAAAATTGCAGGATGGTAGATCTCGAGGACCGAACTTGGGCACCCCTGCTGTAGGGTGTCCAGATACTATCTACATACCCAACATGTGTTTGCACTTGAAAAGAACGATAGACATAGGAGTGAAGTTAAAAATAAAACTGGATTATGTTGACCTCCTATCAGTAAAACAGATTGTTTTAAAATACTACTGTTTAATTATAAAGTTTAGGTTTAGGAGTAAAATACATCTGAGATGATCCAGAAAAGATTTTTCTGTCTCCAGAGTTTGTATACACATGATGAAGCTGCTTTGTTTTATGCTCCATATATGTGGAACAAACTCCCAGAAAACCTTTTTGTGGAATTGAATTAGCTGGAAACATTTGCCTTAAATTAATAGCAATTACATTTTCTGTGATACAGTATTCATGCTTTATTGCTTGTATTGTTTTGGTTTGTCCGACCACCACATTGTACATGAACCTGCATAAGTCAAATGATTGAATAGCAGCAATAATCAAGTTTTCGTCTTCATGAAAAACTGCTGCAAACTCTAAACCAGGGGTGTCCAAAGTCAGAACTCGAGGGTCGCTGTCCTGCAGGTTTTGAATGTTTCCTGCTGCAGCACCTGAATCAGGTTAATGGGTCAGCATGCTTGAGGAGAACTTGACAGCAAGCTGTTGAGGAGACTCATTTGATTTGAATCAAGTGTGTTGGAGGAAGTAAACATTCAAAACCTGCTGGACTGTCGCCTCGAGGACCAAAGCTGGACACCCCTCTTCTAAACAGTGTTGTTTTGCTTTAAAAAGGTGAACTTGGTTTACGGAAACAGTTTCTTGGCTCATCTAACCCTAAATTCTGGAAGCACAACACCAACTCAGCATTCATCTGTGATGTGAACGTAACCAGAGGAGAACACGTTACAGTCTATAGTCCTTCATAGAGCTGGAAAATAACGCTATTGGTCAATCTTTATGTAAACAGTTTTTTCTAAATAACCAACCAATGAAAAAACCTCTTGACTACATCTGGTTCGTCCATTTAAAGCACCTCCACCTTGCTGCACACAGCAGAGCTGAAGGTGTGAATATCATCTGATTTAATAAAATTTAACAAAGTGATATTGTTACGAAACATTTCCATCTGTGGACACATCAGCTTTCCACCTCTAACAACAAACGTGTCCTTTCAGGATCTATCAGAATCTTTTCTGTTTAAGGTTTCTTCATCTCTGATTCTGTTGCATGATGCCTCCAGCTCCTCTTCATCACTCCAGTCCTGCTGCTCTTCAGCTATCAGCTTTAAAAACTCCCTCCGCATATAATTTCACACAATCTTAACATTGCTGATTGCTTGAGTGGACACCTCTTTATGCCACACTGTCAAGCAGCACTTCTGAGCAGCGTCGGCTTCGGCATGAGACCGTTACCCGTCTGGCTGTGCTCTCCACATCTACAATGAGTCTGTCATCTCGCTGTTTGCAGTCCTTCGGCATGTTTGATCAGCTTGCAGGATAAAACTTGTTTGTATTTGTGATTCTTGTGAAAGATTAAATCTTAAAACTTGCCAGCGCCCCCTAGTACTAAATTGTGATGGATAACTACCCTTCAGGTGATTTACGGAAGTTTTCCAGGCATTTCTATCCCGTCCAGGATTTTTACAATCCAGCCACTAAATGTCGTTTTATTCAGAGATTATTATCTGGTAAATCCACAATGATCCATGATAACAGCATTATTTATCACATTTCACCATAAAAACATCACCATCACTACTATGTTGCTAAGAGACCTCTATTTAGACCTGGACATGATGATGAAGCCACTTCCTGTCAGACTTTCCACCAATCAGAGAGCTTAGATTGACGGTAACGTCCAATCAGGAGCAGCCAAAGATCAACCAGTGAGCAGAAAGTTCTATGTGTGTGAAAAGAAGAAAAATAATGCTCCTCTATGGCTGGAATAAAGCCAAGAAGACGTTTCTGATGCACGGTGGCGCCACAAAGCAGCTGAGCTGGAGTTGGTTTAGTGAGGATAGCAGGTAAATAGTAGCAGGAATAACTGGAAATGAGGAAAAAGTGGAAACATGGAAATAGTTTCTGTTGTGTGTTTGTTTCAATAAGAATATTTTTTCTCCTGACGACTCTTCCAGTGTGTCCACAGTCTTGATCCTCTCTGATTGTACTCTGCATCTAAACAACATACAGCCTTTTCATTAGGTTGATTTTTTAACTTCATGACCATCTTCCCGTGTATGTTTTTAATCCTGTTTGGTCAACTCCAACAGCTTAGACCTGCTAACAACCTAAGACTCTATGACATATGCTGCGGGCCTCTTGACGAGAAAGAGATTATGATCTCAATGGGTTCTTATCTGGTTAAATAAAGATTATCAGGACATAAGTGACAAATTGTGAAAGTCTGTGGATCTGCTTTGTTCCTACTCCTTCCCCAGCATGCTGCTGCCAAGTTCATAGTGTCCATTTCTTCAAACCCAAGTACTTTCTTACCTTCCTATTATAAAATTATAAAGAACTAGGCCACTTCTGTCCATGCAGACGATCAAGCCTCTCAGTCGGTTTTGACCACATGAAGAGACAGAAGATATTGAGTCAAAATACAAATAACTGTGATAAATTTTTTCAGATGTACCAAAACTGACTCCAAAACTATGTCAAACCATTGAAAATCAGGACCAAAACAACTTTTAAAATCAGCTAAAGAACAGGGTTAAACTATCCTGAAACAAATCTAAACACCCACCGATCCAAACCCAAGTAAAACCAAGTTAGAACAGTCCCAATAGCACAATCAGTTCCGCAAAAACAAGTTAAAACCAGTCAGAAACCAGCCCTGAAACAGTCCAACATCATGTCTGTGTGAGAAAAATCATGTATGTTATCATTTTTTACTAAGTACTTCGCAGCATTCTTTGTGCATGTGTGCTGGCTTATGTTTGGGAACCAAGGTCGAGCTGTGGATAAGAAGAAAAGAAAGAAAGAAGACCACTGCATCCTTTTAGTGAAAAATGCTGTAACCTGAGATTTGTGTAATTCTGGGAAGGACTTTGTGAACCTCCCTTTATGATGTCCTGTGATGTGTGAAATAATTTGCGCATACTCCTTTGCAAAGTAAAATTGTACACGTTGAATAAAGCTCTGTGTCTTTCTTGTGTTGAAGGTTTAGCTTTGCAGTATTTGGTGTTGGGAAGGATTTTCCTAACAGTCTGAAACGTTTTAAAATCAGACTAGAATCTGTCTCAAAAATGATCCTAAAAGGATGTTCAGCAACAAAACACTGATCTCAGCATTTTCTGCACTTTCTCATTCATAGCTGTCGTTCTGAACAGATCAGGTTTTACCTCCTTTTCCACGGACTGGAACTCCTCGTCATCAGCTGAGGTCGATCAAGATTGTCTCGCTGTTGGCTGTGTTTAGCGTCAGATGGGGATTCACACCTGACACATCAACACACACAGGAAGAAAATGGTGCTACATTCATCAATAAACCTTTTTTCATCTGAACTGATAGTTTGTGATCTCAAACTTAACATGGACATTGAAAACAAAGATTTTATATAAAGCATATGAATCAGTTTCAGCTTGGTTTAAGACGATCTGATTGGACAGATTGCTACTGTTTTTTTACTCGTTATGTGTGTGCCAACAAATTAATTTAGTCCTTTACAACTGAAGACATCATCGATGTGTTGTTGGTGTTATTTAACAGAGTTTAATAAAATCAGGCTGCTGCAGAACAAAGAGGAGTGTGTGTTTTAGTGTATTATTACATGTGATGAAGTGTGTGTCCTCACTCTGCGGCCCACTGATGAGCCTCTCCACTCCTTTGATGATCTTGTGTATGTAGGCGTTGATGCCGATCTCCTTCAGCTCACGGTGACCCATCTCCACCAGCACGTCCAGAGAGATCTGCACACACACAAACACACGCATTTTCCATTCCTTCTTTTCCTTCAGGACATCCTTTCACATAAAAACCAGTGTAAATACCAAACCTCAACTCTGAGTCTCAGATCAGATAAAATGTCCTCACAAGATCTGAAACTAAGTTTTCAGTCCCAGGCCCTCCCTCATGGAACTCAAGCTTTTCTTACATTCATTCCTCTAATTCAGAGATGTCAAACATATGGCCCGAGGACCAAAAACCAGCCCACCAAAGGGTCCATTCTGGCTTGTGGAATGAATCTGGTGAAAATGACAAATATATTAATTACATCCATAATTTGTCCACTTGATGTTGCTTTGTTTTTTCATGTTAAAATACAAAACATTTCCAAGCTGTAGGATAAATTTCATATCGTTTTACTTAGCCTTTAATGCCGTAAGTATCATATTTGATGCAGAGACCTTGGCTTAAAACCTTGTTGCACACTAGGGATAGATAGGTTTACTGATCTGAATCGGTGGTTGGAGACAGAAGACTGCGATGCAACTGCACCGGTAGCTTCAGTTAGCTTCGGATAGACCTGCGGGGTCAGCTCCATTAGCCAACAGGAGTATGCAGAGCTGTGTGTGGCCCTTCTGAGCGGCCTCATGCAGCAGAGTGAATGCCTTCTTATAGGTGCCGTTGACGCAGGCGTTGTACTTCATGAGGAGAGCTGCAAGACAGGAAACAAGAAGACAAAATCTGTCTTTAAATTTTTAAATCCTCAATTTACAAATCTCATCAACCCATATTTTATGGTGTTGAAATTGAGACATTTTACTATTTCATGGAAAATATGAGTTGACAGTGAATCTGATGGCAGCAACACGTCTGTGAAAAGTAGTTCCAGGGTGATGTTCGGCATGGTGTAAAAAGTAGTTCCAGGGTGACCTTCAGCACGGTGTAAAAAGTAGTTTCAGGGTGATGTTCGGCATGGTGTAAAAAGTAGTTCCAGGGTGACCTTCAGCACGGTGTAAAAAGTAGTTCCAGGGTGATGTTCGGCATGGTGTAAAAAGTAGTTCCAGGGTGACCTTCAGCACGGTGTAAAAAGTAGTTCCAGGGTGATGTTCGGCATGGTGTAAAAAGTAGTTACAGGGTGATGTTCAGCACGGTGTAAAAAGTAGTTTCAGGGTGATGTTCGGCATGGTGTAAAAAGTAGTTCCAGGGTGACCTTCAGCACGGTGTAAAAAGTAGTTCCAGGGTGATGTTCGGCATGGTGTAAAAAGTAGTTCCAGGGTGATGTTCAGCACGCTGTAAAAAGTAGTTCCAGGGTGATGTTCGGCACGGTGTAAAAAGTAGTTCCAGAATGATGTTCGGCATGGTGTAAAAAGTAGTTCCAGGGTGATGTTCAGCTTGGTGTAAAAAGTAGTTCCAGGGTGATGTTCAGCATGGTGTAAAAAGTAGTTCCAGGGTGATGTTCAGCACGGTGTAAAAAGTAGTTCCTGGGTGATGTTCAGCTTGGTGTAAAAAGTAGTTCCAGGGTGATGTTCGGCTTGGTGTAAAAAGTAGTTCCAGGGTGATGTTCGGCATGGTGTAAAAAGTAGTTCCAGGGTGATGTTTGGCATGGTGTAAAAGGTAGTTCCAGGGTGATGTTCAGCATGGTGTAAAAAGTAGTTCCAGGGTGATGTTCAGCTTGGTGTAAAAAGTAGTTCCAGGGTGATGTTCGGCACGGTGTAAAAAGTAGTTCCAGGGTGATGTTCGGCTTGGTGTAAAAAGTAGTTCCAGGGTGATGTTCGGCATGGTGTAAAAAGTAGTTCCAGGGTGATGTTCGGCATGGTGTAAAAAGTAGTTCCAGGGTGATGTTCGGCATGGTGTAAAAAGTAGTTCCAGGGTGATGTTCGGCATGGTGTAAAAAGTAGTTCCAGGGTGATGTTCAGCTTGGTGTAAAAAGTAGTTCCAGGGTGATGTTCAGCACGGTGTAAAAAGTAGTTCCAGAATGATGTTCGGCATGGTGTAAAAAGTAGTTCCAGCGTGATGTTCAGCACGGTGTAAAAAGTAGTTCCAGAATGATGTTCGGCATGGTGTAAAAAGTAGTTCCAGGGTGATGTTCAGCTTGGTGTAAAAAGTAGTTCCAGGGTGATGTTCAGCTTGGTGTAAAAAGTAGTTCCAGGGTGGTGTTCAGCATGGTGTAAAAAGTAGTTCCAGGGTGGTGTTCAGCATGGTGTAGCATCTCTTCTTCTAACATGTCTGGAAACGTCTGGGAAGTGAGGAGACCAGTTGCTGGAGTTTTAGGAGAGGAATGTTGTCTCATTCTGGTCTGATGCAGGATTCTAGCTGCTCTACAGTCCTGGACCTTGGTTGCTGGATTTCTGCTTCCATGATGCTCCAGATGTTGTGTACTGGTGAAAGGTCTGGACTGCAGGCAGGCAGTTCAGCAGCCGGACTCTTCTCCTGTGAAGCCATGCTGCTGTGATGGATGCAGGATGTGGTTTAGCATCGTCTTGCTGAAATCTGCAAGGTCTTCCCTGAAAGAGACGTTGTCTGGATGGGAGCAGATGTTGCTCTAAACCTCCATGTACTTTTCAGCATTGATGGAGCTTCACAGATGTGGAAGCTGCCCACGCCATAGGCACTAATGCAGCCCCATCCCATCAGAGATGCAGCTTTTCACCTGTCCACTGATAACAAGCTGGATGCTCCCTCTCCTCTTTAGTCTGCAGGACTATAATATCAGGACTGCAGGACTTTAATATCATTCTCATTAATGATTATTTAACAGTTATTTTTATACTGGTACTAAATTATAATGATTGTAATCAGTTCCTGTTTGTGATTTTTATGCTGTGAGAAAACTTACTTCTTCTTGTATTTTCAAGTTGTGTATGTGTGTATATGTTCTTTAAATTATCACGATATTTGGAACTCAGCCATGAGCTAGCTTTAGTACAGACCGACACCTTTGAAAAACGACAAAAGGAGCATGTGTCAGGTGTCTTGCTGCAAGAATCAACCACTTCCACCAGCTCGGATGATCCCAGCAATGTGACGAGACTGGCAGCAACCACAGTGACCACAGGTGCAGGTGTCCCACCTTCCCCTCTGACTCCGGAGACATCGTCTCCAGCTGGATTAAACTCTGTCTGACTCATCCATACAAACTGCAGATACTCATAATTACATTTTTATTGACAGCATTTTACATGTTGCGTTTTTGTCTGTTGCACATATTTCCTGATGTTTTACGATTTTGATTAAGTTGCACAGAATTTAACAGGATCAGTTTGGCTGAGCTGTAGCAGCCTTTGTAACGAACAAACATGTGAAGTACTTGTGCAGGTTGGTTTCTTAGCATCAGCTCCTGTAGAAATGTAGATGTAGACATTTGTCAATTGGCAGGAACATAATAAAAGCATTACTTTTTGTGCAGAGTGTCAGTGTTGATCATAGCTCATAATATATCTGCTTATGTACTTTGACTAACTGAGCTCTGCCTCAGACAGCCTGTGATTTCATTATAAACTGTGATTGGTTTTTTTATTTAGTAATGGTAGTAGGTCAAAAATAGTAGTAGTGGAAGCATAGGAAAATACATTTTTATATAGTTATCTATACCTAATCTGCTTTGATGTGGGCCAGTTATTGAACTTTTAAACTGAAATTTTTTCCTCTAAAGCGACGGTCTCTAGCCGTAGGACTGCTGCAACACACCTGATTCAGTTTAAATGGTTCTCTGACAAGCTCTGCACAAGTCTGCTAAAGAGCCATTAATTTGAGTCAGGTGTGTTGAAGCAGGAAAAGATTGAATGTCTGCAGGACAGTGGGACTTGAGGACCGGAGTTGGGGATTCCTGCTCTAAAGTCAAAGTTCACTGGATATACAGTATATAGGGCCCGCCCACAACAATCAACTGCCCAATCTGTGGCCATGTCTTGGAGTCTGGACTTTGCTCACCACATCCAGCGTGGAAGCCCCGTCAGGCATGTTAGTGCTGTTCCTTACTCACCCCATAAGAGGCAGCATGGTGCAGAGGAATCAGACCTCCTTTATCCTGAGAGTTGAGCTCAGCTCGTGCTGCAGCTCATACTCTGCCACCTCCAGGTTGTTGTAGCCCACTGTAACACACACACACACACATTAATGACAGAATTCTGTTCACACACTGCTCCCAGTTTTGGTTTTAATAAACTGATAAATTTAGATTTGAAGTATCTAAGACCTCAGTATGTTCTAATTTACCTCTTACACATTGTTAATAACACACTACATATTTCTTTGTTTCAAATCTTATCACCATCATCACTTTGTGCTCAACACATCATGGATGCATATTGATGTTAAATGTCCCACCTCTACATTAGGATTAACATTTCTGAGGAATAGTAGGAGTGTTGTTGATTAAGAGCTACATGTTGTTGCTTTTGGTCTTAGCTTAGAACAGAAAGCTGAATGACTACAGCCAGAGCAAAGACATCTCCCTGGAGACCTGCAACTGTGCTTTAACCCCATTGATTTTCACTGAGTCCAGATTCAGTGACAGAGCAGGAGATGAGACAAGAGTCAACACTGGACCGACCTTTACTGGCTGGAGAGAGCTCAGAAAAGAGAAAGGTGCAAGATGGATGCCGAATTAGCCGTCGTTAGGGGGCACCAGTGTGTGAAAACCTGCTAAAGTTTAAGCTGGTTTAAACTTGGGCTGCTGTCATCCAGTGCATCCCTGTCAGCTCGGAAAAAGAAGGAAATTTTAGATGGCTGTTTTCCAAGGATCCTTCCAAATGTGACAGCCTTTGTTGCACCTCTGTTACATAAAAGCCCTTTAAATGCAGCCTGAGTTGATTTGAAGTTAATTTGGGATACAGCTGAAGTTCAGCCATTTTCACTGAGGCAGTCTGTTGCATTCATACTGTTATCAGTAACTGTTATTATCTCACAAAACTAGCGTGCACAATTCTAAAAACAGTTACAGAAGACAAACAACTTTGGTTATTTTAAGATGGAAATTAATCACCAGAAACACATGAGGGAATCAGTTTTCCTCTTAGCACAGCATTTTTTCACCAATGACTTCCTGACGTTTTCTGGAAACTGTTTCCAGAGGTCCAGACCCAAGTTGCAGCCTTCCCTCAGACTGTGGGTAAAAAAAAATCCACTCACATAGTTTTTATGAAGAAATTATCCACCCTGCTTTCACGCTTTCACACATTTGTATGGCACATGGGTACTGATGTCCAACACGCTTCATTTACACGATGCATCTAAGGGCACAAAGTTCGGACACTCTTTCTATTTAAAACGTTGACTAAAATTTGCACTGATGTCGCTGTCTAGTTTGAGGTTTAATGTCAGGTTTATTTTTTTTATTTATATTTTCATATATACAAAAAATCTTGTAAAGTACATTTTATATAGGTAGACATTTTAATCATTTATTATTCTTATATATTGTGAGTTTTGGTTTTGGTTTTGGTTTTTGTTTTTGTTTTTTTGTTTTTTTTGTTTTGTTTTTTTTGTTTGTTTGTTTGTTTGTTTTGTTTTTTTGCATGGCCAAATTGTCAATATGTTAAAAATTTTATTATATTTTGCATGGCAGTTAATTGTAGCCTGGTTAGTTTTTGCTGTGCCACAAAGTTTTTGGTTATAGAAAATCCAAAATAGTGGGGAAATGGAGCCACCTTATGGAATGATTATAATGAAAACAAAAGCCAAATAAAATTATAACCAATCTCTGGGACTAATTCACACAAACAGTGTATATATTGGTGGGGCGTGTAAGTTTGAATTATTTAGATCCTAATCTTACCTTCTAATTGTTACCAGTGATTATTTTCTTTATAAAAATGAATTACCCCTGACTGAATTTAAAAATAAACAAAAAAAAACCCAAGATCCAATCAGGCTCTTTGAAAGGAAAAGCTCCTCAAGATCCAGCTCCCTTCAAAGAGCCATAAATCCCATCTTTTGTCAGGACACATCAACCAGACATCAAACAACAATGGGTCATGGTTGTCTGGCAGATGGTTCAGCCAGATCCAGAGCGGCTCGACAGTCGGTGTTCCCGATGGTCGGCTCTGCACCTTGCTGCAACAGGACTACAAAAACACAAACAAGAGACACCCTGCAGCTCATTATCATCTAACCACACACCAAGAAGTTTTCCATGTTTTCATCTGTTTGGCCGTGTAAAGCTGGCCTGAAGCAGCACATAGTTCCAGGTATCAGGAACTGAGCTGAGTATTTCTCCAATCCAAAGATTAAATCTAGGTTGGACTGCATGATCAATGCTGCCACACCGCTCAACTGTTTTTTAAGGCATCTAGAGCTGAAATACTCAGGCAACGTCTCACATCCTTGTTACACAACAGTAACCATTTTGGTTTATCTGACTGCTACTTCATTCGCTTGAAGTATGTGAGTCTGCAAAAGTTATGTGAGTGAATACATGAAATATGCCAGCATGACCTCATTTTCATTCAGCCACAGTGAACCCAGTTCCACCTGCAGCTGCTTGATCGTTTAAGATGTTTCTGTACCTACACAGACGTCAGTCTTCCCCTTCAAAGCCGCCTCGTGAAGAGGAGTGTAGTTCCAGTTGTCTCTGGCATTTGCATCTGCACCAAAGTGAAGTAACAATCGCACCACCTACAGAAACACAAGACCCAACGATGCTGCAAACCTCTCTAAAGAAGCTAGAACAGTTAAGCAACCTGTGTGAACAGCCTGTAGCACCTCAGCATGGTAGAAGGAACAGGCATTCTGCAGCGATATCAGGCCTATATCATCCCTGGCATGAACATTGGCTCCGTTCTGGAGGACATACACCACGTCTTTACGACCAAAACCTGGAGACACAGGGAGATTTAACATCATTCATCAGGCCTATAGTTATTATTCATGTACCGTCTGAGCCTGCAGACATCTTTGTGTTTCATCCTGATAAATTATTCAGTAAGTTTACAGTAGCAGAGTGAATCAGAAGCTAACGAGGCTTAGATGAAGTGGATTGTTGCTCTGCAGATGTGAGTTTATTAAAAACAGATTCCCAAAAACATGAAGATCTGCTCTACTCCTCAGAGGGATCACCATGTTTTCTCTTCACCACATCTTACTAGAAGAACTACTAGATGATTTATTTATTTTTTTAGATTGAATTGAAATCAGATTCTTCCTATTACCTTTGGCTGTTTGCGGTCCAGATGGCCCAGAGGAAGAAACTGTTTATATGTCAGGTGGTGTGAGACGTGATGGATCTGCAACGGCGGGCGGCGGGCAGCCGGTCAAACAGGTGGTGAGCAGGATGTGAGGGCTCTCTTGTGATGGTGTCCTTTGGTTTTTCTGAGACAGAAGGATTTGGAGATAATAACCCTCTGCAGAACCTTTCTCTTCTCAGGAGTGGAGCCAGCATACCACACATCCAGGCAGTGTGTGAGCATGCTTCCCATCAAGCAGTGGTAAAGACCAGCAGCAGCTTCTGATCCAGGTTGTTCTTCTTCATGACTCAGAGGAAGTGCTGCCACTGCTGGGCCTTCCTGTCTGTGTTTCCTCAAGTCCACCATCAGTTCTTTAGTTTTTTGGACATTCAGTACCAGGTTGTTATCTGCCATGTACACTCTCTCATCATCATCGGTGACGAGACCAACTAAGGCGGAATCATACACATACTTAAAGAATTTAGTGACTTGGATAAAGTGATTCCCTGTCTGAGGCCACCATCCTGGATCCACAGTTCAAATAGGTTGGCTTTAGCATGATAGTAATGCTCAGGCTGCTGCTGAAAGGCTGACATGGGAGAGGGCCCACCTTATTGATGGGTCAACTGAAGATGTGCCTCTAAAGAATGCAGTCATTTCTACAAGTTAAGAAAGCAGTTAGGTCAACCAACCACAAGTTGTGGGCTGTGCTGGACGGCCACATAGACTCCACAGTGTACCTCTCAGAACTACCATGGAGCTCCAGAAGTAGGCATAACGAGAACTGCTGAATCAGTTTGGTTCATTTCCTTTGTCTGTCCCATAGATATTCAAAATAGCAAAAGCAGATCCCCTGAAGTATTAGGCGTTACATAGGGCTCTACATCCTGCACTGTAGAAACTTACGTGCAAGAGTCTGTGCATCCCAGCATTATCCATTCAATAAAAGACTTTTTTTTCTAATACTGTGGAGCTGGTGAGCCAGAGGAGAAGCAAACTGAAACCCCCCACAGTAGGAAAAATATGGTTTCTAACATTGTCACCATGATCACTTGCAAAGCAGGAACAATCTCTTGTCATCTAGAGTTACTCTTTGGTTTAATCTGGAATGTGTTTTAGAGTGTAGGTAATTGTCTGCATTTATTAAGGAAAAACGCAAAAATAGTCTTTTTACATCCTAGAGGCCTACAATTTTCATTTGAAAAAAAATGTGAGTTCTGTTCATTTTCCTTTCAAAGAATCATGGGGAAGCCAAAGCTGATCTTTTAGGGGCTCTGGCTCTGCAGCCACTGATTGGATCTAGGTGTGTTTAATAAGTTTAATTAGTGCAGTGCACCTGTATAAGAGCAGTCTCTGCTTGCAGTAATTGAGTTGCACTTCTAAGGGGAAACATGGGGCTGAAGCTTTCTGGAAGGTCAGTTGTTGATGTTTGGAGTCAATCTGAGTGGTTGCTGCAGAATTTGGGGTATTTATCTGATGATCTGTCTTTCAGGATTCCCTGGATTTTCCTGCTTTTTGGCCTGGCTGCTGGTTTTCCTTCAGATTCTCCTTCTGAAGTTGAGCCAAGAGGATTCAGCTCTGAGTCTGCTCCTGAGGATGTTTCCCCAAGGACCTGGTTTATGCCCCTGAAGGACAAAACTGTCAACTTCCCTGTGCCACCCAAGTCAGGAATATCCTCTTCTGGTGGCACCAGCTCAAGGGTCTTTGCTACTGGTGGCAGTACTGGGTCTAAATTCTTCTCTGCTGGTGGTGCTGGGTCTGGCGTCTTCTCCGCTGGTGGTGGTGGCGGGTCTGGCGTCTTCTCCGCTGGTGGTGGTGCTGGGTCTGGCGTCCTCGTCTCCGCTGGCGGTGGTGGGTCTGGGACATTCTCTGCACTAGGGGTTTTCCAGGAGCTGTTGGGACTGGGGAGGAACTTGATGAGTATTCGTCCACTGAGCCTTGGTCAGGCCTGGAGCAATAATCTCCACGTGGCCTTTGGCAGTGTTGCGAAACGTCCTCGGTATCCTTCCTCCTACGTCATCCTCTCCAACAGCGCCTACCAACGAGAAAGGGATGGCCGTACTAATTCCAAATACATCAAGGATACTTCTGGCCACGTTCCTCTATCTGAAAGCCACTCAGGACAAATGGGTGGAACTGGATCTAAAGGGCACCAGGTCCAGAGAGGTAAGTTGAGCTCAGTTATGGCCCTCTTCAACATGGTCTTCAGCCTCACTCACCACATTTCTTCTTCCTGTAGGTTGAACGTCGGCCAGAAAAAGTGAAATTGAATGAATAAAGCTTTCCTGGGTGTATGTCTGTGCTTCACTTTTCTTAACTATACAGGGAATTTTGTACCCTGTAGTGCCCGAGCACTATCTGCAAGCCCCTTGATACCACCTCCCACCCTACAAATACAGACCTTACCCCTGACTCACCTCCCCACTATGTCAGATGGGATAAAAGGACAAGTCAAAGAGGCACAAGTTACAAAGTCTGTAGCATAGCATCTCTGATCACATGGTTAACCTTGAAGCAGATGGTCTACAGCAGCAGAAGACACACCGGGTGCCTCCTGCCAGCTAAGAACAGGAAACTGAGGCTACAATTCACACACACTCACCAATGCTGGACAATAGAAGATGGAGAAACGTTGCTGGTCTTAGTCTCCATTTCAGCTCCACATTCAAATGCTAGGCTCATAATTTGGTGGACTCAACATGAAAACAAGGCTCCATGCTGCCTTGGATCAACAATTCAGGCTGCTGGTGGTGTAATGGTGGTGGGGGGGGGGGTATTCTTCTTAGTACCAACATGCTGTGGTTTTAAACACCACAGCTTTAACGCATATCTTAAATAATCCCCAGTAAATAGACTTAACTGGAAGATCGAGTTGACCCAGTCCAAATAAATACTTCACTTTAATACAGACTAAGTACTTGAGTTACTTGCAAAATAAAAACTATTTAACAAAACTAAACTCAGTTTTTATTTTGGCTGAACATTTTCATTTTTGTTAATCTGAAATGTTTCACTAACAGAGCCCTTTTCTCTCAGACTACATGTTTACTGGTGGTTTATAGAGGTCCTAAAAGTAGAGACACAAAACCATCATCTGTCGGAACCAGCCCTGAGTTCTGCTTCAGGAAGCAGACACCCTCTCTACCTTTAAATCAGACTTCAGAATTTCCTTTCTGATAAATCTTATAGTAGGTCTGGCTTGGTGACGCTCATCCAACCCTATAGTTCTGCTGCTATAGGCCAAGGCTGCTGGGGAACGTCCTATGATGCATTGAGCTCTTCTCTGCTCTCTTTAAAGTCTATTTATGCTCGAAGCAGAAGGTGGATATGCAGACAAACACTTTCATTCGTTTCCTGCGTCGTTTATGCACACAAGTTGGTCTGTTTTCGGGGGCCTTATGGGTCTGTTGCTTGACGCAGCAAACGAAGCTGTGGGGGCAGTGTTAAGTAGTATAGCTAACATGTGACCAGCAAAAGCAACAAACCAGAGAAGAAGAAGAGGATCATAAAGGAGGAGAAGAAGAAAACGAGGACAACTGTAGAGATGGCAGGAGCTTTTGAAGAAAGGCTGTTTGAGCATGTTGGGTGGTTGCAAACAACTTTATAGTGGTGTATTACCGTCACCAACTCTGAGCTTGACTCTGAGCTCAGCACTGATCACTAGTGGATGAATTCACTTAACAACCATGGGAAGGTAAAAGCATGGAAGTATGAGAATGGTTACCTATGGCAATGATTGAAACAGACGTACCTATTACATACTTAAAGAGCATAAATGGGCCTTTATTCTGTAGAAATATCTAACATTGTTGTTATAATTAATTTGAGTTTCTTTTTTTCTTTCTCAGCTTTTTCTTCCCCTGGCTTAAAGTTATTATGGTGCTTGTTGGCCGCCCTTTCCTGTCCTCTCCTTCCCAACTGGTTTCTGGTTCTGGAAGTTTTCCTTCCTGTTAAAAAGGAGTTTTTTCCTCTCTACTGTCTCCTCGTGGAATTCAGAAGATTCTATACAATCCGTTAGCTTCCTTAGCTATATAATTATTTTTTATTAACTGGTTAATATCAGTGCACTTATTATAAATTGGATTAATGTGATTCATATAATGGATTTGTTTTCATCGGATTTTAAATGGGTAACAATGGATTGGACTGTCTGCAAAAGTACCTTGAGATGACTTTCTTGTGAACTGACTCTGTATAAATAAAGCTGAATTGAAGTTTTGTATTGGTTGAGCTGTATCAATTGTATCCCACAGAAGGTTGTCACAAATCTTAGTCTAATGGTTTGTGTCCTGTATGGGACACATTTTACATTACTTGTTTACTTTTTTCTTAAGGTAGAGATGCTCATTTATATAATCAATAACTAGAGACCATATTTACACTTTGGGATACCTTCAGCCTAAGTCTGCTGGAGGATGACCACCTTTCTTTAAATCATTGTGGAGCATTGCTCTGCTGCAGCATTGCATGGAGCAAATGCTGCAGTAAAACACCCTTGTGTTTCCTGGATGAAACCTTTCAAAGCTGCTAATATCCAAAGGTTACGCGATACAGGTAGTTGTAAATGAAATGTTTTTAAACCATAAAAAGGAGTTGTAAAGTCAGACACACTTATATTTTTATCCACCTGAACACAGATGAAAAATGTCTCAAGTTGCATAATAACGGGATTATAAAAGCAGGCTGAGATTTAAAGGTTGAATGAACATGTTTAAAGCACATTATGAGTCATGAAATATTTAAATGAAACAGGAACAGACTGTGATGGGGCAATGGAGGTGGAGAAAAAAACAGAAATAATCAAGTATCATACGAGAGGAAACCATCACACCTCCTCCAAGGGAAATGTTACAAAAATAAAATGATAAATCCGTCTAACAACAACAGAATGCCTCCACGAACTCACTGTGGACTCCTTGTGACACCCTGCAGCGCTGTTACAGAGCTCTAAATAAAGTCTGGCGGGCTCCAGTCCTCCATCCCGTCCCCCACCACCTCCAGAGCTGGGATTAGGAGGAGTCCTATATGCTCAATGTGGGTTTGTTACCAGATGTTAGTGGGTCTAAAGAAAACATAATAAAACAAATATATAATAGCTTGACAACAATTTGTTGATTCATCTAAAAGCAACAAATTTGTGAAATAAACGCACCATAGCTGGTTTTCTGCTGCATTCAGGGCAACTTGTGTCAAGCTCTTTAATAAGTTTATCTGTTTCATTTTAACACTCTAGAAATGATAAGTTTGTTTTTCTTTCACCACATTTCAGAGTCAAATTGTTTCGTCTTTTCGTTTGTAGCCCAACATCTCGCCACTGAGATCAACCCAGAGACATCATCTGATTTAGCTCCAGAAATGAGTCATGTGGACCAGATGGATCATCCTGGGGCAGCCCCTCATTTTTCACTTAATTTAAACATATAAGAATTTCTTCAGGACACCACTCTCAGTTCTACAGTTCTATCTACAGTTCAGCTGCTGTCGATATGTATCATGCCGAAGGCAACACAAAGCGCTTTACATAATTAAAAAAATCAAGCATGTTTCAATTCATGCATATTAAAAATAAAACAAGCCTTTGCACACATCAGAATAGAATTATAACAATAAAAAAAACACCCATTAAAATATTTCACACAGTCGCACGCACACACATGTATACACGCACACACACACTATTTATATACATAGAGAGAGAGAGAGACACTATATATATATATATAGAATAGAATAGAATAGAATAGAATAGAATAGAATAGAAATACTTTATTAATCCCTTTGGAGAGTCCTCAGGGAAATTTGGGTACCAGCAGCAATACAACACCAACAGTAAAGCAGGACAAGCACAAGACACAATATAAACAGGTACAAAGCAAAATAGAGGCAACAAGGTGCAAGAAAAGCACAAATAGAATGCAATAAATAACAATAAGATTAGTTAAATAAAACCATATAAACAAGCATTGCACACAGTAGAGATGGTACAGATTCCCAGTTCACTATTGCACGTTAAGTTATAGCAACTGTTTGTATGGGTTATTGTGCATGTGTTGTATCAGGTGGACTGCACACCTCCTTCTCCCCCTCCTGCCTAATGCAGAGTTGTACAGTTATTTATATATATATATATATATATATATAGAGAGAGAGAGAGAGAGAGAGAGAGAGAGTCCTGATACTTTACTTGTCCTCCACTCGTCCAGTTTCTGCACACCATGCTGAGACATGTCTAGTTTTAACAACTCTTGTTGCTGCAGAAATGCTATTTTCTGTTAAACCCTGTTCCCTGTTCTGCGTTTTAGATATGCATGAGACAAAACAACAACAAAACAAACCTAAATGTCCCATTTTAAAACAGGTTGTTTGCTAAGTTGTGTTGACAGGGCGGGGGTTCATCCCTTAAGTTTTCTCTTTGAATGATTCATAACTCAGAGTTAAGTGACTTTTAAAAAGAGATTCAGGTACAATAACTACAAACGAGGGACAAACAGAAAATGTCCAAAGGAAAAAAAACATGACCTCCAGAAGGATGAAGAATTATTGATCAAGGTCACTTTTAAAGACGAACGTCTGGTTGGAAAATAAGATATTTTAACGTTTAGTATCCAAATAAATATCAGGTTTGTTTAATGCGTCTCATAGGAGGAATTCTCAAGGTAGGAACCTTGTATCTGGAGCTCTGTGTTGCAGGGGAACAAAACAACAGTCGGGTCGATTAGCTAGCAGCTAACGGAGAAGCTGAACGATGGAAAATCATTGGCATCGAGCAAAGAAAGCATGTAAGGAGATGCAGAAACTACTGGATCTGGGTTCAGAACTGTCAGCTATTATTAAAAACTGGAAGGATGGTGGGAAACGTCGTCTTCCAGGAAGAAATGTGGTCAGAAAAACATCCTGAATGATGCTGATCGGTGATCACTTCAACGTTTGTTAAAATCAGATGGAAAGTAATAACATTTCTAAAACATGAACATTTTAGACTTAAATACTCCCATTTCCATCGCAGGTGGAACATTTTTTAGTGTGCTGATGATATTTACATTTCCTCTCAAAATTCTCACCTGTTGTAAATAGTTGTTATAACTAACTGATATTAAATGGGTGGAATTTGTGTGTTTACAGTGTCTGACTGCTGTATTGGTGAAAGATAAGCATCCTGAACACTGGAAACGCTCCTGGATACACATTCATGTCCTGTACATGAAATGTGCTATACAAATAAACTGCCTTGCCTTACATCTCTGAGTTGCTGACCAGGCATTGCAGGGATGCTCCAGAGCTGGAACCCTAAACCGGAAAACCGCAGGTGGCTCGGTTTGGTGTCCCCCAAACTGCCAGCAGCCACACCAGAACTGGAGGAGAAAGACCTTGGTAAGTCTCAGACATTGTAGTATCCCTTTGCAGTTGTTGCTCGCCCCAGAGCTCAACCTGGTTTGTCTTGATGTGCATTTAAAGGAAGTCCACAGTACTCTGAGCTGAGGATCATGCAGCCTCCAAGCTTTAACCTTCCCTCTGTCCTTCAGGGCTACGTGTTAAATCCTTTAAAGTTTCGTCGCTTTAAAGAGACATTGTGTAAGAATTACTTCCATCTAACATTGAAATCGTGTATCACATTTAAACATTTCATGCATGCTAGCATCTTACTTTCTCAAACATGTATTGCAACAGTATCCGCCGTGCCTCAAAAATCTTTAACACTGATGAAAGCACGTCAGCCGATAGTTCATGGAGTTTCACCCAGGAGAAGAGGATCGTGATTTCATAAATATTGCAAACTGCATCTCATCTAACTGTGAGTTATAGTTCCTTTGTGTTTAAAAAAAAAATGGTTCGCACAGGGACGGATCTCGACAAGGAAACTGGCCTCGACACAGCACCGGCTTTTAGTCCAAGTAAAACCAGCGTATAATCCTTCCCACCGGCTTTTAGTCCCAGTAAAACCAGCTTATAAGCCTTCCCATCGGCTTTTTGTCCCAGTAAAACCAGCTTATAATCATTCCCACCGGCATTTTGTCCCAGTAAAACCAGCTTATAATCATTCCCACCGGTTTTTTGTCCCAGTAAAACCAGCTTATAATCATTCCCACCGGCATTTTGTCCCAGTAAAACCAGCTTATAAGCCTTCCCATCGGCTTTTTGTCCCAGTAAAACCAGCTTATAAGCCTTCCCATCGGCTTTTTGTCCCAGTAAAACCAGCTTATAATCATTCCCACCGGCATTTTGTCCCAGTAAAACCAGCTTATAAGCCTTCCCATCGGCATTTTGTCCCAGTAAAACCAGCTTATAATCATTCCCACCGGCTTTTAGTCCCAGTAAAACCAGCTTATAATCATTCCCACCGGCTTTTTGTCCCAGTAAAACCAGCTTATAATCATTCCCACCGGCTTTTTGTCCCAGTCCACTTCTGTACCGAGGCTGCTGTGTTTTAGCAGAAATTACTGTTGTATTGCCCATGGTAACCATGGTAACGAGCAACACTGTCTAACAAAACCTATTGAAAAAAGTTTCTTTAGGCTCATTTTGGCAGCAGCATTGACTTACTTGTCGAGGCGAAAGCTGCAACCTCAGCATCCCTTTTAAAATCTTTCTCCTTCTTGAGCTCCTCCTGCCTGGGGAAGGCAACCGCCTTGCTTTACCTCTTTGTATTTGTTCTTTTTGTATGGTCTGGTCACGCTGCATTTTAAGTCCTCTTTTTCACTTTCTTGCCGATGGTGAGATGGCTCTTGTGCTGCTGCTGCGTATGCATGTTTTCAGATGTGTTTAAAGCCCACTGACGGAGACTTTCCTTGATATAACCATCCAAACAAAGCTGTTTGCGCTCTTAATCACACTATTTGTTTTAAAGAGCAATGATCTTGCTGAAGTTGTCCTATAATTGTCTGTTTTCATTCCTTTCTCAAGGCATTCCACAATTTCACACTTTTCATTAGCAGAAAATCTTTTTCCTCAGACTGCATGGAAACTGGGACTTGAAACTCAACATAGTTTTCCCTTTAATAAAGCTCACCTGGAAGCTAATGATCAAACCTGTGTGAGATTGTTATCAGATGTCTACATAGACAGAAAAACTAAAACCCGAAGGTTTTCTTAACTGAAATCCTCCTGCACAATCGTCTGGAAAACAGTATAAACTGCTTCATTCTTGAAAACGAGCATCGCTATATGACACAGTCTCGGTTTAAAACTCACATTAAAACTGACATTTCGTCCACGTGTGTTGCAGATGTCCAGCAGCTGGTGATTAAAGAGGAGGATCCCTGGAGTTTGAACCAGCAGAACCCAGAAACCCGACACATAAAAGAGGAAAAGGAAGAACTCTGGCCCGGTGGGCAGGAGGAGACTGATATCAGCAGGTTCTCATTCACTGCCGTTACTGTGAAGAGTGAAGTTGATGAAGAGCAACCTCGGTCCTCACAGCTTCATCAGATCAAAACTGAAGACAGCAGAGAGACAGAACCTCCAACCAGCATGAAACTAGAACCTGATGAAGAGGACTGGGGAGGACCAGAATCAGACAGGAAGTCAGATCCAAGTAGTTATTTACAACAAAATATCAATGAGAAGGTTTGTGAGAATGAAGTCAGTATTGATGATAGTCAATCTGATGATGACTGGCGAGACCCTTTGTCAGATTCTGGACCTGAAACTGACGACCCTGATTGGACCGAGTCCAGAGATCCAGAGTTAGCTGTAAATACAGACGCCACCAAAAAAGTCCTTACAGGAGGAAAAGCATTCAACTGTGGCCTCTGTGGTAAAACCTTTACACGTCTGCAAGGTCTGAAGATGCACTCGCTCATCCACACGGAGGAGAAACCGTTCGCTTGCAGTTTATGTTCTCAAACATTTAAGCATCGCTCAACTATGCAGAGACACATGAAAATCCACACGGGGGTGAAACCTTTCAGCTGCGAAGTTTGCAGTAAAACATTCAGCCAACAGGCCATCCTGCAGAGACACAAAAGGCTCCACACCGGAGAGAAACCCTTCACCTGCTCTCTCTGTGGCAAAACCTTTCTGCAAAAGACGCACTTGAAGAGGCACACGAGAACTCACACAGGAGAGAAACCGTTCCGCTGCAGCGTTTGTGCCAAAGGATTTAAGGAGATGACACATTTAAAGAGACACACCGAAGTCCACACGAGACAGAAAGCTTTTCAGTGTCACGAATGTGGGAAGACTTATAATCGACAGGGAAACCTGCAGAAACATGCGAGAGTTCACTCTAGAGATGCAGCATTTGGTTCTGCTCTTTGGGGTGAGGATTTAGTTCGGCAGTTCCAGGGCTGGTTCGGAGACTGTCTCTAACCTCAGACCAGTTCCCAGCCATATAAACGGGTTATAACAGAATGGATAAATCTGCAGATGTTCTTAGTGGACTGGTGGAGGCTCACATGAAAAGTAGCTGATGCTGTAAGAACCACAGGCCAGATGCATAAAGCACCTTAAGTCTTTTTTCTTAAATGTCACACTAATAATTTCATTTATTCTCCATTGAGAGTCTTACTTAACCCTTAATACTCAAGATGACATGATGATGAAGCCACTTCCTGTCAGACTTTCCACCAATCAGAGAGCTTAGATTGACGGTAACGTCCAATCAGGAGCAGCCAAAGATCAACCAGTGAGCAGAAAGTTCTATGTGTGTGTGTGAAAAGAAGAAAAATAATGCTCCTCTATGGCTGGAATAAAGCCAAGAAGACGTTTCTGATGCACGGTGGCGCCACAAAGCAGCTGAGCTGGAGTTGGTTTAGTGAGGATAGCAGGTAAATAGTAGCAGGAATAACTGGAAATGAGGAAAAGGTGAAGCATGGAAATAGTTTCTGTTGTGTGTTTGTTTCAATGCCGATATTTTTTCTCCTGAAAGCCAAATGCAGAAAAATGAAAAAAGGTTTTGGTAAAGTTATCAAGGCAAGTTTATTTGTATAGCACAATTCAATGACAAATAGCATTATAAAATCTGAATAGATATTTTTAAAATCTCATTTCAGAGACATTTAATTTATTTTTAATAAATTATTATTAGAAAAACTGAACAAAATCTCTTAAAATTCAGTAAAATGTCATTTTAAAAATGTTAATACTGAAAAAAAAACGCTCTTCTGTACATAATATGGTATATTTGTATTTTTTTTTTCAATCAATCAATGCATTTAAATTCCACCATCTGTATCTATTTACTCGTTTTCAAAGAAGTCTGCAATAAAAGTGCAATGATCACTCATCCTGAATCTATTGTCTTTAAATATGTTTACTTACATGCTGATTGTTTTTAATTAAACAGAAAATGTAAAAATTCTTATATTAATTTTTCTTATATATTTGAAGATCAAGAACTTTACTTTAACCGTGGAAATATTTATGCAGAAAAGAAAGTTTTATTAGGTAAAAGATGGGGAACAGATCCGTCGGTTGGGTTCATGTTTCAAGTGGGACCAAAATAATTGTCGGACTGAGTAGCTTGTAGGGATGTTGTTGTTTTCGAGTCTACGGAAGAGTTTTATTGTTCAAATTGATGTCAGATAACCATTTACTACTGTTTTTAGGAGCTAAATCACGACAAATGGAGGAAAGGAGAAGCTGTAGAAAAAAACGAGCAGAAAACAAGGAAAAACATCGACGTGGCCTTTCCCAGGAGGGAGTCTTCTGATGAGTGACACCGAGGATGTTTTCTGCTGGACGGGTAATTTAAGCCACATAGTAGTACTAATCAGGTGTACTATGATAGTACACCTGATTAGTTTTTTGGTAGCGTTAGAAAACAGCCAGGAACAGTAACAAACCCTAAAAACCATTTCTCCCCGACTCTATCTGACCGTTAGTTGAACAGTAATGTTTATATTTCTGAAACAAACTAGAATTTTTATTTATTTTTATATATAATATATGTATATGTATTTTGTATGTTTATCATACAGTACGTTTGCACGTAAGGAACTTCTAAAAATTTTAATTAGATGTTCTTTTACAGAGTATTTATTTTCAGTCTATGTTACTAGAACCTCGAAATGGGCCAGTAAACATTTATTTCTACTGCTTCATGTCTTATTGTGTTTTCTATTTTTCTATGTAGTGTTTAGTGACCGCTCAGTAGTGTTTTTGAGTTTGACTCGGGGCACGATTTGACAACATAGTTCAGTTTTAGGCAGATTAAACTGTTTTGAGGGGAGAGTTTGGTTTTCTAGAAGAGTCTGCGGTTTTGTGAATGTAGCTTGAAAGCTGGGTTTTGTGTTCACAGTTTGAAGAAAAGGAGAGAAGCTTTCGAGAAATGTGTCTTAGCAATCGTGAAAAACTGTGAAGACTTGTTACTGGAGCTCGTTGCCATGGAAACAGAAGCAAGGCAGGTTAATTTGCATTCAAACTACAAGACAGCTTAAAATGCTTCACATAAAACATTAAAGCTGGGTGCAGAGGAAGCATTTCAAATTACTTAGAAAACAAACTTTTAACATTTTTAAACAAATACAAAAAGCTAAAATAAAATAAGATCAAATAAAAGAAATAAAAGCTCCATTGTTAGTTCCAGCAGACCTGCAGTTTTCTGTGAATTTGTTCCACATGTGAGGAGCATAAAAACGCTGCCGCTCCATGTTTAGTTCTGACTGAATTCTGGAAATTATGGTTCAAGGGGTTGAGCTTCTACATGTATTTTTAATTTAACAAAACAAAAAACAGGTGGGCCAAGAATAGCAACAAATACCTAAGAAGAGTTTTAAAGATGAATAAATATATCCGCAGATGAGCTGAGATTTCTAGTGAGTTGTTCCACCTTGTCATGTGTTGCCATGTTTACATTTGTGCCATTCTTTTCAGACTGAGTCTACGCCCTGAGATTTAAAGAAAGCAAAGAAACATCTGTGAGATTCAAACAGGGATTGTGATGGAAAGAATCTCAAGCAGAGCAGTGATGCCTGAAAAGAGGATCCTTCAACCAGATGACCCCAGAGGACTCGATTTGATGCCCCCCATACCTGCAGCATCCGCTCCAGAGCTGGAGCAGACATCAGACTGTAAAGATCCCAGTAAGCCACACTCACCTGTTTCTCTATTTGTGGCATCTGATTCTACCTGTGATTTAACTGAATGGAGGATACAATAAAACTGTGGTTTGCAGTATAAAAACAGGTAAATCATTAGTAGTCTTTCATATCATAGGCAATTCTATACAAAACTGGGTTTCAGAATCATAAGAAAACAGCGTTCTTTGCTCTGAGATGTCACTGAAGATGAAAATAAAATGATAAATACTCACTGAGTAATCACTGATACTCCCCACAGCTGCAGAGTAATCAGAGTATTTCTGCAGATGACAGGACTCAGAGTTGCATCGTCTTCAACCCCACAAACATTACGATAAGCAGACTGTCATGAAAGCACCTCATGTCAGCACCTTTCAGGCACATTAACATTTCATGTCTTCGCCTGCAGCGTTAGCATTTAATCACACACATCTGCCTTTGATGTATTTTGCTTTTAGTTCTGTCAAGATTTGTCACATCCTGAGAAATGTGTGCATCTCTGCTACTTTTCCACCAAACTTTATTAAACTCCAGCTGCACCCTGTTAACACAAGAAGACTTTTTGTTATCTGATGTTTGGATTTTCGACCGGAAACTCTTTGCATTTGCTTACATGTCTTGTATTTAGAACTGGAATTAGTTAACAAACAGTGACAGCAGAAAACTTCACTGCTTAATCTTCCACTTGAACAAAGGCAGGTCTTTAAGAACAACAAAAAAGAAGTCTGGCTGCCTTTTTATTGAGTCTTTTCAGACTACAATGATCTGGATGACTGCGAATCAACACCAACATCATCTAACAGGTCGTGCATTTGCTAGTGTGGACAATATACATGAGCTTTTTTTTTTTTTTACTAACAGAACTTTGTAGAAATAACACAGATCAACAGTGACCAAGCCTTTTCTCATCTACACATCATTCTCTTCTCTGGATGTCTTCTCTAAATCAGGGGTGCTGTGCAGATGTTGGATAGACAGGTTTACTTTTTAGGAGCCATGAATGTGGTGAAGGGAAACATGAAGGGAAACCTCTCTAGCCAGGTGGTTGACGAGTGATGGAAAGGGTTTATATACAGAGACGATATAGGATATAGAAAAGTGTTGATGAGGAGGCCAGGCAGGGGCCCTAACCAGGAAAAGGAAGGTGCAAATGAGAATTTTTTAAGGCCTAGATTTTAGTAAATTATAAGCTGCTTATTAGAACTTAAGGTTTTTAAATTCGGGAAAGCAAACGTTTGAAATATTTTAATGTTTTTGAGAGTAACATATTGAAGTGCATTATATGCTGCATTCCCAGACACTTGGGATATCTGAAGTTTACCTCTAATCAAATATCAAGATATATAGAGGCCATGATTGGACAGTTGCTTAACAGGAAAGGGGGGTCATAGAGAAGTGTGACCTGCAGGAACGGAGCCCAGGCCGGATTCGTCCAGGGCCAGCAGCATCGAGGAGCTGTAGTCTCTGAATACGAGGTAGCTGCTCAACCAGCCAGAAACATCCAGGGTATTTTTGGTTTGTTTTAGTATAAAGAAGTCTCTCATATTAGTAGTTTGGTCAACAAGACTTTTTTTTTTCCACAAATCTTCTCCGGGACATCCTCCTGGTGCAGCTCGAACACGCGGTGAGTTTGATGGAAGCTGCTTTTTGGTGACACTGCTCCTCATTTGTAAGCAAAACCAGAAATATGTGCAGCTTTCTACATGTTTCCAAAGTGCAGAATTTCTTTTAATTTTTCAAACAACTTTGTGGTTTCTGTCAGCTTCTCAGCCACTGCTGAAACGTTGACTCCATCAGTTCAGGTAACTACACATAGACGGGGGCCTGCACAGGTCAAAATTCATTCAACTCTCACCTCGCTTTTCTTGTTCATTTGGTTCAGGCTCTGAAAAACTCTTAAACTGCTGGAGATTACTAATCACAGCCACATACAGAATGAGCGTATTTCACCATATCCTACAATTTACTGTTGATTCCAGTTTCATTGTCAAATCCCTCAGTTTTGTCAGAATTTTCCACATCACGGACATTTAAGGTTTACGAAGCTCCTGTACTGTTACTCTGTTTAGATTATTTTAGATTTTATTGACTATACTTTTCTTTCTATCTTGTTTGGACAACATTTACTTCTAGTTCAGATGAACTAAACTCGGTTGTGTTTCCTCCACATTTATGGTTTTAGTTGTTTTAGAAAATGTACATCAGCTTTTGTTTTAAAATGACAGAGCTGGCATGAATTCAAATAAACCCATAGTTGATTATTATGTTTTTCAGTGTTACCAGAAGATGTTCAGCAGTTGGTGGTGATTAAAGAAGAGGTTCCCTGGAGCTCCAGTCTGAACCAGCCGGACCCAGAACCTCTACACATAAAAAAGGAAGAGGAGGAGCTTTGGCTCAGTCAGGAGGACGAGCAGCTTGATGGACAGAAGGAGACTGATATCACTGCTGTTATTGTTAAGAGTGAAGATGATGAAGAGAAACTTCAGTCCTCACAGCTGCATCAAACTAAATCTGAGAGAGAGGCCGAGCCTCCAACCAGCAGCTCAGATAAACAGATTAAAACAGAACCAGATAGTAACTTCCAGCCAAATACTGATGAGAAAGCTTTAGAGTTTATAAAAACTGAAGTCGGTATTGATGGAAACTGTGATAATGATAATATCTGGCAGGAACCTTTATCGAATTCTGGACCTGAGACAGAAGACAAAGACACCAGTTGGAAGGACACAACACACGAGTCAGGTGTAACCAGCAATGAGGGATGTAAAACTTCCAGAAAGTCCTTCCGCTGTGCGGACTGTGGAAAGCAGTATCTTTATAAGCAGTCTCTGCAGAGACACATAAAACATAACTCGGGTAAAAGTTCTCCCAGATGTTTGATTAATGAGAGCGTGAAGCAAAATCTAACCCAGTCAGAAAAAGCGCTGAGCTGCTATATGTGTGGTAAACTTTTCACCCGAAAGACAGATCTGAAGATGCACGTCAGAGTCCACACAGGCGAGAAACCATATGGCTGTGAGGTCTGTGGTAAAAGATTTAGACAAGGGGCACATCTTAAGACTCATATGATTGTCCACACAGGAGAACAGCCGTTTGGTTGTGACGTTTGTGGACAAAAGTTTAAACGAAAGACAAATCTTAAGGGACACATGAGGGTCCACACCGGCGAGAAGCCATTTGGCTGTGAGGTTTGTGGAAAAAGATTTAAGCATGAGACTAATCTGAAGGGACATATGAGAGTGCACACCGGTGAGAAACCTTTCGGCTGTGATGTATGTGGAAAAAAATTTAAACAAGAGACAACTCTTAAGGGACACATGAGAGTCCACACAGGAGAGAAGCCATTTGGTTGTGAAGTTTGTGGCAGTAGATTTAAACAAAAGATAAATCTTAAAACTCACATGATCACTCACACAAAAGAAAAGCCATTTAGTTGTGACTTTTGTGGACAAAGATTTAACCGTCAGACAAACCTCAAGAAGCATGAGGGAATCCACACGGGAAAGAAGCCTTTGAGTTGTGATGTATGTGGACTGAGTTTTAACTGGAACACAAATCTCAAGAAACACATGAAAATCCACACAGGAGAGAAGACTTTATTGTCCTGATATGTTGACATTAGTGTTGAAAGATGAGCTGAGGAACATTTGGAGTGCGTGCATCCAGGTTGTCTTTTACAACCAGTCTGACCAACTCGTCTGAACTCAGCTCATCTTGTGTTTTTGGTGTTTTGCAGTTATTTCAAGTGTGTTTTTTTTTTTTTTTTTCACAAAACTGGACGGGGAACCTGATTAAATTACCTTCTCCCAAAGCTGTGGTGCAGTTTTCACCCCACTAGTATGTGTCAGCAGACCCAGAGCTGCAGACTCAGACCTGCAGTTCCAGTTTATTGGTTTTCTGTCAGTGCCACCTACTGGATGATTGTAAAACCGCAACAGCAGGTCCTCCAGACCCCAAACTCTAAATACTCAGTGTCCAACCCAAATTCCTTTTTCTCAAAAGTTGTACTTTTAAAGGTTTATTAGAAGTTAAAATCTTAAAAATAAAAGTTGCATTGCAACCAAAAAAAGATACTAATATTTAATTGCTCATGAAGCTGCAAACTAAAGAATATCCCTGTGGAGATCAATTTCTCCATGTATGAAGATCTTGGTTTCCTTTTTGACTCCAAGTTGGATTTATTTCACATTTTAGAAATGTCTCAAAGTCAGGATTTTATTATCTTAAAAACATCGCCAGAGTCGACCCTCTTCTCTCTCTTGCCAGCAAAGAGGTGCTAATGCTTTTATTTCTAGTAGAATAGATTATTGTAACACCCTGCTCTCTGGTCTTCCTACAAAGTCTATTTCTAACCTACAATTCCTCCAGAACTCATCACACCAGTTTTAAAATTGTTGCACTCGTTCCTTGTGTGTTTCAGGATGGATTTTAAGTTTTTTTTAGTGGTTTATAAATGTCTTAATGGTCCTTGGCCTTCTTATTTATCTGACCTGCATTTAAATAATGAGCCTCTGAGACCCTGAGGTCCTCTGGTACCGGCTTGTTAGTTGTTCCTGAAGTCAGGACTAAAACATCCACGAGGCCTCGCTCCACCATTACGGCCCTCGTCTTTGGACCATCCTGCCAGAGAACCTCAGACCTGAAGAGACTGAAGAAGACCTTCCTTTTTAGCTTAGCTTTGAACTGTTAATTTATTGGTCTATTTTATTTTACTTATTTTATCCTCATTTTTATTCATTTATTTTAATTATGTCTGTCCTTATTTATTGAATAAAAAACACCTATTTATGTAGATTTTTCTATTTTTTTTTTTTTTTTTTTTTTTTTTTTTTTTTTTTTTACAATCCATATTTTCGTACTTGTTGATCTTATTTGTTCTCATCTTTATTTGATCTTTGTTTTAACTTTTTTTTTAACCTCTTTTAACCATAGTTTTTGTCATGGGGTCCTCCATGCTGGGGCTAAGCCTGCTCGGTCTGCAGGGTCGTTGCCATGGGGCCATGGCTTTGGTGTGAACCCCGGCCTGCCCTGATCTGGGCAGGTGCCTTCGGTGGCGGCCTCTGTGGTCATGGGTGGGCTGGTTCCTGGTTTGAACGGATCCCCAAGATGTTTCCTCACAGCAGTGTCTCTGATGTTTATTTTTTATGTGTTAAGATATAAGATATGTCAAAATATGTGTGTGTGTATATATATGAGTGCATGTGTGTGAGAGAGACACATATATGCAAACACCTTTATTGTGTAAAGCACTTTGTGCTGCTCTTGTATAAAAAGTGCTTTATAAATAAATTTGAATTTGAATTGCATTAACACTAACAATTGTTTAAAAGTTTGTTTAATCTTAATAAGAGATAAGACATTATTGATCCCTCAATGGGGAAATTTACAAGCCACAGCAGCAACAATGTAGAGGATATATATATATATATATATATATATATATATATATATATATATATATATATATATATATATATATATATATATATATATATATATATATATATATATATATGGGCTATTCTACCAAATTTGTGCAAATTGCTGTCCCACATAAAAAAAACTATTTAACAAAACAATTAAAAATTCAGACCTTCAACATTTACTAAGATTATGGTATTATCTAGTTAAACACAAGACTGTAACTCGATAATAATTAAGCCAAATATATAGAAAATCATCATTTATGCTACCTTCCTAGGTACTTTCTATTGGGAAGTAGTTGTCCCAATCTCTAAGCCCTAAATTTCAACTCATGAAAATAATACTTAAAAGAATTTTGTAATTTTTTCCAATGCTGTATTTTAAAACATATGTTTGGTTTATTTTAAACAGAATGTAAAATATTTAGATTCATTTTGAAATTGTTTTAAAATGACAAAAGCATGCTTTAAAAAAATGGTGTCCCACACTTTTATGTCACAACCGTAACACAAGTCATTTTGCATCATGGGTGGAGCCTGGTGTTAGTCAGACACCTGAAATTCTGACCAGGAAGTCACACTGCGTCCCTGTCCCTCATGGTGCATGGTGAGTGATTACCTCTCATCATTTTTAAGTAAATGTGTTCCAAAGTCTGAATATCAGTATGTTACATTAATAACTGTCACAACCGTACACATATTATCTGCAAATAAGTACACTTTTGGGGGCTCAAACCAAAAAATTTATTTTTGTTGTGTGTACAACTGTTCAAAACATCTGTTGCTAGCCATTAACTTGTTAGCATGTTTGAGTTATGCTAGGAATTAGCTAAAAATGTCACAACCGTAACAGTCACAACGTAACAAACTGTAACGTTACGGTAGTGACAACTTGTAATGTTCCACATAATTAAGGCAATGTTTGATCATTGTTATTACAATATACTCTTCAAACATAATAATATTAAAGATATATTTGATTTGTAAAACACATTTCATTCTTAAAAGTGCTAAATAATCTTTAATATGATAAACATGCTGACTTATATTTCACGTGATACAGCTAAGCTGGGAGAAAGCAAGCAGTAATGCCAAAAGAACATAAAAAGAGTGGAGCAGAGAGGGTGAGAGAATACAGAAAAAGATTGAGGGAAGACCCAGAGAAGTACGAAGGATATTTAAAGAAGGGAAGAGAACGAAACAAGAAATGAAAGGAAGAAGGAAAGGTCAAATCTATCAGTGATTTATCTGACAGGGAGCAAAGGAAGGTCAGACGATCATGGCGAAAACAACAGCAGCATCACAGGGTATTGGTGAAAAGTCAAAGAGAGATGGAGAGATTGTGCACAACTTCCACGCCACCTCCCACACCCTCTGCCCCGCCTTCTGCCATGTCTTCACCCACACCTCCCCAACTTCCACACAGTTCTAGTGAGATTGTTACTCCACGCACTTCCTATGAGATTCATAAGAGACGTTCTGTAATGCGTGCCCACAGAAAAATAAAGATCTTTGAGCTGAAGATTAAAGAACTTGAACTGAAAAAAGAAAAATATAGAAAACGGTGCTATAGATTGTGTATGAATCGAGAGAAGTCAAAATGTTCCCCAAGATCAAAAACTCAGAAGGAAGTAAGGAAGCACAGAGTTCCTGTGCATATCAGAAAGACCCTTCTTTTTCATAACACTAGGCAGCTCCCACAGAGTGATCAACAAGACTGCAGACAACCCACATCTAAAGTTCATCGATCAGAAAACTGCCCAACACAAAACCTTAAACCTAGTCAAGACATAGTCATATTTGTTTTAGTTGTTTTACTGTCATGTTGCAGTAGATGCACTACGAGGTTGAAGTAATGTAAAATAAATGACTCTTCAATAGTAAATAACCTCATTTTATTGATTAGAAACATTTGTGTTTGTAAAATTCACATTAAAATGCTGGTTATGAGTTAAAATTAAGCAATAATGTTGAGGGGAAATAATGCAACCTTGCAAACATAATACTGTGGTCATGACCAAAACAGTGCAGTCACTACCGTAACAGTGCTGTCACTACCGTAACGCTGACTGTTTTGTAAAATAAAATAATATTTGAGTCATTAAATAACATTTTATGATAACTGCTGGTTAAATGTAAATTCAATTTAACAACTAATTTACTCTGAGATCTCTATGATCAGTGTAATTTATTTTACAAAAAAGATTGCATTTAAATTTTAATTAAGTCTTAGAAAATAAACTTCAAAATTTGTTTAAAAAATTGTTTTAATTTATTTAATTGTAAAACCCTTCATGAAAAATTTCTAAAAATATTCTTTAGAGGATGTATGGACACACAATATTAACAGATTAATATAATGATTTTTATTGCAGTGTGTTTCTATGTTACGGTAGTGACACCTTTCAGGAGTGGAAAAACATTTCAAGAACAGACAGACATTAATATATGAAATTTGACTGCACCTTTACTAGATATGTACCATAGAAATATGGTGCAATATATGTATGGACGAGGTTTTTGGAAAAAAACATCTTTTTAAAATATGTTTCCAACTCTGGACTTTGCACGAATTCTGTAGAATGGCCCATATACACTTTCATTCTGATGGCTGCAGGAAGGAATGATCTGCAGTAGCTCCTTCCTGCACTGGGGGTGTAGCAACCTTGCACTGAAGGAGCTACTCAGAGCCACTACAGCAGGATGCATCGGGTGAGTTGTCCTTGATGGATTTTAGCTTGGCCAACATCTGTCTGTCTGCCACCTCCTTGATGGAGTCCAGCGAGCAGCCCAAGGCAGATCCAGCTCCCTCAACCAGTTAGTTAAGTCTGTTCCTGTTTCTGTCTGTGCTGCTTCCTCTGCAGCACACGATGACATAGAAGGCTGCAGAGGCCACAGTGCTGTCATAAAATGTCTGGAACAGAGCTCCATGTACGCCTAAGGACCTTAGCCTTCTCAGCAGGTGGAGGCGACTCTGGCCTTTCCTATATAAGGCGTCTGTGTTGTCTGTCCAGTCCAGTTTTTTGTTAAGGTGAATACCCAGGTACTTAAATGAGTCCACTATCTCAGTGAGCCCTGGATGTTCACTGGTGTATGTGGGGAGATTTTCTGTGAAAGTCAACTACAAGCTCATTTGTCCTGCTATTATTTAGAAGCAGATGGTTTTGTTCCCCGCCCCCCTTACTCCTGCTCGTTCCCCTCTGACACATTGCCAACCACGGCCGAGTCATCGAAGAACTTCTGCAGATGACAGAGGGGGGAGTTGTAGCTGACCTCCAAGGTTTACATTGTGAACAGGAATGGTGAGAGCACCGTCCCACTTGGGTCCCCTGTGCTGCAGACTACCACTGTCAGTGAGGTGGTTAATGGTTTATGCAATCAGTTGTTGGTCCATGCCAGCCTTCTCCATCTTTCCCTGCAGCAGTAGTGGCTGGATGGTGTTGAAAGCACTGGGGAAGTCAAAGAACATGACTTTCACAGAACTCCCAAGGGACTCCAAGTGAGATAAGGCCCAGTGCAGCAAGTAGATGATGGCATCATCCACCCCAATGCAAGGTCTGTAGGCGAATTGCAACGGGTCCAGCTAGAGCTCACCTGGGTGCTAAGGATGGTTGTCTCCATGGTCTTAATCAGATGAGAGGTCAGGGTGATGGGTCTATAGTAGTTTGGTTCCCTAGAGTGGGCTATATTGGGAACCAGAACCATGCAGGAGGTTTTCCACAGAACTGGGACTTTCTACAAAGAAAGGCTCAAGTTGAACAAGTGCAGGACCACCTCACTGAGCTTGTCTACACTCTCTAAGCACCCTGGAGCTGATGGCATCTGGACCTGTGGCTTTCCTGGCTTTGGTCTTCTTTAGCTCCCTTCTCACCTGCTTAATGATGAGAGGGGGGTCAGTCTGCTGGGATGGGTGGTTTGAAGCTGCAGGTTTAGTGCCTTTAGGGGGAGGGAGGAGAAGCAGAGCTGACCGAGATGAGCTGGGCTGCTAGGGGCTTCAGCTGAGGGGAGATGAGTGGAGAGACAGGAGACTATATAAGTACAGTACAGTCCAGACTGGTGGATGGGGGCTGGGGGGGGGTCAGAGTCAAACCTGCTGAAAATTTGACCCCCACTAGCCCCCATCTACCCGTTTCTCATCTCCCCACTCATCACCTCTCAGCTGGAACCCCTACCATGTTTTCCTTAAATGTTATAACACAGAAAATGAATTCTTGTAAACATTTATATTCAGCTTTCACACATGTGCTTCAATCCTGCTCAAACACAACAGGACATGTCTGGTCTTTAGTGTCCAGTCCTCTTCGTTGTGGAAATTTTAAACAAAGAGTGAAACGCTGAAACAGTTTGACATGTTTTGTTCTTCCTAATTCACCTAACAAAGAGAAACAACAAGGATAGTATATGACCAAATTACAGTCACATGCCAGTACTAGACAATCCTCTAAATCAGGGTTTCTCAATTCAGGTCCTCAGGACCCACTGCCCTGCGCGACATGTTTCTACTTTAACAAACATGATTTAGATTGATAAACTTCCTCATCAAGTTATTTTACAAGAATGTTAAGGAACCAATAATTTAATTCATGTTTGTTAAAATAAGGTTACTTCTAAAACAGTGGGTCCTGAGGACCAGGATTAAGAAACACTGCTAAAAAAGCTGCACTGATTCTCCAAAAGCTGCACACTTAAAGATCAATCCCTCAAATCGCCACTAGATGGCAGTCCAACACAATCAATCAGTTTACTCTCTACTCATGCAGCTATCCTTAGTTCTGCTGTTGTTTGATAAATCGACTTAAATAATATATGTAGCTACACTTTACCCACACATAAAAAGTTCAGAGGCACATTAAACATAATAAATGGTGCGACACATCGAACAAAAGCAGAAATTACAGACTTTTGCCCAAACACACCAGGATCACTGGAATTCAGTTTTAACATATGACCTTGTCGCATTACATTTTTATTAAAACGATTCACAATTATTTCACACAGTTTGTCTCAGGTTACCAATCTGAGAAGAGACTGTCTCCCTAAAATGGTCCTTTTACACCCGGTTATGTTACTGATCCATTGCCAATTAACCTAACCTTTGTCAAATTCACCAGCTGTTTTTGATTTGGACCGATTACTTTTCCAACCTTTTCTTGCTCCTGTTCCAATTGTTTGCCCTACAGTAAAACAGAAATACGAAGTATTATTAAGGGTAGACTGAATTAAAGATGGCAAAAGCAAAAGAAAGAAAAAAGAAAAGGAAGATGAAATTGTTGAATTCAAAGGACAGTGGGAAAAGAGGTGAGTTGGAAAAAGCAGAATAAATGAAAAGATAACATTTAGACTAGGACGTGCCAGGCTTAATAGTTCACTATGTACAATCGGCAAACGTGACATGAGTCAGGTAAATGTGAATTTATTCATCAAGAAAAAAACAATAGAACATGTTGGAAATAATTCTATATAGAATTGTTTCCAACACACATAACATACACACATATAAATGATAAATTATGAATTATAATTATATTATATATATATATATATATATATATATATATATATATATATATATATATATATATATATATATACACACACACACACACCGGATATTAGATCAGGGGGTGTCAAACTCCAGTCCTCAAGCGCCAGTATCCTGCAGCCCTGTTTCCCTGATCTAACACACCTGATTGAAATTAATGGGATATTGTGAAGAAGTTAACAAGAAGCTGTTGGATCCATTTGATTTTTTTCAGGTGTGTTGGAGCAAGGACATAACTAAAACCTGCATAATAGCGGCCCTTGAGGACCGCAGTTTGACACCCCTGTACGGGGCTTGCTGTTGAGCAATATCCCTTATCTGACCAGTAGTTGGCGATAATGCACCATGACACTTTTTGCCAGCCGCCAATAAACACCAGAAGAAGAAGATGGGCACAGAGAAGACGAAGAAGAACAGATGACTAGCATGTAGCGGCTTTGTTTTCAAACCTTTGTCAGAGTTTTTGCTGACAGCGAACGATTTAATGCTACGATAAGTTTTACAAGCCGAACCGCGACCAAAGCAGGATTACCGACACTGAAGGAAAAAGCACCGAAATGTGAATCCTCGTCGAGGAGGAAGCAAAATGAAAACGGGAAAGACGACGTTAAAAAGCAAGGATAAACATCGGTTTGGCCTTTTCCAGGTGGAAATTACTGATGATGAACAGATGTTTCAAGAGAGAAACCGACATTGTTTTCTGATGAACAGGTAATTTAACCCAGGTTAATGAAATTATAGCTGTTAACGTAAGTAAGAACAGTTGAGCTGATTTACTAACAAACCAAAGCTTTTGTTGTGTCTGATTGGTAGCAGGGTTGTGATTTTACATTTCTTCAACAATACTAGAGTTTCTCTGTTTGTGAACCTTGAAGGCCTGTGGACTACAATGAAGCGGTTTGCTGCAGCTAGCTCTTCAGTTAGCTACCAAACTTCAGAGTCCCCTCACCTTTTTCCACGTTATGAAGTTGGTTTGCTTCATACTGGGGTCTGTCACCATGGCAACTGATGCTGGAAACCTAACCTGCTCCAGATCAAGTTACTTTTCTTGATAAGAGCTTAACACATACTGCTACGTGTTAAGAGAAAACTGCTATTCCTTCCATTAAATAAAAATGAAAAACCCAGAAACTGACAAAAGTTATAATATATATAAAATTAACTGAAAATGAACCAATGAAAATCAAACCTATTTTTTTCATTCTGGTTCAACAGAAGAATTAAATAAAACATACTAATGTATATTACCTGGACGAAATATAATTAACTTTTTTTGCACAACCTTTTGAGGCAATCAAACAAATTTTAGGTAATTCATTTTTTTTAACCCTGTCCTGTTAAACCTAACAAAATAAGAAAAATAATATATCAATAATATGTCTCCAGTGTTTTGTAATAAACCATTCAGCCTGACTTGGTCATTTCATCTCAGTTTCTCTGAGCTGTTCGGCCTCAGTTTAGATAAGTCGCAGCTCTCTGTAGTAGACAGACTGATTAAAGTCATTCTAAACCATCACCAGCAGAAAAATATCTTCCAGAGCAAGAATAAGTCCTCTTGTAAAGAGGGTCCACTAATTCAGAACACGGTTAACTCTTTGCTAATGCCTCTGTGAAACAAATTTTAATTGACCTTGTATGTAAATTAAGCTCACTACCTTTAGTGGAGTCAGCTGGCAGAGTGAAGAGAGACAGTCGTGTGTTTCAGTTGAGAAGAGAAAGAGTTGATTGTTTTCCTACATATTCTGGGTATTTTTAGCTCTGGTTTAACAACTGGCATCTCATTTCCCAATAATGATGCTGGTTGTCGGTTTGCTGCTGCAGTCAAAGCAGGCGGGAAAGATGACAAAAACAAGATAAGAGACAACTTTGTAAATTTGTTAATCACTCTGATCAGTATGAAAATGACGTCTTTGATCCAGTCTGTTTGTGTATTTCATTAAATGAATGTGCTCCAGGTGAAAGTTGAATTTATCGGATGCACCGTAGGCTGTTATGGTTGCTCTTATACCAAATAAAGAGCAAACAGAAGTGATTGAAAGCCATCGATAATATTACTGTGAATATCTTCTCTTTGTTAGCTGGCTTTGAAAGATATTAAAAAAACTACTTGTGATGGTACAGCGAATGGAATTAGCCAATTTATAGCACTGCTATAAGCTGAAGGTGGAGGAACACTTCTCCAACTCCGACCCCAGACGCATGTGGCAGGGCATCCAGGTCATCAGTGACTACAAATCGGGTAACTCATCCATGATCACCACAGATGTTTCCTTTTTAAATGAGTTAAATGACTTCTTTGCTCGTTTTGACGGGGATAACACTGTAGCAGTCACCAGCACTCGGCTCCCAGCAGACCATCAGCCCCTCACACTCACCACTGCAGACGTCTGCACCACACTGAAACAGATCAACGCACGCAAGGCTGCTGGCCCAGACGGCATCCCTGGTCGTGTGCTCAGAGCATGTGCGGAGCAGCTCGCAGAGGTCTTCACGGACATCTTCAACCTGTCCCTTACCCAAGCAGCTGTGCCAACATGCCTCAAATCCACCTCCATTGTACCGGTACCAAAACACTCCAGTCCGGCATGCCTGAATGACTACCGGCCAGTCGCACTCACACCCATTGTGATGAAGTGCTTCGAGCGGCTAGTCCTGTCACATCTGAAGAGCTGCCTTTCACCCACACTGGACCCACATCAGTTTGCCTACCGCAGCAATAGGAGTACAGAGGATGCAGTCTCCACAGCGCTGCACTCTGTGCTCACACATCTGGACAATACCAATACATACGCACGGATGCTGTTTGTTGACTTCAGCTCAGCATTCAACACTGTCAGACCCTCCAGGTTAATCACTAAACTTGGAGACTTGGGCATCACCACCCCCCTCTGCTTCTGGATAAAGGACTTTCTGACCAACAGACCTCAGCATGTTAGGTCAGGCAACACCTGCTCCTCCACCATCACACTCAACACAGGCGTACCGCAGGGCTGTGTGCTGAGCCCATTCCTGTATTCTCTCTTCACCCACGACTGCAGGCCTGTACATGGATCCAACTCCATCATCAAGTTTGCTGACGACACCACGGTGATCGGCCTCATCAGCAACAACGATGAGTCGGCCTACAGGGAGGAGGTTCAGCACCTGGCCACGTGGTGCGCAGACAATCACCTGCTCCTTAACACAAAGAAAACCAAGGAGCTCATCGTGGACTTCAGGAGGGAGAGAGGAGGCACACATGACCCCATCCACATCGACGGGATGGCAGTTGAACGTGTCTCCAGCTTCAAGTTCCTGGGGATCCACATCTCGGAGAACCTGAATTGGACCACCAACACCTCCAGCCTTGCGAAGAAGGCTCACCAGCGCCTCTTCTTCCTGAGGACGCTGAAGAAACACCACCTGTCTTCAGCCATCCTGGTGAACTTTTACCGCTGTGCGATTGAGAGCATCCTGACCAGCTGTGTCACGGTCTGGTATGGGAACTGCTCTGTCGCAGATCGCAAGGCGCTGCAGCGGGTGGTGAAAACTGCCCAACGCATCACAGGGTCTCCACTTCCAGCCCTCGAGGAAGTCCAGAGGAAACGCTGTCTGCGTCGAGCTCGCAGCATCCTCAAAGACTCATCCCACCCTGCACATGGACTGTTTGCACTCCTGCCGTCTGGCAGGCGCTTCAGAAGCCTCAGGACAAAGACCAGCAGGCTGAGGAACAGCTTCTTCCCCAGAGCTGTCTCGTTGCTGAACTCTGCCCCCCACTGACTGACCCCATACCACACTACGTCCCATCACACACCCCCCGACCTGACCGAGTACTATGTACTGAACATTCCACTAGCCTTTCCACTTCACTGTTTATTTAGTTAGACTCCTGTTCATTACTTTGCACTATTTCAATGTCCACTGCACTAGTGACTAAGTTACATAAAGACTTGTAAATACTGATGTACATTAATACACATATCCATCTGTATATTATGCTCATAGTACTTAAATCATCATACTGTGATAATCACTTTTTTTGCTTTTGTACATTGCACATTTGTACATACTGTACAGTCATTTGCACATACTGTATATAATATATATCTTGCACTTGTTGCTTATTGCACTTCTGGTTAGATGCCAAACTGTGTTTCGTTGCATTGTACTTGTACATGTGTAATGACAATAAAGTTGAATCTAATCTAATCTAATCTTTAAAGCATTTTCTTAGCTGTGAATATGAACATAAACTTTGTGTTTTTATTTATTTAGTTGTAACAATACTTCTTGGCCATATATCTTTATGGCTTGAAATACCACATGCATGTGCAAGTTTGTGCACGTAAAATTGGGAGTGTTGCACCTAAGAAGGAGACGTTTACCTGTGCGGTCGGAGGAGGAGGAGACTTTTACCTGTGCGGTCGGAGGAGGAGACGTTTACCTGTGCGGTCTGAGGAGGAGGAGACGTTTACCTGTGCGGTCGGAGGAGGAGAGACTTTTATCTGTGCGGTCGGAGGAGGATACTTTTACCTGTGCGGTCGGAGGAGGAGGAGACTTTTACCTGTGCGGTCGGAGGAGGAGGCGTTTACCTGTGCGGTCGGAGGAGGAGAGACTTTTATCTGTGCGGTCGGAGGAGGAGGAGACGTTTACCTGTGCGGTCGGAGGAGGAGGAGACGTTTACCTGTGCGGTCGGAGGAGGAGGAGACTTTTACCTGTGCGGTCGGAGGAGGAGGAGACTTTTACCTGTGCGGTCTGAGGAGGAGGAGACTTTTACCTGTGCGGTCTGAGGAGGAGGAGACTTTTACCTGTGCGGTCGGAGGAGGAGACTTTTACCTGTGCGGTCTGAGGAGGAGACTTTTACCTGTGCGGTCGGAGGAGGAGACTTTTACCTGTGCGGTCGGAGGAGGAGACTTTTACCTGTGCGGTCGGAGGAGGAGGAGACTTTTACCTGTGCGGTCGGAGGAGGAGGAGACTTTTACCTGTGCGGTAGGAGGAGGAGACTTTTACCTGTGCGGTCGGAGGAGGAGACTTTTACCTGTGCGGTCGGAGGAGGAGGAGACGTTTACCTGTGCGGTCGGAGGAGGAGACTTTTACCTGTGCGGTCGGAGGAGGAGACTTTTACCTGTGCGGTCGGAGGAGGAGGAGGAGACGTTTACCTGTGCGGTCGGAGGAGGAGAGTTTTACCTGTGCGGCCGGAGGAGGAGGAGACGTTTACCTGTGCGGTCGGAGGAGGAGACGTTTACCTGTGCTGTCGGAGGAGGAGGAGACTTTTACCTGTGCGGTCGGAGGAGGAGGAGACTTTTACCTGTGCGGTCGGAGGAGGAGGAGACTTTTACCTGTGCGGTCGGAGGAGGAGGAGACTTTTACCTGTGCGGTCGGAGGAGGAGGAGACGTTTACCTGTGCGGTCGGAGGAGGAGATGTTTACCTGTGCTGTCGGAGGAGGAGGAGGCGTTTACCTGTGCGGTCGGAGGAGGAGACGTTTACCTGTGCAAAGTTAAATACTTTTCTGCTGTATTCACTTTATTTGAAACAGGGCTGGGCATGTTGACACATAAATATCACTTTAATGATTTTTGTAAAAGTTAATACTTCTCAAACTTGGGTTTTGTCTGTAAAATTATTTTTGATGCAGTTAATCTTTTTTGCCGTTTGTGCCTTTACTCAAATGTGTTTCAAGCTCTGATCTTGTACCTTTTGGAAAACTTGTTTATGTCCCTTTTAAACATTGAATGTGGCATAATTTAAAAGGCAAATGAACAGACTTTCCAGTGGCATAAGATTTATGGCCAAGAAACATGAAAAAACACTTATTTCCTGACATTTTGTACTAAATTAAAGTTTTTTTTATTCTGTTTTATACATTGCACATTAACTATGAGAAGTTAATCTGAATCCAAAGCTCAGTAATGATTTACTAAATAAAAAGCTTCAGTTAGAAATCTTTGAAAAGTCAGCTGGAAGACGTTTTAGAAGTTTTAAGCTAAGTGAGGTTTTGCCATCGTGATGCAACCTGGTAAGATGTTGAACCAGCTTCTTGATACTGAGAACTGAACCTGAAGGTAACAGGCTCACACACAGATGTACCACCTGTTTGATTTGGTTTGTACACATTTAGGTGTTTGCTGTTGAGTTAGTCTTGGTTTGTATTCGTAGCTCTTAAAAACATGACAGACGTATGTGTTTTCTGTGTTCCTGTTGCTGGCCAGCAGCGAGATATTCTGTAACACGGACTCCGAAAAAAAAAAAACTGTACACATAACTCCAGCATTATTACTTTGAAATAAATTTTTAAAAACTTTAAAATTAACTATTAAAGCGTTGTTTTAGTGTTGCCACACAGTAAATTTTCATTTGTGTAATTTTTTTCAGACTGTTGCATCAGTAGGACAGCAGATATTACAGCGTGTACGCTCTGATCTCAGGAAAACCACAGCAGCGTTGGTGAGCTGCTGGTTTGGGACCAAGTGGAACCACAAGCAGAATGACAATGCCTGAAAAATGGAGTCTTCAACCAGATGACCCTAGAGGGCTCCGTTTGATGCCCTCCATACCTGCAGCATCCACATCAGAGCTGGAGAACACACGAGACAACAAAGCTCTCGGTAAGACGCACACTGGCCTACATTTGTAGCTTCCTATCGTACCTGTTGACCAAAACCAGTTTTATCACCATGATTCAATAATAATAATAATAAAATAAATCAATCTACCAAACATCCACTGATCCATCGGTGGAAGCGACTCTTTTATCCACTGAGCATAAATCTGATTCTCTAAGATGATTGCAGCGTACAGCTTAGTTTCAACTTCACTCTTCACTGAATGAATCCAGGACTACTTCTTCTCTTTTTCTTTTACCAATTTAAGTAAACAGCTTAAGTTCTACAAATTCTGACCTCAAGGAGAGTTTATTTGTACATCGCATTTCATGGTGAAATGTGCTTTACATAAAAAAATTAAAAGCATCACAGCGCGGTGCAGGAACAATAATAAGTGCTTTAAAAACAAACTTTTACAGGAAATTAAAGAAATTAAAACAGAAAAATGTGTAAGAAAAAAAGCTAATGTGGGGAATTAACAGCTGTTTTAATAAAAGGAACAAATAAAAAAGCTTTTAACTCTGATTTAAAACTGCTGAGTCAGCAGACCTGCAGTTTTCTTGGAGTTTGTTCCACATGTGAGGAGCATAAAAGCTGAACGCTGCCTCTCCACGTTTAGTTCTGACTCTGGAACAGGAAGTAGACCTGACCCTGATGACCTGAGGGATCTGGTTGGTCCATAACGAACCAGAAGATCCTGAAAGGATTCTGATCCTAAACCATTCAGATCTGGCCTTAGTGAGGACTGGTGTTCTAGGATCTACTTTCCTGGTCTTAGTGAGGACTGGAGTTCTAGGATCTATGTTGCTGGTCTTAGTGAGGACTGGAGTTCTAGGATTTACGTTCCTGGTCTTAGTGAGGACTGGAGTTCTAGGATCTACTTTCCTGGTCTTAGTGAGGACTGGAGTTCTAGGATCTACGTTCCTGGTCTTAGTGAGGACTGGAGTTCTAGGATCTACGTTCCTGGTCTTAGTGAGGACTGGAGTTCTAGGATCTACTTTCCTGGTCTTAGTGAGGACTGGAGTTCTAGGATCTACGTTCCTGGTCTTAGTGAGGACTGGAGTTCTAGGATCTACTTTCCTGGTCTTAATGAGGACTGGAGTTCTAGGATCTACGTTCCTGGTCTCAGTGAGGACTGGAGTTCTAGGATCTACGTTCCTGGTCTCAGTGAGGACTGGAGTTCTAGGATCTACGTTCCTGGTCTCAGTGAGGACTGGAGTTCTAGGATCTACGTTCCTGATCTCAGTGAGGACTGGAGTTCTAGGATCTACGTTCCTGGTCTTAGTGAGGACTGGAGTTCTAGGATCTACGTTCCTGGTCTTAGTGAGGACTGGAGTTCTTCCACGTCTGACCACAGCCGAGTATTAGGCGGTGGATTTTGTGTCAAAAATTGTTGGCGCTCTCACAGTGGCTGAGCTCTTAATGACGACGCTGACCAGCTGCTAAATGACCACAAGTTTAGCCTCGAACAGTTTGGGTTATTTCACAGCAGGTTTGGTGAAAGATGTGATATTAATTAGTTGTTCTCATGCAGTTTTATTGGCGGTTGGAAAACAATAATACTTACCAACAAAAGCTGCTTCTGTAGCTCGAGAAAAAGGTTTTTAGATGCGTCCACCACGTTTCCATCAGCTGATATTCTTGAGATCAACAGCTGGTCTTTGCATATATCTACGTCTGATTGGCTGAATAACCTCACGTGATTTTTAGCTTTGGATGCCATTGGTTCAGCTAACTTGGTAAGCTGCGGTGTTTGCCGGTAAATTTAACAAACTTTAAAGTATGATTGTGGAAAAATGTGCAAGAACTATGAATGCCAACAAAAAACCTGATTAAGACAAAAACAAGCTTTAAAATATAAAAGATCCAGATCCTCACTGGGGATCCTTATTTTCAAAAACTAAAGCTGATGGCCTATATGTTTTGGTTGTGTTTACCCACAATGCCCTGCATTCCTGCATTTGGTTAACTCAAAGATAACTGAGAGCTCCGTTTGTAGGTGGAGCAGAGTTTTTTTTTATTTCCTCATCATAGAAGTTCACGCATTTACACCTCCCCAAATCACGTCTATTATGTGCACGACACAAACTGTCCGGTTGCTGCAGGTTCCACCTTTTGTGTTCCTCAACGTTGTTTTATTAACAGATAAAGAATTGATTTCTTTTTTTACACATTTATGCTTCGATTCCAAATCACAATGCAGCTAAACAGACTTTTTCCCGCCCCGAGTCACCAATGCAGTATTATGTATAAGGATAATATTTCATTTACACCTAGAAAAGTTTATTTATTCTTTGTATACAGAATATGTAGGGACAGATATGTTTGATATTGAGGGTTTTTTCCCCATATTTTCTCATGGCATGCATATCATGTGACTGGTTTTAAAACTTTGAGAATGTAAACTAACCACAAAGATCAGCTGAAAAACAAAGACTACAAAAGTATGCACATCTGTTTTAAGCTCAGCTCTTCTGTTAGTCCTGTCCCTCTGAAACATTTAGACGTTTTTTATAGTTTTGTCTGCATTTTAAGTTGCACTCAACCTGCAAAGAACTGTCATGAATCCAAATAAACACACGGCTGTTCCTCGTGTTTTCAGTGTTGCCAGACGATGTTCAGCAGCTGGTGGTGATGAAGGAAGAGGTTCCTTGGAGCTCCAGTCTGGACCAGCAGGATCCTGAACCCCTCTGTATAAAGGAGGAAGAGGACGAATTCTGGATCAGTCAGGAGGAAGAGCAGCTTGATGGACAGAGGGAGACTGATATCAGCAGGTTCTCGTTAAATCTTGTCACTGTGAAGAGTGAAGATGATGAAGAGGAGCCTCAGTTCTCACACCTTCGTCAAATCAAAGCTGAAGACCGCAGAGAGACGGAGCCTCCAGGCTGCAGCTCAGCTAAAGCAGTGAAAACAGAAACTGGTGAAGAGGACTACGGAGGACCAGGACCAGCCAGAAACCTAAAGCATTATACACAAAGAAATACCAGCGAGAAGGTTTCAGCCTTTTTTGAGACTGAAGTTAGCATTGATGGAAATCAGAATAACGACGACAATGATGGTGAAGATGTTTGGCAGGAACCTTTGTCAAATTCTGAATCTGACGCTGAAGACAGCGACATTAGTTGGAAGGAGACCACAGCATCTAATGTACGACGTAAAACCTCCAAAAATTCTTTCCGCTGTTCAGATTGTGGTGATCTGTTTCTCAATAAGCCGTCTCTGCAGAGACACGCGAGCTCATGCGTCTCCGCTTCCTCCAGCTGTTTGGTTAATGACACACACAGTGCAGATTCACAAATGATTATCCACTCAGAAGAGAAATCATTGAATTGTTATTTTTGTGATAAGCAATTCACCCGAAAGACAGATCTTAAGATACACCTAAGAGTTCACACCGGAGAGAAGCCGTTTGGGTGTGACGTTTGTGGCAAGAGGTTTAATCAAAGTGGACCCCTGAAGAAACACATAAGAGTCCACACAGGAGAGAAACCATACGGCTGTGAGGTCTGTGGTAAAAGATTTAAACAAGGGACGCATCTGAAGACACACATGATTGTCCACACAGGAGAGGAGCCATTTGGTTGTGATGTTTGTGGACAAAAGTTTAAAAAAAAGACGACTCTAAAGGGACACATGAGCGTCCACACAGGAGAGGAACCATTTGCATGTGAAGTTTGTGGAAAAAAATTTAAGCATAAGACCAATCTGAAGAGACACATGAGAATCCACACTGGTGAAAAACCATTTTGTTGTGATGTTTGCGGACAAAAGTTTATTCAAGAGACCAACCTGAAGGAGCACATGAGAATCCACACGGGAGAAAAACCGTTCGAGTGCGACGTTTGCGGCAGTAGATTCAAACAAAAGGTCATTCTTAAAAAGCACATGATCACGCACACGGGGGAAAAACCGTTCGGCTGCGAAATATGTGGACAAAGATTTAATGAAAAGACAAATCTAACAAAACACATGAGAATCCACACCGGAGAGAAACCGTTCGGCTGCGACGTCTGTGGACAAAGATTCAACCGGAGCACAAATCTGAAGAGACACATGAGAATCCACACGGGCGAACGACCGTTTGCTTGTTATGTTTGTGGACAAAACTTTATGCAAGAGACAAATCTAAAGTCCCACATGAGAATCCACACAGGTGAGAAACCGTTTGAGTGTGAGGTTTGTGGCAGTAGATTTAAACACAAAATAAATCTTAAAACACACATGATCACTCACACGGGGGAAAAACCCTTCGCCTGTGATTTTTGTGGACAAAGATTTAACGTAAAGACAAATCTAACGAAACATAAGAGAATCCACACCGGAGAGAAACCGTTCGGCTGCGACGTCTGTGAGCAAAGGTTTAACTGGAAAACGAACCTGCGGAAGCACATGTTCGTCCACACAGGAGAGAAGCCGTTCAGCTGTGACGTGTGCGAACAAAAGTTCAGCCAGAACGCAACGCTAAAGAAACACATGAGGATCCACACAGGAGAAAAGCCGTTCGGTTGCGACGTTTGTGGGAAAAGATTTAATCAGAAGTCAAACCTCAATGCACACATGAACGTTCATGCAAACAAAATTACTATTGTGCTGTAAAAGAGGAAAACTAAAGACATTTGGTTGTTTTTGTGCTAAAAATGCACAACATAATTTCTTTCTATTGAAAATATCAAACGGAGGTCACATTCGATGACATTTTCTTTGACTTTCTGCAGATGTCCTGCAGGTAACGAGCGCTAAACGTAGTGGAAAAACATTCCAGAATGAGTAGCAAAATAACCAAAACTAAAATATCAGCAGATCACAGAATTATGTTTCCTAAAAGCTTCATCGAGGCTGCATAACGTGCAAGTACACAAGTCACATCTAAAGTTAGAGCTACAGGTAAAGAAGCTTTTTAATATGAGTTCATATTATTTATTTATGTATTTATGTTTGTTGGTAATAGCAGGAGGGAAATGAAATTTAAAGCTATGTTGCTCTCCTTTATCTCGCAACCGTTTTTTCTATTAAGCTACCAAAACCTGCAGTTGGTTGATCCTGTGTATCAGTTGAATTGTGCATCATTACTGTCGGTAATATTCAAGGAATATTTTAGGTCAATAATGATATTCAGCATTTTGTTTTTGATGCATTTGATATAAAAGACTAAATAATTCCATGAGCTAGGGATTTTCTGTAATGTAAAGAGTTTGTTCTGCACCAGTAGCTCATATTTATGCTTCGTCCAGTCAACATTTTGCACCGACTGTGAGAATTGTATTTAATCATATAATTAATCCTTATTGATGAAAGTTGCTTAATAATTTTGCATGCTGTACAAATAAGTTTATTTTTGTTTGTAAGTAAATTATTGTAATAAACTGCTCACTTCAGTTAAACCAGGTGTGTGTAGTAAATTTACCTTCAGGGATTTTAATCAAGTCATGTGAATCAAACCTTGATGCTTGTAATTATACATTTTTTTGCACTTTATTGATCACAAATGTGATTGTATTGCTGACCAAGCTTAGCCTGCTTACTTTCATCCATTCTTGTTTTAGCCAGTGTTGGCATGTTAAGTTGTTAACCTCTGTAACGGGGGCAGCATGACGCGTGTGCAGTGTGGAGGATCCCTGCACATGCTAGGAAGCACCAATCCTAACATGCACTGATCACACAGAGATGCTTCTGATTGGTCTCGTCTAGAGAGCACCCATCCTGAACCATGACGCCACGGGTCATTCTTGACCCAGAGGTCTTCAAAAAACTTTCAGTTTTACACCTGTGGGTCACAACAGCCGTGAGACCACATAAGTTTCATTTAAAGGCTGTTACATAAGATTTTTCTAAGTCTGAAGAGTTTTTATCTGTCAGAGACAACAGCAAAGAAGAACCATGGCATCAACCTGAAAACAACACCCAGCATGGCAGAAGTAATGATGGTGGTCCAGAACTGAAGAAAAAACAGACCAGAGACAGCGTGAACACGGACTTTATATCTCTCCTTATACCCCAGCCAGCTCGCTCTCTGATCGATTATACTCTGTTCCACGTTACAATCCACAGTCACAATTCAGGTGGCGTCAGCTTTCCTCACACGTAGAGCATTTTGGTCGTTACTGGGTGGCAACAGTCGTATGTGAACAGTGTCCACGACTTGACTCAGAGCACAGCCCGGAGGAACACCAGTCCTGAGGATGTGGAGGTGCCCATCCTCACATGCTGGGGTCTGTTAGTCAGGAAGTCCTTGATCCACAGACAGAGGCTCTGCAGTGTCTGCAGTTTGTGGGTCAGTCGGCTGGGGCTGATGGAGTTAGATGCCGAGCTGAAGTCAACAAAGAGCATCCTGACGTATGTTTGAGGGCTTTCAATGTGACAGCAGGGTGGAGGGTGGAGGGGATGGAGATGCTGGGTGGAATATGGGCCTGGACATACTGTAACACCAGTCTCTCCAAGCAGTTCATGATTACCGGTGTCAAGGCCACAGGCCGGTAATCATTCAGTCCTGTGATGGCAGAGGATTTGAAAACAGGAATTATGGTAGCAAAAGCTGCTGCAGCAAATGATTAAAAATGGTAAATACTGCAGCAAGCTGATGGGCACATGATTTCAGCACCTTCCTCGTTACTCCATCTGGTCCTGGTGCGTTACTGGTGTCACTGCTACGCAGGACTTTCAGTACCTGATGTTGGAAGGGAGGGGCTGGTCATGCTCTGTCAGCCGCATGTGCTCCACCTGCCTGCTGTCCTCAAAGCGGGAAAAGAAGGCACCGAGCTGGTCTGGGAGAGATATTTTATTTTAAAATGACATGTCATTTATGGAGCAGCCGTTTTCACCTAAAGACTGTTTTTAAATTGAAAACTCTTCGATCATTCTAAAGTTTGTTTTTTTTTTTTTCTGAAGGGGAAACTGATCAAGACACATGACAGGAAAAAAAAAAAAGGATATACATTTTCAGCCTTTTCCAGCTGCAAACTGATGAGGAACAGATGTTTTCAGAAAGACGTTGATGTTTTTTTCTGCTGACAGGTCATTTATGACACCTGTTTAAATGTAATTTGTTACTGGACGGTGTGAGTTAGAACGTGGCTGCTAATCAGAGTTTCCAACCACAACAGACATGTCTTTGTCCGTGTCTGACTGTTAGCTGGATTGTAATTTCACACTTATGCAACAAAACTATCATTTTACTTGTTTTAGTACTGGAAAAACCTGGGACCAGTTTTATCAAGACACTAAATCAAAGTAACCTCTGGGTCAAATCAGGATTTTCTCTCTATCACGAAGTTGGGTCTTAATGGGTTTATCACCATAGCAACTGATGCTGAAAAAAGCTGCTTTGGATCAGCTTCTTTTATATTTATACACATATATAAAATACTCGAGATAATTTCAGGGGGTCGCCAGATATTGTAAAAATACATAACTAACATTTATCAGATAAATTTGTGCTTTTTACCAAATTAAACCGTTAATGAAGAGATAAATCTTTGAAATTAGAACCTTAAACTTTAATCTTTTAACACATAAACAACAAAGTTAGTGCACATGCCATATTGAAAATCTGAATTTGACATTATCGCAGCAAGAGAAGCTGATTTTAGGCATGTAGCTGCCTTGTCAGCGATGAACCACAGTTTTTTAGCCTCAGGATGGCTGCAGGTGAGCCATTTTACCCATCACTGACCCATTTTATACATCACACAAGTAACCACTAAGTCGTCACGAACGCGAGGGGTCACGAACACCAACATATGTTATCTTGGGGGTCATGGCTAAAAAAGTTTGAGAACCACTGATGTGACATATTCAAATCGCCGAACTGAGATTCTTACTTTTAATTTAGGTTTTTGTTTGTTAGCCTGGCTGACAGAAAACTGACTTCACCTTAACTGTCTGACTGACTGGGATCACTTGTTTATTTTTTTATTTATTAAGTTTAACAGCCAGTGTCATCTGACTTGTTTCAATGTTCTCCCGTGCCTCAGGAATACACCAGCAGTGCAGCCAGACATCAGATTTACTGTTGCTGACATGATGTGGGAGCCATGTTGAACAGTTGTCTTCTTTTGTCACCTCTCCTTCCTGCTGTGTTTTCACAGCTGCTTAAAATAGAACTAGATATATGATTGCTCATCTCATACCACATCCACTCATTTTACATGAATGCTTACGTAAAGAGCTGGAAGACTGAGCTAATAACAAACATCACAGCATTGCTTAGCAGATCTCCTGTTTAAGCCGTTGAATCAGATCACCTAGAGATACGTTGGATATGTTGAGGTGCGTTGTAGTTCAGGCTGCTGGTGATGTTGCTGAGATCAGCCTGACGCTGCTGAAGGTTACTCGCAGTCCTCATACAAACTCAGCGGTCATGTAGACTTATTTTCTTTCTGTTGCTGTTTGTTTCTCCAGCTGTGAGAGACGTCTGGCAACAACGAGAAAAACTTTTCAGGTCACACCTCAGCAGAGTTGACGCCGATGCTTGTAGGGAAACAGACAGGTAGGTCATTATAGGAAAATATATAGTTTTATTAAACATTTTCTTTTTGTGTGTGTGTTTGTCAAAGTGATTATTTATTGTTATTTTTTAATGAATAACTGGTTGATATTTGTGAAACTCCCATTTCAGACAACTTTACTACAAAAATAGCAGAAGATCCACCCTATTTGCCCTGAAACAAACAACAAAAGATCTCTAAGCTGAAGACAAGAATTGTGAAGAGGAGAATCACAAGTCAAGCTGGGATGCCTTGAAGGGGAAGCACTCAACCAGATGACCCTAGAGGGTTCAGTTCAGTGCCCCCCACACCTGCGGCATCCACATCAGACCTGGAGCAGACCCAAGACGGCAAAGATCCCACACATCTGTCTTCGTTGTATGTCAGTTACAGTAGAACGTGTAAATGGTTATCTCCTAAAAGAAAACCACATTACTCTCAGTGAAAACCAGAGAATAGCAGCCCAATCATCTAGAAGTCAGGGAAGTAGTCCGAGAATTGAGTAAAGTAATCAAACTTTTCACCACAAAACAGCAAACGTAAGACCTGATTTCTGGTTCTGGCTGCTCCCAGAGTTCCTGTCCCACAATGATGAGACACACATCTCTGTAACCAGCAGAGTCCGCTTTCATATAATAATACAATATTATTATATATAATATAATTATATATATAACAAAGCTTAAACAAATCCATATAGAGACTAACAGCAAATTCTCATGATAAACTAGAATCAGGAAGCTTTTAAGCCCCAGCGGGAAACGGAATTTTTGCAACAAAACAAGAACTGAAAAAATTATCTGTCCATCGCAGTTTTACACTCAGATAAAGCTTTTTTTTTTTTTTTTTGTCAAGACAAAAGACAAACAAAGCTAAATAAACAATAGAACATGAAGACCTTTTGACGAGTAAATATCACCAGGAAGGTGACAAAAAATATGTAAAGAAATTGGTAGAAACCTCCATTTATAACCAAAATTTACCTGAAGTCTGATCTAATGGTAGACGTATGTTATCCATTTTTGCCAAATTTAAATAAATAAGTCTCTTGCATTCTTAGATTTAAAAAAGTCATTCTTTCTATCACTAAGATATCATGAACAATATCATGAAAAATATTTTTGTAGGCTTTTAGAAAATCAGATCTATCATGTCTGGTTTTACATCAAATAAAAATATTTTCAAAGCTGAACTTTCCATGTAACATGCTTATTTTGTTACTGTGTTGTAAAAATGTAAAAATAAATACGTTTCTACTCCTACTGAACGTACAGAGTTCACCATGGAGTTTACTCCTTCATTTCCTGTGTTACACTAAAATCTGTGACCCATCAGAATCTTTGACCACAAGGGGGCGATAGTGTACATTTCATTGCATGCGCAAAGTCTTGAGTTCATTGTAATGCAGGTAAATTCTGATGGCTATCAGGAAAGATGACCCATGTGATCCTGGCTATGTTAGAGTCACATATGTCAGAAGAGTCCAGACTACGAGAGGTGTGGCCTAGGACCAAGGCGAGAAAGACATATTTCACAGTCAGATACAACACTTTTTCACCTTTCGAAATTCCCTCTTTCTTTCTTCTTGCTTGTTATTTATTTATTTACTTACTCACTCACTCACTCACTCACTCACTCACTCACTCACTCACTCACTCACTCACTGACTGAGAATTTAATAAATACATTTTTGGTGGCGCTGGACAGGGGTAGGAACCTTTTGTTTGTTGCACTGTGTTACGGGGGAAGAAAATAAAGCTTGGACTGGCTAGCATTCGGCTAACTGTTGTGATCTTGCATCATGCTATCTTTAGCCGTTCAGAGTTGTGGGAAGTTTCAGAAGCTAGATTGTGGTAAACAGAGGATCATATTAGCGGGAAAAAGCGACAGACGGTGAACCGCAGTCGCTGAATAATCTAGAAGAAAGAAAAGACGGAAGAAACACAAGGAATAACATCGGCGTGGCCTTTTCCATTTAGAAATCAGATGTTTCCTGCTTGACAGGTCATTTAACCCACCTATGTATGTGTGATTAGTCTTTTTCTGTTTGTGTGATTGTTAGCGGGAGTGTAATTTTACATTTCAGTGCTAAAACTCGATTTTTGTCCTGGACCAGATAGTGTTACAGCCCAGAGCTGCAGAAAGTTATGGTCATACGCCATCTTCTCCAGCAGAAGTGATGGTTGTTCCAGCAGTTGTTAAACCTGCAGCAGACCAGAGTTTTTGTGGCGTAAATGTAGAGAAACACACACCAGCGGACAAGTGTAAATGTTGACAGCTACAGTATGTTGGCCACCTCTGCAGAATACTGTGTAGATTCTGCACAAGACTTAATCAGACTGCAGAGTTCAGTGATCTTATCCACACGTGCGTCCAGGAAACGTGTCCCTGTGAGTTTGCCAGTGTGCTGGAGGCAGAGGCATGTTAACCAGTTTAAAACTTGATTTTTTATTGGGAGTGTTAATAAGGTGCCTGATTTTTGTAGATGCATCGTTTTTGATTGAGCCAGAAACATGGTTTCTTTAAGATGTGGTCAGGACATGCTGGTGTTCTTAACAGGATTTCATAGCTTTTACGTCCCGCCACTGTATTAACAACTAATATTTCATGTAATAAAATGTCATCAATATCCTGTATTTTAACAAATTAAAGTCAAATCTTTATCTACAGAATAAACAAACAGGACTACAAATTAGCGAGAGAACAAATGGCATAAAGCATATGCTTTAAATGGCAAGCATGCCCTTTTCTTTTACCTAAACCCAAACCGTTCTGACACGTTAATGGTGTGAAATGACAAAAATAATGCATAAAACTGACAAGGGAAAGCTCTGGTCCTGCAGAAAGCTCATATTTATTTAAGAGTATGCAGTTACACAACATAATGCTGCATATCTTTCAGCAAATTAACTGGCTTTTCACTTGTGTTTTGAACGTGAGAAGCTGTAATAAATTAGTTTAGCAAAAACATGTTTCCTTGCTGGATGAGGACAGATATTCTCTGCTTTCTCATTGAGAGCAGAAATCACAGCAAACTAACGAACATGGTCATTTTATGTACAACTTCTGTGTGTCGCATGAAATTCTGAACATTGCATTTGAATGGACTCATTTTATAGTTATGTATTAATATTTGGTATAATTTGAATAATTTATTAATTTGATACTTTTTCATTCTTTGCCCGGCAATAATATGCCTGGTAACAAAGAAAAGAAGAAAATTATTTAGTTAAAGTTATTTACTGTTTCCAGACTAAACATGGAGAAGCAGCATTTAGCTGTTATGCTGCAAACAAGTGGAACAAACTGCCAGTGGAGATTAAACTTTCACCAAATGTAGACATTTTTAAATCCAGGTTAAAACATTTCTTTTCTCATGTGCCTATGCCTGAAATCTGAATGCTAACTTGTAACTGGTCTAGACTGCTGTCTGTTTTTAGTAATTTTTAATTGAGTTATTTTATATGTTTTAATATTTCATTGTGATTTTTTTATTAAATCATGCTTTTAATTGTTTCTGCACTAATTGTATTTCTCTTTAAATTCTGTTATGTAAAGTACATTGAATTGCTTATTTGTAAAAAAATGCAGTATATAAATAAACTTGCCTTACTGTGGTGTCTCTGTAGGTCTGATGGATGCTGTGGATTTTCTTTAGAGTTAAAAATCTGAGAAAACCTACAGAAACATCTCTGAGCTGCAAACTGGTATTGTGAAGAGGAAAATCAGAGGTGGAACGGGGATGCCTCAGAGGAAGATCCTTCACCCAGATGACCCCAGAGGGTTCGGTTTGATACGTGCAGCATCCACATCAGAACTGGAGGAGATACAAGACGACAAAGACCTCAGTAAGTCACACACAGTTCTAAATACTGTACTAAAATTCAGAAGCAACGTGTGAAGAACCGCCCATCCTTACTGCTTCCTTGATTAACTGATTATCATCAGTGTGGGAACTAATAATTGACTTTTAAAACACACAAACGTCAATGTTTAATAACCGTGTTAGCATATACTGTACCAGACAGTTGCCCAGCAGATCAGTGGAACAAACTTGCTCAACTTCTGCACGTTATCGCTTGTGTTGCTTTTTCATTCGAGTTGCAGAGGAGCTCTTCTAGAATGGCAAAGTATGGCAGAGGAAGACTTATTCCCTCCGAACAAACAAAGACCAAGGTGTCATTGTGGAGGCACCTCACCAGCCTGTAAAGCATGAAAGAAAAAGTTGCAGAGAAAAGAGGAAACGCATCTAACATTTTTCACCGTTTGCAGGAAAACCAGCAGCTTTGTAAACTCACAGTAACTGACTGCAGCTGATGGGTTCGCTGCCTTAGTAATCCTGCTCCATAGCTTCTAAAATGTATTTAAAAAAAAAGGTTGCACATCTTCTAAAACTTCCTGCTGCTATGCTAAAGTTAAAATCTGATGTCCCCAAGTTTTAAACTGAACATAATGTCTGTTAACCACTGTTTATGTTTCAGTGTCCCTTTTTATTTCCACTGTTCCAATATTATTTAGATCACAAACAGCAAGTACAGCTGGAAGTCAAAGCTAGCTAGATGTTTATTCCTGGGTTTCTACATTCTCTGCTCGGGTTTAAAGGAAATGTTCATAATTTCCAGAAGGACACCAGGTAGAGGTCCTGTAGCCTTTTCATCTGTTTCCTCTGAGAGAAATACAGAAGTAATATGTAGGATTTAGTTATTCTGCAAACAGCAGAGGAGATTTAGATGGAAGGAAACTTTTGATCACTTTAATATCGAAAATAGAAATAAATTAAACTTAAAGACTAACACATTTATAGTGTTCTGAATCAACACATAGCAGATCATAAAATCATGATTATGTTTCTGACTATATTCATTCAAGAAAATCAATTCCTGTGACGTCCCTTATCAGGAGATATGCTTAGAAACTCAGTTCTTCTGTTTCAGTGTTGCCTGCTGATGTCCAGAAAGTTTTGGTGATTAAAGAAGAGGTTCCCTGGAGCCCCAGTCTGGATGAGCAGGGCCCTGAGTCCCTCCACATAAAGGAGGAAGAGGAGGCGCTCTGGACCAGTCAGGAGGAAGAACAGCTTCATAGACAGAAAGAGACTGGTACCAGCAGGTTCTCGTTAAATATCGTCACTGTAAAGAGTGAAGATGATGAAGAGGAACCTCAGTGCTCACAGCTTCATCAAATAAAAAATGAAAACAAAGAGACGGAACCTCTGATCAGCTGTTCAGCGACATGGATGAAAACAGATGAAAGAGGACCAGAACCAGCCAGAAAACCAGACCCAGACAGTCTTTTACCACCAGATGCTGGTGGCAAAGTTTTAGAGTCTTCAGAGACTGAAGTCAGTGACAGTGATCACTGGCAGAAATTATATCCTGGGCCTGATACCAATGACGGTGACACAGAGCTGAAACAGACCGAGTCGGATCTAAATCAGGATGTAGGTCGTAACGCGGCTAAGCGATCCTTCATTTGCTTTGACTGCGGTAAACAGTTTGTCTACAAGCAGTCTCTTAAATCCCACATTAGAGTCCACACGGGTGAGAGACCGTTCAGCTGCGATGTCTGTGGCAAAAGATTTAACCGAAAAACTCATCTGAAGACTCACCTGAGAGTCCACACCGGAGAAAAACCTTTCGGCTGTGATGTTTGTGGTAAAAGGTTTAGCGAGAGACGAACTCTTTTAAATCACGCGAGATACCACACCGGTGAGAAACCGTTTGTCTGTGATGACTGTGGCAAAAGATTCAACACAAACATGAATCTCAAGGCGCATGTGAGAGTTCATACAGGAGAAAAACCATTCGGCTGTAACGTTTGTGGTAAAAGATTTAAACAAAAGGCCACTCTTAAGACCCACAGGAGAGTCCACACAGGTGAGAAACCATTCGGCTGTGACGTTTGTGGTAAAAGATTTAGCGAGCGAGGAACTCTTTCCAGTCACATGAGAGTCCACACCGGTGAGAAGCCTTATGCATGTCATGAATGTGGAAAAAGATTCAACACAAACACAAACCTTAAGGCACACGTGCGAGTTCACACAGGGGAGAAACCTTACGGCTGCAAGGTTTGTGGTAAGAGATTTAACCAAAATGCAACACTTAAGAAGCACATTAGAGTCCACACAGGACAGAAACATTATGCTTGTGATATTTGTAGTAAAGAATTTAACAAAAAGACGCTTCTTAACTCACATATGACAGTACATACAGAAGAGAAAATAATCAGCCTTAACGACTGTGGAAGATTGTTTAACCAAAATACAAATTTTGAACATCTAAATGATGATAGTATGAAGACTAAAGATGCATCACATGAAGACTTTCCTCACACAGCGACTGGACGAGTCTCAAAGACTGCTACTAGTATATAAAATGTCCTTAGCATGGTAGCTTCAACTGTTTTAAATAATCCTGTAACGATGATGTGGCTCTGAAATGCATGCTATGGAGCATGTTACTTAAAAAGTAATATGGGCTCATATCAAAGTAACCCTTCTTGGCCTTCACTTGGTGTGTTTGTCATGTATGATGCAGAAAAATGGCCAAAAATAGTTAGTGAGCACTCAGGCAAGGCTGGATACTTGTGTGGCTATTTTCCCATGGAAAGCAGCTACTGGTAACTGAGATTCAACTCTTTTGATCTGGCAGTGACTCATGGATCATCATTGTAGGGCTGTGCAATATATTATTCTGGTCTTAAATTTGGCTCCAAAATATCACAAATACAGTGATATAAACAAAAAAGGTTATTGTTAAAATCATAAACTTTGTTGCTATGTTTAGCAAGGATTCGGACCCTCTAGCAACAAATCTAGCATGTTTCTCAGGTGTGATTGGAGCCTTAGGAAGGCTGACATGATTCTTCTCAATGAGCAGCAGTGCTGCCATAGGCTCCTCCCCCATCTCGAGGAGGCCCAGTCCTCGTGCCGCAGTCCCTCCCAGCTATGGTAGCGCAGGAGGCATTCGCCTCTGGTCCACACACAGACTGAAAATGAATCACGTGTGCACTTGTTGGCTGATCCTGTCCTGGCTTACAGTCAGATTTAATGTATGTTTAGACAGAAAAATGTAAAAAGGAAAAAACGTTCATGTTTTACTGTAACGTGTTCATTAAAAACCAAAAGAGGGAAAAATATTTATTAGGGCTTTCAGTCTTTTAAAATATTTAATCTAAATTAACAACACTAGTGTCCTAAATTATTTACCATGTTATACTAATAACATGTAATACTTTTGTAAGCACTTATTTACTTGCAGTTATGGAATTAGTATCCATCCATCCATCCATCCATCCATCCATCCAACCATCCATCCATCCGTTTTCTGCTGCTTATCTGGAGTTGGGTCGCAGGGGCAGCTTCCTAAGCAGGGAAACCCAGACTTCCCTCTCCCCAGCCACATTCACCAGCTCATCCCGAGGCGTTCCCAGGCCAGCCGAGAGATGTAGACTGTCCAGCGTGTCCTAGGTCTTACCCGGGGCCTCTTTCCAGTGGGACGTGCCTGGAACACCTCACCAGGGAGGCGTCCAGGAAGCATCCTAACCAGATGCCCGAGCCACCTCATCTGGCTCCTCTCGATGTGGAGGAGCAGCGGCTCTACTCTGAGCCCCTCCCTGATCACCGAGCTTCTCACCCTATCTCTAAGGGAGAGCCAGGCCACCCTGCGGAGGAAACTCATTTTGGCCGCTTGTATTCGCGATCTTGTTCTTTCGGTCATTACCCACAGCTCATGACCATAGGTGAGGGTAGGAACGTAGATCTACCGGTAAATTGAGAGCTTTGCCTTTTGGCTCAGCTCCTTCTTCACCACGACAGACCGATGCAGAGTCCACATCACTGCAGACGCCGAACCGATCTGCCTGTCCATCTCCCGCTCCATCCTTCCCTCACTCGTGAACAAGACTCCGAGATACATGAACTCCTCCACTGGAGGAATTAGTTGCTTTAGTTATATTTACTCACCTGATGCTAAATTACTTTAGACACAAACACATGCACACAGAACCTCTAACTCACTCTGTCTCTCATACCAGTTCTTACGGCCTCATCTTCTGTTTGAAACATTCTGTAAATATCCTGCAGGGCTTTAGCACCGTTTCCAACTTCTTTAATTAATCCAGATCAGCTGTTGAAAGGTTGTTGCTTGTAGAATTATCAGGATGTCTTCGCTGGATCACGGTCTGTCTTTAGAGGAGGAGGAGGGCTCTCTGAATCAGCCGTGTGCTGCACAGCAGGTGGTGTTTGAGACGGGATGTACTACAGTGGTAACTCAGTTCACATCAATAGTAGATCAAAATGGCCTTAGGTTGTCCAGAGAGCCATCTTGAAGACGTTATTTTTGCACCACTTCCTGAAGCGACACGGATCCGAATCCTGTTGAAAACCTCTGGAATGACATTAAAAGCATGTTGGATTATGACAGAACACCAAGCATGGCTGAGCAGTTTGGCTTTTTGCAGAAAGAGTGGTAGAAACGTGCCCAGCAGCAGCTTGAGCAGTGGTCTCTTATTTTTTTCCAACTTCTGCATCTTTGGCGTAAGTCAGATGTCCCAATTCTGTGCAGCCAGATTGAATCTTAACAAGGTGGCATCCATATATGCCTGTGTAAAAACAGCGTGCTGCGTGTGACGTCACACCGTTTTTGTGCATACAGGTCACTTCAGGTTCATGATGGAGGTCACAATTAAATTGTAATATGAACAACTACATGGAAACAAAGACCTGCAGGGTGAACGTAGCCTTAGGAGTCCGTCATTTTCCTGATGTATGCCTTAATCTTTGATCAGCTGCTTCCATATCGTCCTCCTGTTCCTGTTGAATAAAAATGTTTTTTTTTTATTGCTTTAATAGTACTCCTGTTTTGTGTTTATTAGTATTTGCTTGATTTTTTTCCCCATACATTTACCAGTATCCCTAATTTTGTTTATGAAATTAGTCTTGTGCCTTTTTTAACCTGTTTTTATTTTAGGAAAACTTTATTATTCATGCCTTGTCACACAGCGGGGGTCTGGGCGAAAAGTCTTTCTGCTTTGGAAAGTGTGAAAAGAGCTGGAAATTTCTGAAAAGCATCCTTAATGAGACCCAAAAAAAGAAAGAAGCTTCAGGCTTTCTTTTCTCATTGGGTTTAGGAAACATAGGACCTAATTCATTAGGATAAATATCAAGACTGGAGGATGAGTGTGAGCAGCCTGTGACATCTTTAACTTTTGTGCCTTTTTTTTGTCATTACGAATCTCAATATTCACATATATACGATGTCTATTTATACTAATATGAAACAGTGTGATAAGATTGCATTGGATCAGATATCTTGAAGAATATTTAATAAACAGAAGTTTCATGACTGCAGATCCACATCACATGATGATGTATGTGTCTGATGGCTTCAAACTTCTTGTCTTAACCTTTAACAAAGTCGAGGAAAGGTCAGGATTTTATTTTTCTCTTTGTTCCACCACCTTTTTGCGTCACAGATTGTTTGGCGTTCTCTCCTGGCGCTCCTGCTCTGCTAGACCTCTTCTGATCTTTTTATAAATTATTAAAAGTTTGTTCTTCGTCAGCCTGCCTCCACTGAGTTCCTGCTTCATGTTCAACCACACAACATGATTTTAGGGTTTTTGCAGGGAGCTGTACATACACGCAGGATCAGACTCTGCATGCAGCTTGGAAGCGTCTCACTTTTCATGTTAAACATCTCAGCATTAAAAGAAAGAAAAATATAGTTCAAGGAAATAAAGGGATAAACAGAAATGAATAGGCCGAAGTGTATCACACAATATGCTGAGCGGATTAATATAATCCTTCAAGCTAATAAATGTTTATCACACAAAATAGTGAAACATACTGGCTATATTCCCCCCTGTTAATCTCTGAGAAGCAGAGATAAAAAAAAAAAATCAGCTGTGTCAGAATCAGAAGGCAAGAAGGGAAGAGAAACATCAGATTCAGGGCGAGTGGGAGAAGAAACGGACATCTGATAGGGAGGGGGCTTCTGTCCTTCATCTTATCCAGGGTATGGCCTTGGTTCCCGATCACACACACACACGGGAAAGAATGCAGCTGAGTAGATTTCTGTCTCTTAACGATTAAAATACAAAGACTGGTACCGAGTAGATTCTAAAAACACAATGAATAAAAGATGGTTCAAAGTATAATGAATCACATAATAGTAAAACATGATAATCCATATGATTTACCTTCCATTTCCCTCCTGTTTAACACTTATCAACATACATAACTTTCAATTTTTCAATAATGCATATTAAGTTGGACTCATTTTCGTAATCTGAAAGTCTAAATTGAATCTTCAGCTTCATCATCAATTGTTGTCGGCACTTTCTAGGAGTTGCAGGTAAATTTCTCCGTGTTCATGGAGCAGTGTTTTGGTTACTGATCCAGACACCAGTTTAGTAGTCATTCTGCGAAGACAAGGTGTTCTGCACGAAACAAACAGAATAAAGAGCAGAAATATTATTTCAATTAGGATTAAAAGATTTAAAAGAATATATTACCAGGAGCCGCAGTCAGCCAGCTCCACAGGTTTCTCCCATGGTGTGGTCACTCTCCACTGCTTCCCTAACAGCTGTAAGATTTGCAATAGCTATAGAAATAACATACGTGGGGACAAAGAACAGCACCAAGACCCAGCCCACAACTTTTTTTAAGTGGAACATGAAATCTTGTCCCAGAAGATTCATGGGACAGTTGGGTGAAAATACTACAAAGTCTACATGTATTTTCTAGTGTTAGGGTCAGTTATTTTGAGTGACAGGTTCTCCTTTTGCAGGTCTCCATTACTGGCTGGCCTGAAACCAACAAGGAATTTGGTGCGCTGCAATATTTGTTAATAGAAAATTATTATGTTGGTAGAAAGCTTATTTTTGTCAAGAGAAAATTTGTCAACAAGTGACTCATTTGTCAACAGAAAGCATCTTGTTAACAGAAGATATTACTTGTTGAAAGTGCAAATTTATTCGTATAATCGGTGCAACCCTGGATGTTTGAGTTTGTTTTTTAAGCAATAGACGTGAACGCACATTTAAGTCTGGTAAAGCCCGTTCATTCACAATTTGCTGATACGTTGTTTGTTCGCTGTCGTTTCTATTTTTTCTTTGTGTATTCTACACAGTGTGTTAGATAAACATTTATGTTTGTCAATAAAGGATGGTTGTTATCCCCGTTAGGCTTAGAGGTACTTTCACATGAGATGATTGTACTGTTTTTTTTTTTATTTTGGGATTATTTTTTTGAGTGTTTTTGTTTGTGTGTCAAGTGGCTGAAGCATCGCGCTTGGGAGTGCTGCCATAGTTCTGCTTCTAAGACGGTCAGTCTGGTTCGAGGCTGTCGGTATTTGGGCAACAATACCCACCGCTAGTACGCACAGAAGACTAGGGTTGAATTTAGTGTAGTCCTGGAGAAGATGAAGAGGGGAATTAAATTAAAAATAATGCACTGTATATGTGGAAACATAGATAAATAAATAAAAGGGTGCTGTGTATATAGTTGGAAATTAGCAAATATTTTTGTGATTACTGGATATTTTGTGAATGAAAAATGGAGTTAAATGAAACACTTCAGAAGAGACAAATGAAACTTACAGCTAAAGCTTTTGAGAATAAAGTTGAAAGGAGAACGTCAAGCAAACGTTCTCCTTGCACTCGACTCTAAGTTACTGAGAGATTCAAACATTTATTTAAAAACAACTTCACGGTGGCACTGGCAATGGCTAAACAGGATCTGGCAAAATGGTCGTCCCTTCCATTATCATTGGCAGGGAGGACTAACTCTGTTAAAATGGCTATAATGCCACGATTCTTGTTTCTCTTTGAGACGATCATTCCTACAGCGTTCTTTACTAAACTGAATACATGTATACCCACCTTTGTATGGAACAGAACCGTGCCACGAATTAGGGAGGCATTTCTGGAGAGACTGAAGGGAAATGGTGGTTTAGCGTTACCAAATCCAATCCATTATTACTGGGCTGCTAACCTCCATGCCCCTTTCATGTTGGACATGTGACATCCCCGAAAATGAAGCACCCGTATGGTTACTCATGGAGCAACAATCTAGTGTGTCCTACTCACTGGCTGCCCTAGCGTGTGCCCCGATGCTGATCAGTAAACGCTATCATACAAATAATCCAGTAATTGGAGATTCTCTCAGAATTTGGTCACCATTTAGAACATAAGAATCTGCTCCTATCATGTCCCATTCTCGCCAACCCCCCCTTTCCACCCTCTCTCATAGACAGCATTCAAGTTGTGGAAAAGTAGAGGTCTCTCCCGTGTAAAGGATCTTTTTAAAGGTGGCCTTTTTATTTCATTTGACTATCTAAAGGCACATTTCGACATTCCAAACACTCATTTCTTCAGATACCCGCAGATTTGAAACTACATTAAGACACGCTTTTCCCCTTCTTTAGCGATCATGGAAGAAGATTGGATTCATGACCGCATTAATAGAGATCCACAAACAAAAGGCTGTCTCTTTTGTATATGGCTCGACCCAAACTGCAGCTTCCCCTTCTCTTCATCATATCAAAACTAAATGGGAAGAGGATCTCGGCCTCCTGATACCAGATGTGACCTGGTAACTTGCAATGAGTGGGGTAAGTGCATCCTCCATTTGTGTCAGACGGTCTGACTCAGTTCAAAATACTCTATAGACTTCATCTCTCCCAGAGCAGATTGGCCAGGATGTACTCAAATACTGACTCAAGATGTGAGAGGTGTCACCAGACCGAGGCCACCCATGCTCACATGTTTTGGTCGTGCGCGGGGCTGAGCTCCTTCTGGATGTCTATCTTTGACAGCATCTCAAATGTTTGCAAGACAAGGGTCAGCCCCAACCCAATTATGGCAATTTTTGGTACCTCACCTAAAGAGATTACACTTAAAACAAACCAGGCAAGTGTGACTGTCTTTATCACGCTCCTTGCCAGAAAATTAATTCTTGCTAATTGGAGGAGCCCCTGGGCTCCCAACACACAAATGCTGGCTTGAAGACGTACTGTCTCACTTGAAGCTGGAAAAGCTGACTCCTCACAAGGCTGTGCCAAGAAATTTTATAGGGCGTGGCACCCATTTTTGGATTATTTCAACAGGGAACCCTCTGCGCCTGCACAAAACAAAAGCGAGACGAGTGATGCTGGATGTTCATGGAAAGGGATGTGAGTAAAAAACTTGAGCTCAGTCAAGACTGGAGTTGGATATGTTTTTTTTTTCCCCCTTTTTGGTGGTAAACCTTGGTGAATGTCGGCATTCTGCATTCGTAAGGTTTAAACCTTACACTAGTTCACATTTGCATCCAGGTTTCCACTTTACCTCAGACTATTTTAGATGAGCTTTGATCCAGAGAAGAAGGCGCTGGTTCTGGATCCTGTTCATATGTGTGTGCAGAGCTTGACATCGAGTCTAGTAATTACCCATTGATTTGAGTCAGGTGTGTTGCAGCAAGACACCAATCTTCAAGGACCAGGGTTGATGATCCCTGCAGCAGATGGTAGGATCTTCAGTCTTTGCGTTTCACATTGAGAAAAAGGTTGTTTTTTTTTCCCCCCACACTCTTTAGACCCAGTTTGTGCATCCATCTTTCCATCTCAGAGATTCTGCCTCTCAGAAATGCTCATTTTATACCCAGTCATGTTACTAACCTGTTGCCAGTTAACCTAGTAAGTTGTTTAATGCTTCCTCTGTTGTTTCTAATTTGTACCAGTCACTTTCCAGCCTTTTGTTGCTCCGGTTCCAACTTTTTGCAGATGTGTTGCTGCCTTCAGATTCAAAATGATCTAATATTTTCCATGAAATGGTAAAATGTCATTTTCAACATTTAATAAGTTTATTTATTTAGTTCTATTAGGAATAAAATTTGGGTTGATTAGATTTGCAAATCGTTATCTCCGCCAAGGCGGACGCAATATCTGCGCTCTCTGAGTGCTTCTGGGTACATTATATTTTTATTTACATTTTTCACAGCATCCCAACTTTTTCTGATTTTGGGTTGTAATATAAAGATGTGTTCAAGGTATGTTTTTAAATATTATGTAAGTCCTCAAAATAAAACTTGTGTTTTGATAACATAATTTCAGCCAACAGGACATTTTCCCGGTATATCAAAAGGGATGAATATCTCAAGTATCAAGTAAAACAACACAGGGTAGGAACCTTTTGTTTCCTAAGTTGTGTTGCAGGGGGGAACAAAGTAAAAGTTGAATCGGCTAGCATGCAGCTTTAGCGGATATGTCTCTAAAGGACGTATTGCTGCTGGATAATAAGTTAGTATTGTGAAAAGTTTTAGAAGGAAATTTGTGGCAAATGGAGGATCAAAGAAGCTAAATAAATTAATAATAAAAAAGCGAAGAAACGCGAAGCAAGGAGCTAAACTAAGCAGGTGTTATACCAAAATCTGTGACCCAGCAGAATCTGTTACCACAGGGGGCGACAGTGTACATTTCTCTCCATCTACGTCCTAGAGGTCGAAGTCTTTGAAACACTTGCATTTAAGCCTGAGTTCATTATAATACAGATACAGTAAAGTCATGCATTCTGATGGCTATCAGATATTGTGACTTTGGTTACCCCTTTTAACGAAGACGTACAAGCATAGAAATACACTCTGTCGCCCCCTGTGGTCACAGATTCTGATGGGTCTCAAATTTTGGCGTAACACCTGAAAGACGACGGTAGAACACAAGGATAATAATCGGCGTGGCCTTTCCCAGGTGGAAATTACTGAGGGACAAGTGTTTTCAGAGAGACACCGAAGCTAATTTCAGCTGGACAGGTACTTTAACCCGTTAATGTAAAAGTAATTACTTATCTGAAAGTGTTAGCTAGAACATGGCTGTTAAAGTTACCAACTCATGAAACCTTTTCCTATGCCTTTGACTGTAATTAGTTTCAAAGCGTTAAGTTAGAACATGGCCATGAACGGAGTTACCAACACATCTTTTTTTCCCCACCGTATCTGTTATGGTGAAATAGAGGTGGCAGCAGCTGAACAGTTATAGTGATAAATGTCTGGATGAAACGTAGCACAACTGCTGCAGCCAAAGCATGTAAGATGTAAAAGAAAAAGGCTGTGGTGTGATGTCCTGAATAGATAGATGATAAATCCTAATGATTTTCCCTGCAGTCCCGAGCTAATCTCCATTCTTTCAGTCGGAGGCACTACAGCAGGGGTCACCAACTCCAGCCCTTGGGACCAGTGTCCTGCAGGTACTGAATGTTTCTCTACTGCAACACCTGATTCAAATAAAATGGATCTTCAGCAGCTTGTTGTCAAGTTCTACTCAAGTCTGTTAAAGACCCATTCATTTGAATCAGGTGCGTTGCTGCAGGGTCACATCCAGTATCTGCAGGACTCAGGTCCATAGCTGGTGATCCCTGCACTACAGCCTCCGCCACAGAGGTGCAGCTGGTGAGAAGGATCTTCATGATGCTTCGGTAGTAAGGATGGTGCCACCCAAGACATCCAGTTTGTCTACCAGAGACTGGAAACACTGGTTGTTTTAAATGTTTTTGCAACAAACGAACATGCATAAAACATCTAAGTAAAATTTTGTCATGCAGGCTGGAAAAATGCCCAATTGTGTTTTGTTCTTTAGTGGTTGTAATTTTCAAAAAGCTTTACAAAAATAAGAGAAAGTTTTTCATTCAATGCAATATGAGCAGTTTGTGCTGCACTCATGTAAGAAAAAGGGCTAAATAACCTTTAGCTTCAGTGATGACTTTCATTAGTTCTAAATGTTTAAAATTCAGCTGCAGCAAGTTAATTCAGCTGCAAACATCTTCATCTGCTCCCACACATCTTCATATGCTTCTGAGTGAAAGTCAAACAGTTGGAGCCACACTCAGTCTTCACGCTCCTGTGCTTTTTGTTTTTCATTAAAAAAAAAAAAAAATCTAGCTAAAGTCAAAGCAAAAATATTTAGAAACGCAGGAAGGATGTTTGGATATGGTTCCCTGTAGATGTGTGGATATGAATGTGTACTTTTATGTGTGTAGGTCTGTGTGTCCATTTAGACATAAGTACAAACAAATATATAATATAGTGGTATGTTTGGGTGATAGTATTAATTAATTTATACACTTCCGTTCAAAAGTTTGGGGTCACTTTGCCATGGGATTATAAGTCCTAAAATCTGGAAATTAAAAACTCTACAGAAACATCTCTGAGCTGCAGTCGAGGTTGTGAAGTGGGGATGCCTCGAAGGAAGAGCCTTCAACCAGACGACCCCAGAGGACTGGGGTTGGAGCCCCCCATACCTGCAGCATCCACATCAGAACTGGAGCAGACGGAAGATGGCAAAAACCTCAGTAAGTAACTGAGTTAATGTTTCTTTAGTAACATGTTAACTCGTCTCTAACTTATTTATGACCATAAAGACTATTCAAGTTAATTTGTACTAATGTGCACTATTGTCACGTTGTGTTTACCTACCAACGATTAACATTAATAACCATCAGAAGCTGAGCTGGGTCTTAGAAACTGTGGTTGAGACAGAGCTGCAGTTTAAATCTATGCTGGACCACAGACTGGAACGAAAGAGCAGAGACGTCGATGAACAGCTGTAAATGTTAAACTACGATCAGACTACGCTGCTGGTGGGCGTGTGCTCACCTGCTGGTGGGCGTGTGCTCACCTGCGTGTGCACGTGTCTATCGTAGTGGAGAACATGCAACCTTGTAGAGTCAGAAAGGACAGGCCATCATTTAAATAAGGTAAATAATTATAATAAAAATAAAGTAAATAAGTCATTTCTATTTGCACAATTAAACCATTGTAAAGAGCTGATTTGTTTATTTTGAATCTCTACCAACCAAGTGGAGCTATTTTGTTTTTCCCTCAACTTCAGCTTTATTACCTATTTTACATTAGATTAATTTCTAAACGAACTTTCTTTTTGTTCTTTACTGCTGTCCTTTGACTGTTCATACAGCCACAAACTGCACAAGAACCTGGCATCTTTGCTCCGCTCAGGTTTTGTGATGAGTTACCATGGCAACATGTTGCACCGATAATGTAAAAAGTAGTTGAATTCTTTCTTTGTGTGTTTTTAACAAAATTAACTCCCCAACAACATCTGTTTGTTTTTACCATTCCTTCTTTCTCTCCTCTCTTCTACATAGATTCAGCACTCATTGTGCAGGCATGTGGCTCCCTCTAGTGGACATTCAGGAGAACAACAGTGTTAAAGTAGTTGTAAATTTTCAATCATCCAGGTGATTTTCACTGCTTGAACAGAAACCAGCTGAACTTTCTTTCTTGACTCTTGAAGACATTATCTTCAGCTTTTTAATTCCTAACTAACTTTTTGGGAACTTTGTGCTGAAGCTAAAACTTAATGCAAGAATTTGGCGATGCTTCAAAGGCTGGACTAATCCATTAATGCTCAGCCGCTCAGAACAGGACTCAAATATGTAGTTGATCCACTGCAGACTACAGCTTAGAGCAGTTCTGGTGGGTGAAGTAATAAACAACATAAATCATGCATCTCATCATTACACTCAAATGAAAGTTGATTTGTTTTTAAAAGTGAAAGGATCCTAAAGGATCTCATGCGTTTCTTCTTCTCTGTCCAGCAATTTTAGGTTGAATGTGAGATTTATTTTTCTAGACCTCACTTTTTAAATGAACTTGTAATGGATTTGATGCTATGTCTAAAGAAGATGGGGGGGGTGAAATGAGGTTATGAAGGTTGTTGTTGGCCCACATAGAATCCTGGTGAAGGTTTGATTCATTGTGGAAAAAGAAGCTGCTGTAACGCTCATGCACATACAGTCAGCACCAAACTGCACACGTGGTCACTGCCACCTCAGACCTGGACAGCGGATGATGCTTCATAGTGGACTTTTACAGGAAACACTGCGATAGCAAAGGTTTATCTTTGACAGTAGAAGTGTTTAACTTTATAATGCTAATCCAAACAAACTGTACTTGGAAAGCCTTTTTAAAAACACAGTTGGCCAAAGTGCTGTACACAGATGAAGGCCGTGAGTATCACTTCTGAGACCAGTTGTATCACTTGATGGTAAAAACATTGTTAAAAATCCTGTTGTATAAAATCTGCTTCTTGTTCTCCGCCCCCTGGTCGTTACCTTTTACATTACAATAATTCTTAAAATGTCACACAATACAGAAAACGACACGTATATGCCACTTTATTTATTCCTTTTTATTACTTATTTTTATAATTAAATGGCCAAATAATCACATCAAATGAAAAAAATAATTATTTTTGGGGGATTAGATGTTAAAGGGTTAAAGAGCAACCTCAGCTGCGACCCTGTCTGACATAGCCCAAAGGCATAATAACGCTTTTTTTAAACAAATGATCATCAAGATAAATTCAGTTGTCCTTTAATGTGTTTCAGTGTTACCTGCAGATGTCCAGAAGGTGATAGTGATTAAAGAGGAGGTGCCCTGGAGCTCCAGTCTGGACAAGCAGGACCCAGAACCCCTCCACTTCAAGGAAGAGGAGCAGGAACTTTGGACCAGTCAGGAGAGAGAACAGCTTAATGGAAAGAAGGAAAGTGATATCAGCAAGTTCCCATTCACAGTTGTCACTGTGAAGAGTGAAGATGATGAAGAGGAACCCCAGTTCTCACAGTTTAATCAAATAAAAAATGAAGGCCGCAGAGAGACGAAGCCTCTAACCAGGAGCTCAGATAAACAAATGGAAGCAGAAAGTGGTGGAGAGGACTGTGGACCAGAACCAACCATGGAGCCCGATCCAAATAATAATTTACAAACAGGTGAAAAGGACTGCTGCGAGACGGAAGTCAGTGTAGATGATGACGACTGGCAGGACTCTTGGTCAGATTCTGTACCTGAAACTCAAACCAGTGAGAAAAATGGGAAACAAGCAATGGTACCAGAGTCTGGAGAAAACCATGATGGAGGTTGTAACACTGCCAAAAAGTCCTTCAGCTGCTCTGAGTGCAGCAAACAGTTTGTTAACAAGCAGTCGTTCAAGTCACACATGAGAATCCACAGAGGGGAGCAGCCGTTTGCCTGCATCTGCTGTGGGAAAAGATTTAATCACAACTCGCATCTTAAAACGCACATGAGAGTCCACACGGGGGAGAAACCGTTTAGCTGCGACATCTGCAGGAAACGATTTAGTGAGCGAGGAAGTCTTTCCAGTCACATGAGAGTCCACACGGGAGAGAAGCCGTTCGGCTGCCATGTTTGTGGTAAAACATTCAGCGAGCGAGGAAGTCTTTCCAGTCACATGAGAGTCCACACCGGTGAGAAGCCGTTTGCCTGCGAGGACTGCGGAAAAAGATTTAATCAAAATGCAAATCTTAAGACGCACATGAGAGTCCACACGAGAGAAAAGCCATTTGTCTGTGATGTGTGCGGTAAAAGCTTCAACCGAAAGGCACATGTTAAGATGCACATGAGAGTCCACACAGGAGAGAAGCCGTTTGGTTGCGATGTTTGTGGTAAGAGATTCAACCGAAATGCTCATCTAAAGACGCACATGAGAGGCCACACCGGAGAGAAGCCGTTCGGCTGTGACGTCTGTGGGAAAAGATACGGCGAGCGAGCGACTCTCTCCTGTCACATGAGAGTCCACACCGGAGAGAAGCCTTTCGCCTGCGGTGACTGTGGAAAAAGATTTAATTATAAGTCACATTTTAAGAAACATGTAAGAGTACACTCACAGGAGCTGCCATTTGAGTTCAGTGATTTTGGAAAAGGACTGAGCAAAGTTCCAGACCTTAATCCTTCCATCCCTGGGTCGGTGTGAGGTGTAGTTTACCTAAACGGAGCTAACAGTAATCTCACGACATAAGTGTCTTTGCAATGATCTTTATGGATCGCTGTAAGGAGTAACGTATGAATATAAATCTAATAAATATTATTCCCCCACTTTTTGGCAGATTTGGATACAATGTGTCACGAATGTGAGCTCTAGTCACAATCTACCTTCCAAAACCTGTTTTCCAGCAGCAGCAACCCACCAGCTACATGCTACCATTTCCACTTTCATTTAGTTCCCCCTAGAACACAACTCTAGAAACAAAGTTGTGCAAGTGTGCACCTTTTAGTCCTGACTGGTACCTTATATAAGCATCCTGGTGAATGAAATGATAAGTTTTAATTGGAAAACTTTATTTACTTTATTTATAATATTTATTTATAAAATAAAAATCAAATGAAGAAATTCCAAATGCTCGATGAATGTCTCAAATTATTATAAGTAGTAGTAGTGGTGGTGGTGGTGGTGGTGGTAGTAGTAGTATTATATTTACATGGATATTGTTTATTTATTCATTGAAAAAAAAAATGGAGGTGGATGAAATTCTCGTTATTACCGCACATCCTGGTTTGTTTGTGTGTCAGAGAGTCAGGAATATTAAGAATACACGTAGACACCTGCAGCACTGTATGTTCGGCCTTTGGGAACAAAAGAGATTATTATATAAATATTTTAGAGGGAGTTTTTTTCTCTGGTTGATTATCTGGAACTAGTGTTATTTATTTAAAGCTCATTATTTTGCTGCCTGCTACAGATTAACAGGTTAGGTTCACTCTCAGTGTCTTAGAAAACAGCCATACACTAGAATATTTACCTACACCACCTCAAGGTTTGATAAGCTAATAGTGTTGTTGGGATAAGTTTCAGCAAAAAAAAATGAATAATACTTACTTTTATATCCATAAAGCTCTTGAAGGGGGAAGTTAAAACATTTCCATGGCAGGGGAACTTGTTTTATCTTTTATATATTTCTTACTTAAAATAAATAGATTTCAGAACAGAATCTGGTCAGTTTAAAGTATTAATATTATGCCTAGCATTAAATGTGTATTTTCCAGTGGTATTTTTATTTATTGATTGACACTTCTTTATATCTTTTGATGCATTTACATTTTTAATTATCCATGAAAAGACGGATCAATCTGAAGTCTGAGCTCTCAGCTGGTAAGAGGACAGATTCTCGTTTCTGAAGATGTGATCAAAACTCTGAATTCAGCTCCTGAGTTAAAGAGTCAAACCTGCTCAGGAACCATGAGGATCTGTGACTGGGCAGCTCAGGATGATGTTAATCTGCAGCTGGAAGCAGAAGCTTCCATTTCAAATCCTCTAAATGTTGTAGAAAGACAGGTGTTGGTATTTTTAGGCCAACAGCCAAATATAAAGAGTGAAGAACTTTAAAAAAGGTTATCAGCAGGTCTGGAAGAATAGCTCACCCTGATGGGTGAAGCCCTTAATTAACAGCAGAACTGTGATCAAACCTTCTGATCGAAAGACTTTGTTGTCCAAATGAACAACCTGGAAAACTAGAGAGACAGCAGCTGTATGAGAGGATAGCTCAGTGGGATGGAGAGCTGGTTGAAGTTCAACAAGCTGTAGGTTCAAATCCTGCAGTGTGCACCTGATAAGTTAAGAAGAACAGCTCCGACTGGTAGGAGAAGACTCTGGAGGGAGGCAGGATGGCCTGGGATTGAACCTCTTCATTCACCACATCAGTTTTAATGTCCAATGGCCAAAATGAAAAGACAAAAGCACCATGAGAACAGCTTTGAGTGTGAAGGGTCCTCGGTGGCGTGGTGGGGTTGGCAGAGAACCGTAAGTCGCCAGTGGTGCAGCGTCTAGTTCAACTCCTGCCCGTTGCTGGTACCTGGATCATAAAACCATCCTGCTCCGGTGGGTTGGGGAGGGGGCCGTGTCCCCTCCCCGTATTCTGGGGAGGTACAAGTAGGGGGTTATACGTCAGGAAACTAACTCTGGCTAGAATTTTACTGGGATCATCAAAACGTGGTGAGCTTTCTAAATATCATCTATAAGTAACATGACTGTAAAAGACAGGCTGTAAAGGAATCACAACCCCTAGATATGACTAGCAGACACAACAACAGACTGTTTTAGACACTGACGGGAAGGAAGAAGCACACCTTGATGACACACTGGCTTCTTTAAGAAATCAACATAATACAACAAATGTCTATATTAAAAAACTAGATACTAGTTCTGAACTGTAAACAGAAGGTAAACAGAAGGAAGGTGAAGAACTTCGACAGGAATGCAGTGAGACTTTGCAAGTTAATTCAATTTATCTTTATTTGTATAGCATCACTTTACAACATCATCATCTCAGGACACTTTACAGACAAATCAGTTTGAGCCAATTCATAATAAATGACAGCTTAGTTAAGGAAAACCGACATACTGCATCAAATCAGGAATCATTTCTGAACAAAGATAAATACCAAAGTTACTGTAATCAACCCAGTTTCATTATTTCCATCATCTCTAATTATCATTATTTCTTAAAGGTACATTTACTGAAGTGGAAAAATACACGTGCCAGGCCAATAACGCGCTTGTGAAACGTCTATATATTAAATTTTTTTCCAGTAGATGGCTTAATAGAGCAAATAAAGATTAATACAAAGCTTTGTCTATAGTGAACTACTTCCATGAAAAGATTCGATGCTTCATGAAAGCCTCTGGCCATCTCTTACCTGAGGTCACCATTTACAGAGCATAAAGACGAGGGTTGCAGAAAAATGAATACTAAATCAATTAAACAGATTACTAGCAAATTAACTGTATTAACTGAGCACATTAACGCATACATTTTAACAAAAGGGAAATAAAACTATTACATTATATCCACCCTTAAAGTTTATCAGTTATTTTTTTATTTAATTTCATTAAGGTGACAGCCATGAATGCATCAGGATGTTGTGTTTGCAGCTTAGCAATGATGAGCTGGTGATGGCACAGGCTGTCTGTAGAGGTACCAGCTGGATAATCTGGATGAAAAGTCTAACAGTTTGATGTCTTCTCTTTTACAGTAACATGTCCAGGGTGACATTGAAACTCCTCTTTCCTTCAGCTTTCTGCAAACTTTATTGTCTCAATCTGCTCTTACAGCCTTAAAGCAGTGCATTAGTCTGGAACACGTTCCTGCAACCATGTCTCAGTGAGCACATAAAACTGCACCTTGAGTGTCCATTTTGTTAGCTAGCGATCTCGCATTTCACGTCGAAACAGTTGGAAGAAATTGTTTAAATATGAAACCACTTAAGCAGCAAAGTATCTTAACCAGTGTAAATAAACCTTAAAAATAAGCATGACAGTGAACAAATTAACTACACATAAAACGAGAAGCACTCAGAGAGAACAGACAAGCCAAGACATTGTCATTTTTTGGCAATGAGTTAGAAGCTCTAATGGCAAAATTGTCACCATAATAAAAAAAATCCTGGATCCAGGCAGTGATCCAGATCACCCCAGAATATAACCACTTGTTCTCTAATCCAATTCTGCAAGGTGCTGCCACCTGGTGGCTCATTCTGAAGCAACGTCTGAAACTTTTCTCTACTGTGTGCATGCAGGTGTTTCTTCAGATCACAGAGAGTGAAAACCTTTCACAATGAATGTCACAATGAACTGATTTCTTTCTTATGAATTCTAACGTGTCTTGAAAGATTTCCTTGTTCGGTGAATCTCTTACCGCAAACATCACAGCCGAAAGGCTTCTCACCGGTGTGGACTCGAATGTGTGCAATAAGAGAGGAGCTTTGGTTAAATCTCCTGTCACAAAAATTACAGGCAAATGGTTTCTCTCCTGTGTGGACTCTCATGTGCCCCTTAAGATATGACTTATATTTAAATCTTTTTCCACAATCACTACAGGAAAACGGCTTCTCTGCTGTGTGGACTCTCATGTGTCCCTTCAGGTTGGACTTATATTTGAATCTTTTTCCACAGTTGTTACAGGCAAATGGTTTGTCTCTTGTATGTACATGTGTGTGTTTAGAAAGATTTCCTTGATCACTAAACCTTTTACCACAATCAACACAGATAAACGGCTTCTCTCCCGTGTGGAGTCTCGTGTGTCCCTTAAGATATGATTTATACTTGAAACCTTTACCACAGTCACTGCAAGTGAAAGGTTTCTCTTCTGTGTGGACTCTCATGTGGTTTGAAAGAATGTCTCGCTCACTAAACCTTTTCCCACAAACATCACAGCCAAACCGTTTCTCGTGCTCTTCTGTGTGGACTCTCCTCATGTGTCTTCTTAGAATTAACTTAGAATGAAATGCTTTTCCACAGTTTTCACAGCTGAATGGCTTGACTCCTGTGTGGACAATCATGTGTGTTTTAAGATGTATTTTTTGGTTGAATCTTTTCCCGCATTCATCACAAGCAAATGGTTTGACTGCCGCGTGGATGACCATGTGCTTCTGCAGATAGAGCTTGTGTAAAAACTGTTTGCCACAGTCAGGGCAGCTGAAGGGTTTTTCAGCAGCGTTAGCGGCGAAATCCTGATCTAAAACAGACTCTGAGGCCGTTTTCCATTTCCAAATGTCACTGTTTTCTGTCCCAGGTCCTAAATCTGAAGTTTTTTGCCAATAATCATCATCACTAACTTCAGTCTCAGAGGAGCCTGACGCCTTTTCATCAGCATCTGGTGGGAACAGACTGTTTGGATCTGGGCTACTAGCCCATTCTGGTCCTCCACAGTCCCCTTCATCAGTTTCTGTTTTCATCAGTGCAGCTGAGCTGGAGGTTGGAGGTTCTGTCTCTCTGTTTTCAGTTTTGATCTGATGAAGCTGTGAGGACTGAGGTTCATCATCTTCACTCCTCGCAGTAACATCACTGAATAAGAACCTGCTATCAGTCGCCGTCTGTCCATGAAGCTGCTCCGCCTCCTGACTGATCCAGAGTTCCTCCTCTTCCTCCTTTATGTGAAGAGGTTCTGGGTCCTGCTGGTCCAGACCAGAGCTCCAGGGAACCTCTTCTTTAATCACCACCAGCTGCTGAACATCTGCAGGTAGACGGATTAAAGACAAAAATTAGCTTCTTTGTATAATAAATCCTGAAAAATCTAAAACAAAAAAACTTCTACAGTTACAAAAACAACTTTCAACTCTTGAGCAGCAAGAACGGTGATCCACAACCTGAAGATACCGGCTTAGAGGCCACAAAAACAACAAGTAAAACAAACACAATTAATTAAATCAAAGATCTACATACCTTAAAAAAAGATACAGGATTTAGAAGGAATTCAGGATGAATTTGAAAACTTTTCTTTAGCTTTCTATCCTCTACTGACACAATTTGATGCTCTTAAAGCAAAATAATTTCTTAACAAGTTAGACCGGCCCTCTTTGAGTTTGTTACAGTCTCCACGAGAAGCAAGAAGAAGAAAAAAGTTCATTTTGGTCCAGTTTAATCAGCTAAATCATCCAAGACATCTGCAAAGGACTCCTGAGCATCTAAATGGTCTCAGTCTGTTTCAGTAGAATCCAGCATCAAGGGGAAGGTTGCTGACCTGACCGCTGGACAGAAAACCATCACTGGATCCTCTACGAGGAGGGAAAGCCTCAGCAGGTGACTGAAGCTGGATGCTCTCAAAGAGCTGCATCAAAGCTCATCAATAAGAAGCTGAGTGGAAGGAAAAGGTGGAACAACCAGCAGGGATGAAGCAGCTGGAGAGGACGGTCAGGAAAAGGCCGTTCAGGAATGTGGGGGAGCTTCACGAGGAGTGGACTGAGGCTGGAGTTAGAGCTTCCAGAGCAACCACACGCAGACGGATCCTGGACCCGGACTTCACATCTCGTAGTCCTCTAGTCCAGCCAGACTGAACACAACACGACATCTGCAGCGTCTCACCTGGACTAAACAAAACATAAACCGGTCTGATGAGCAGATTCTGCATCTCATGTAGAAATCCAGGTCCCAGAGTCTGAAGGAAGACTGGAGAGGCAACAATCCAAGACCTTTAAAGTGCAGCGTGATGTTTCCACAGTGGTGGTGCTGGTCCACTGGGCTTTATTAAGTCCAGAGTCCATGCAGCATATACCAGGAGGTTTTAGAGCATTCATGCTTCCTGCAGCAGAAAAGCTTTGTGGCGATGCGGATTTTATTTTCCAGCAGGACTTGGCACCGGCCCACACTGCCACAAGAACCAGAACGTGGTTCATGGACCAAGGATTACTGGGCTGGACTGGCCAGCAGACTCTCCAGACCTGAACCCCGTAGCAAATCTATGGAGTATTGCCAAGAGGAAGATGAGACACATGACTGAGCAATGCAGAAGAGCTGGAGGCCGCTACTGAAGCATCCTGGTCTTCATTCCACCCCAGCAGGACCACAGACTGATAACATCCATGCCACGCCGCATGGGGGCAGGAATCCATGCAAGAGGGGCTCAAACCAAGTACTGAGTTCACATGAAGGACTAGACTCTTCAGATGGTCACATTTCTGGATTCAAAGTCCTCTTTTTTAATTTTTTTAAATTGATTTCATGTAATCTAATTTTCTGAGATTTAGATTATATAATAATCTGCATATAATGAGTCTACATATTAATTTCTTTGTGAAATAAATTAAGTTTTACGTGATATTCTATTTATTTAGTTTCACCTGTAAGGCTTGAAAACTGTCATAAATACGAAGTGTAAAGTGGTTTCTGGTGGATTATGTTAACAGCTGTGACAAAGCACTCATATTCTGAAAATTTGCTTCTTTTGTTTTTGCCAAATTCAGATTTTAAAATACCATCAGTAAAAACTTCATTTCTAAACAGATGATAATAAAAATGTTAAACGGAAGGCTTGAAAACTGAGAAACTTCATAAATTAGCAGGATAAAGGGGTTCCGTTAGAAGCTGATACGTTTGGCTGAACGTGCTTTATTTGACCATTCAGCCTCTTTTTACTTTGGTGACTAAACGTTCAGAGATTCTGGTGTTTTGATAATTTGATGTTTAAACTAATGACGGTTTTAAAGCTTTTTTTTTTTCAAATGTACATGTACTTAAAATGTTGTGTTCTGTATATGTGGCTTGTTGGATTTAATACTGACGATCTGGGCTGCTGCTTAACTTGGCCGGGACACTTTTGGAAAAGAGATTTAAAACCTACAGATTTTTCATTTCTTGATTAAATAAAGATTAAATAAATAAAAAAAACAACCATTCCCTCAAATACATGTCTTACATTAAAAATGTGAAATCTGTGAATAATTTTCAACAAAATATTCTCAAACGTCATACAGTTGTTGCTGTTATTATTGTTACTATTGCCCAATAAAAGAAATGACAATGTAAGTGAATATACTGTCATACACGCCAACAGATGTGTGACTTACTGAGAACCCGGCTCTCTTGTGTCCTCTCCAGGCCTGATGTGGATGCTGCAGGTTGATCTGGTTGAAGGCTCGTCCTCTGAGACATTCCTGCTCTATGATTCTCCTCTTTAGGGTGTTTATACTGGATATTCTGCTGTCTTTCTACAGCTGTCTCTTAACTGGAGTTAAACAAATATCAACCGTTCAGTCGGTTATTCTTTTAAACAAATGACAACATTAAATGAACATTTAAATAATCTAAAACCACTAACTGGTCAGAAGGTAGCGCTGCTACACATGTTGACTTTTTATCTCCAAATTAACCAGTTTGAGAGCGAACAAGCCATTGGAATAATAGTAAAAATCCAGTGGTTAAGTTCTTGAAATGAACCTGCTTTATAGTTCAGGCTCCTCGACTGAGGTGGATTAAAAAAAATAAATAAAAAGTGAAATCGACTTTCACTACTGTGTAGTTTGTGCTGATAACTCTGTACATAGCTATATTCTAACTAACACCAAGACAGAACTGATTATTTTTTTAATTACATTTCCAAATAAATTAATTAAAAGACAACCATTGGTAGAATAGCTGTTTATCCTTTGTCTTTTCCGGGTTTCGTTTTGGTTCTTCGACGGCGATAATTCTCTCTCCCTCGTTTTTTTCTTCAATCTGTTTACTCTAACACTCGGTATGTCACAGTTTAGTCGCTAAAGCTCCTCACAAGTTAACAGCAACTCTTGTGTAGAAAGAAAACTGTCACGGTGGATCGGCAGAGGACAGCGAGCGTTAGCTACATGCTAACCGGTCCGACCATTGTGTTCTTCCCCCTGCAACACAACACAGTAAATTATACATTCCTACCATCGCGCTTTGTTCTGACGCTAGTCATTTTTGTTAAAAGATTTCCTCTGATTAAACTGCTAAATAAAACTTGTGTTTTCTTTTGCAGATTTAAATATAATTGTAAAACCTTCACTTGAATACCTAATTTAAGTTTTCCACAGGGCCCATACGTACAAGACATCCCAGATGTATGCTGACCTTGATGCCTGCTGAAATAGATGACCACACATCATTTTCTTAGAATCAGGGGACAAATTTAACAAGACATGGAAATCCTTTTTAGGCTGTTTCGCTAACCTACAACTGTCTGAAAAGGTGGAAAGATTTTTAATTGCCCTTTTTCCACCACTGGGTTTGAAGTTCTTTTTAAGTCCTGATGTATCTTGATCAGATTTGATGTATCTTGATCAGGAGATGTGGAAAAATTGGCTTTCAGGCAAAAACGTCTCTGGACGCTGACTTGAATAATAAAAAGAAGTTTATTACAAAAGTTCAGACATCAAAACAGATTTCTGCAGCAAAATCTGGAGGTCCCAAAACCAGAACGAAGACCTAAAGACCTGATGTGTCGTTCTGTCTTATTTAGGGTTTAAACAAAGAAAATTCCTCAGTCCTGTGTCCTCCAGTCATAGAGTTTGCCTATAGGATGCTCATTTGCATAGAATGCATGTTCTTGTGTCAATCCAGTCTGTAGGACAGAAAACCTTATATGGTAAAAACTTGAGTGTGTACCATACAAATGCTATGCTTAGACACCTCAGTCCAAAATCTGTTGACCACTCTCAGAGTAGGTGAAGAACTTTTTTGTGCAACAAACTAAATTCTTGTTTACGCCTGACTGAGGTTCTCTGGTCTCCATCTGAACAGGATCACAGTCTTCAATTTCAGGTCCAGAATCTGACAAAGACTCCTCCCAATATTCATCTTCAGTTTCGTTTAATTCTGTTTCATCATTATTTTGTTGAAAACGATTGTTTGGATATGGGTTCCTGTATGGTTCTGGTCCCCCACAGTCCCTTCCATCAGTTTCCATTTGTGTATCTGAGCAGCTGGTTGGAGGTTCTGCCTCTCTGCTGTCTTCTGTTTTGATTTCATGAAGACGTATGCATTGAGGTTTCTTTTCATTATCCTCATTCTTCGCAGTAACAACAGCGTACAACAATCTCTTGGTATAAGCCGCCTTCTGTTGTTTTATCCGACTGGTCCAGCATTCCTCCTCTTTTATCTTTACATGAAGAAATCCTGGGTCTGGCAGGCTCAGACTGGAGCTCCAAGGAACGTCTTCTTTAATCACATTCTGGGTACGTCCAGGTAACACTAAAACACAGTGATAATTAAGGACATCAGTGAGTTTATATGTATTTACTCTGATCATTCCACCACATACAGACATATTAAATAAGACAACAAACATCGAGACGTTGAGGGTTTTTACGCTCAAACAGGAATGGGAAGAATTATAAAGTAATTTATTTCATTCAGTTTTCCACATCAACACCATTTACCTACCAGGAAGTTAGGGCTGAACAATTAACTGTTTTTAAATCAAATGTGCTTTTTAAAATCTTGCAACCAGCTAATCACAAAGGAGAGTGATAAATGTTCTGATCCTGGTTTCAAACCTGCAGGGTCCACGGTTTTACAAATCCACTCGCTGCAGTCGTACTTCCTGCTGTCTCTCTGTGGGACATTTCAACATCATGTGACAGCTGCACTCAGATGTGAAGTCACGTTTTCAAAAACCTCATCAAAAACATGTAAGGAGATGCTTAATCTACTAAAACTGGGTTAAGAACTGTCCAATGAATTATTAAACACTGGAAGGAACCATTGTCTTCCAGGAAGAAATGTGAAAATTGTGATCTGCAATCACTTACACATTTGCTGAAACTAAAAGGTAAAAGAAAATAAATAAATAAAAAAACAGAACTCATGGCTATGTTTAACAGTGAAAGTAAGAACATTTCGACATGAACAATATGAACTCGAGGAATGGGGACTAAACAGTTGTGTAGCCTTAAAAAAAACACTTATCAATGCGGCTAATCTTAAAAAAGGCTTCAAAGATATTTTAACTCATGGATTGGCTGCAGGAGTTCAGACCTTAACCCCAATCAGTATCTTTGGGATGTGCTAGAGAACACTTTGAGCAGCAGTCTGACCCTCCCAACTACACAATCTTTGAGAAAATCAGTGCAATTAGTGGCTAAACTTTGGCCACACAGAGTTGGTTTTTGTACATCCCAACTTGAAACATGCTAACAGAACATTTTCATGTGTATGTAGCATTAGTCCACGAAGCCCCTGGTCTGCAACCAGACACAGACTTTCAGAGCTAGAGATGTATGGAGATATTCAGGTGTCGACAACCCCAGGTCTCACCATCTGATGGAACTCTTGGAACTACAAATGCGTGTGACTTACTGAGATCTTTGCTGTCCTGGGTCTCCTCCATTTCTGATGAAGATGCTGCAGATATGGGGGGCAGCCAACCCAGCCCTCTCGGGTCATTTGGTAGAAGATGTTTCTTTCGCGGCATCCCTCTTCACCTGTGATCTTCAGCTTTTTGATCCTTGTCTGCAGTTCAGAGATATTTTCATAAATTTCCTCTGAGTTTAGGACGTATGAGCTGGATCTTCTGCTGTTTCTCTGGAACAGCTGTCAGGTGCACATATGTCACCCAGTTAGCAAATTCATTAAAACAACTGACATCATTGTGTGGACATAAATATAAACATAAAAAAATAAATAAATCTGATAAATGCAAAGGATCAGTTAAAAAAACTGCCTGTCATTATTACAAATAGATTTTTTTTATAGTATAAAAGACTTCAAGTTACACTAAAACACCAATAGTGAGGAGACTGATTCAAATTTTGTTCAGCTTGTTATTTGGAGATGGGATATGTTTGGTGTGGCTTCATATTGTTACAAGACACCATCAATTACAAGAGAACTTCGATGGTGGAGATGAAAATTAACCAGTGTATGCCAACACTTTGACCTTGTGTCACCAATAAAGGTAAGTTCTATAATATGAAATGATTGATGTGGTATTGCTGAATGTCCCTGCAGCTCTTGCATATTAAGTTGTTGAGAAAATAAATTATTTTTATCAAATTGTTTTATGTTGTTTCTGAAAAATGTGGCCTTTAATTAACACCGTGGCCTGTAATATTTCCTTAGTTACCTTCATGGCCTCGAGACTTTTTCAATTTATTTTAAATCTAGTTTTCAGTGCCTCATATGCTCACACGAGTTGGTGTTTGGAAAAAAGAACCATCGACTAAAAAGTTCTGTAATTGTTTTTTGCGTGTTTGTTTTTTGGTTTACTGTTGCCTCTCACCTTTTCCCTTAACTTGGCTTCTTAAGTTCGTCACATAAATAAATGGTTAACGACCAGCAGCAGCAACTTTTTTACTAAAAAAGAATGAACCAAACTTTTAATTTTTCTTAAACTACACTAATCTTTAGGTAAATATTACCTTCTGCCATATATGAAAAAACAATAAGAGTATTTTCAAAAATGAACTTTTCTCGACTAATAAACTCTTATTATTGCTTACCTAACGACGAACCTAACGACGAGCCGTCACGGTGTAGGTACCAGATGTGTTCAGGGCCCCGCCCCTGCCGATGACATCACACTATATGATAGACAAAGTTTAGACTTTATGATTGGCTAAACTTTGTGGATGGTAAAAATCCGGAGCTAGTTTTTGTGGGTTTTGTAGTTCAACGTAGGAAACACGACCATTTCTACACAATCTATAGAAAACCCATCATTACCGATCGGAAGGTACTCACCACACCCTTACCATCACATCTATAAGTTTTGAAAGCAGAGAAAAGTCACCATTCGAAAGGCATAAAAAACTATATCTAAAATTATATCTAATATTAGAAATATAAAGTAGACATGATTCCTTTGCCTAAAGAATATTGCCAGAATGAGACAGATCCTCTCTAAACCCAGTGCAGGGAGACAATGATCCATACCTTTATTACCTGCAGAATTAATTATTGCCCTTTTTTCAGATTTTAATAAAAACCTAAATACATTACAGCTGCTGCAAAATTCAGCTGCTGCGTCCTGAGAAGGACCAGAAAGGACTTAAACTCTCTGTAATAGCTTCCTGCGCACTTCCGGAGTGATTTTAAAGTTCTTTTATTCGTTTCTCAAGGTCTAAATGGTCTCAGTCCAAAAACGTTCATCAAACTTTCAGTTTATGACCCGACCACAGCACTCAGGTAGTCATTGGTTGGTCTTTTATTAGATTGTAAAGTGGTGACTAAAACATTTGGAGAAGCTCCATTTAGTTATGTTCTTAATGCAACCACCTCCCCGGGGAGCTGAGGGCAGCTGGGTTGTTGCCATTTAATTTACTTTTAAGGCTTCTTCTGCACCCTGCTGCAATGCTTTTGTTCTATATAAAGCACTTTGAACTGTCTTGTAATTAAATGTGTGATACAAATACACCTGCCTTGCCTTCATGTATGTATAAATAACTCAGGAAAACATTTGAATATTCTTGGATTTCTAACAAACCCTGGAAAGACAACAGTTTTGCACTTAAATACACAAACTCATCATTTATTTTGCCAATGATTTATATTTCATATGCTGTCATTCTTATTACAAAGTGTTTCATACAGAATATAAAAACAAAAGAAAGGTGAAGAGTTACATGGCGTGGTCCTGATATATAACATCCATGGTTCACCTAGAAGAGTTTGTATGAGGAAGATCTCCACACACAAGTGTTTGATAGCTGTTGTCTTCAGTTCTACATGATTCTGAACATCAAATCTCACACGGATACATCAGGAAGTGGTCAAGCAGTTCTTTTTCATTTGTGTTCATGTGGGTGGCAAACAGTTCTGTGCATTACTTCCCCTTCGTGGTGGTGGAAATGCATCAACACCAGATAAAATCACATTTCCATATGATGATGGTAGTCACAAACTACTGAATTTATTCCAGCGACTATTAAAAAACGTTAAAATGACCCATCTCATGCAGTGAATATTAATTATAAATGGTTTTAATTATGAATTGTTTCAGATATTTTAACATGTTTACAGGCTGATAAACACATTTGCTGCATTTTCTGAAAAAGAAACCGGCTTAACTTTTGTTGTCTTTTCTTTTGATAATCATTCCAAAATACTGAAGGAATATTCTATATAATGGTAATAAAAATTTAATCAAATGTTTCCCTAAATTGTCATCTGTCACTAAAATGAAGCTGGTGACAAATGAAAATATTTTAGATTCACACGTCTGCAACGTCAAAAAATACATTTCAGATTTTTTGTTTAAAATTTTACAAATAGTCACAACCTTTTTTTTTAAAGGTCAAAATTCCTTAAATAGCTGTGTTTTTGGCAAAATAATCTTTCACAATCATCACAGCCAAACGGTTTTTCTCCTTGTGGACTCTCATGTGTGTTTTAAGGTGTGTCTCCGTGTTGAATTTCTTTCCACACTCATCACACGGATACGGCTTCTTCCTTGCGTGGACTCTCACGTGTGTCTTAAGATTTGAGATTTGGTTAAATCTCTTGCCACAAACGACGCAGCTGAAAGGTTTCTCTCCTGTGTGGACTCTCATGTGCGTTTTAAGATTTGCACGTTGGTTGAATCTTTTTCCACAGTCACTGCAAGCAAAGGGTTTCTCACCAGTGTGGACTCGCATGTGCGTCTTGAGCAGTGTGTTTCGGGTGAATCTTTTAGCACAGATAAGGCAGCTGAATGGTTTCTCTCCCGTGTGGACTCCTACGTGCGTCTTCAGATGCTCGTTTCGATGAAATCTCCGACCACAAATGTTGCAGCTAAATGGCTTTTCTCCGGTGTGAATTCTCATGTGCATCTCCAGATGTGCCCTTTTGTTAAATCTTTTTCCACAATCATTGCACGTAAAAGGTTTCTCCCCTGTGTGGATCTTCATGTGATTTGAAAGAGTTCCCCGCTGGCTAAAACTTTTACCACAAATGTCACAGTGATATGGTTTTTCTCCTGTGTGGACTCTTAAGTGTTTCTTAAAATCTGACTCATAAATAATTTTTTTGCCACAGTAGCTGCAGACAAACGTCTGCCGCCCTGCGTGGACTGTCTTGTTTGACTTAAGAGACGACTCACAGTCTTTACCACTCGTAGAGTAGGTGACGGACTTTTTTGAAGCGCTACAACCTAAATCCTTATTTACACCTGAATTAGGTTCTCCGGTCTCCCTCCAATCACGGTCTCCGTCTTCAGTTTCGGATTCAGAATCTGACAATGGATCCTGCCAATAGTCTTCGTCGTCATCAATACTAACTTCAGCCTCAAAAAACTCGTTTTCATCAGTATTTTGTTGTAAATAATTGTTTGGAGCCAGGTTCATGGTTGGTTCTGGTCCTCCACAGACCTCTCCATCAGCTTCTGTTTTCATCTGTGTATCTGAGCTGCTAGTTGGAGGTTTTGTGTCTCTGCTATCTTCAGTTTTGATTTGATGAAGCTGTGAGGACTGAGGTTTCTCTTCATCATCTTCACTTTTCACAGTAACAGCAGTGAATGAGAACCTGCTGATGTCAGTCTCCTTTCCATCAAGCTTTTCTCCAACCTGACTGGTCCAGAGTTCCTCCTCTTCCTCCTTTATGTGTAGAGGTTCTGGGTCCTGCTGGTCCAGACTGGACCAGGGAACCTCTTCCTTAATCACCAACAGCGGCTGGACATCTGCAGGTAACACTGAAAGATAAATGTGCATTAAAGACAATGAAGTGACATCAGTTGCATTAACGTGGATCTAACAGAGAAGAAAGGTTTAGTGGATGATCAGACGGCTGTATGACCTCAACTAAGCTGCATTATTTTAATCCCAATATTCCTGACGGAAACAGGTATATAAACAGAAACAACCAGAAGTCACTGTTATTACTTCACATGGGACTGTCCTTACACCCTGAGCTGCAAGGATCCATGCTACAATGGCAAATAATTAAAACCTGTTGCTACTTTAGGAAAATAGTTCCTTATATTCATATTCCACCTGTCTGTATCAAAGCAAACATCTAGCACACCACCATTAGCTTCATTCTGACATCCTCCAACACACAGAAAATGGTATATACTTATTTAAAATGTTTGCATTTGCAGGATTTTAAAAAAATAGTCACGTAAAGGTCTATCAAACAAAAACAGATGTATCCTCTATATTTTCTTTTTGGTTATAGAAACAAACAGGAAAGAAATGCATAATCTTTGAAGCCACTCATATTTGACTTATTTCAGTCAATGCATAATGATTGGTGCACATCACCACAAGCCACGCTGAGAACGCAGCTAGCAAAGACAACGTTACATGTAGTGGTTATAACTGAGTATAAAATGCTCAAGAAATCTAGACGCAATGTAATTACACTTTAACAGTCAAAAACACTCCTCATGGTTCTTAGGCTTAACTTCTGGAGGTCGGGGCATGATCTAGTCAACAGATGATTAAAAAGACGTAAAAAGAGGTACCGTTTATCCCTAAATACGTGTTCTGAATCCATTCAGGTGAGTTTGTCATTTCAAACAATGTACTTAATATTTTACTGAATGAAATATAAAAACATCTTACTTATCTGGAAAGGAAATTATAATGGTGTATAGTTTTTTTTAAGTGTTGGACAAATGATAAATAATAAATTATTTAAAATACTGTGTATTACTCACAGATGACCCCCCCAAACTGGTAGTAATCATTATGCTCTTTAACTAACTCTCAAAATATATGAAGTTAAAAGTTTCTGTAACTGTATTTAGTTGTTATATGAATTGTAAAATTAGACTGTAATCTTTAATAAATTATGTAATCTGAGTAAACAATAACCTGAAAGAAGTTTGACAAACAATTCAATGGTTTCATGTTTAATGGACAATAGTTTTCTATCTTTTTCTAAAGTTCATGCACTTCTTACTCTAAATGATTGAGAAAGGGGTTGTATGAATGGAGAGAAGTGAAAGATATGCCAAATGACAACTGAATTATTGATAACGTCATTTTCACATCATCTAGATTTATTATAAGACAAGTGGACGCAGTGACTTTTGTGCTTGGTCCTGTTGAAAATCCATTCATAAGCGTTTTCTTTCAAGACTGAAAAATTTGGAAGGGGAGACCTTGAAATGAATCACTTGGACACTTTTATGGATTGCAATGCACTGGTATTCGTGCCTAAAACAGTTAATATGCTACAGTACAAATGAATAGATGTGAGTGACTTACTGGTATCTTTGCTGTTTTGTGTCTGCTCCAGTTCTGATGTGGATTCTGCGGGTATGGAGGGCACCAAATCCAGCCCTCTGGGATCATCAGGTTGAAGTTTCCTTCTTCGAGGCATCCCAGTTCCACCGGTGATTCTTCTCTTATTTTAATTACTTGTCCGCAAATCGGAGATTTTTCTGTAGTTTTTTTCAGATTTTAGGGTGTATAACTTTAGATTTTCTGCCGCTTTTCTAAAACAACTGTCTTAAACTGAAGCTACACAAAAATCAACCATTAAATCAGTTATTTTCAAGCGAAATAGTTACGTTTACTAAAAGGATATAATGCTATGTGACTATGGCTGCTGCTATACTGCTTTACGCCCACGTTCTATATGCTATCAAAAATGAGCTTTTACTGGTGGATTAAATTACCTGTCCAGAAGAAAAAACTTTGCCCCTCATCAGTGACTTCCACCAAGGAAAGGCCACACCGATCTTTATCCTTGTTTTCTCCCGTCGTCTTTCCTAGTTTCGTTTTACTTCTTAGCTTTTTCTTTAGCTACTGTTTTTCACAATTTTGCTTCTTGAACATCTTACTACATTAACTGTTAACAGCAATAACTGTTTTGCAGAAACGTAAAACCTCTGCTGGAGGCTCGATACAGGACCTCAACAATTAGCCACATGCTAACAAACACCACTTTTTGTTTTGATTTCCCCGGAACAAATTACAGTAAGCAAAAATCCTTCCGAGATATTTTACCTGATACTATAAACATATCGCTCGGTAAAACATTTCTCCCGAGGGATATTAAGAAATAAAATGTATAAATGTGTGCAACTCTGCCTTTTTTAATGGGCTACATCACTTTCACTTACTATTTCCGGTGCAGTGGTGTAATCTGTCCCCCCACCACATCCAGTTCCGCTTCCGCCCAAGAGCGCGATCGCCTCAAAGTACTACGCTCATATGCGTATCTTATTATCTTGTCTTTAAACTTAATATCTAAAGAACAGAAGTACAGCCTCACATCTTAAATTATGATCCATCATGGTGCCATGACTTTATGACTTTTTTAAGATCTCTTCCAGAACCAGATTAAACCTTGTTCTATTACTGACTTATTCTGAATCGCTCACTAAACATTTTTTCTTTTCTGAAACTGTTTTTGGAGCCAAAGATTAAAGGTCAGCACTCTGCTTCAAACAGTTATGCTAAAAATCAACAACCAGGCCAGGAATCTGGGAGTAGTCATGGATTCAGACTGTGGCGGATCTAGAAAATTTGTTATTGGGTGGTAAAAGATTGGCATAAGGTCCGGGCAGGGTGGCTCTAAAGCCCCGTTTCCACCAACTGGTGCAGGTTGGGATGCATTTTTTTGTTTCCACACTCAAAAACTGGGAATGGTACCCTAACATCCGACCCTTCCTACGTTGTTGGGACCCTTCCACTGGGGTACCAGTCTAACCAACCCGACCCAAAAGGGTGGAGTTTGACACACTCCAGTGATTGGTTGAGTCACTTCATGAGTGACCTGGCATAAAAATAAAGCAAAAACAGCTCCTTGTTTAGAACATATTTTCCATTTATTGATTAAATCTCTGTTTAAAATGGCGTTACAAAGCACCGCCAAGAAGAAAGAACACAAACTGCTGGATGACATCTTTCTCCTGCTTGGTTTTTGAGTCGTGTCTTGGTTCTACTTTAAGAAAAGCGTTGTGATGGCGTCATCCTATCACGTAGCTGAGGCATCTATCGCTATCCGACTGATACTCCGCCTCTCAGGTAAGGTTACGGTTGGCTGTGGAAAAGCAATCAGATTACAGTTTACAAACCAGATCCGTCCCGACCGGCACTCGTTGGTGGAAACGAGGCTTAAACATCCTCAGTACCATATGTGAAAATCCCAACATGTAAACAGAGTTAACAAAAGAGCCACAAAACCTGTTATAAACTATTTACTGTATCTTTAACCCTTAGAAGAAAACAGACAGTATTTAGGATTACATTTAAAAAGGATTCCTTAAAATAAGTACAGAAAAAGAACTTAAATTACAGCACAAGACAGATATCAGTGCAGAAAAACATCACAAACATCCAAATCTAATGCTTCTGCACTGTTTCTCAATACTGAAGACAACTACAAGATCGACTTTGCTTTTAATATATCTAAAATTATAGTGACAATTTTAATTGTTTGATACAGTTTCACAGTGTTTCTCTATTATAGAATATACATAATCTTTTACTGACCTTGTAACACACCTGTAGACTGTTACTAAAAACACATTATTTCACTGTTTCACATGTACGTCACTGCACTTGTAACTCGTAAGCTTTATATTACACAATAATAAAGAACCTGTAACAATGTGAAACCAGAAATTATACTTGACATCTATGAGTCACACAAGCAGTTATATTCAGTCTTCTTATTCTCACTGTAGCCTGTTATTCCCCAGTCCAACAATAAGGATATAACCCGTTTAATTGATCAGCCTAATTGCTGCTGATCACAGGACTGTCACTGAAACAGAGACTATCCAAACTTTGGTTTTCATATCTAAATGCTTCATAAACTGCTGTTGTTTAGTCTAATTAAAAAGAATTAAATATGGAAATATGCTCCAAAAAACCACATGGAAGTCATTATCAGCATGAGATTAATGGACGCGTTAAATTGTGACCGCTCGTCATTTGTTACGTCCCAATTCAGGGGTTTGATTGGGCGCAACACAAAGGTACGTCGTGGACGGATGTAAAAGTGAAACACAGCACATTTCATTTTCAGAAGCATAAATAAAGAATAAAACCTGAAATCCTGAAATCCCCAACAAGTGTTGGGGTTAGTGAAACTGCTGAAAGGAATAGAAAAGGTTAAATCTAAAACAATACACAAAACTCGCCGAGTAAACCATACAAAATGTATACAAACAAAAGTGTGCCCCTAACTCAGCCTGATAACTAAATAACAAAAGGTCACAAACGAATAGCCTATGCTAGCCCAACACATGAGTCGAAGGTTTAACACAAAAGATAACAAAATGGCAGAACATACATTAATAAGGAGCGCAGCTCGAACCCAAACTGTGTGTAACACAAAGGTAAGCCCAAACTAACAAGACTATTATTATATCCACACAGGAAACACCAACAGCCAGGTTTTAACCCGTCAATACGAAATAGTCTGTAACACACAAGGCTACCATTTAACACAGCAGACACACAGATAAGCAAGGCAACCATAAATCTGCCAAAGTGAGGGGAAGCAGCCTGTTCTGTCTAGCTTCTCCCTCCTGAATGATCTCTGCAGCAGCTCTTTATTTCCTGGACTTCGGCAAGCTGCAATGTGGTTGGCTGGGTGATGAGCCAATCAGCGGGGAGGAGACCGGGGGTGTGTCGGGTCTAGCCACACCGAACAGACATCAGGGCCTGGTATTTGCATACAGGACGAGCCACAGGTGTCAGCAATGAGCAGCACCCGTAACAATTTCATTAACTCCACATTTAATTTAACGTTGTGTTAGAACATGACAGGTAGACACCGACTTCAGCTGGAGAAAACTGGTGGCTCAGGTGCTCCACACCAGATGATCTCCTACATGTGCCTGCGACGCACCAACGCTTGCAGCTGCAGAGCAGGAGCTTTGATGTAGGGGCCTATTAACAACTTTTGGACATACATGTGATTTGTTTTTCTAAGTATAATTTAAGGATCTGCCCCTGGCTCAGACCTGGATTTATTCAGTCACATTAAGAGGAGGCAGATCTGAACAATTTTACTAACTGGATTGTTAATGGGATAATCATTGTATTATTGTTTTAAAAGTATATTTTACAAGTATATCTCATTCGTATCTGTAGAAGCTCATTAGGAGACTGAGAAATTGTGTATTCATGCAGTAAAAAAGAAGTAGAAACTCATTAGCAGACTATAAGTTAAGAAACCTTCCACACACACCTGATGAAGCTTTGAACTCTTCACACAATAAAGACAGACAGGATTTGACTGTAGGCAGAACATTTTGGTCTGCCTTTGACATCATGCGCTGCTCTCCTCCTGTACAGAAGTACTGTAATCAACCTCTTTCATCAAGACTTTGTTGTTTTGCCTCATTTTTCCACCACAATCTTGGCATTGTCAGCAGGATCCCTTCTTCACCATCTGGACCCAAATGACCAGCAAAGTGACAAAGTCTTTAGCCTCTAACCTTGCTTCGACTGCAGAGAAGGGAGGGCTGATGCTGATTAGCATGTCTGTGGTTACGATCCAACAAACTCAAATAGAGAACTGACCTGGTGAGAAACATTCGACTTGAGAAAAACTTTTTTGGAGCAAAGGCTGGGCTTTGGAGAGGATTTGGGCCTTAGCTAAATGAGGTGGTCAATCAGGCTTCGCCAGTTCAACACCACTTGTGACAAGATTGTGGCTAAAAGAGGTGATCTGAACCAACTCTATATGTCTGTACTGCAGAAGAGGAAAATACACACATCTGAAAATAAAACTAAATATTTGGTGTTTGTTGTTGGAGCTTTAGTTGAAAGTACTGTATACGATGATGGAGTAAGTTATATATATATATGATGGGGTAAGTTTTACACGGCTCGTGAAAGAGAAGATGGATAGAATACGCTGTCTGACTATATAATACAGAATCTAATCCTGTTATATTTTGATCAAAGCTCGTCGTTGATGGTTCCTTTAAATGTGCTGAGAGTTGCATTTTTGGTTTTCTCTCGAGTGGACCCTCACGTGTCTTGAAAGGTTTCCTCTCTCACTAAACCTTTTATCACAATCATCACAGCCAAACGGCTTCTCTCCTGTGTGGACTCTCCGGATGTGCACATTAAGATGGGATTTATAATTGAATCTTTTTCCACAATAACTACAGGGAAATGGTTTTTCACCAGTGTGGACTCTAATGTGTTTAGAAAGACTTCCTCGCTCACTAAATCGTTTACTGCAGTCGGTACAGCCGAACGGCTTCTCTCCTGTGTGGACTCTCCGGATGTGCATCTTGAGATGAGAACTCCGGGAAAATCTTCTCAGGCAATCAGTGCAGCCGAACGGTTTCTCTCCAGTGTGCATTCTCATGTGTAATTTCAGAGATCCTCGCTCACTAAAACTTTTCCCACAGTCGCTGCAGGCAAACGGTTTCTCTCCTGTGTGGACTCTCATGTGCTTCAACAACGTTGTTCGTTCACTAAATCGTTTATCGCAGTCGTAACAAGCGAATGGTTTCTCCCCGGTGTGAACTTTCATGTGTTTACACAGAGTTCCTTGGTCCCTAAATCTTTTACCACAGGAAGGACAGGCGAACGGTTTCTCTCCTGTGTGGACTCTCATGTGTATTGAAAGTGCTCCTTTTTCACGAAACTGTTTTCCACAGTCGTTACACGTGAATGGTTTCTCCCCGGTGTGGATTCTGGTGTGTTTTGAAAGAGTTCCTCTCTCATTGAAGCTTTTACCACAGTCACGGCAGCCAAACGGCTTCTCTCCCGTGTGGATCCTCATGTGCGACTGAAAATGAGACTTTTTGTTAAATCGCTTTCCACAGTCATGGCAGCCGAAGGGTTTCTGCGGTTTCTCCTGGCTGTGAACTCTGGCGTGTTTCTTAAAGGAGAGCTTGTACAGAAACTGTTTCCCACATTCAGAGCAGCTGAATTTTTCTTTGCCAGGGTTACAGCCTCCATCCTGACTTACACCTGGCTCTGGTATCTCTGTCTGCTTCCAGATGCTGTCACTGTCCTCAGTTTCAGGTCCAGAATCGGAATATTTTGTCAAAGCATCATCGTCATCGCTGGCTTCAGTCTTAAAAGAATCTGAAGAGTTTTCGTTAATATTTGGTTGCGAGTAATTATTTGGTATCCGTCCTGGTCCTCCACGGTCCTCTCCACCAGTTTCTGTTTTCATCTGTGTATCTGAGCGGTTGGCTGGAGGTTCTGTCTCTCTGTTGGTTTCCGTTTTGATCTGATGAAGCTCTGGTTGCTCTTCATCATCCTCACCCTTCACAGTAACAACAGTGAAGGAGAACCTGTTGGGATCAGACTTGTCCTCCTCGTGAAGCTGCTCTCTCTCCTGACTGGTCCAGAGCTCCTCCTCTTCCTCCTTTAAGTAGAGAGACTGTGGATCCTGCTGGTCCAGACTCGGGATCCAAGAAACTTCTTCTTTAATCACCACCATCTGCTGGACGTCTGAAGGTAACACTGAAACACACATGGACATGAAAGACAAAAATAAGTTGACATGTATTTTCACATATTTTTGCCATAGAGGAGCATTATTTTTCTTCTTCTCAGACACACATAAAACTTCTGCTCACTGGTTGATCTTTGGCTGCTCCTGATTGGACATTACTGTCAATTTAAGCTCTCTGATTGGTGGAAAGCTTGACAGGAAGAGGCTAGAGCTATCACCACTAATTTCCTGATTCAATTTGATTTCCATTACAGATTAATTTCCAGATATTTATTTAACAACATTAATTTTTCTTGAAGAAAACTCATGAAACAGGCCTGGACAAAAATGATGGAACCCTTAACTTAGTATTTTGTTGCACAACCTTTTGAGGCAACCACTGCAATCAAACGATTCCTGTAACTGTCAGTGAGACTTCTGCACCTCTCAGCAGGTATTTTGGCCACTCCTCATAAGCAAACTGCTCCAGTTGTCTCAGGTTTGAAGGAAGCCTTTTCCAGACGGCATGTTTCAGCTCCTTCCAAAGATGCTCAATAGGATTTAGGTCAGGGCTCATAGAAGCCACTTTAGAATAGTCCATAGTTTTCCTCTTAGCCGTTGTTGGGTGTTTTTAGCTGTGTTTTGGGTCTTTGTCTTGTTGCAAGACCCATGACCTGCGACTGAGACCAAGCTTTCTGACACTGGCCAGCACATTTCTCTCTAGAATCCCTTGATAGTCTTTCATTGTACCTGCACAGATTCAAGACACCCTGTGGCAGATGCAGCAAAGCAGCCAGAACATAACAGCCTCCTCCATGTTCCACAGTAGGGACGGTGTTCTTTTCTTCATATGCTTCATTTTTCCATCTGTAAACATAGAGCTGATGTGTCTTGGCAAAAAGTTCCATTTTTGTCTCATCTGTCCATAGGACATTCTCCCAGAAACTTTGTGGCTTGTCAACATGTAGTTTGGCTTTTTTATGGTTTGTTTTCAACAGTGGTTCCTCCTTGGTCGTCTCCCATTAAGTCCACTTTGGCTCAAACAACGGCGGATGGTGCGATCTGACACTGATGTTCCTTGAGCTTGAAGTTCACCTTTAATCTCTTTAGAAGTTTTTCTGGACACACCAGGTCACCAAACAGCACAGCGACTACCTGTAGCCTATATATAGGCCCACTGACTGATTACAAGGTTGTAGACACCTGTGATGCTAATTAGTGGACACACCTTGGATTAACACGTCCCTTTGGTCACATTATTTTCAGTCTTTTCTAGAGGTACCATCATTTTTGTCCAGGCTTGTTTCATGAGTTTATTTTTTTAAATAATTCTGTAGAAACATGGTTGAAAAACAATCTCTGACTTTCATTGGTTAAATTTCATAGAATTTTTATTTATTATTACTTTTGTCAGATTCAAGTTATTTCTGTGAACATTGTGAGTTTTTCTTTCATTAACCAAAGGGTACCAACACTTGTCCATGTGTGTAAGTTATAGTGGAAGTTAAAGTGTTACGGTTCAGACCAACAGATGTGTGTGACTTACTGAGATCTTTGCCGTCTTGTGTCTGCTCCAGGTATGATGTGGATGCTGCAGGTATGGGGGGCACTGAATGAAGCCCTCTGGGGCCATCTGGTTGAAGGCTCTTCCTCTGAGGCATTTCTGCTCCACAATCCAGGTCTGCAGCTTTGAGATAATTCTATAGGTTTTTTCTCCCAGATTTTAGGGCATCTACTCTGGATCTTCTGCTGTTTTTCTATTATAGCTGTCAGAAACTGGAGTTAAACAAATAGCAACTAGTCAGTTATTTATTAAAACTACTGACCCCCTCCCAAGACCTGGTACTGGCTTTTTCCAGAGAGCTTAATGGCAAGCTATGAACGGGTCCCCTACAGCGTGGCTGGAAGAGAAGATATATTTAATAAAGTATGGGGCCCAATCCTCATTTGCTGGATATGAAAGAATGACACTACCTACCTCTGCAGAACCATGTACTTGGTTCAAATACAGAATGTGTATACTTTGCTGAACTCCAAGGGTGTTGTGTCTTTGTTCTTCTTTGCTCTGTGATCTATGATTTATGATTTGTATATTTTTGCTGGACCAAAGAATAACTGGACCACAAATATATGTATATATGTGTGTGTGTATAATTTATTTATAAGAAAATAAGAGCTGCATGACACAGATTCAAACCTCTAACATGTTCTTACGTCCTCAGGTGCTAGGACCTGAAACATCTACAACGCTGTTATCAGCTTCTCACACACACTGGTTTTCACAAATACTAAGAAGGGGGCAAGTTCAAAGTGTCATCCATGTAAAACCAGCAAAACCAACAATGACGGTAAACAGAAGAGCAAAGTTGTTGTAATAATCATAATTTTATGGCTCATCAATGTTTGTACAGTATGATTGTAATTTTGTGGTACCTTGAAAGTAAAATAAATGGAAAGGCTCTCAGCAATATGACTCAACAACAACTATCTAACCATAAACTGAGCGACGTACAAGTTTAAATTTTTTTTTTTTTTTTTTTTTTTTTTTTTGCATTTATGGTTGATTTGAGCATATGAACGGTGTGCGGGCTCCCGCAGACAGGATGTTGTATCGTGGCCAGTTACCCCGTCTAGATCCGTTCCTCCTCCAGCTCCGCTGAAGCCCCGTCCTCCCGGGTGATGCTGTGTTCTTCATGTTTATTTTCTCAACAAACATATGTCGCTAACAGTAACAAATATTGTAAAAAACAAAACAAAAACCATTTATAGCCAAATGGTTTAAAAGTTTTTAATTTGAATACAGATTTTATGTGATAAAAAAAGATTGCTGATAAATCACGTCATATAAAATACCATGAAAATGTAATAACCTTTTTACTAATTATTTTACAAATTATTTGCTCACTAACAAATAAACGCTGAAATTTTACCTCTCTGAGTTATAATTAGTTGTTATAAGGAGGAATACACGCTGATGGACGGGGCAGAGCTTAGGGGACGGATCTCGGCGGGGAAACTGGCCTCGATACAACAAGGGGGCTACGCCTCCTGTCATACTCAGTTTAACATGACATCTGTGTCAGTGACAGAGCAGATAAAAATTAGTACGTTGGTCATTTAAAGAGTTAATCACTGTTATTCACTGGCTTGTTTTAAATGAGTCCTGAAAAGCCGCACCTATGTGTCGGAGACACGTTAAGTCGGGCAACCATTTAACTAATGAGTAATACTAGCTAACTAATTCTAACAACTAATTACATTTACATAGGTCGGTTGAATTACCTGTCCAGCAGAAAAACAACTTCGGTGTTCTGCGTGAAACATTTGTCCTTCATCGGTAAATTTCCACCTGGGAAAGGCCACGCAGATTTTATCGCTAGATTCACGCGATCCTGCTTTTCTTTCAGCTACTATTTTAAACTTATGATTACCCTATTAGCATCTGTAGGCTAAAGCCAACGGCTCGTCCATGCTAGTCGGTCCTACCATTATTTTGCTCCCTCTGCAACATCACGCAGCGAACAAAAACGTACTGATGCGCGAGAACAGGTGTTACGCCGAAAAAAGCACCCCCTCAAGAAGCCACTCGCATGTGGAGGGCATGTAGATGTAGACCTACATACTTTATTCACTACCCTTCGTCCTCATGAACAAGTGTGTTCTTGTGGAGTGTGTAACTGTTACCAGCCTGTTTATATTGATCCTAACTGGTGCTGACAAACATTTGATCACCAAGGCATCAAAACGGTCGAGCTCAACGACTGTATCAAAATAATACATTATGCTGTTATGAACACCACAAACACCTTATTTTATGCATTAATGGTTTATTTTACACCCAGTTCAGGAAGATTATCTGCATCTCTGCATTTTTAATAAACTTTATTTAAATACGGCTTCATTAGATTTTAGCTAAACTATATTATTAAATCTTATTAATCTATTAATAATACTATTAAACTATTAAATCTAAACTATATTAGTTACAGATAGAATCAATGTTTTTATGTAAGTTTCATCATTTACAGGGTTCTAGAGTGTGATCACTTTTTTTAACGATATAATCTGGCGGGCCATGTATTATTGGCGGCGGGAAAACGTTGGCCCGCGGGCTGCCAGTTGATGACCGCTGCTGCAGATGATCTGTATCTCAACAAAAGTAAAAAAGTTCTTTTTGCCATTTTGTGTTTAAGGGTACATTCTTACCTCGTTACGTTTTTCTGTTTCTCTCCAGCCTTGTTGTAATTTGACCACAAAAAAATGTGAAAAACTAAACCAGATGAGTAAATACACATAGCATGTGCACACTATTTTCACACAGGACAAATAAATGTCATCTGGGACGATTTCAGTTTGTTCATAGCAGTAAATTAAGCTTAAAAATGTGTATTAAATACTCAGAGTGAACCTTGTTTGACAAACCATTCATGTAAAAGTATCACAAGGGTAGGAATTTATTAGAAATGAGGAAAAAAACAGGATTACCAGAAACAGACCGCAACATTTGGTCCTTTGTTTTCTGGGATATTGAAATCAGTTTGATATGCAAAGATATCTAAAGACTCAGATCACCTGTTCAGTGTGAAGTTTTAATCCACAACATTCCCACCTCTGAACCTGCTGTCCTGCCCTACATCCACACCTTCATTTTCAAATGAAACAAACTGTTTGTACCTTCATGGACAACGTTAAAGCTCCTCCTTAGGTGAAACATGTATCACATCACAACGGTTTCTCTCTCGCGTGGACTCTCATGTGTTTCTTAAGATTCCCCTTTAGGTTAAATCTTTGACCACATTGATGACAGCCAAACGGTTTCTCACCTGTGTTTGTCATGTGTCTCTGTAAACTGGAAGGACTTTAAAACCTTTTCTCACAAATGTCACACTGAGGGTGGCATCTGATGTGAATCTGAAGACAGTTCTTTGTGGGGAAACATTTACCACTCACAGCTAAGTGGTTTGTTTTTCGCGTGGACAGCAGAATGTCTTTCAAGGTCCCCCTTCAGTGTAAAGCTTTTCCCACAAACATCACAGCTAAATGTCTGACCCGTGTGTTTTGCCATGTGCACCTTTAAATAAGACAGACATGTAAATCTTTTGTCACACCGGTCACAACGATGCAGTTTGTCCTCTGCATGGACTCTCAGATGCTTGCTGAGGTAGTCTTTGTTTAAATCTTTCACCGCAGATGTCACAGGTATAGCAGCTCTCTCTCGAGTTCTCGTGTGCAGCTGAAGTGTAAACTGTTTACCACAAACATCACAGGTATAAAACTTTTCACTCATACAGCCAAAAAAATCCAGCTCACGTTCAGGTTCAAAATCTAGCAAAGCTTCCTGCCAACCATCATAAATACTGACTTCAGTCTTGGATGAGCTGAACTCTTCATCATGATTTAGTGGTAAATGACTTTTTAGATCTGCTCCTCCACAGTCCTCTCCATCAGCTTCTGTTTCCATCTGTGTATCTGAGCTGCTGGTGGGAGGTTCTGTCTCTCTGCTGTCTTCAGCTTTGATCTGATGAAGCTGTGAGGCTTCCCTTCTTCATCATCTTCACTCTTTACAGTCATAATATTTAATGACAGCCTGCTGATATCCGTCTCCTCCTGGCCACAGAGCTGCTCTCCCTCCTGACTGGTCCAGAGTTCCTCCTCCTCTTTCTTTATATGAAGGGGTTCTGGGTCCTGGTGGTCCAGACTGGAGCTCCAGGGAACCTCTTCTTTTATCACCATCAGCTGCTGCACACCTCCAGGTAACACTGAAACACACATGAACATTTCATCAATACTATACACGTTTAATCTTAAACCTCCATGTTGTCTGACTTGTTTTAAAGGCACAGTGACATTTATTCTGTTCATTCCTGGAGCCGTCGTTGCCCTGCAGCTTCCTGAGGCTGAGAAACCAACTTCACAACATGTGTCCCAGCCTGGAGCGTCACATGACAGATTCCTTTTGCTTCAAGGCATCACATCACGGAAACTAGATATCAACACACTGGCTGTTTGGAGCGCGCACCATGGCTGATTCAACAATAAAAATCCTAGAAGAGGACATTATCGAGGAAAGAGAGGAAAGTAATGCAGAAAGGTACAGAGCAGGAGACAGGACTAGAGTCAAGATTGGACTGACTTTTACAGATTGGAGAGAGCTCAGAGAAGAGACAGGATGCAAGATGGATGCTGAATTAGCCTTTGCTTAGTTGTGGGCTGAACATTTTGCGAGCAAATGTTTAAAAACTGTCCATTATTTAAGGCCAGAACGTACAGTCTTCTGCAGACCAAAGCCGAGACAAACTGCTGAAAACACTGAATGTGGTGTTAGTCACTAGTGAACATAAAATTGTCGTAGACAATGATTGTGCTTTAATCCTTACGGGTATCTGTTATGATCAACCAGCCTTATTGACTAAGAGATAATTTAAGTTACAAAACAACAATCCACAAAACTCAGGTATGTCCGAGGTGACTGTAGCCCAGAGTCAGGCTTGGGGAAGCTTCCCCTGTCCAGAACAAGATTGTAATGATTATTTTTAGGGCCAGACAGTTTTATCGGCTGGCGAATTAAATCGCCTGATTATAGACCTTTCAAAATAATCATCTGGAGTTTTGCAGATTAAACGCCAATATATTCTCAATTTCTCATAAAAGAGTAAATGCTGTTTAGTGTTGGAGTCGTGCAGAATGATGATGTTGCCTCGTTTGTCCAAAAGATGGAGTCTGAACCCTCAGTCCTCATCACGGTTTTCCCAGTGACTACAGGAGTAAGCCACAGCCAGGCAGCATTACAAGCGGAGTCAAGCTTGCCGACAGGTAAGTTTATAACGACGTTGTGAAATTAACAATAGCGTGAACGTCCAATCAGAATAAAAATGCCTGATGTAAAAATGTCAGCTGAGCCAATCTGTCTCGATTGGAAAGAATTTTTTAATCTGATCAAGAGAATTTGTTTGAGCCGCTTCATGTTCAGATCAGCAGGAAAAAATAAGACCTACAGTCACTACGACGGCTTCTGTGGTGATTGCTTTCTCTGCGCATGCTTGAACCACGTGGGGTGGGGGGTGGGGGGGGGGGGGGGGGGGGGGGGGGGGGTGTGTGGGGGGGGGTTACGTGGCGTACTGAGTTTCAGGGAAGATGTAAAAAATGGCGGCAGCAAAACAGAACGAGACTGCGGCGGACATAACGTTGTCAGAAACTTGGAAGGTCAAATGGTTCAGAATAAAAAAATGAAGACCCTTCCTCTGCCAGACTGTTAGGCATTGCACATGTCAAAAGTATAAAATCTGTCCATCATGTAAATACAGCTGATCAGATCACATCATTCAGCGTCCATGTGATCGTCAGTTTTATCATACTGATTTAACTTGGACAGATGAAATATTTGTGCATGTAAACGTAGCTTCAAACTCAACATGTTTCCAGTTTCAGTTTAACTCTGTCATGTGTCATGATAGCGACCCGTGCATCGTTGCATCGGTCATGCTTTTCATTTACGTTGCATTGCTAAAGTTGTGCTAACCTAGCTTACGTTACTCCGTCTAGCATAGCGTTAGCTTAAAACTAGTTAGTAACTGCAGCTACAACAGTAAAATGTTCTGCTTGATATTCACATCTTTGTTGTTGTAAGCACTACAGGACCAAAAAAGAAATTATTTTATTTATTATGTTTTTTTTAATTAATCGTCTGATTGATCAATTATTGGAATTTTTTTCTGCCAAACATCCCAATCAGCCTAAAAAAAGACTCATATCAGTTGGGCTTCATTATTTATTACAACGTCTCTGTTTTCATCTTCCAGCTGTCACTCAACCTTTCCTCCCGGTCCTCAACCTGGAGGTCTTCGTGTTCCTCCTTTTCCTTTCCTCCTCATCCTGCCTCTTCTTCGTTTCTTCTTCCTCCCTTTTCCTATCCTCCTCCCCACCCTTCCCACTCTGGACACTGGATGACAGCTGAGGACAGAAATGAAAGGTCAGATCAGAGCCTGGAATTTTCGGCTGGAGTGGAAGTCTTTCTGAGGAACAACTTGCTTGTATAACTGGGCTCGATGGTCCCTCCTGGGGAGGAGAAAGGGCTCCCTCCCGCCTCCAGGATGGTCCCACATGCTCTTTATCTTCACGCTGTCCCTGTGGGGAGAAAACACAAAGTGTATTTTTTATCTAGCTCCTGCAGTAATGAAGACATTCTGTTAGCCTTAACTCACCGCCAGCTCAGCAACTCTCTTCTTTAACCTCCTGCCCTCATCCTTCAACGCAGCACAGCTGAAGCCGACTGAACCTGCCGCATCCTCCTCCTCCTCCTGCAGGTCCAGCCAGCTCACCATTGCTGGTTGAGGGTTTGAGGCTCGCAAAACTGCCAGCTTCTGGATGACCACAGACCTACTTATCCCATCCAAACAGTACACCAGAACTAACCCACAAAGAGTGAAGGCAGTGGGTTGGTGTTTTTCACTGTCAGGTTACCCAGATCGCTGTGATTCCTCTGTAGGTGGGTTTTGATGTCGCGGACAGTCTTGCCACAGCCCACACATCGGCCCCTCCTGTGATCCTATGTCCACTTGCGATGGAACAAAGTAGAATCTGCTCTTCCACACTGGCGACATAGTGTAATTTGGCAAGGTGCCTGAGAGTGGCTCAACACAGTGTTGCACAGGGGGCATCAACCTTTTAAGTTTGTCTTCATCATCTAAGAATAAATAAATAAAAATTATATATATATATATATATATGTATATACACATATATATATGTATATATATATATATATATATATATAAAGCTGTCACGAGTAATAAACAGTTACACTTCTTAAATGAGCCAATAAAGCGAATAAAGAATGTTTTACTCAGTGGTGTCGCTCTAAATATTACTAAAGTACAGCAACCAAATAATTTATTGCCATAAAAACAACAACAATAAAAGCCACATCGATTCTAGATGTGAAATGTCTCAGAAAATACTACAATGACGCGAGAATATTTTACTACCTTATATGTGCGCGTTCACACGATGGGTGTGCAAATCTCGGTATAACACCTGATTCCCATCACCCCTGGATACCAAGGTGGAAATGTTTTTATGTTGCTAACTCGCCTCATGCCTCTGCTATAACAAATAATACCAAGCAACTAATTACATAGGTGGGTTAAATTACCTGTCCAGGAGAAAAGAAATTCGGTGCCTTTCTGAAAACATCTTTCGTATATCAGTGATTTCCACCTGGGAAAGGCGACGCCTACGTTTCTCCTGGTTTTCTGCCGTGGTCTTTCCGGTTTCGTTTACTTTTTTTCATCAACGAGGATTCATTTTCCATACCTTTTCCAGATAATATGATCATCCACATGTCATACTTTTGTTTACAAACTTCCAACGAACACCAAATTGTTGTCCAGCAACAATAACAACTGGAAGATCGCAACTAGAGTGCCTCTAATCGCAACTAGCTGCTTTCTAGTCAATCCCACTTTTGTTTTGGTCCCTCTTGCAACACAGTGCAGCAAACAAAAGTTCCTAACTCATAATACACGTGTTATTCCTTCATTTATTAACAAATATCAGTTTCCACTAAAGTAAGTATTTGGCTTTAATTTTATTAAAATAACAGGAAGCCTTTGTAAAATGACAGTGACACAAAAGCTCTGCCTTCAAAATAGGTGGGATACATAAAAATAAAAATTCAAGGCTCTACAAAAAATAATGTGAAAATTATTGATGCAAGTAAAACACCCATTTTAAAAGCTAAAGTGATATTCAATTACAAGCTTTACTAAAGGTAAGGATTGAGTTTACCCTTAAAAATGTCACTACTCCCAGCTGCCCTCAGGTCCTCTGGAAGGCTGTTCTACAGGCGAGGAGGATAAACACGAAAAGTCTCCACCTAAAAGTACAAATATAACATCTTCAAGGTCATTGATCCTTTGTAAAAATTTACTATAAAGATTTATCATCTTTTTCAAGATTCAAGGCTTTATTTATCCTAAAATGGCGATTCATTTGTGGCTCATCCATATACACATCACATATCAACCATCAGTCCATCAGAACAAGAATAAATGGTCTTGAGCACCAGCAGTCCCAGCAGGCAAAAAGATCATAAGACCAGAAGTGAAAAACAAGAAAGGCTTAAAGAAAAATATGAATAAAAACAAAGAAAACTAATCAAAACAAATGGTGCTAATCACAAAAGATGTACAGTAACATTTTATCAACTATTTTCCAGAAATAGTTTGTACACAGAACAAAATAAATTAAAAACCATACTTCCGTCAACTTCTGCTCATTTTCACATCGACCAAATAGTTGTTTTTTTTATTTAATGGAGTACCATGTGGAACTTTACTGTTATTCATAGAGAAATGGCTTTTCATCTGTATGTATACTGTAGGTGTCGCCCTGGTATAATCTCACACAGTAATTAACCAACCAGCAATGAGGGATGAGGTGATGCAATACTAACAGGGACAGAAGAGTTATTTTAGATTAAGCTGAAGAGGGAAAAAAAGGTAATCTTAAGTTTCCTCAGAACTTCAAATCGACCATCATGATATCCACGCCTGCACAGGCATGCAAGCGGAGTTTCGTAGCCTATGTATGGATTGATCAAACAGCCACAGAAGGCTGGAAAAAGTCACATCTTTCCCCAAGAAAAGAAAATCAGGCTACCAAAAAGAAAAGAAAAAAAGGAGAGAGAAAGAAAAAGTGAGAAAAAGCAGCTGCTTCCGCATTTTTCTGAGTGGAGGTGAACAGTACACCTGAACTAACCCACACAAAGTGAAGGCAATGCGTTGGAGTCATTACCATCAATCACAGACCTTGCAGTGAAAACAGCGTCGATATTTCAGCCGTCACCCAGAAATCATCCTAAGACATTTACCATCAACGGATTCCCTGTAATCTCATGAAGTTACTGTCATCACTATCTGAAAAATGAATTAAACCGAGCTTAAAAACTGCAGTGTTATCACTAAATGATCAACCATAATTCCACAAACAGTTAAAAGTGGTCTAATGAAACGAATTTCAACTTTAAGGTCATGATGAAGGAATAAGTCTAATTATCATCTACTGCTGGTGCATTCGAGTCAGATTTAATGACTAAGAACTATATAATCTTGAAAAGGTCCATCATGATTATCACTAAAATTACTTAATTGAAAGCATTACCTAGAAAATACAAAGTTCTTTGGGATGGCCATGCATCAGAAACATCCTCAGCATGCAGGTTATAAGATACAGCGTAGAATAAGTTCACGGTTAGAGGTACAAAAAAACAGCACTCAGGGGAAATTAAACAGAATAAATTACATCATTTTTTAACAAAACACTTCTTCAAACGCTTTTCCAGCTGATGATCTTGTGAGTGATGAGTAACGTCTAGCCACTTCATTTGTAGCTCTGGTGAGGAGGAGGCCATGTATTGGGCCACGTTGGTTTTTCTGTCTGTTAGCAACGCAACTCAAAACTTTATTGATAGATTCTGGAAATCTCACAAAGGGCATTTATTTAATTTTAGGGGTGATCAGGATCACTGCCTGTATCCAGGATTTTTTTAAGGATCCTTTACTATGACAAGATGGAAGCTCTACTGGCAAAATTATCCCTAACCTGAAAATAATTCCCACAATCATTGGAAGGGAAAAAAAAGGACAATAGCTTGCTAAAAATCTACGCCCTGAAAAATCAAAATCAAAAAATAAAAGCACTTAAAGTAAATCCCCCCAAAATCAGATGAAGTCAAAGTAACATGTGGCAGCATTTACCTTTAACCATATCATTTACATTATTAGGAGTCTTAGTTTCAGAAAGTCACACACATAGCAGGTCTTCATGAGTATTGGGGGCCAGTCCCCCTGTAGAGCCCGCCGTCTAGCTACAACTAAAACTTGTACCAAAAGAGTCACAGCATCATGGCTTCTCTCCAATGTGGACCTTCATGTGCCTCTTAAGATTAGTCTTCAGGTTAAACCTTTTACCACAACATTCACAGCTGAATGGTTTTTCACCCGTGTGCACCCTGATGTGCATCTCCAAGCTGGACGGAGTTTGAAATCTTTTCTGACAATAGTTACACTGAGGGTGGCGAGCGATGTGTTCCTGAAGGCGTTTCTCTTCTGTAAAACTTATCCCACAATACTTACATTTAAACCACTCGTGTTTCGTGTGAACAATAGCGTGTTTTTTTAGATTTCTCCTGTGAGTAAATCTTTCACCGCAAACATCACAGGTAAATGGTTTTTCTCCAGTGTGGACTCTCATGTGTTTCTCAACATACAACTTCCGAGTAAATCCCTGACCACAAACTTCACAAAAAAAAGGTTTCTCTCCTGTGTGGATTCTCATGTGTTTCTTCAGAGAACTTTTTAGGTTAAAACTTTTACCACAAAGATTGCAGCCAAATGGTTTTTCGCCTGTGTGTACCATAACGTGTGACTTTAAGCTGGATGGATTTTGGAATCTCTTCTCACAGAAGCTGCACTGAGGGTGGAGCTCAATGTGGAGCTGAAGATTTTTCTCTTCTGTAAAAGTTTTACCACAACACTCACAGCTAAGGGGTTTGATCTTTGCGTGGACAACATAATGTCTTTCAAGATTCCCCTTTTGGAGAAATCTTTTACCACAAACATCACAGCCAAATGGTTTCTCACCTGTGTGTCTCAAGACATGCGTCTTTAAACTGGATGGATTTCGAAACCTTCTCTTACAAATGTCACACTGAGGGTGGACTTCGATGTGAGCCTGAAGATGTTTCTCATCTGTAAAACCTTTACCACAATACTCACAGCTGAGGGGTTTGTTTTTCGTGTGGGCAACAGAATGTCTTTCAAGATTGCCCTTCTGGGTAAAGTTTTTACCACAAACATCACAGCTAAACAATGATTCGCCCGTGTGTTTCGTCATGTGTATCTTTAAATGAGACAGACATGTAAAACTTCTCTTACATATTTCACACTGATGAGGTTTGTTTTCTGCATGGACAATCAAATGCGTGTTGAGGTTCTTCTTTTGTTTGAATCTTTTACCACAGACGTCACAGTTAAATGGATAAACATCTGTGTGGACCACTGTCACGTGATGTTTCAGATGGGAGCGAAATCTAAATATTTTCTGACATTTACTGCACTTATGTTGGTTTTGGATGTTGGATGTTTGGGAAGAAATGTTACCATAATTATCAAAGTCTAAATCTGGTTTCTTTTTTGTGTGGACTCTCAAATGTTGATCTAGGCTTTCCTTACAGCTAAATCTTTTACCACAAACATCACAGTCATTTAGCTTTAGACCCACATGGTCTCCATCTTCACTTTCATGTTCAGAAATGGGCAAAGCGTCCTGCCAACCATCATCATCCTCATCACAATCACTGACTTCAGTCTCAGATGAGCTGAACTCTTCATCATGATTTAGTGGTAAATGACTTTTTAGATCTGCTCCTCCACAGTCCTCTCCATCAGCTTCTGTTTTCATCCGTGTATCTGAGCTGCTGGTGGGAGGTTCTGTCTCTCTGCTGTCTTCAGCTTTGATCTGATGAAGCTGTGAGATGTGAGGCTTCTCTTCGTCATCATCTTCACTCTTTACAGTCATAATATTTAATGACAGCCTGCTGATATCCGTTTCCTCCTGGCTACAGAGCTGCTCTCCCTCCTGACTGGTCCAGAGTTCCTCCTCCTCTTTCTTTATATGAAGGGGTTCTGGGTCCTGGTGGTCCAGACTGGAGCTCCAGGGAACCTCTTCTTTAATCACCATCAGCTGCTGCACACCTCCAGGTAACACTGAAACACACATGAACATTTCATCAACACTATACACGTTTAATCTTAAACCTCCATGTTGTCTGACTTGTTTTAAAGGCACAGTGACATTTATTCTGTACATTCCTGGAGCCGTCGTTGCCCTGCAGCTTCCTGAGGCTGAGAAACCAACTTCACAACATGTGTCCCAGCCTGGAGCGTCACATGACAGATTCCTTTTGCTTCAAGGCATCACATCACGGAAACTAGATATCAACACACTGGCTGTTTGGAGCGCGCACCATGGCTGATTCAACAATAAAAATCCTAGAAGAGGACATTATCGAGGAAAGAGAGGAAAGTAATGCAGAAAGGTACAGAGCAGGAGACAGGACTAGAGTCAAGATTGGACTGACTTTTATAGATTGGAGAGAGCTCATAGAAGAGACAGGATGCAAGATGGATGCTGAATTAGCCGATGATAGGGGTGTCACAGTGAGAAAATCTAGTTTAGTAGTGGGGCTTTAAGGACATCTGTAAGTCTCTACGTCTTTAATCTGATCCTTAAAAGTTATGATATTAACCAAATATCACAAAGGAAGTTGATAATTCCTTTTAACAAAACAAAAACATTAAAAAACATAATCAAGCAATGACTCAGGCTTCAACATTTGAATTTTTTAACTAGCTGTGGAAAGTGATGCAGAGAGTGATGTAATATAGAGGAGACCCCAGGAAGAACAGTTACTGATGTTTCAGTAACTAATGGGGATCTTAATAAATGAGAATGAGAACCAATAACATATTTGACTCTGTGAGGGAACAGATCAGATCAATAGTTGGTTTCAGGGCAACATCGTGGTTCGAATCTCAGCAAGAGCCTTTCTGTGTGGAGTTTCCATGTTCTCCCTGTGCCTGGGGGAGTTTTTCCCTCACGACCTCCAAATACATGCAGGAGTTAAGTTTTAATTTAACTGGTAAAACTAAACTGACCACAGACAGTAGTTTGAATTTGTGAAGCAGATGTGGTTGAGTTGGTAGAAGGGTCTTCCTCCTAAAGGAAGGCCAGTCAATGAGCAAAACGTTCAGAAAATGTTTTTGCATGATTTTTTAAATAATATTTCACCATCTCATCATGTGGCTGTCTTGTTTTAACCAGCACCTGGTAATAATGCATCATTACCACCACAAGGTGGCGCCAGCATACCACTCACAATGCATAAACAGCTTGTGTTTTTAAACCCTCAAAACTGAACTTTGGTGCTCACTAATGAAGGCTAATGGGCTCGACACATGGGAGGCGACGTCGCTCCTTCTCCATTCATTTCCTATAGAACCTGCATATTGAGGTGAAAATTGCGGCTCCAGGAATGTACATAATAAACATCAGTGTGCCATTAAAACGAGTCAGAAACACAGATTCTACAGTTGGAAAGTTATGCAGAATTACTTTAAGCCATCAAATCAACCAGTTTCCATTCATTTTAAAAACATGACATTTCATAAAATTGTTTCAGACAGTGTTTTAATTTCTGCTAAATTTAACAAAATTATGGTGTCTGTCAATCATTTTTAGAGACTATTTAGATTTACTAAGCAACATGTACACAAACAAATCTGTGACTTACTGAGATCTTTGCTGTCTTGTGTCTGCTCCAGTTCGGATGTGGATGCTGCAGGTGTGGGAGGCACCAAACTGAGCCCCCTGCCATCATCTGGTTGAAGGATTCTCTTTTCAGGCATCTCTGCTCCACTAGTGATTCTCCTCTTTACCATCCTTGCCTGAAACCAAAAGGAGCATCATAGTTTTTTCTGTATATGTCAGAACCTCTATCGTGAACTTTTTACTGGTACAGCTCTTAAAAACGGTTAATGCACAATATGTCAGTGTTTTTTTATTTCAATATAACATGACAAATAATCTTTAGTGTAATATTGTTCTAAAATGATCATGCAATAAAAAAATTTGCGGAAAAAACTGAAATAACTAATTTATATACAGGTCAAAACAATGATGCAAGAAGCAAAAACTGTTACTTTAGCTATTTTTAATTACATGTTATTATTGCAGAAATTAAACTGACTGGAGAAAATAACTTTGGTACAATTATATAGTTGTGTTTATGCTTGAGGGCAAATATGATATGTAGTCTACTTCGTGGCCAAATATTTCACCTTAACAGTTAACATTACCAGTCCCTTAAAATGATGGATGGAAATTAATCAGCATTTCAAGGAGATCTAAAACATTGTGTTTAGACTAGCTTAATTATCCAGGCTGATAAAAGAGCAGAATGAGTTCCCATAAGTCTTAGAGACAACAAACTCTCCCCAGAGCCTATTTTACGCCTCTAAATGTAAAACTCTGATTCATTTAATAAGAATTATCTTTAAACTAAACAAAGCCCATTAATTTATGAACATTAAGATTCTCATGCATGCCGAAAAACACTGACATTCTCTGTGACGTGTAAAAGGACGTACGGTTGCTCAGTGAAAGCTAGTTTAGTCTGGAACAGTGGCTGGAACGGATTACACTGTTAGCTGGAACCACGGCATTCATATCGACAAGTCCATCATCACAACCGGCCTAAACTTCTTTGTATACTTTATACAGAGAAAATAAAGTGCAGATCAAAAGTTCTGAGATTGGGTAAGATCATTCAAATAAGATTATACTGTATTATATCTAAGATTATATTTTCCATTAGCCTACATCAAAACTCTGAACACTTAACTGGACCTGTTGCTCCAAGCTAAATGCAGGAGAACAGAACTATACAGGCTAGTTGACATGCACATAGTTTTAGGCCTGTTGCGATAACAAATTTTGTTGTGCGATAAATTTCTCCAAAATTATTGCGATAAGTGATAATATTGCACAAAGCTGTCATGTGTTGTCATTTTGAGACCATTTTCAACTAATATAACGACAATGCCATAATAATGCAAGTACACTCTTTCAAAGATCAATAAACTTTCATTTCTAAAGAACATTTTACACTGCAACTGGAAGAACTTTTAAATAAAACAAAAACAATAGTTAGAATGGACTATGCCAGGACACCGGCCAAAAAGAAACGGGCCCTACTGGGAATCCTCCGGAACCTCTCCGTTAGCCAGCATCAATCTTGATGTGTATTTCAGCGTGAGAAATCAGAGTTTTAGCGCAACAGCGTGAGAAGCCACTCAAATGCGGAAGTCTCACGGCCGATGCGTCACCATCAGAATGTGCACCTGTATTAGTACCATTTGCGAATGGTCTGAGGATGCAGCAAAGCCAAGTGAAAGTTTTCTCTGACATAGTCATAGGCTTTTGGAGAGTAGAAGTGCAGTGTAGTTGCGAATTGCTTCATGTTTTCAGAAAACACTGGCCTACTCTTCATTTTCATTTTCTGAAACATCTCTCTGGGAACATCATTAAGAGGAGTTGATATGAGAAGTTTCTTCTGAAGAACGTTTGTCACAGATCCTAAGGAAGAAATTCTTGTCTTCCATCTCCTTGTGTCCTGGGATTTTAACCAAAGGTACACATAACTTTTCCTCTGCTGCAGTAGCTTTCCTTCTAAGTGAAACTCTGTGACTGTGTAGCAATGGTCACTCTGAATGCTTTGCAGCTGTGATGGCATGATGTAAGACTGACCCGACGCCGAGTCCGTCTGTTGTTGAACGCCGCTACTCAAACTAGCATTATCACACTCATTTACTGTCAGAGTAAAATCATCATGCATGACCTTCTGAGAAAAAAAGGGCTCTTGAGGTGTGTCTTCCAACATCATGGTATTGCTCTGATTGGCAGCAAGGCTTATGGGACTGTTTCTGTGTCTACATCTGCAACCCTCTCGTTACTATTTACAAGAAAAATGAGGCTGTCTTTTACCTTGTCATTGTCACTTATCTGTGCCTTTTCTCTTGGCAGATGATTTTTGACATTAGAAAAAGAGAAAATCGTAGGTACAGCTGTGTCCTTCAAGCAAGTCCTTCCCTAAGAAAAAAAAAATCACATAAATATACACTACCACTCAAATGTTTAGGATCACTTTCCCATATCATCCCCATATCACGGTAAAAATGTCTGTTATTCCTGCAGTTCATCCAGGTTTTTTAAATTACTGTTACTAATAAAATTATATTTAGGTGCTCTCAAAGTTTCTTGCTTCCTGTTTGGCTGTTTGCATAATAACTTTGGTCACATACATTTACAGAGAGCTGCACCAATTTACACCAATGCATGAAAAAAGTCTCAGTACCCTGGAGTCGGTGCTTAAGTGATGACTCTCGAAGTGTTCACTACACAGGCGAGAAGACTGGTTAGGAGTCCAGTTTTGTCTTCTTATATTAGACATCCACTGGTCAAGTCTGTCAGCATCACCTAGAGGCAAACTTCACACAGACAAATAAATATGTAGTCATATGTGTTCAAAACATTTTACAGCTTCTCAAGGTATTACAGGCTTCTAGTAAAAAGGCTTACACTAAAGACTAAAGTAAAAACTACAAAAAGAAAATTAATACCTCATAAAAAGTTTAAATAAAACAAAATAAATGAGTAAATCTGAATAACTGGATAGCTAATGAACAGGATTGCATTAGATAAACAGCTGTAGTTATCATGCCATACATCAATGTGGCAGGCGAACGAGACATCTAAAAACAGCTGCCATCAAGTTGCCAAACAGTTCAGTAACAGCACAAATATCTCTGGAAATGTGCATAAACGTAACTAACCACCGTTAAATAATGTGGCATCCACAGAGCCCAGGCAATTACACATTAAATTATGGTAATATTAGCCTATTAACAGGGAACAGGGTTTCAGACTTTTTGGGTCTTTTCGGATTTTGTTTCTCGTTTCAATCTTCAAATCGCAGATAAAGAATGTTATGGTTATTAAGGTTTTCCCGACTGGATCAGAATGGCTTTTTAGAAATGTGCCACTTCAGGTCGATCCTGTTCTGATTCATCCGTGTGAGACCTTCTGTGGAAATTTGTTTTTCCTCAGGCTTTAAGAAATCTAACAAGGCTATTCATAATCTGTTTCTGATCGGTACTGTTACCAAACCGTACATCGCTGCATACTGGAATAACTTTGTCAAGGATATTCCGTGGGCCCAAGTTTGGACGCTGACAAACAATTATATTCTAAATAAGATTGAAGAGGTCCCATTTAAAATTTTACACAAATTTTATCCTGTCAAACATTTCCTCAAGAATCACGTTAATACCAACTGCTCTTTCTGTTATGCTCACCCTGAGACTGTTCCTCATTTATTTTGGCATTGTGAATACAGTAAAAAATTTGGATAGATGTTTCCAAATTTATTATTGACAACTTGTTGGATGATTTTTCTTTGTCTTTTGAACATGTGGTTTTTGGATTCTTTAAGTATGATAAAAATTCTGTAAAGAAAGCTTATGCAATTAATTTATTAATTATTATGGCCAAATTCTTTCCGCATAAGTGTAAATTCTCACAGCATAAACCTCTTTTCTTATTGTTTCACAGATCGTTTATGTCTTATGTTAAATCTTTAAAAACAATTGACAACAACAAGGCTAGAAAGTAGGTTGCTGCCAGTATTACACTTAACTTATGTATCTCTTAATTTGTGATTCATAATTTGTAGTCTTTTCCTGTATCTTTGTATTGGTTACCCCAGGTTCTGTTTTTTTCTTGCTTTTTTGTATTTATTTATTCCTCCCCCCCTTTTTGTTTCACGCTGTATTCTGTGTTATCTGTTTATGCTATTTTACTTGTGTAGTTTTTGATATTTCAACTTTAATTGTTATATATTTGTATTTGCTTTTTTGTAATCTTAATAAAGATTGTTTAAAAAAAGAAAGAACAATGGTAAACTAGCTACTTGGCTAATTAATGAGCTCGGCTAGTAGAGGTCAGCTAATAAAAATATATAAATATAATTTCACTTACCGAAAAAACTGGACCAGAAACTTCTTGGATGGTCTGTTGGTACAATTAATAGCACAGCAAGCCATATTTGTCCAAAGTGCACAAAAAATATCTGAACACACAGAAAGCTCAGCCAAACAAAAAGACCGAAGTGGTTTAACATGAGCCCGAAGCCTACCCGTTAGCCAACTGGTAGCAAGCCGCTAGCGCTGACAGCCATTCTGACACCTGTCAATCAAAATGACATGCCTGTAATTATTATTAAATAATTAAATAAAATAAAAAGATTAAATAACATTCAAACGGTTGAGTTAGAAAAAATTCGTCCCCCCCACAATTGTCATGATGGTAAACTTGAACTATTAATACTTCTTAATACTAAAATGGATTTTTGTACCAGGCTTTAAACATGTTTATTTCTGCTGTGAAGTTGGTCTTTTTAACATGGGAGTCTACGAGGATTTGCTCTGTTTTGGAGCCAGCCCCTAGCGGATGGGGTGTGAACTGCAATTTTTTGCACTTCCGCATAGGCTTGTAGATATCTATGCATTTTACCGCCGGAGGTGCCGCTTAAAAGACTGCTCGTCTTTTAAGACGTACATTCAGAGAAATGCTCGCTATCGCCCCCCTGTGGTCACAGATTTTGGTCTAGCACCGGAAATTGTTTGACGCTTCAGTGTTCCAGCCCTCTTTGTTGGCCGTCCCCGTTTACGGGCATACAGGCGCGGGTGGCTTGACTACGTGAAAAGAAGAGGAGGCTGGTCTGACCGCATTGGAAAACCTGAGTTTCCCCCAACTCAGGGTTAACATACTTTAGGATAACCCGCCTCCATATATTTTACGTGTAAAATAAATAAGAAACGCTATTTGTGGTTACAGTCTTACTAACGGACAGATAGACTGAAAAAGTTTTTGTGTTTGTGTTGCTAACTCATTTCACGACTCTGTGCTGACGAATACTACCAAACAACAAATTAAATAAATGGGTTAAATTTCCTGTCCACGAGAAAGCAATTTCGGTGCCTATCTAAAAACATTTGTCTCTTATCAGTGATTTCCACCTGGAAAAACGCCACATCGACATTTATCTCCGTATCCTGCGGTAGTCTCTCTGTTTTGCATCTTCAGTGACGACAATTTGCGCTCCTTCGCTTTTGTTTGCTCAGCTAATATGATTCTCCATATGTCACAACTTGGTTTCAAAAATTCAACAAACACTACACTGATTAACAACAATGAAAGCTCTGGAAGAGCACCGCTAGCGGGCTAATTTTAGTGAATCCCACTTTTAAATGTTTCCCCCCGCAACACAGCACGGCAAACAAACGTTCCTCCATCAGTATTTTTCATCATAATAGAAGCATTATCTATATAAAGTATATAAAAAAAACTCAGATTTATTTAAAAGGGTCTGTCTTTTTTTACGTACATAAAGTGTATAGTGTAAAGAAGAGGTGATGGAACCAACGGGGAAAAATGGAAAAATACTATAAAGAGTACAGGTTCAAAGAGAGAGAAAGGATTGCAGCCAACCACTTTCTCGGTTGACCAGATGATGTGCTGTTGTTGGTCTTTGTCTTTTAAATGACCAGGTGGTGAGAATAGACTCAATAATGGAGGTGTGAAATGCACCAACATCGACCTGGGTAACATAAATTTCTTCAGCTGCTGCAGGAAGTACATCCTCTGCTGAGCTTTTTTGATGATGGCGTTGATGTTCTCCACCCACTTCAGGTCCTGGGAGATGATGGTTCCCAGTAAGCGGTAGGACTCCAGGGTCGTGACTGGAGTCATGCAAGATGATAGGGGAGGGAGGGGCTGTGTTCTTCCTGAAGTCTACAACCATCTCCACTGCCTTGGCAGCATTAAGCACCAAATTCTGATGGGTCACAGATTTTGGAGTAACACCCGCTGATCAACCTCCCTTCACGTAGGCAAACTCATCCCCACCAGAGATGAGGCCAAAGAGGGTGATGTCGCCCGCAAACTTCAGGAGTTTGATGGCACCCTCCAGGAGGATGGTAGCTTGAAAAAAGTGCATTATAAATCTCTACAGAAGTGACTGATATCTTGCCAAAGCCATGAATGTCAGTGAAAAGTGAATTAAGGGTATAAATTTATTTGATATCAATTCAGAAAAACAAACCTCTAATCACAAAAGACAAACAGCAACATTTTAACATTTTCCCAGTATAAACAGGGTTTGTACACAGTTTTGAATAAATAATAAAAAAAAAAATTACATCTTGGACAGTAATTGTCATAATTTTCCATCAGTTTCATGTTAAACATTATTTCTCTCTCTCAGCAGGTCTCCCTGGTTAAAGTTGTGGTGCTTTTTGATCCCTCTATCCAGTCCTCTCCACCTCCAGCCAGTCCAAGCAGATGGCTGCCCTCTGAGCTGGGCTCTACTGGAGCTTTTTGCTTTCTGTTAAAAGAGAGATTTTCCTTTTCAGCCGCCAGCTCGTGCATGCTTGGTTTTCCTCACATAGGCTATATTTTATGAACTGGCTTGTGTGATTGCAGTGATCATAAACTGAACTAATGTGGATTTGTTTGAACTGGATCACAGTGAACTGGCTTGAATTTATTATGTCTGTAAACTAAAATTGATTTGAAGTCTTGATTTCACGCAGTGTCATGGAACTTGAAGTTCCTCCTTTGGTGAAACATTTATAACATCACAGCTCAGTTTCTCTTCTTTGTGGAACTGAACGTGCTGCTGAAGATCTGACTTTTGGGTAAACTTTTCACCACAATGTTCACAGAGAAATGGCTTGTCACCTGTGTGGAGTCTTAGATGGATTTTCAAGCTTTTTTGACAACTGAAACCTATGCCACAAAAATCACAGCTAAAGTTTTTCTTTCCAGTGTGGACCTTCATGTGCCTCTTAAGATTAGTCTTCAGGTTAAACCTTCTACCACAACATTCACAGCTGAATGGTTTTTCACCTGTGTGTACTCTAATGTGCATCTCCAAGCTAGAAGGAGTTTGAAATCTCTTCTCACAAAAGTCACACTGAGGGTGGCGAGCGATGTGCGCCTGAAGACGTTTCTCTTCTGTAAAGCTTTTCCCACAATACTCGCATCTGAACCACTCCTGTTTTTTGTGAACAATAGCGTGTTTGTTAAGATTTCTCATTTGGGTGAACCTTTTACCACAAACATCACAGGTAAATGGTTTTTCTCCAGTGTGGACTCTCATGTGTTTCTCAACGTATGACTTCCGAGTAAATCCTTGACCACAAACTTCACAAGCAAAAGGTTTCTCCCCTGTGTGGATTCTCATGTGTTTCTTAAGAGTACTTTTGAGGTTAAATCTTTTACCACAAAGATCGCAGCCAAATGGTTTTTCGCCTGTGTGTACCATAACGTGTGACTTTAAGCTGGATGGATTTTGAAATCTCTTCTCACAGAAGCTGCACTGAGGGTGGAGCTCAATGTGGAGCTGAAGACGGTTCTCTTCTGTAAAAGTTTTACCACAATACTCACAAGTTAGGGGTTTGTTATTTGCATGGGCAACATAATGTCTTTCAAGATTCCCCTTTTGGACAAATCTTTTACCACAAACATCACAGCCAAATGGTTTCTCACCTGTGTGTCTCAAAACATGTTTCTTTAAACTGGATGGATTTTGAAATCTTCTCTTACAAATGTCACACTGAGGGTGGACTTCGATGTGAGCCTGAAGATGTTTCTCATCTGTAAAACTTTTACCACAATGCTCACAAGTAAGTGGTTTGTTTTTTGCGTGGGCAACAGAATGTCTTTCAAGATTCCCCTTCTGGGTAAAGTTTTTACCACAAACATCACAGCTAAACAATGATTCGCCCGTGTGTTTCGTCATGTGTATCTTTAAATGAGACAGACATGTAAAACTTCTCTTACATATTTCACACTGATGAGGTTTGTTTTCTGCATGGACAATCAAATGCGTGTTGAGGTTCTTCTTTTGTTTGAATCTTTTACCACAGACGTCACAGTTGAATGGATAAACATCTGTGTGGACCACTGTCACGTGATGTTTCAGATGGGAGCGAAATCTAAATATTTTCTGACATTTACTGCACTTATGTTGGTTTTGGATGTTGGATGTTTGGGAAGAAATGTTACCATAATTATCAAAGTCTAAATCTGGTTTCTTTTGGCATTCATTTGACTTTAGACCCACATGGTCTCCATCTTCACTTTCATGTTCAGAATTAAACAAAGGCTCCTGCCAGTCATCATCATCATCATAATAAATGACTTCAGTCTCAGAGAGGTTGAACGCTTCATTGTTCGGTGGTAAATGACTATTTAGATCTGCACCTCCACAGCCCTCTCCATCAGCTTCTGTTTTCATGTGTTTATCTGAGCTGCTGGTTGGAGGTTCCGTCTCTCTGCTGTTTTCAGTCTTGATCTGATGAAGATGTGAGCTGTGAGGTTTCTCTTCTTCATCTTCACCCTTTATAGTAACAATATTTAATGACAACCTGCTGAAATCAGCCTCTTTCTGTCCATGAGGCTGCTCCCCCTCCGGACTGATCCACAGTTCCTCCTCTTCCTTCTTTATGTGAAGGGGTTTTGACTCGTCCTGGTCCAGACTGGAGCTCCAGGGAACCTCTTCTTTAATCAGATGCTGCACTGAAACACACATGAACATAAAGGACATCTGTTAGTTTCTACGTCTTTACCCTGATCCTTAGTAGTTGTCATTAAAATGTCAATAAAGGATGGGAATCAATTTCTTCAAAACAAAGAAGTCAAAAATGAGATTAATGAATAATTCATATGAATTGCTGCCACCTTATTGGGGTGGAGGGTTTTGTGTGTCCCAATGATTCCTAGTACTTCAGCTGTCAAGGGTTTTGTACCTCTGGTGGGGCCACCCAATACAAACCGGTTCTAGGTGAGGGACCATACAAAGCGTGGTTCAGAGGACCTATGATGAAGAACACCCTTGGACTTTGTTCTCACCGTGGCCAGGCCAGGTCTGGGGGTGGGGCTAGCAGGTTGTGCATTGGTACTAGGGATGGAGAGATTCACCGATTTGAATCAGTGGTCTGAGACAGATGTTTGTGATGTGACTGCACCGGTAGCTTCAGTGTACATCAGACACAGCTGCTAGCTAAATGCACAATGTTTCTTTCTCAGCATGTCGCACATCGGTAAAACCCAAGGTTACATCAGTTATTAGATAGTTTATCTTCTCTGCACCCGTATTTTCGAGGAGCCTTGAATACATCATCACCATCTTTTGGTGTTTTGCTATTAAAACAGACAGGAGGCGGGTGGCATAGCTGCAAACAGTAAACAGCAATCATGGAGGGAAGCAAGACAACAGATGAAGAGGAGATATTCAGCGCAACTACATGGAGATTAAACTTTCACCAAATGTAGACATTTTTAAATCCAGGTTAAAAACATTTCTTTGCTCTACACGTTAGCTTTTAACTTATCTTGCTTTTAATCATTTTAATGTAATTTATGATCTTATTGGGATTTTTGCTATTTGTTGATGCTTTTTACTACTAAAATGCGTTTAATGTTTTATTAAAAGCACTTTGAATTGTCCTGTGAGATGTGCCGTCTACCGGGTAAGGGTAGGGTTGGCTGTTACCAAACCAAGGCACAATAAATTGTCCTGTACTGACCCAGACCTGTTGGTGGAAGTGGGGCTTTTGTGACAGTCATGTCTTAACTGGTACTTGGTAATAAGGTGGCACCAGTGTACAAAGCTGTTTGCCGACTGCCAAGAAACTGGAGAACGATGCTCTATTGCTAGACTCTGATGCCAGCGCTGCGAGATTCAATGCAACGGTGTACAAATATAAAAAACATGCAGAGCCAAAGAAAACAGCCAGCAAAAAAAGTTATGTGTCCTTTAAGAAAACAGATGAAGTCCAGCGCAACCTCCACCAGGTAAAGCTGTCATATCATCTGCCACGATGGTGTACAGTCATTCTAGAGAAGCATCCAACAGAAGGTCTATAAACAAAGCTGAGGTCAACGGCAGCTTTGTCACCAGATAGAATAGAATAGAATAGAATAGAATAGAATGCCTTTTATTGTCATTATACAAATATACAATGAGATTAAGCCATCCCCAATGTCAGTGCAAAGAGAGCAGTATAGAAGATAAATAAATAAATAAAAGATCTAAGGTATAAAATATTTACAGAAATAAACAGATGTGCACACTCGAGTTATTTGCACGTTTAAGGTTAGATGTGAACAGCAAACACAGGACTTCATCTCCTAGATCAGGGGTGGCCAACGTCGGTCCTCAAGAGCCACAATCCTGCAGGTTTTCCATGCATCCCTACATCAACACACCCAACTCACATTAAATGGATCCAACAGCCTATAAGGATCTGCACAATGACTCATTAGTTTAAGTCAGGTGTGTCGGTGCAGGGATGCATGGAAAACCTGCAGGATTGTGGCTCTTGAGGACCGACGTTGGCCACCCCTGAACTAGATGATAGCTAAAGACATAATTTAGTTGGGAAAAGTTTATAAAGTTAGATGGAAATAGGTGAGCCTGAATTTACAGTCCCATCAAGAAAAGCCATCAGCAGTAGACAGAAGAAACTGTGTGATGATGCTGTAGATTATCTGAGCACTTAGTAAGTCTTTAAAGGCTGTCCATGAACTAAGGACTGAACTTATCATGGGGTAGTATGAAACTGTTGCACGTTATTGCAGACTCAGCTGGAAAGCACACAGAGCTGCTCTGCAGACTAAAGCCATGACATACTGATGAAAATCTCAGGAATATGTTTCGAATACATGGAACTTAATGCAAATGTAACAGCAAACGTGCAAAACATTGCTAGCAACATGGTGTTAGCACAGAAAATAAAATTATTGTAGACGATGACTGTGATTTAATTCCTATTGTAGTCAACAAAATTGTGGTGTCTGCTGTAATTAGGCATCCTCACAGTGTCAGACATAGTTTCAGTTACTAAGCAAAAATCCACACAAAAATGTGTGACTTACTGGGATCTTTGCTGTCTTGTGTCTGCTCCAGTTCTGATGTGGATGCTGAAGGGATGGGGGGCACCAAACAGAGCCCTCTGGGCTCATCTGCTTGAAGGAGCCTCCTTTGATTCATCCCAGTTCCACCCGTGATTCTTCTCTTTACAATCCTTCTCTGAAACTAAACGAAGCATTGTCAGTTTCCTTTAGATTTGAGAGCATTTATCATTAACTTTTTTCAGTTTAGTTCTCAAAAACAGTAAATGCACATGGTTTTTTTTCATAATAACATATAATAATAATTATATAATAATTAGAATAATAATTTCTGGTTTTCATAAATATTCATTTTAACTATGGCCAGACAATGTTCCACTCTGAAGTGCTCTTTTTAACAGTTTTCATCCCCAAAATGTACACTGTATTCAGATGGCCGTACAGGTATATAAATATGAGCCTGCCACTCTGCCTGTGCTCTCGAATGATTTTTACTTTGAAACAAGACATTCTCATTAATGTCAACATGTTTAAATAAAGGCTAATATATCCTCCAGATGAGTGCTGCAACTGTTTAAAAGATGGCACAAATAAGATCCGGGCGACTGACAGCGATGCCCTGCCAGTGATCAGATATCCTGCTGGGATAATAAGCTGGCCAAAGGAGGAAGTTCAGACCACAGATGTTAAAACATGGAAGCTGTTCACCATGCATGGAGGGTACCACCCCATATCCAGTATCCAGAGGCTATACGCTAAGCGGAAAAAGGAAGACCAAGGATTAGCAAGCATCAGGGCCACTATCCAAGACGAAACATCCAAACTCCATGAATACATCAGGAAGATGGTCCTAAGGGACGAAGCACTGAGTGAACGCCTCAGGCAATAAAAATTGGAGGAGAACGAAATGGAGGAACCATCACAGGAGGACAAGCCTTGCATGTATGTACCACCAAGAGATAGTTGAAGTGGTGGATATAAACAAGTCCTACTAAAGACTTGAGGGCTGGTCTGAAGGACGGCACTGAAACAATCCAGCACCTCACAGCAGGGAGCAAGATACTGGCAGGCAAAGAATACAAGGACATTCCACATGACTACATAACCACTACATAACCACGTAGCCGGCATAGTGTCCAGAAACATCTGTGATGAATATGGACTTTCACAATTACTTTTTGGTTTACATAGCAAAAAGAAAAAATCATGTCATGATCACGACAATGTTTAAACTGTGGCCCAAATTCGACTTTTTTTTTTTAAACCTATATTTGATTATTTTTTTAAAAAAATCAGATCAGACCCGACCTCTCTTATATGTGGTCCTAAATCAGATACATATCTGATGTTTTACAAAGCAACCGCAGTCTAAACGGTCATTTTGCATTTCATACAACTTTTACGTCAATAAAGTGACTTTTGTTGCTTGCCAGGGGCAGAACATGCAGCAGCTGGCCTTTTTCTGTACTTGCATTTACATTATAATGTGAAAGAAAACATGCAAAAAAAAAAAAAAAAAAAAAAAAAAAAAGAATGTCAGCAAAAATAAATTGGAATTGAGTATTAAGACCTGCAATGTGAATGTAGCCTAAGACATACTGAACGATAGAAAACATCAATGAACTAATTACTTTTCCTGCAGGACTGTCAATAGATTTCTGTGCAATGTCACTGCAGATAACACAGAGATGACAGGGCAGTTAACTTTACCATTCACCTTAAAAGATTTAAAATGAAACTCATAGTTTATTTCAAACATGTTCTGGCATTTACATTTATCTCTTCACGTCTTACAAGAAGTAGGTAGAATAAAACTTATGTCCTTACCCCATTACTACAATACAACACCCCATTTCTGTGACACACATCTCAATTATTCTGTTTCAGGATAGAAGATTTACAATATAAGGCCAGGCCAGTAAAAGAGCTGACTGTGGAGTCTCACAGGAAGCAAACTCTCTTAAGAGCTGACCTTGTGTCTCAAAATGCACAACTCTGATCCCATTTAGAAAGATTTCTCTTAACATTACACAGAGCACATGAATCGATGAACCTTAAAATTCTCGTGCATGAAGATTTGTAGGTAAAAACACTGTGCCAAGCTCTGTGATGTTATAAAGACATACGTTTGCCATTGACAGCTGTCTTAGTCTGGAATAGTGAAAGGAACTGAGGGGTATTCCAGAAAGAAGGTTTAACAAATCCTGTGACAAAGCCTGCGTTCGGAGTTGCTAAATCCTCTGACGCCTTAACCTGTGTTGTCGGTTCCAAAACACGGGCTATGAAGTAGCTATCACAGCCCCGTGTTGGTTAAGCCAGTGTGTGTATGTCCACGGCAAACCTATGAAAGGCATCATCCACTGACCCCCAAAATCCCGATGGAAATGACCAAAAAAAGAAAACAGCTGCATCTGCCACCACCCACTGAGTGGCTTACAGCTGGCATGTGTTATCTAATTACTAAATTCTGTAAGCTTATTATATTATATTATATTATATTATATTATATTATATTATATTATATTATATTATATTATAAGCACAAGGGGGTATACCTATTTCAAAGCCAATAAGAAGACATTGGAGGGATGGAAGATGGGTTTGAGGCGACCGCAACAACCCCTCACCCCCATGGAGGAGCTTGCGGTGAGCATCAACCAGGACTGCCCGGTGATGAGGGGCATCCAGGGTGGGTTACATCATCAGATCCGGGCCCAGGTGACTTCAAAGTAACTATAAAGTCCACCTACAGCGCCAGGTTTCAAATGTAGACCTGTAGATAAGAACCATTGGCCAAAATATCAATAAATGATAAGATCGAAGCGTTTGTCTGTCTAAACAATAAAACATTCAATCAAGTTGTTTTTTTATGGATATTTATAGACTCTGTTTTTTTGTGACTGCAGTCTTGTCTGTGATGATTGTTGACTCGGTGCTGCAGTACTATTTTCTTTACAAGCGTACAATAAAGTATTATCTTATCTCATCTCATCTAAGTTGCCATACAAAAAATTTAAATAAAAATATCAACAATGGAGTTGTCTATTTCTTCACATCTAAGTAGTTTTGACAGATTTTGATGACGCAGGGTGACCTTCCCTCAAATCTTTATGTTGGAGACACAATATGTCGGGCACAGCCTGAACAAAACATACCCCCTACCAGGCTTTGTTCACTGCATACTGTATGTTTCAGTATTAACTTACATAGATTTGCTATTTTGGAATAGAAACCCTAAAATGACCGTTTAGTCTAGGTTAAGATAGCCAACTAAACACATAAACCTGCTTCTTGGAATACCCTCAGTACAATGTTCGCTGCAACTATGTGGTTGATGTCAACAAATCATCACAAACTGATTGAAATTATAGTTCAATTTGTACAGAGAAAATATTCAAATGTTAAATCAAATGTGCTGAGATTGCATATTTCGTTGTTAAGTTGTAACCTTTTCATTATTATTATTCATTTTATTTCGAGTAGATAGTGTTCCAAGAACAAAACAAACGATGCACAACATTAGCGGTACAGTTAAGTTGACTTTAATCAGGCCATACAAAATAAGAATTATACATTGACGCTCGAAAAGTAGTGGGAAGTAAAACTAAGTGAATCCCACCTCGGTTTGTAAAAGAAAAATGACACGTTCTCAAAAACAACCAACCTATCACAAATACGACTTCATGCTAAGCCCAAAGTGAAATGGTTATTGTGTTGCTAACTCAGCTCTTGGTCCTACCAACCAACTAATTACATGGAGTGTGTTAAATTACCTGTCCTGGAGAAATCAACTTCGGTGTCCTGCTGAAAACATCTGTCCCTCATCAACTATTTCCATCTTCGGAAGGCCACATCGAACCGATGTTTCTCCTTCCTTTCTGCCACCGTCTCTTCCGGTTTTGTTTCGCTCCTTCAGCGACGAGGATTCATGCTTCTTCGCTTTTCTGGGACAATATGATCCTCTATTTATCACAATCTGGCTTCTAAAATAAAAAATAAATAAAAAATAAAAAACACTAAATTGGTATCGTTTAATAAGAAACACTCAGAAAGATCGAAATAAAGACGACGAGAACTACTCAGCTTCATTCCCACTATTGTTTCGTTCCCCCCGAAATACATTGCTGGAAACAAAAGTTCCTCCTCACAAACAAGGTGTAACCTTATAAGTTGAAAACTTACAGCATTTATATTTATACGTATTAAAATTATTATTATTTTTTTTACTATTTTATATTATAATTTTCAGTATCTGTATATACATAAAAAATTGAGAATAGAACTTTGTCATTGCAACAAGTAGAACAAAATTACAAAGCCCTTCAGTAAGTGGAAAACAGAATAAAATATAATAAAAAAGAATAATTGCAACAATCATAATAAATAAGACAAAATACAAAAGTAAATGAGATGAAATAGAGTAAAAATGAGATAAAATTATAGATAAGGTAAAAAATTTCAACATGCCAACTCAACAAAAGGCAAAGATCTCCAAGCTCTGGTGTGTTTTCCCTTGTGTTGCTCCTCCTCTTTTCCTTGCATGGATTGTGCTGTCTTCCTCTGGTGTGGGTGTGTACAGGGGGCGTATCCTATGGTTAACCAGTACAGCTGAGTGGAATCAGGCTTTTTGCGCTTATAGCCTGCTTATAAATCCAGGCTTGTCTTCATTCAACACTGGATTGTTGCTACATTTATGTGGTACACCGGCTTCAAGTAAATTCATGTCACTAACTCTTTGCTAACTCTTTGCTCTTCTCAAAGATTCCCTGCCTGAGATCCAATGCTGCCTCCACTGGAACTTGTCTGCCCGCTCACCACACTGCCGGGATCCCTGAACCTCAACCATCTACAGCTCCATTCAAGCCACCCTTAATAAATAACCCGCCTCTTTTCATTGAGTCCAACTCTCTTTGTGACAGAGGGTTAACAATATACACTGAAGTCCTCAGTCCAGCTCATTGCTCCTTCATTTCCAAAGACCACGTGTCAATAGGAAGAGTGGAATTAGATTTCCATGACACTGCAATACAGTTCTTAGCTACACAAAAGGCAACTTCCATGAATTTAAGTTCAGGCTCAACTAATTTCATCATTAAATGCATTGCTTAGAGAACTGTGAAAACTAGTAAAATTCCCCAGTAAACAAAGTTTAGGATCCAGTGGAACATTAATTCCCAGGATCCTGGTTGAAGTGGAACAGATGTCATGCCAGGAAGGCCTCACCTTCATACACAGCCAGGTACAATGCAGGAAGGAAACTAACCTCGATACCACATCTGAAGCACATTGCTGACGGGTTAAACAGGGATGCACCGATACCTGATACCGGTATCAAGTATGGATCCGATACTATGTGTGTACCTGTAGTCTGTATTCATAGAAATGTACCAGTAAATACACCAGAACCCGACACCAATGTAAAAAACTAGGGCTGTAAAAACGAACACATTAATACAAAGAGATCAATCTGTGGAATTAACACATTCATTTTTTAAAATGTATAAACAACAGAGTTATTATTAATGTCATTTTAAAAATATGGTCGAAGGATGACCCGTTTGAAATGTCACACAATTAAACGACTTAGTCGTCCCATCAGACGTCCTGGTTCACACACCTTCCCACTGAGCTGTAATGGGACTTATAAGTACTCATATTGGTACTTCGTACTGACAAGTACACAAAGTACTTGTACTGGGTTAAAAAAAAAGTGAAATCGGTGCATCCTTAGTTTTAAATTAATGTAGTTATAACTGATGTAGAAAGTAGTAATAAATCAGTCTATGTTGAGCTTTAACAGTAAGAAAAACAAATGTACGTACATCACAACGTACAGCAACATTTTATTTTTGACTCGTCAAACATTGTTAAACATTGTTTGTACCAATATTAAATAAATAAATACAGACAAAAAACTAAATCTCTAACAGCAATGACGTCTTATGAAATCAGACCACATAGAGTATCTCAGCGATGTGCGCTGTCGTCCACAGAAAAGAAGCTTTAAGTTCCCATTTCTGGCTTTCTATTGCAGATTATTCAATCCCTCAGCCTGCCACCCTCATCTGTACAACGACAACCCACGCTCAGTTTCACACCAGCCAAAAACAGTCTGTACTTTCATGGAGTCTCATGTGCAACTTAAAGTCCCTCCTTGGGTGAAACATTCATCACATCACACCTCAGCTGTTTCTTTTCTGTGTGGAACTCAACGTGTTTCTGAAGATCTGAATTTAGAATAAATCTTTCACCACAATATTCACAGAGAAATGGCTTTTCACCCGCGTGGAGTCTTAGATGCATGTTCAAGCTTTTTTGACAACTGAAGCCTGTACCACAAAAATCACAGCCAAATTTTTTCTTTCCTGTGTGGACTCTCATGTGTATCTTAACATGGGTCCTTCGGGCAAATCTTAGACCACAAACTTCACAACTAAAAGGTTTCTCTCCTGTGTGGACGCCCATGTGTTTCTTCAAATTCCCCTTCAGGTTAAATCTTTGACCACAACGATCACAGCCAAATGGTTTTTCACCTGTGTGCACCATAAGGTGTATCTTTAAACTGGAAAGACTTTGAAATCTTTTCTCACAAACGTTACACTGAGGGTGGTGTTTGAGGTGCAGCTGAAGACGTTTCTTTAAGGTAAAACTTTTACCACAATACTCACAACGAAGCTTGTTTTTAGCATGAACAACAGAATGTGTTTTTAGATTCCCCTTTGTGGTGTAGCTTTTGCCACAAACATCACAAGTAAAAGGTTTTTCCCCCGTGTGGACAACCATGTGCATCTTTAGATAAGACAGGCACGTAAAACTCCTCCCACATGTGTCACAATGATGCGGTTTGTTTTTGTTTGCGTGGGCACGCAAATGAATTGGAAGATCGTATTTTCGTTTGAATTTTTTACCACAAATTTCACAGTGAAATGGATATTCATCGGTGTGGGCTACCGTCATGTGATTTTTCAGAAGGCACCGATATCTAAATGTTTTCAGACACTTACTGCACTTGTGGCTGGTCTGGACGTGCACCTGAAGACGAGTCTTTAGGGTAAACTTTTTACTGCAATACTCACAACTGAACAGTTCGCTTTTAGTGTGGATGACGGAATGCCGGTTAAGTTTTCCCTTTGTGGTATAACTTTTACCACAAACATCACAGATAAACGGTTTTTCACCTATGTGGACTCTCATGTGTATCTTTAAATAATACAGACATGTAAATTTCTTCTCACAGCTGTCACACTGATACGGTTTGTTTTCTGCATGAACACGCAAATGTTTGTTGAGATAGTATTTTTGTTTAAACCTTTTACCACAAATATCACAGTTAAATGGACACACATCTGTGTGGACGACCGCCATGTGATTCTTCAGGAGGCACCGATATCTAAATATTTTCTGACACTTGCTGCACTTATGGTTGGCTCGGATGTGTACATGTAGAAGTTCCCTTATGAAAAATCTTTTGCTACAAATGTCACAGCTGTAGCAGCGCTCTCCTTTGTGAGCTCTCAGGTGCAGTTGAAGCTGTGTTTTTCCCATAAACTGTTCACCACAAACACCACAGTCATATGGCTTTTCAGCCTCATGGACAGCCATATCGGGGTCAGCGTCTTCTCTTTGAGGTTCAGAACTGAGCAAAGGTTTCTGCCAATCTTCATCATCATTATCATAATAAGTGACTCCAGTTTCAGAAGAGTCAACCTCTGCTCCTCCACAGTCCGCTTCATCGGTTTCTGTTGTCATCTGGTTATCTGAGCTGCTGGTTGGAGGTTCTGTCTCTCTGCTGTCTTCAGTTCTGATTTGATGAAGCTGTGAGGACTGAGGTTCTTCTTCATCATCATCTTCACTCTTTACAGTCACAATATTTAATGACAACCTGCTGAAATCAGTCTCTTTCTGTCCATGAAGCTGCTCTCCCTCCTGACTGGTCCAGAATTCCTCCTCCTCCTCTTTAATGTGGAGGGGTTCTGGGTCCCGCTGGTCCAGACTGGAGCTCCAGGGAACCTCTTCTTTTATCACCACAACCTGCTGCACATCTGCAGCTAACACTGAAACACACATGAACATTGAGAACATCTGTAAGTTCTAACGTTTTTATCCGGATCCTTAGTATTTGTGATATTATTTATAAAATGACAAAGAATGTTGACAATCGCCTTCTACAAAAAGAAGAAAAGATAATTAAATAATGAATATAATAAAAGTAAAAAGTATAACTCGTGTTTCCACATGTGGTTAATTTAACTAGTAGTCTAAAGTGCTCCAGAGGATCAAGTTTATATTTGATCCCAAATAGAAAATGTATGAAAAGACGGATGGTTATTATGGTTGGTTTCAGGGCAACACCGCGGTTTGAATCTCAGCAGGAGCGTTTCTGTGTGGAGTTTGTCATTTCTACTCTTGCCCAAGTGGACAAACTTCAAATACATGCAGGAGTCAAGTTTTTAGTTAACTGGTAAAACTAAACTGACCACAGATAGGGGTGTGAGTTTGTGAAGGAGATGTGGTTGAGTTGGTAAAATGTCCTGAAGGAAGGCTGGCTAATGAGCAAAACATTCAGAAAATACATTATATGGAAAATAACATCCTAATTTTAAAACAGCCATTAAACTAAGAAATCAAAATGTTTTTTATGACTACTGAGTCATAAAAAGGCTGTCTTGTTTTAACCACCACCATGTAATGCATCATTACCACCACCAGGTGGCACTAATGTGACACACTTTGCCAGCTCAGATTTTACATTCTGGCCTAATAATTTTGGAGCTATAGTTGATTTGACATGGGTCAGTTTAGACAAACCTCACCTTCAAAAACCCGATGGCTTACAGGATTAGACCTAATATCAACCAGTTTCATTTGCTTTACAAATATTTAAAAAATATTACAGATAATGGCTGTGCTTCCTTTTCCTCTGAAACTGCATTGTCTGTCACGATCAAGCAGCCTCCCGGTATCAGACAGTCTTCGTAACCATGCAAACATCAACACAAACAAATGTGTAAAACTCACTGAGATCTGTCTTGTCTTTTGTCTGCTCCAGTTCTGATGTGGATGCTGCAGGTACGGGGGGCATCAAACCCAGCCCTCTGGAGTCATCTGGTTGAAGGATTCTCCTTTGAGGCATCCCTGCTCCACCTGTAATTCTCCTCTTTACAACCCTCAGCTAAAACTACAAAGAGCATGTTAAGTTTTTCTTGAGAGTAGCAGAAGAAACTTAATATTTTCCACTGAAAAGCCAGTGTTCCACCAGAATATATATTTCTGCTATATAAACACACACCGCTTCGCTCTGAAGGCCTCCTTATGACAAAGTTTTCATCCACAAATACTGTACTCAGATAGCCTTATAGGTTCAAACATTTAAAAATGTGGTTGTGCTACTTTGTCTGTACTCCCCAATAGGGCTGGGCGATATAGCCTAAAAATAAAATCTCCAATTTTTTATAACCAAATCCAATTTCCGATTTTAATCAATTTTTTTTTTCTTTTCTTTTACAAAACATACATAAACTTATTAAAAACATTTATTTGTTTATATAAATGAATGCCAGCAAAAATAAAGCATATAATGTCATAGCTTTTCCACCATTTAAACGACTTCATATCTTACATCGAAATATGCGACACAATGCATCCGTGATCTCTTTCCATCTGGATCCTTATCATACAGGATCCACTGCAGAAATAATTCCTCTGATGAAGGTTGTTTCTTAACTAGGGTTTGTGGGTTAAGTTGACTTCTGTATCTCGTATAAAGCAGCATTTCTCACTGCAGTTATACACACAGCTAAATCCCAGGCGTGAGTGAAGGGTCACTTCACTGAAAATCTGTCAGACAAACACAGTTCTGGTGTGGAGGGAGGGCTAAGTCTGCTGCTAACTAACTATGGAAAAAAAAATCCAGATTTTCATAAAAATAAATCTTTAGAAATGGAAAATTCGAATTATCAGTGTTATCCTTTAATCGCCCAGCCCTACTTTCCAACAATATTTACTCAAACTTCTCAAAGTAAACATGTTTAAATCAAAGCCTACATATCCTTTGTATGTGCAATAGACCTGCTTATAAGATGCTTTGTGTAACTTCTCATATAACAAGTTTTCATAGATTAAGACAGTCAATGGCACAAATAATTTTACTCATTTTGCTGCGACCATAAAAAATCCAGCAGGACTGTAAATATATGAGTTTCTGTGCAACAAACAGCATCTGCAGCCAGTGACAGTTATCCTTGAGCACAGACGTGACAAAAGAGTTACCTTTACCAGTCACCTAAAAATGAATTCAAATTATTAAGAATTTCAATTAATTAATTAATGTTTGGCGCAGAAGATTATTTTTCCTGGCCAGTACAAGCACAGTGCCCATGAGTCCCAAAGGCAGAAAACTGCAGTCTACTTTGTGTCTCAAAATGAAAAACGCTGATGTTATTATGAATATATAAATCTTAAGATTATCACGCATGTATAAAACACTGACATTCTGTGTGATGAGGACGATGACAGCTACGGTGGCTTCATGCAGGATTCCTGCTAAAACCCAGACAGTGAAACTGGGTTTGTGTTGCTAACTCAGCTCATTGCCTAACTCGTTCTTACATAAAACTAATTACACAGATGGGTTAAATCACCTGTTCATCAGCAAACAGACAGATGTTGTATTTTTGTGAGTTCCAGGCCACATCGACGCTTCTCCTGGTTTCCTGCCTTCGTCTTTCCCCGTTTCGTTTTGCTTCTTTCGCAACGAGAATTCACGCTTCTTTACTTTTGTTTTCCCAGCTAAAATTATTCTCCACGTGTCACAATTCAGCTTCTCGCCCTCCTACAATCAGCACCAATGAAACCTGGAAGATCGTCGTTAGCGGCTTTCTAGCCGGTCTCACTTTTGTTTTGTTCCCCCTGCAACACAACGCAGCCAACAAAAGTTCCTCCCCCTGTATTATTCCTGTTGATCCAAACATTATTTCTTTATATATTAGAATAAAACGGATAACATCACGGGAGTGGCTTACCTTCATTCTCTGATTGGTGTGACAACAATTTCCTTGATTTTAATGTAACTAAAACCAAGGAATTAATTTTAGAAAACGTGATACTGAACATAAACCCTGTAGGATCCATGGTGAGGAGGTTCATATAGTCCAGAACCACAGGTAGTTTAGTTTTTGATTTACTGTTAAATTTTAAGGAGAACACAAGCTGTGCTCTAAAGCAGGTTCACCAAAAAGGCTATCTGTTGAGGTAGCTTAATACCTTTGGTGTCTGTAAGAACATATTTAACTTCTGCCAGTGCTTTATTCAAAGTTGTTAACCTTCTCCTTTTTATGCCGGTTTAAAGGTGACAACCCCAAAACCAAAAAAAGATTGGTTTGCTACCTTAAATGCCAGTGAAACCATTATATAATAATGTTCACATCTCAAACCAATATTTATTCGGAAAAGAAAACACACCAACATGTTCAGGAGATATTTTACTATTTCAAGAAGAGTATTAGTTTATCATAAATTTGATGGCAACAGTTAATCTAAGGACTAGAAAAAGTAACCGGTACAACGAAAGAAAAGCTGGAGGAATGTGCTGCAGGAGGTTAACTGGCAGCAAGTTAGACAAACAAAAACGACGTGACTGCCTGGTGATTCAAATTGTTTAAAAAGATGCAGGAAATACAGGAAGTGGTCAGCCTTGTTGAGGTGATGTCGAGGATAAAAACCTGCAGGAGACTGACTGAAAGCTCTGATTCAGAAGGGAGCCACCGTGAAAGGGAGGACATTGGCACTTTGGGAGCATGTTGACATGATATCTACCAAAAAGTAATAAATAAAAATAAATATGAACCTTTATAACTTTATTGATATAAATAATTTATATAGCCTGATTGTTTTATATACCATGATAAATATGCTGATACTTCATTGATATACCACCACGTTTAGCACAGATTCATCTAATATGACTTTACAGTACTTAATATGGGGGTTCTGACATAAAGCATCAATATTTACAGATATTTACAGATATGTAGCCCACATGTAATATCACAGGACTGCTGTACATGAAATAACCAGCAGATGCCAGCGCTTCTAAATGAGCTGATGAACAGGGCTTCAAGTCATTAAACTTGGAGAACAGATTGACTAGAAAAGACTTGACACATCCACAGAGCTTTATCACACCATCACTACCCAGAAATCTACAAAAATCTGCATCTCCAAGTTGTAAACATGGTGGTCCAAGACAGCTGCAGCTCCAAACAACACCAAACAACAATAAAACAAACATAAAGGAAATGAAAAGACAATAAAAAGACAAACGCAAAACTATGATTCAGCAAGAAACGCCAAAACGCAGTCTGGTTTAAAAGCTAGGGTGTAAAAATAAATCTTTTAAAGAGATTTAAAAATGTCCATGGCAGGTGCGGTCTTTCAGCCTGGACCTCCGGGACAACACGGAGCAACCGGTCAGCAGATATCAGCAATCTGGAGGGAGCTTGTGGAGTTAAAAGATCGGAGAGATAAGACGGGGCCAGCCCGCTTAAAGACTTCAAACAAAAAAAATCTTAAGATCAACTAAAAACAAAAGTCTTCTTTTTTTATACATAAATATTGATGCAAAGTATCGTGTATGTCTGGAAAAATCTAAAGAATAAAGCAAGACGGCTACGCTAGCAGCTGTGAAGATGCAGTCATTGTTTAATAAAGAGACTAATAACACCTTGTTACAACAGTAATTCTTCAGAGTTCTAAATATTTTGTTTTGTATGTGTTTTTAAATATCATGGAGTCTCATGTGGAACTTTCACTGGATCACAACACCCTTTTTTCTCTGCTTTGTGGAACTTCATGTGTTTCTTCAGATCAGAACTTTGCATAAATCTTTTATGACAACATTCACAGACAAATGGCTTCTCACCCGTGTGCACTCTCATGTGTATCTTAACGTACGCCTTTCTAGTAAAACTTAAACCACAAACGTCACAACTGAAAGGTTTCTCTCCTGTGTGGATATTCACGTGTGCCTGAAGATTGGACTTCCGGTTGAAGCTTTTGCCACAACGATCACAGCTGAACGGCTTGTTTCCTGAGTGGATGGTCAAATGCTGCTTGAGATGTTCGGTTTGGGTGAATATTTTACCACAAACATCACAGCCGAAGGGCTTTTCGCCCGTGTGGACTCTCATATGTCTCCTCAAGTCGTACAAGTTTCTAAATCTTATCTCACAGAAATCACACTGATGCCGTTTGTTCCCCGTGTGGAGACTCAAATGTTTCTTTAGGTATTCTTTTTGTTTAAATCTTTCACCACAAACATTACATTCAAAGGGCTGTTCATCCGTGTGGACGATGATGTGTCGGTTTAGATCCGACTGAAATCTAAATCTTTTCTCACAAAAGTTACACTTGGGGTGGAGTCTGATGTGTCCCTGAAGACGTTTCATTTGTGTACAGCGTTTACCACAATACTCACAACTAAACTGATCATCTTTTCTGTGGACAACAGAATGTTTTTTAAGATTTCCCTTTTGGGTGTAGCTTTTTCCACAAACCTCACAGATGAAAGGCTTCTCGCCCGTGTGGACGATCATGTGTATTTCCAGATCAGACTTAAACTTGAATGTTTTATCACAGCCCTTACAGTGAAGCAGTTTGTCTTCCGTGTGGACACGTAAACGTTTCATTTTCTTTTCCTTCAAGTCGGGATCGCCGTCTCCTGTTTCAGGTCCAGAATCTGTCAGTGGTTCCTGCCAATCATCTTCATCATCTTCACTGACTTCAGTCTCAGAAGATGTTAAATCCTTTTCATCCACATTTAAGGGAGAATGATTATTTGGATCAAGCTCTTTGGATGGTTTAGGTTCACCACCGGTTTCTGCTTTCATCGGTTTGTCTGAGCTGCTGGTTGGAAGTTCTGTCTCTCTGTTGTCTTCAGTTTTGACTTGATGAAGCTGTGAAGGCTGAGGTTCCTCTTCATCATCTTCCTTCTTCACAGTTACAACAGTTAATGGGAAGCTGCTGAAATCAGTCTCCTCCTGATCATGAAGATCCTCTCTGGCCTGATGGATCCAGAGATCCTTCTGCATGGTTCTTGGATCCTGCTGGTCCAGAGTGGAGCTCCAGAGAACCTCTTCTTCAGCATCTACCACCTGCTGGACCTCTGCAGATGACAATGAAACACACATGGAGCATCAGTTGTTTTCGTTGATAGTTTAGGTTTGAAAGGAAATGAGAAAATATTTAACCAAAGAACTTCAGTGATTGACAGAATGTGGACGACCAGCATTATGGCGACACATTTAAAGCCACTTGGCCTTGTTTGTGGGAGGACGGTGGTTTTATTTGTATGTAGACTGTCTTGCAGAACAGAACCATCCAAATCAAGACGATCAGACTCCAGACCTACTTTTTCTACACACTGGTGCAACATTTTAGACATTTACAGCCACACGTTTATATTTAGAGCCTGTTAATGGTAATGAAATGAAGAGATTAGCAAATGACTGCGTGTGTTTTTATTTTGATTCTACACAGCACCCCAACTTCCTTTTTAAATTGCCTAATGCGGTATATACATGTAATGTCATGAGCTGGATCTGTACTGAAAACGTTTATTTTCAAATTATGAAAAAGCGGGGAATCAACGAGAGACCCACACCATCCATACTGTTTATTAGGGAAGGGCAGAAACCACCAGCCCCTAAGATGATCAAGAAGAAGGGCCTTCTCCAAAAGGCACAATCGTGGGAGATGAGAGTCGACCTGGGAAGGACACTAGTCTTCCCCCAGGTTGTGCAAACATTGCTGAGGCTTGATTGGTCTTGTGGTCAGAGGAGGCAAAAAATATCATTTTGACTGAATTGATGGTCTCATGGGAAGATGGTTGTGAGGAGGCATTTGAGAGGAAGGCTTCCAAGTACCGGCACCTTGTTGACCAGTGCAGAGACAAGGGACGGTAGACCTGGCTATTCCCAGTTGAGGTCGGGTGCAGGGGTTTCCTGGCACAATCAGCCTGGAAGACACTCACAGCTCTGGGAGTAGCAGGAAGAGAGGGAAAGACAGCTGTCCGCAGGCTGGGGGAGGCAGCAGAAAGAGCATCTTGTTGGCGCTGGAACAAGAGGGAGGAGTTACGCTGAAGGCCAGGAGAAGATGGGCAGTGACTGGTCATCACTGCTGGACCCACCAGCTGGAGAGCGTTGTGGTTCAGGGTTGAAAACTGGACACCACCTGAAGACATCCCCTCCTGACCGAAAGCAACAGTCAAGCAGTCGTGACTGAAGCACTTAGCATCAAAGATGTATTCAACAGTATTTGATTCATTAAATTTCTTAAGGAGAAGACTGTCATGTCGTGGCATCGCCTGCACTTCCTGGTCTCGGCCGGCTTCTTCTCCCTCTCTACCTGCAGCTGTGCCTGATGTCTCTCATCACTGGTACAAATGAAAGCGTGGTTTCTTTATCCACCAGTCACCAGTCTGTTGTCAAATCTGACTTCCTGTTACTGGCATCCTGACTTGGACGTGACATCTCTTTTGAGAATAAAATTATCATTGATCCTTTGAATCCTTCGCAGCTTGGTGAGATTATGCTGTTACACCTTGGATGTCATGATGCTGACGTCGCACTGTTTAAACAGACAGGACTCGATCTTTGTTTCTGCAAATTTATTCTCCCTGCTGTAAATACATTTATATTTTAATTTGATTTACAGAACATATGGCATAATCACGTGTACATCATGCAGAGGTTCCTTTTAATAAGACAGGTAAGAAATTAAGCTCTGGGGTCTTGTAAGTTCTCTCTTAGGTTTTGCAGACAGCTGAGGACAATTACACCCCTGCTGACTGGTGTCCTGTGGAGGATGGTACTTCTCTTCATCCCTATTGACGATCCTAAGAGAGAACCTACACCACACTTCACAGCAACATCATATGATCCTTCTCAGGGCGGCTACAGCAAGCAGCTGAAACATGTCGGAGTAAAAGGCCATAAAGTCATTAAATATCTCCGCTTGACAAGAATATCTGTCGCATGCCCATAAAATATATTTTACACAAATATTAACTTATTAGTAAGAAATAAGTTAATAAGTGAACAAATGTGTGTGACTCACTGAGGATTCTGATGTCTTGTCTCTTCACCAGTTCTCATGAGGATGGTGCAGGTATGAGGGGACCAAACCAATCTGAGGCTGCTGCTGCTTTGATGCATCCCTGCTCCAACCCAGATTCTTCCCTGAAATCCGTCCTCACAACCAAAGAGAATCAATTAAGAACGTCAGGTTGTCTATGCTGGATCTTCTGCTGTTGTACCGCTACAGAAAACTGAAACTACAACACAAATGTCAACATCAGTTATTTCATCACTACTATGAACTCCAACAAATACTCCTGTAACAAACGGGAATAATGACAATGTTTGTAGATAAACTGCTTTGAATTTGGTGCAACTTTCTGAAAAAGTTCAGATTTTTTCCCCTTGACAAAACCTACAGAAAAACTGAAAATCAGTTTTAGATTTTTTTTTCTAGTTTGTATAATTCCTTAAAAAAAAAGTTAATATTAAGGTCAAGATTTTTTTTTAATAAAAAAAAAGGGCTGGAAAAACATTTTCTGAACAAGGTGAGATTAAATGTGGAAAAAAAATCTGTAATGATTGTTTTTTTAAAGTAAGAAAATAGAAAACTAGATATAGAATGAGACATTTTTCTCTTTCATGATAAATATGAACTAATCTTAATATAATGGCAGTTATTCATCACTAAAAAGTTTAATAAATAAAACACAATAATAAATGAGTTAGCCACTTAATAGGATTTAAATTTAGAACAACTGTGTTCAAAATGAATTTGGAAGAAACTTACAGATAATTTGATATCAGGCAATAAGAGAAATATGAAAAGACACTGGCAAAAAAACAAAACAAAAAAAAAACAAATAAACAAAACAACAACAACAACAAAACAAACAACAACAACAACAAAAAAAAAAAAACAAAAAAAAAACGCGTCATCAGTTGGTTCTGATCAGCGACAACAGAATTTTACATTAAATACAAACGCTGACAACTACACACATTTTCTTAGGAGGGTTAAATACAGTACCAGAAGAACATAAGTTCGGTGTCTGTGAAAACATCTGTCCCTCGTTAATCTGGAAAAGGCCATACAGATGTTTATCCTTGTTTTCCGGCTTTGTTTTCTTCCTTGAAGACGAGGATTCAGGCTTCTTTGCGTTTTTCATTTATCACGATCTGGCATCTTTTCTCACAACACTAGCAACTCAAACAACAACAACTCTTCATTAAAGACAATGGACATTTTTGTGTACGCTCCAAAACGGCACGCAACCGGTCCTACAGTTATTTTGGTCCCCAACTTAACCAAGAGAAGGTTCCTACCACCGCACCTGTCTTTAAAAGCTGACGAACATTTGTTTTCTTTTTCTTTTTCTTGGAAAAGATTGATATGTTCTTGTTTTAATTTTTCTTATTCTTTTTCTTATTCATGGAATCTAAAAGCAGCCATTCCTGCAATTATTTATTTTGATAATACAAGATAATAGATGAGTTCCTTTATGGTTATGAAGCATATCATCACCCTCCTAAAATAATGGCCTAAGTCATTTTCTTTTTTTAACACAAAATGACTTTATCTTTTTTTTTTTTTTTTTGCCTAAATGATCTTTTTGTGATGCTGGCCACCTCTGATAATGTCACCAACATTCTCAGATTAATACATCATTAGGATATTGGTGACATTATCAGAGGTGGCCAGTGCCACAAAAAGATGATTTAGGCAAAGAAATCATTTTTGTAAAAAAATTACGTAGGCTATTATTTTAGGAAGGTGACAATGTGTAACATGAATTATTTTAGCTTATTTTTTTTGTATTTTAGGTTAACCCTGAGATTCATGATGCAATTAAGCTTATGGGGTTCACCAAACCTAACCTTTTTCTTGTATCTTTCCGACGACCAAACACAATGTGCAACTGAGCCACAAACTGAACAGCAGTGTTGTTTGTGTTGCGCCTGCTTTTGTCGTGGGCAGTGACGTTTTTCTGTCTGCCAATCAACAGATTTCATCGGTGTTGCCAGTACTTCTGCCTTAACCATACCATATGTACCATTCCTATGGACCTACGACTGAAGAACGTCCTGAAATGGTGCGGTATGGTTCGGTTGTATGGACCCATTTTATAATGGAAACACACAAAATAGCATACTGGACCGTACCAGCCCGAACCGAACTGCTCAATGGAAACACACCTTAAGTTGCTAAAACAAATGGAGAAAATCCCACAAAAATTGACAAAAATCTGTCTAATCTATGGTCCAAAATATTAAAAACCAGTTACAATGGTATCCTAACATCTATTGCAATTAAAGCACAGTGTCACAATTAGTAAGAGAGGCTTAATTTGTGTGTTTAAGGTAAATGGTTTGAAACTAGCACAACACATGGAAATTTGGGCAGATTTACAATGATTTAGTCACAGATTAACTATATTTTCTTTCAGTTTCACCAAATGGTTTCTGGAGATAGATATCCAAAGCACTAGATAACTTTTTAATAGAGTTAAATTGAAATTTTTATTTGAACATAAAGACAAAAGTTAAAGAAAATAGTGCGCTGCACGGCGGCTGATACCTGATCTGTTTGTTTCTACTCTTGGATGGGTTTGTACTGGAAAAAGATTTTGTTGCACCTGTTGCAATGACAAAGTTTCATTCATTCATTCATCTTTATTTTTATAATTACCAAATACTATTACCTAAGTTTTCATAGTGATAATTTATTACTATCCATCCATTTTCTACATTAATTTAATGAATTAATAATAATATTAATTACTTCACTATAATCATTTTGGCATGTCTGCTGAGAATTGTACGGCCATCACGAGGCCTATCACTTCCAGAATCCATGGAGCTTTTATTGATGTTTTTTTTTTATAGCAATACAGTCTGATTTTAGGAATATTTAAAGCTACTCCACTGATTTAAATATTTTTTGTTCAATTCATAAAATCTTCACTAAACTCATAGATAGACCTCTTGTCCCCTGTTCTGGTTCATACACATTAGGTTTGTCCTCTGACATCTCAGCCCTTTCCACCAGAGATGTGAGCAGAGGGGTTAAGGACTGATGTGCAGAGAGAGGAGGTGGGGTGATGAGCGATTAATAAAATGCCCTTCTTTCAGAACATAAATGGAGCCAATGACAGCTGAATAAGACACGTAATGCTAACTCTTCATCAAACTGCTGTTTACTGCAGCAAACCACATTTAATTATTTCTGTCAGATGACTTTTATGTCTGTTTGTGACTAATCATTTATGTACTTTAATATTTTTTTCAGCATTTACATGCCACACCTGGTTTAAATGTAATACATGAGGAAAAGACAAACCACACCTTCCTTATATCTCTACCAGCCCCACCACCCCCTCTCCTCTTCTTTGAATACTGTAGATATGTTTTAAACTAAAGTATTTAGCTGTGGGTAATTTCTAAACTACAGGCTGCAGATCAGAAGAGAGAGATGAAAAGAAGACTGAAATGAGATTAAAATAAAGGGTGGTGGTGTTAAGTTGAACCTGCAGAAATTTACAGAGAGGCAACAGTTCCTCGACGCAGCTGGTCCTGGTTTAAATCCTGTCCTTGAACCCTTCGAAGGATATCATCCCTTATCTCTCTGACCCCGTACTTGTCAAACTACTGCTCAAAAAAGACCACTAGAGCCCCAAAAAACAGAAAAGAAAAAAAGAGGCCTGACTGTGAATAGAGTGTAAAACCAGTGAAACTGAACATCCTGCTTTAATCACTCTGGTTCCTTCTTGGGTTGAGTATTGACCAAACTGTACTTACTTCCTTTCACACCTCCCCACATGCAGCACAGTGAACCTTCTGAGTCTGGGCAACAATGCCAGACATTTCACACTTCTAACTGTAAGAGCACGTTGTAAGTTATCTGGCGGGTCAGCAACCACTGAACAGCGACATGGAAGCTGTGCTTGGATTGCCGTTGATGCTCCTTGGAGTCTGTCACGGTGAGCTGGTCATCATTTTTCACCTCATCAAGGCTTTCTGGACTCACTTACCTCCATTTTCCGACACTTTCTCATTCTTTTTTGTGTTGTAATGAAGTTGTTGATGACATTTGTTTTTTGGGTTATTAGTTATTTAAGTTGTTTTTCACTTTTATCAGCAGTGGTGCAGAATAATATCAATATAGTCATTTTCTAAAATACAATAATATATTTGTAAAAAATTTGTTCTTTTATAAATCTCACTTCCCGTCTGCAAATACCACAACTGGGAAAAATGCTTAGACAAGCACACAGTAGCTTTTATAATGCCTTATATGGCGATGGTCCTCTCAGATTATTCAACTGTATTGTTTAGAAATAAAAGCATGTTTTGGGCTTAAATGATTTGGAAAATCTTTTGGTCTCAACTTTCTTCAAATATTTTTACACAGAATTGAACAGAGTTTGACACAAAATGGTTATAAACTGATGGTAAAATAAAGAAGCTAAAACTAAAAAAAAGAAGATTAATGCTCATAACATTTTAGTTTTTGGTAGGGTCGACAGATTTATTGTTAAATTATTATTTACAAGGTGCAGATTTTTCTAACGTTTGAAATGTTTGAAGTGTCTCAGTGGTTGACGACAGTGAAGCAGAAGTAAGATTGAGGCTGAAGCTTTTTTTATCTTGTGTTTGAATTTGTGGTTTTCCTTCTTTGAGATTGAAATATTCTTGGTGAAACATTCCTGTACTCAGAGTTGCAGTTTGTTGAATCTAACATTTTTTTCAGCCTCAGTCCTGTATATTACTCAGCTTTACAAGAATAAAGTTTTGTTTGAAAGCAGGTTTCTGTGAAACGCACGTTTACTGTGAAACGTATTGTAATGGAGCTCAGTGTTACAAGAACTACAGAACATAAAATACAAATAATCTTATGAATAATAACTCAGCATAGAAAACAGTCTGCCTTTGCATTTTGGATAGTTTGTAAATTCGCTTACAATATTTACATTTTTACAGATGTCAGCTACAAATATAATAAAATTAAATGTATCTTAATGAAAGTCGGTGTGAATCGTGATGGTTTGTGACAGTGATGAAGCAGAAACAACAGAACATTTCTGCTAAAGCAGCCGAGTAAAGTTTAGTTTATTTATGTACTTGTTTGCATTTTGTATATGTGTGTGTGTGTGTTTGTGTGTATTAAAATGACTTTTGTGAGGAAGGTTTCTGCTCAAAGTTAAAGGAGTGCAAGAGGATGAACTTTGTTTCCATCACAGACCTGTAACACTCAGCTGTACTGCAGTAAATAATTGTTTACATAACTCAGTCTGACAAAGACATTGTGGCAACAGAATACTTTTTAGGTTAATATTTACATATTATTAAAAGACTGACATTGTGCTTCTGGGGATACTGAAAGCTCAAAAGAAATATTTAAACTTTTCTTGTCATTTAAAAAATTCCAGGTGTGGGAACGTACTGTGATGGCAGACTGGATGGAGCTCAGTGTTACAAGAACTACAGAACATAAAATACAAATAATCTTATAATTAATAACTCAGCATAGAAAATAGTCTGCCTTTGCATTTTGGATAGTTTGTAAATTTGCTTACAATATTTACATTTTTACAGATGTCAGCTACAAATATTGTAAAATTTCTTCTCGTTTAAAAAATTCCAGGTGTGGGAACGTACTGTGATGGCAGAATGGATGGAGCTCATTGTTACGGAGCTTTGGGAGGAACTCTGGACCTACAGCTGATAGACAGTGCCTCCGAAATACATAGATTTGAATGGATAAAAGAATCACAGAACATGTTGACATGGATAAGTAATATGATGATATTCAGTCAAATGGAAAACAAATCTCTCTTTATTCCCAGTAATGGAACATTTAGGATTATGAATCTGAACAGGAGTGACAGTGGTGAATATTTGCTTGTAATCCTTAATTCACACAGAAGGTATAATTCATAGAGAAGGTATCATCTGCGTGATGGATGACAAGAAGGACTCTCCAGTTGACTGTTCAAGGTAAACAACTACTTTCTATCTAGAAGATTAATGAACATAAATCCTACATTTTACTGATGATCTGTATAACATATTCTGGTATTGTGAGCCTCCCTGATCCTTCATTAAAAATATTAAGATTTAGTTGCAGTATTAAATATAAAGTATAGTCAGCTAATGTGTGTTCCTCTCAGCTCCCGTGTCCTCTGTCCAGCTGGTCTTTGAGTGTCTGTCTCAGGGAGAGACAAAGGTGTCCTGCTCCTCTGAGGGAGGGGACAGTCCTCAGTACAGCTGGACTCTGAATGGACAGACGCTGACAGACGCTGAGCTCCTGACTGGAAATACTGACACAAACATCATCACACTGAAACAAAATGTCTCAGGACGTCTGGTCTGTTTAGTCAGGAGGACATATCTACCTGTGGTGAGTAAGAAAGTCTTCAAGCAACTTCTCAATAATAATAATAATAATGCAGTATATAAATGATTGTTTTGTTTGCTCTCAGGCTTCATACTTATTGACTGCATATCCAACGGGACACGCACATCAGTGTGGGTCCATAAAGACAACACCCTCTGTAGTGAACCAACATCAGTCCCCACTGTGGACCAGGAGAGTGAGTCAGTTATAGCATCCACGTATAACACTTCTTCCAATCAAGCTGTGTCTCCCAGAACAGATCCCTCCCCGTTGCTCATATGTGGTTTGCGCACAATCCTGGTGATTCTTCTTTTAATTGGAATCTCTCTATTTCACATGGAAAAAAAGAAACATGAGAAAGTCGAAGGCTCTGCTGTTAATCTAGAGAACTCTGTTTTGATGGTTGAAATGAGAAGTTCTGCACCTTAAAACAATCACAGATGTCTTTTAGTGTGTTTGCTTTGCTTAGAAAGTCGATTCACCTTGGCAGAAAAAAGTAAAATAATGATAATGTGGAGCTTCTCTTTCTTTTATAGGCTATCCCAAACTGAATGTGTTCAGCTGGTTAATATGAATGGTGCATTATATTTTCACTCAGGAAAGGCTGAGTTATTTAAAGCTAATCTGTTTACAGTATTAATGAAGCAATTGCTTTAATTTCCTGTATATATCGGAAGAAATGAGGATTAAGTATGATTTGTAGTTGCTTTATTAAAAATGCTTCTTGTAACTTTGAACTTTTCATCACATGCTGTGCTAATAACAAAGTTCTGAATAAACTTTGAGTCCCATCATCAGCAGGTGTGTTTTCCTCTGCTGTTAAACAGGTCTCACTGTCTCTGCTGGGTAATTCTGTTTGGTCCGTTCTGAGCTGCATATTAACCTTTGTGTGTAGAAAAGTGGATTTCACCCTTAAAAGACTTTCCAGAGCCAAAAACTGAAAACTGGTGATTTCGAAGGGACTCATAACAATTCATCCAGCAGCTGGAGTTTCAGTAGATGGTTTGACTTCTAGCTGTCTGGATTTAAGCTCTGGCCATTGAGTTCCTGACTAAATAGTGAAAATGATTTAGGGGGAAGAAGAAAAAAATTATTTCCTCTGTTTCAGATAGTGGCCACATCATTTGTGCGTATCACCTTTCAGTTGACCTTGCTATCTATCTAAACTTGTTTAAACAGTTCTACAGATATTCTTGACATAATGGTTTTCTTTAAATTCAATAAGCTTTTTACATTATTGACATTTACTACAAAGCTTTATACTTTTTGGTGCACTTTCTTAAACACTTCATTGTTCCACATGTGTGTAACAGTATGCAATACATGTAATTCATTTCACATTCTATGTACATGGATATGTGTTGTTTATCCATAAATCTCTGGTGAAAACCTCTCCATCAAAATAATCCTGCAGGTTGAGATTTAACAACAACAAAATAAATATAAAAAAAAAACAATATTAAAATAAATAAATAAATAATAAATAAAAACGGCGTAAGGAACCTTTTGTTGACTGCGCTTGTTGCGGGGGAACACAATAAGAGCAGGATCGATTAGCGTCTGTTGACTCTCTGGGGTTCCCAAAACATAATGCCTGTGGCATTTCAGTGTAAATCCTTATTATTTTGTCTTTAATTTTTCGAAGAGATTCGTGTAAATATGCCGAATAATTGTATTGTGGTCGGCTGCCATAAACACAACTATTCTAGAGATAAGAAGAGGTCGTTTTTCAAACTGCCGAAGGACACAAAAGTCCTGAAAGACGCGATAACTGGGTAGCCGCTATCAAGCGTGTTAATGCTGGCGGTACACCGTGTAGTCCCTCTAAATATTCAACAATTTGTTCCGATCATTTTGTGACTGGTGAGTAAATTCTTTATTATGAAATCACTGTTTAGATATGCTAGTTGTTTTTGTATTAATGCCAAAAAAATGATGAAATTAGTGGAATCATTTAACTACAGTTATCTTTGTCTCCTCAGGACAACCCATTAAAGATAAGAATCCCCCAGACTATGTGCCGTCTGTATTCCCTCATGTGTCAACAAGCCCAGAACCAGCTGAGAACCTCACCTAACCCTCCACCATCAAAGCGCCGTTATGTGGAGCCGATGATGGTCGTCGAGCAACAGACTGTGGGCACATCAACAGTGATTTTATAATCCAGGTACAATAAGTATTTAAGGAATAAATCATTACAGCTTTGAGCTTACCAGCTGATTACACCAATTACATCACAAGATCGGGAAACTGATCATCCGGCCTCTGTTGGTTTGTTTAACCAGGTGTGGGTGGGTAGACGATAAGGCATTCACCACATTTTTCTAGCCTTGACAGTGAAGCTTTCAGAAACCACTCCAACATGGACGCTGGTATGATGCAGGGTTTGTTTTCACTGGCAAGCTGTTCATGGTCAGGTGACCACTGGGTTGTTATTCACCAACAATGTGGTTAAAGATGTAAAGTACTTCCACATATACAGATCTTTTTTCACATCATCAAATAAATTTTTGTTATACAGACAAAGATAAATTCAGAAGTCTGTTTTAAATGTTATTATATATGAAGCAATAAAGATATCCAAAGCAACCTGGCCCTGTGTATCTGAACGTTTTAGAGAAATCCCAGAGGTAAACCCAGTAAAAACAAATCTGTATAGTGACCTGAAGAAGGCAGTGCACAACAAACACACTCATAATCTGAAGATATGGATTGTGTTTGCAATGAAGAGTGAGCAAATATTGACAAGTTAAGATGTGGCATGCTGATAGACCCATACAAGAAGACTGAATGCTGTAATTCAATTAAAAAGGCGCCTCAACAAAGTGTTAAGTTTAAAGTTTAAAGGTGCGCACATAAACAACTGGCTTATTGTTGTTGTACTTGTTTGTATTTAAATGATGTTTTCTACTCTTTTCTTTTTATAGATTTGGTTTTCAGTTGAATTGTACAGCTTATGCGTTACATTTAATGTGGCGAAAGTTTGGAAGTGATTTATTGTGGATTCATTTTTTAGCTTTACGTAAACCTGGAATTTTGACAGGTTTAAGAAAGTACACGTTTCCATCCACTGTACATATGTGGATCGATAGGAAAGAAAAGAGAAATGCCAAATAGAGTAAATACAGTCTGAAAGAGCTGTTTAATGCTGATTAGTTAGTTAATGACTTTAAAGAGTTGTATAAGGAAAATGTCAAAAGATACAGAGTAAATGCTGTGAAATTTAATCAAAAATATGTGCTCTTTTTAGTTGGATGTGATTGCTGAGAGGAGAACCACAGCTGGACCGGGAATGTCTCAAAGGAAGACTCTTGAACCAGATGACTCCAGAGGGCTCGGTTTGATGCCCCCCACACCTGCAGCATCCACATCAGAACTGGAACAGGCACAAGACAGCAAAGACCCCAGTAAGTCTCACACACAGAAATACAAGCTTCATTCCTGATGCTGGAAAACTGCTTTTCTGTTCCACTTATTGAAGTGTGGCGATCCAGCTCTATTAAAGCATTACAGATTTCCAAACTGGGTTTTTCCATAGATTCTTTAAACACTTGTACATAATCAGTTGAAGTAGTTTGTGGATTCTTTTAACATTTTATCTCCCAGTGAGCCTGGCTTCAGGAAACAGCAAAGCCGAGTGAACCTTGGATGGTTTAAATGAGCTCATGGAAGCCTTTATTCAAAGACTGCTGTGCTTTATAAATCGATGGATTCTGTGGATCATGGAATCTTGTGTTACGGGTTTTCAGACTAAATTGTGGACTGAATGTTAGATAAATGTTTTAATGTTGGTCATAGCGTGGCAAACACACTGCCACTTCTTCTCTTTCCCTCATTAAATAAGAGAATGGGCAAGAAAAACTACACCTGGTTTGAACCAGCAGGGCTGAGCCATTCTTAACCCATAAAATTAGGATTTAAAAAATAATAATTTAACAACAATACAGGTGGTTTTCATAACAATAAAGTCTAATGTTTTCAGCTTAAAGACACATTTTAGGGTGTGCTACCCTTTAAAGACGGTTGCCTCCATCTGTGGAACGGATTTACTGCTGTTTGTTTCTAAATGATGTTTTGGCTTTAAAATTGATTCAACAACAGCAGGACATTTTCACTGAGGTGAAGGGGTTTATCCATGATTTAGGATACTATTGATTCAACTTGCTGTGCTAAATGAACTATGAGACATGCAAATACAAAGCATGTCAGTCAGCTATATATCTGGCATTAATATGACTGTCTTTACCCTGAATGCCCTTTTAGAAATCTGAGTTTTAAAGACGCATTATGTAACTTTTGCACCTTAAACTCCATGTTCCTGAGTCGTTTGATGACACAGTGACATCTGTTATGTGCATTTCTGGAGCTGTCGCAGCGTTCTGAGGCTGAGAAACCACTACACAACTTTTTAATCCGGGATGCGACGAGATGTTGCAGCAGAGTTTGACTTTCTGCACCGCATCACACGCTAGCAAACCGATATAAACACACCGGCTGTTTTGAATGTGCCCTGTAACTGATTCAGCAAAGAAATTCAAGAAGGTATTATTGGAGGAAGAGAAAAAGAAGATAAAGGGACAGAACAAGAGATAAGACAAAAGTCAAGATAAGACCATCTTTTACTGGCTGGAGATCTCGGTACAGGTCGGATGCGAGATGGATGCTGAAGTAGCTGATGATAGAGGGCGCGTTACTTAGAATACTGCAGAAGTTCTTCAGTGCAGCTTTAACACTCCTGTTCTTTGACTCTAAAATGTCTTACAATATCACCTGGTGGTATTAAGTCTTATTATGAGCAGGTCTACTGCAGCAACATCAATTGTTATTTATACTAAACATCAGAAAAATGTACTAATTATCATTCCTTTATATTCTGCTGCTTTTCTGCCCAAAATTATTTTTTAAACCCACTTTTGCTCTTATTTTGTTTTTCAGTGTTGCCTGCTGATATGCATCAGCTGTCTGGGATTAAAGAAGAGGTTCCCTGGAGCTCCAGTCTGGACCAGCAGGACCCAGAACTCCCCCACATAAAGGAGAAAGAGGAGGAACTCTGGACCAGTCATGAGACCGAGCAGCTCGATAGACAAGAGGAGACTGATGTCAGTAGTTTTTCTTTAAATGTTGTAACTGTGAAGAGTGAAGATGATGAAGACAAACCTCTGTCCTCACAGCTTCATCAGATCAAAGCTGAAGACAACAGAGAGACAGAACCTCCAAGCAGCAGCTCAGATATACAGATAAAAACAGAAACAGATCAAGAGGACTGCGGAGGACCAGAACCAGTCTGGAACCCAGACTCAAATAATCTTTTACAACCAAAGCCAGGTGAAAATGACTCGGACTCTACTGACACATCTTCCGATTCCGAAGTCGAAGACCATGTTGATCAGTGGAAGACCACAACACCCGAGTCTTTCAGCTGCTCTGAGTGTGACAAAAAATATCGCTACAAGCAGTCTCTTCAGAGACACATGAAATGCCATCCAGGAAAAGACACTTCCAGCTGTTTGGTCAATAAGAAGCACAGCCCAGACTCAGAGGGCTCAGTCAGCAGAGGGGAGGGAAGATTTGGCTGTGATGTTTGCAGTAAAAGATTCAGCCGAAGGCAAGATCTGAAGAGGCACACCATCCTTCACACGGGAAAGAAACCATTCGTCTGCGCCGTGTGTGCTAAAAGATTCAACCAAAAAGCAAATCTAAAGACACACATGAGAGTCCACGCAGGAGAGAGCCAGGCCAGCAGCGATGTTTGTGGTGAACGATGCGAACACCTGACGAGACACCTGATCCCCCACACACAAGAGAATCTGTTTGGCTGTGGCGTTTGTGGGAAAACCTTTAACCAAAAGGGACATCTGAAGAGACATTTGGTAGCCCACAAAGGAGAAGAAACATTTTACTGTACCAAGTGTGAGAAGAAAATTAAATATCTTTACAATCTCTGTAGACACATGATCGTCCACACAGGAGAAAAGCCGTTCGACTGTAACGTTTGTGGTAAAGGATTTACACAAAAAGGAAGCCTGAAGAGACACATGGGAGTCCACCTGTCTCTTTAACAGTCAAATCAAGCAACTATTTATTCATTCTACCTTTAAGTTACTAATTAACTTATTAAACATGTAAAGATAAATGGAAGTATAGTGTATAAGGTAAAAACAGTTTGTTTGGTCTGTGCAGCTCTATTCTCTATCACAGTCTGAACCCTCTTAGATAAACTTTGTCTTTTCTTGAAGTAGTTTCCAGGAGTAGTTCTCCAGGATCCTTGAAAGACTTTGGATGTTTCTGTCCAGATGATCCCACACAGCTTCAGTAATGTTGAGGTGCAGGTTCTGGGGAGGATTCATCCCTCCATCGGACCTGTTTCCACCAGTTTTCTGTAATGTTTTAGGGGCACTGCACATCATGCTGAGGTCCTTTTCATTTCAGTTTATTTATATGTTGCTCGTTCACAACATTTATCATGTTGAACCACTTAAACCACAAATCCAAATAAATTCAATTACAATCCAATTAATTAGAAACCGTTACAAATCTGAGTTATTTAGAGAGTTTAAGGCCAGACTAGCCAATCTACTCAGGTGGACTCGCTGTGTATTGTTCTCTGGTGTAATAAATACACTCCGCTTGCACCTTGCTGCTCTTGAAACTCATTTTTGGAAAATTACTATTTTATTTTACTCCATCAAGTTTGCCTGCTCATCCAACTTTATTTCATGTCTTCGCAAAGAGGAGTGAGAAGAAACTGAAACCATGCAGAGTTGGATAATGGAATATATTGTCTGATGGTTCTTTGGGAATTACCTCACTGGTGGAAAAATACTATTCTATGTCACTGTGTTATATTTTTTTATATTAGTTTTTTAGCTTTATAATTAGAAAAAAAGTGGGGAAAAATATTTGTAAGTTTACTAGCAACATCTGCTCCCATCCAGACAACGTCTCTTTCAGGGAAGGCCTTGCAGATTTCAGCAAGACGATGCTGAACCACATCCTGCATCCATCACAGCAGCATGGCTTCACAGGAGAAGAGTCCGGCTGCTGAACTGGCCTGCCTGCAGTCCAGACCTTTCACCAGTACACAACATCTGGAGCATCATGGAAGCAGAAATCCAGCAACCAAGGTCCAGGACTGTAGAGCAGCTAGAATCCTGGATCAGACCAGAATGGGACAACATTCCTCTCCTAAAACTCCAGCAACTGGTCTTCTCACTTCCCAGACATTTCCAGACATGTTAGAAGAAGAGATGCTACACCATGCTGAACACCACCCTGGAACTACGTTTTACACCGTGCCTAACATCACCCTGGAACTACTTTTTACACCGTGCCGAACATCACCCTGGAACTACTTTTTACACCGTGCCAAACATCACACTAGAACTACTTTTTACACCATGCTGAACATCACCCTGGAACTACTTTTTACACCGTGCTGAACATCACCCTGGAACTACTTTTTACACCGTGCCTAACATCACCCTGGAACTACTTTTTACACCGTGCCGAACATCACCCTGGAACTACTTTTTACACCGTGCCGAACATCACCCTGGAACTACACTTTACACCATGCCGATCGTCACCCTGGAACTACTTTTTACACCATGCTGAACATCACCCTGGAACTACTTTTTACACCGTGCCGAACATCACCCTGGAACTACTTTTTACACCATGCTGAACATCACCCTGGAACTACTTTTTACACCGTGCCAAACATCACACTAGAACTACTTTTTACACCATGCTGAACATCACCCTGGAACTACTTTTTACACCGTGCTGAACATCACCCTGGAACTACTTTTTACACCATGCTAAACATCACCCTGGAACTACTTTTTACACCGTGCCGAACATCACCCTGGAACTACTTTTTACACCGTGCCGAACATCACCCTGGAACTACTTTTTACACCGTGCTGAACATCACCCTGGAACTACTTTTTACACCGTGCCGAACACCATCCTGGAATTATTTAATTAATGGGTTTTATTTCTCTGCGTGTTCTAAAAAGAAGGGCCAAATTTGTCACTTTTATTTATTTTTTGTTTGTTTCTATAAGTTTTACAGAATAAGAAGGAAGATTTGGCTTCTTAAACTTTTATGTTTCATATCTATGATCATTTTAATTTAACATACAGAATGATAGAGCAGCACAGTGGAGATGCTGGAAGTTGGCAAAGGTTGAGCAAACCATTTCAGAAGCTTAATTTTATCTTATAAATAAAAGTAGACAAAGTACATTAAAAAAAAGTTCACTTGGGATGGAAAATAAAAATGCAAAACCGAAGACATTTTACAAATATATATAACTTTAAAGGAAATTTCTAAAGACTCGGGAAAAAAAATGTTGTAAATCAGTTTTTTTCCCTTCAAATAAAGTTAGCTTTTGATTGTTAAACTTGTTGAATGTTTGCAGAAATTCTGACGTTAATATTTCATTGGTCTCTTATCCATTACTTATTACAAAGTAACTAAATAATTAATAACTGAGTTTGTATTAGATAGGAGACTTCTATTACAGGACTTTCCTATCAGTTATTCCCTGCTGTATTACTACTTTTATCTCCTTCCAGTGGTGAGCAGGAGGAATGATAACTGCTAGAACATTCAGCAGAGCTTCAGTGTGTGCTGAAGCTTGACAGATTTATTTATTTATTTATTTTAACATGTCCTGTCCATAGCAAGCAAAATGATAGTCTGGTTGCTGCATCGTGCTGAGCAAATTTGCTCTGCCAAGGGGAGGCTTATGGGTATAAGGCTCCTTTTGATTCTCTGATTCATTTATTTACTTTAAATCATGGAATATATGTAATTTTGCTGGACCTGACCAGAGGGGACAGAAAAAGTAGGAAGGCAGCAAAAAGAAGCAAAAGGGAAAGAAGAAAGAGGCAACAACCCTTGATTCCACACCATCCCCAGACAACAAACTGTTAACACCTGTACACGAACACACCAGAAAATGTCCTACGGCTTTTATTGAAAAACAGAGCTGCTAGTCATTAAGAATTTTTAAATAATAACCAAATCAAACAGCATGTCATAAAAGTAGCACAATGACCAGACACTAACTCACAGGAAAAAAAAAAGGGATATTATCTCTTAGTAAATAAACCCACTGGACAACTTAGTGACTGTGTCAGCATGCAGAGGATGAGGAATGAGTGATCACTGATGAAGAGTGGTGAGTAAGATCATGCAAATGTGACCACGCCTCTGCAGAGGCTAGAGGCAGACTAGGGCAGCCCAGAGACCCGGGCCCTCAGCAGCAGCCCTGGAGCACGAAACCAAGCTATCCACCCCGAAGATGACTCCAGCCCCACCCGGAGGGTGGCAGAGGAGAGCCCCAGCCAGAGCCCCCTGGGGTCTTGGGACACAAGACCCAGTGGGGCAAGATCTGCAGCCGCCAGCCCCACCAGGGACCGACCATCCAGGGCGGCCCGAGTGAAGGGTCCAAGGCCCCAGGAGCCCAGAGGCAGCCCCTCACCCCCCAAAGGTAGAGGGCCTGCACCATGCCTAGGAGGACCAGGCCCCCCCAGACAGCCACCCGGCGTAGGCCAGCACACACCCCGATGTTCCAGCCGCACACCCCAGGAACCAGGACCCCATCAACCCCCCTCCACCTTCACCAATCTCCACCCCATATAACCCCACACTCACACCCTCCCCTGTGGCCTGTGACTGGATGAGACCGAAGGTGCAGGCGGAGTAAGCTGCTGTAAATGTATAAAAGATTGTCACGAAGCCAGAGTTTCCATCCCCTGCAGATATGGGAGGAGGTGAAACATGCTGGACCCAGCTGCTGCTGGTAGTTTCTATGGGATTTTCCTCGCTGATTTATCCAGCTGCATCATCACAAATGTAGGTAGACCTCCTTTACCTTGAAACTTTCTTCACTTGATGCCTGTTTAACATATCTATAGGGTTAAAAGAGCTGCATTTTATTCAAGTAAATCATGTCTTTATTATTGCTTTAACACAAGTCTGTTAAAAAAAAATTTATTTAGCATACCTATTCAGTATAATATAAAGATTATACTGAATAGGTATGCTAAATAATTTATTTTTTTTTGCATAGTTTGCATAAGCTAATCATAGTTTAGCTAATTAGAGTCTAAGAAATACATGTGCATTGTTTATGGCTTTTAACACTGGTTGAAATGTTGGTTTTGACTAAATATTTTGACAGTTTATTTTGACTGATGGGTATACATATTTACTGTTTACTGTTTTATACCGTTTACTGTTTTATCGTATATGTTTTTATATTCTCTTATTTTATTGTTTTTATTTGGTGTGAAGCACTTTGGTCAACCATGTTGTTTTGAAAGTGCTATATGAATAAAGTGGAGTCGGAGAGTAATATTCAATAAAAAAAATGTGATGATTGGACAAAAGTGCAAAAAAAAAAAAAGATTGTAATGTGAATTTGCATAGTCTTGATTTCCACATCAGAAATTCCTGGTGGGTCTGTGATATTTGCATTTAACCCAAAACACTGCTCTGTCTGGGTACAACACAACAAGGATCCTGTCTGTCAGTTATACTGTAAATTATTTACCCTGGTCCAAACCGTCAGGCTGCTTTTCTGTAATTATCTTTAATAAATTCATGTTCGTTTTTTTTCTCATTAATTTTTTACTGTAAACATTGACAAGCATAAAAATCATTACATACCTGTATTATCAATATCTGTGATATGCCAGTATTCTCATAGTTTTAACTTGAAGCTAAAAAGAAAGTAAAAACAGCAAAAGAAACAACATCTCACAGAACCTCTTCCAGACAAGCAGAAGCAGGAAAAATAAATAGATGATTAAAAAAACACACTAAGAAACATAAACACATAATATATAAATACAATAATTAGTAAATGTTAGGTTTAAATATGAGTCCGACTGAATAGTCCCAAAACTGATCTCCTGTTATTTTCCTTGGCTTGGTTGGAAAACAGTCAGATAATTTCTAAAGAAAAGACCACCACACTGTAATGATAATCAGATTATTATTATTATTATTATTATTATTTCTGTATTGTTGTTATATCGTTACTGTTTGTATGGTTATTATTACCGCTTAGCTTCATTACAAACATGTATTATGTTTAAGGAGACATTGATATATATGCTGAGTATCGTTACTTTTATCATTATTGTTGTTTCATTATAATATGATGTAATGTGTGGTATTGCCTGGTGTTTATTATTAGTATGTGACTATGATCATGATTGTTATCGTCATTTATTGGGCTATGGAGAAGGTGTACGAGTTCATTTACATTCTCTACTTCCCACTCCTTTTGAACAAGGGACGTTGTACTGCCTGCTGTAATTTTTTGTTTCCTCATGTTCAATAATCTTTCAAATCAAATCAAATATAAACTGAGATATAAAATATAACTTTATTATCACGGTTTGAATTTAAAAAGGAAAGAGAAAGCTACAAAAGTAAAAGATGGTTGTGGGGCAACTCACATTTATTCTCGTGTCCTCATGTTTATCCATACAATTCATGGTCGGCTGAGTGGGTGGAAACAATCAAATGTTGCTTTTAAAGTTGCAGCCACATGGAATTGTGGGAAAGAATCATTGCTTTTCTTTCATAAAAGATGTTCCTGTGCTTCCTGTGCTACAGGAGACATTAAAGGCAGCTCGAGAGCGCCTCTGTTAGCATACAGAGAATCATAACAGCTCTCATCATGGCTGCTGCTCACATATGTCCAGGTTATTTCATTCTGTAAGGAACATTCTAAAGCAAAAACAATGACTTATCTCTGTAAGAGCAGCTCTAAAACGGTCTCTTTATTTTGTTTTACAGGGAAGTGATGTCTGCCCCCAGCGTGCTGCGAGCAGGAACAGCAGAAAATATCTTCCTAGAGATTCAAGACTGTGCTTGTGAAGCGGACATGCGTGTTGTGCTCAGTGTGATGAATTTTCCCACTAAAACCACATTACTGACATCCAAATCTGTGACCCTCACTAAGGCAAACAATTATCAGGATTTTGGAAGAATTACGGTAACGTGCAATAGATTTAATTCTAATACTTGATTTAATTTGTTTTTATATCACTGACTTGTTTGGCATTGTGCATTAAAACATAAACAAAGTCTTAACCTATTAGAAAGAACATGCTCTTAAAGCCCAACGAAAACATCTTTTTCTCTTTATCTTGATATGATGCAGCAATAGGAAGATTCCTGTATTCTGTAAAATAATGTTAAATAACAGCAGCAGCTGTTTTAGAATTTACTTCATGTATTTTAACCATAAACTTTATATTGGATCGGGTATAGAAGTGTTATAAAAGCAACTTTGAAATAACATAGAGGGATCCAGGAGCATTAAATAATTTATTTCTTCTTCTCTGAGCAAGTGATCATTTTAATGAGAAAAGCATAATTTCAATTAACTTAATATCAGTGTTATGATGGAGGTGGACACGAATGGACTGCTATGGTCTTTGAGGGTTTTAATTGGTCAAACTGGTGCACAAATGAAGGAAAACAACAGAGAACCCACCAAAAAGGAAACAACATGAAAGAGAAAATGAAAACCAGGAATTTATCTCAGCTGGCAGCAAGTTATTTAACCCTAAGTGGTGCAGGGAGGAGCTTCTCATTTCTTTAACAACCATGTTGGAAGACACATCCTGAAGTTGTGGAAGATGTCGATCTGTTTCAGAGAGGTCACAACACTGGCATCAAGCAAAGAAAACATCTAAGGAGAAGCAGAAACTAATTCAATTTCTATTCCAGAAATTAGAGACTTGAAGGAAACCGGGTTTTCCATTACAGAAAGAGAGGCAATTCAGACCCTGAGTCTGTTACCATGGTAACTTACTCCATTACATAAGCTGCTCACTTTCTCGAATTCTCCAGTCGTACATATCCGAGATCACATACTGTGCACATGTGATTATTTAGAAAATAAATATAAAAAGCCTGTCGACTGCTCTGGATCCCAGCAGATGGTGTCTCCTCACCATCCTCTTCCACCTCCTCACCATCCTCTTCCACCTCCTCACCATCTTTTTTTACCTCCTCACCATCGTCTTCCACCTCCTCACCATCTTTTTCCACCTCCTCACCATCCTCTTCCACCTCCTCACCATCTTTTTTCACCTCCTCACCATCCTATTTCACCACCTCACCATCCTCTTCCACCTCCTCACCATCCTCTTCCACCTCCTCACCATCTTTTTTCACCTCCTCACCATCCTCTTCCACCTCCTCACCATCTTTTTTCACCTCCTCACCATCCTTTTCCACCTCCTCACCATCTTTTTTCACCTCCTCACCATCCTCTTCCACCTCCTCACCATCTTTTTTCACCTCCTCACCATCCTCTTCCACCTCCTCACCATCTTTTTTCACCTCCTCACCATCCTTTTCCACCTCCTCACCATCTTTTTCCACCTCCTCACCATCCTCTTCCACCTCCTCACCATCTTTTTTCACCTCCTCACCATCCTCTTCCACCTCCTGTGATGGCGATCAGTCTGCTTTGCCATATTTTATATTACTGTAAGTGACTTAATCTGAGTGGTAAACCAGTTAGACTCAGGACACTTTTATTAACAGCAGGAGTTATGAGATTATTTGCCACCAGGGATTCCTTTAATCACAATTTTGGCTCAGGAACAGCTCCTCAGCTTCTTTTAGAGGTTCGGATGGTGGTCCTCCATCTACCTCCAGTACTCTGCTATCTTCCTGTTGGCTGAGTTGAACCAAAATATTAATTTACTTGCATTTTAGAAGTGTTCAAACAGCATTTGTTGGGGGTTTAAACTGTAAGGTGTAGAAATAGCTACAGGATATTTGATTGTATGTTAGCCAGTGTGAAATAAAAATGCATTTTTTAAACTACAACTTTTCTTTTTTTTAGAAAGTTTTAACCTACATGCTACATGAGTTTCTGCTAATAGGAGAATAACCTCTTAAGTTCTAATATTGCAGAATATTTTTCACAGAATATTGGGAAATTATGATTTTAACATTTTTATATGTGTAGGATAGAGGCCAAACAAAAATATTAACATGACTGATTTTGATATTAACAGCCTAATATGAGGGAGTCATGTTGGGTAAATCCACTGTTCCTCATTATCTCTTCAGCAAAAGTGAACCTAAATATGCTATTACTCAGTCTGTTTACCAAGTTTTTAAGGCTTCGTTTTTTCCTTCCCTGTTCTGATTTTTTACCAGTTCATATGGATTTCAGTCTGTCCTTGCCCTTTGCTTTATTTCACCCCTTATCTGACTATTCAACATCTGTTCCGGTAAACTGGTTTAGTAAACTTTGGATACAAACATGAACCCTAAATGGGTAAACTCAATTGGGAAATGAGTTTCTAGAAATGCTGATCAGTATGAGTGCTACATGATACTTTGTCCTGATGGGACAAAAATCAGATGGCAACTAAAACCTGGATCGAACATAAATAAAATATAGTTTAAAAATAGGTTTTGGACATTTGGACCTAAGATTAGCACTTAGAAAGATGTCTCAGTTTAAACTTCAAATGAATTCTTAGACTTTTACTTTAATTTAAGAATTAATTCAAGGATACTGAACAAGAGTACTTCAATGCATGTCTAAACACAAGTATCCCAAGAGAAATTAAAGTTGGTCTGCAGCTTACTTGCATACAGCATACTTAGTCCCTTACAAAGAAAAACCGTAGAAATGCTAAAAAACAAAACACACTCTTAAAACACAGGCAGCACAGGTTAATATACACTACATAAAATTTAATAAATATGAAAAAGTAAAATAAAAAAAAAGTTTTCTTGTGGGAAACCCACTGTAGATGAACATGTACCTACACTTAAACCCCACTGTGTCTTTCTCAGATCCCTCTTGAAGACTTCAGTCAGGATCCAGCTATAAAGCAGTATGTTTTTCTTCAAGCTTCGTTCCCAAACCGAAAGCTGGAGAAGCTCGTGTTAGTCTCCTTCCAGTTCGGCTACATTTTCATCCAGACTGACAAGAATGTCTATACTCCAGAAAGCAACGGTGAGTACACGACATCGCCGTAGAGAAACTGTCACAGTCTGTGGGTTTTTGGTCAGTTCTTGTGGATTTCTGTTCTATAGTTCTGTTCTGTTTATAGTTTTTTATTTACTTTAAAAGCTGATAATTAATTTAGTATTTCTCAGGAGCTTATGATCCAAAAATGCAATAAGAGAGTTTGTAAAACACACTTTTATGTCGCACCAGACGTGTGATGTTCAGCAACACGTTGCAAGCAAGAAGTGAAAGGCGAACATGAAACCCAATTTTCTAGTTGTGTTTTCTCTACCAGTCTTCTACAGGATCTTTGCAGTGAACCAGGCTTTGGAGTCTGTAGGGATGGAAAATGATGACGAGATGAAAAATGTGGTGGACGTTGAGATTGTGGTAATGCACTGTCACTTTCTTTAATACACAAGTAAATGAGATGTCACTAAAAGAACTAAGTCTCTTGGGTTTCCTAAATGGTCTGAAACTGTAATCACTGTGTTACTAGCATTGTTAAAAACATCACTTCAGCAGAGGACTTTGTGCACACAAAGGACGCTGCACATGCTAATAAGAAGACATATGAAGGAAATGATAAGAAGGTCAAATCAACATCACAGAGTTGCCATAAAATAATATTTCCACAACAACATTAAATAATATTTCTTCAAAATCAGCTCTGGAATTAATGACACTTCCTGGTAGAAGCTGTTTAATAAAACCTCGTTTATTTTTTAGTCCCCAGATGGCCTCATAGTGCAACATGATTCTTATATTCTGAGATCAGGCGTCTTCTCTGGAAGTTACTTACTTCCTGCTAATTTCAGGTTAGTGATTTCCATTGTTGTAATATGATCTGAAATATGTTTCTAATAAATCAGTTTGGCCATTATTGAAATAAGCATTATTATATTTGTGAATGTGTGTAGAAATAACGGACAGTGGCAGGTGGTGGCAATGTTCCAGAGTGACAGAAGGCATAAATTTGCTGCAGAGTTTGAGGTAAAAGAAAATGGTGAGTGCCTCTTTTTTGCATGATTCTATACTCAATCTAATCAAAGTGAAGGGGTGGGTGTTGTGTCTGATTGTGCACATTAACGGTCTGTATTATTTTCCAGTCCCTCCCAGTTTTGAAGTTAAACTGACACCTGGGACCTCCTTCTTTCGTGTGGACAGCAATGCGTTGACAATTAACATTCAAGCTAGGTGCATGAAGTTTTGCTTTGATGTGAACAGAAAATACAAGATTCTGATAACTTTTTTTTTTTTGCATGTTGACCGTCCTCTTGTGTTTTTAGGTATGTTTATGGTAAAGAGGTGGATGGAACAGGCTATGTGGTATTTGGGCTTATAGATAGACATCTAAAAAAGAGCTTTCCAGGCTCTCTTCAGAGAGTCCCGGTGAGTCAGTCTGTTTGATGACTGGTCAGTTTCTTAGTTAAATCTAGTTATCCTTCCTCTGAAAATACTGTTGAAAACATACAAGTACAAAGTCAGTCATTATCCACAATTTAGCATGATTGGCTTTAAAAAATCAACAAGACTTTTAAAACATATTTAGTAATGTTGTTTTCCACCAGTGCAGTTACAGTAAACATATTTGTTTGTAAGTTTGATTGTCTGTAACTATTTTAAACAAATGAGCTGATGTGATGACTTATTTTTGCATTATGTAAAACTAGATTGTGCGCGGTAATGGACAAGCCACCTTGAAAAGGGAGCACATCACACAAATCTTTTCAGACATCGCCAACATTGTGGGAAGCTCCATTTATGCCACTGTTGGTGTGCTGACAGACGGGGGTAAGCAGGACAAAGTTTACATGTTTTAAAGACTGAAATGTTTAGTAATGTTTCATGTCACATATAAGAGTGATGTTTGGGAGTTTATAAACTAATCTTATGGTAGTAATGTTGCATTCTTTTGTTTAATATATCAGTTTTGACTGTGGCCTCAGCAGGGATAGTCAGTCATGTAATTGGCAGGAAAATAAATATTTGACACCAGATTAAACAGACTGTGAGTTTTAAATTCCAGTATAATTTGTATTGTGGTGTAATGTTTGGATTTTAAAATTTCTCTTGCATAATTAAAAACACTTCCATCATTATTATTGTTTTTTTTTTTTTTATCTGAATTTATGCCTGACAATTTAACAGAATTTAGACACATACACATGCTTTATTAGCCCTTATGTTATGTGTGTCTGATTTGGCTTTTTCTAGTAAGGTGAATATGAAAAAATTTAATTTTTTTTTTTAAAAAATTGTTCAGAGTTTCAGAGGTTGAAATAAGTTAGGTTGTTTATTTTTTTTTATTAAAATGTTATATTATGATGTACATTTGTCACAAACAGGAGATGAAATGGTGACGACAGACATAAAAGGCATCAAAATCGTCACATCACCCTACTGCATCACTTTCAAGAGAACGCCCAGATTTTTTAAACCAGGAATGTCATTTCCTGTAATGGTAAATAATGCATCTAAATCAATGTAAATTAGAGCTAGATAAAATTAGAATAGATTTTATGCCCACTTTGGGTCGTTATTAGTTTCATCAGTCATCAGCAGGAACGTCAGTGTTTGTTTATAGCAATGCAATGGTTCTTTCATTTCTAAAATTAGAAATCAGTCTGACAGCCTGGCGGTCTTTCTGTGATGGCAGGTTGAGGTTGTGAATCCTGATGACACTCCAGCACCAGGTGTAGCTGTCACAGTTGATCCTGGTTCAGTTACAGCCACCACTACAGTCAATGGCGTGGCAAGGGTCGACATCAATACTGTACAAAACTTACAATCCCTGACTATAACGGTATGTTTTAAGAATTATTTATTCAGTAAATTGCAGAAAAAGGGTAGATGCATTTGCAGTAACGTGAAAAAAGTGCAACTTCTTTAATATTTTCCTGCTTTATTTTTCAGAACCTTTGTGCAACCTGTCATATTAACTTCCCATCCTTGTTTTACACCAGTCTAATTTCAAACTACTGTTAGCCACACCGGCTCCTTTTTGCTGTTGTCTTCCTCAGTGTGTGCAGTATACTTCAGGTTTCCATTTGTCCAGCAGCAGATTGTTACAGGTTATCTGTGGCTCTTGGGCTTTGTCAGCCTTTGTTTATGTGGTTTGGTCACTATTGAATTTCTTCCTTTTTGCTTTTTGTTTTTGCACCCTTAAAATAAAGCAAAATATCTCATCACTTGGTGATCCCACCATGTTGCTTTTGCATTTGGGTCCTCATGAGCATGTTTACTTGTTTCTGCTTTAACTTACAGGTAAGGAGCAATGATCCTGGGATTCCACCTCAAAGACAAGCATCAGCCAGCATGACGGCTTACCCACATACAACCAAAAGCAACACTTATATCCACATAGGTAAGAAATGTTCTGAAAGGACAGCATGTGGTAAACTCAGTATTAATGCAATGTCAACAGTAACACACCATCTAAATGTTGTGAGCTAACTGGTAAATTGTAATTGCAGATGTGGATACATATGAGATGGAAGTAGGAGGAAACATGAGAATCAGCCTTATTTTTAATAGGCCAGAAGGTCAAAAAGACATTACTTTACTGGTGAGAGATGTTCTGTATGTGTTTGTTGCTCTTTCTTGGTCTATATGAGAGATTTTGACCATTCTGTTTAATAAAGTGGTTAAAGGTTAAATCTGTTTCTCCAGTTTTTGAGCAGAGGTCAGCTGGTGAAATATGAACGACACAAAAATTATGGCCGCTCAATAATGTCCCTGGTGACTGAAATCACTAAAGCAATGCTGCCATCGTTTCGCGTCATAGCCTACTATACAAGTTCTGATGAAGTGATATCAGACTCTGTTTGGATCAACGTAAAGGACACCTGCACGGGAATGGTGACAGGCAAAACCCTGATAACATTTTAAACAATGGCCCTAAACAGTAAACTCATAACTTTAGTAAATTCAACTCTGCTCTTCCTTCCTCCTCTAGCTGAAGCTGGAGATATTGAGACCTGCAGCATCCCATGAACCTCACAAATCGTTGGATCTGAAGATCACAGGAGATCCAGAGGCCATGGTGGGACTGTTGGCAGTTGACAAAAGCTTCCACACCTCAAACAAGCATCGCCTGATACAGAAAAAGGTCACTTCTTCATATTCTCTGTTAAAATGATTCACACTGATGCAAACATCACACACGCCTCCTTAGATGAAGTGGTAGGCAACCTAATTTACCGTAGACCAGCGTATATGTAGTGAATGTTTTACAATCAGCAAGAGAAGGTGGCTTGTAAACTTTTCATCAGGATTTAAATGATTTGAATCAAACCGTACCAGAAGATAAAAAGTTTGTTAGTTAAAGCAGTTAAAGCTCATGGGGCGTTAAAAGCTGCTTCATGTTTATCTCATCAATACTGTGGTTGCTAAGCAAGAAGCCGACATGTGAGTTAAATTAGACGTGAGCTAAAGTTTTAGCTTCATCCACCAGGATGTCCTAGCAATCGACATGATGAAGATGACATAGACCGGACCCCTATGAGGAAGGTGGACAAAGATAGAGTGAAACAGCTTGTCACAGTTTGTTTCCATGTAGCAACGGTGCTATTAAACACTAAGATGTGCATTTACAGAGGTGGAAAGGATTCAGGATTTTTCCATGAATGAAATGAATACTCATCCACACACCAAGGTATTATTGTACACTGGACCTTTAAATATCTCTTGGATAATGAATGAGGAAGTGCTAATTTGCTGTTTGATAAAGCTAAAGCTGTATGTGTACGTTTTAAATAAATTAATAACATAAAAAAAAACATCAAATGGCTACAGAGAAATCTTTTCCTTAAAATACAACTTGGCAATGTATTCACCTGGTAACTGGTCGACAGTTCAGCTTTTATCTCATTTGTCCAATGACATAAAAAAAAAAGAAGGAACATGTATTGAGACAGTAGCGGGGTACCCAGAGCGGCATAAATTATCTTGACTGTATATGTCTTATTGTTTTTGGAAATGTCAGAAGCTGTAACATTCATATTTAGGGAGACCATGGAGATCTGTAGTCTGAACTACCTGAATATGCTACAGGAATTCACCTGAGCAGTTTTAGAGATTAGCAAACAATTCTGTTATACTCTGATTCTCTAACCTGCTATGTCCTGATCTACCAACTGACCTTGATCAAGCAAATACCTAAATTCAGACGATGAGGTGTTATACAGATATAACTGCACAACAAGACCTTTTAACATTGTACATGAGAATATGTGCATTAGATTCTGGAGACATGGGGGTCATGAGTTGGTGGCACGGTTGAGTATTATATTTTAAATTTGGCTTTAATTTTACTTAGTCTGGATTTGAAAGAAACTTTATGGAAGAATTTTTTTAAAAAACCTCCACATTTGCCACCTAAGCCTGTGATTTTATCTCTGAATTGACTTCCACTGTGTTAGATTTGGGACATAGTGGAAAAGTACGACACAGGCTGCACACCCGGAGGAGGGAAGGACAGCATGAATGTGTTCTACGACGCCGGGCTGTTGTTTGAGTCTGGAGGCGGTGGGACACCCTACCGGACGGGTTGGTACCACTTCATTTTATAAACTATTACATTTTGTGGTGCATGATTTTTTTTTTTACATTGGCAGGACTTACCAGCATTCGCAGGACAGGAATGTCTGATTCTGGTCCTGATGTTTATAAAGTTTATGACTAGAATACTTCTAGTTTGTCTGATTCTACCAAGCTTGAACGTAACTATTTGATCTAAACAGCTTTATTCTTCATCCCAGCCTGAACCCTCGTAAACACATTTTCTTGTCATGTCTTTAAGTATTCTTCCGGAATAGTTCTCCAGACTTCTTGAAGGACTTTCTAAAGCTCTTCTTTGTTTTTTTTTTTTTTGTTTGTTTGTTTGTTTTTTTTTCTGCCTTGTGTTCTGTTCTCTGTCCAGATGATCCCACACTGTGTCAATAATAATCATGTCCGGGTTCTGGTAAGGATCTATCCTTCCATCAGACCTGTTTCCACTGATCTCCAGTCCAGTTCTTGGGTCATGTGACATTCCTCAGCCTTTTCTCCCTGTTTCCCTTCCTTAAGAATGGCTTTTTGATGGCCATGTTTCCATGGAGACCATTTCTGATGAAGGTTCGGCCTACAGTAGATGGATCAACTGAAGGTGCCCCAGAAAACCTAGCTCTTCTTCTTTTGTCCTCCATGCCATGCTCAGATATGCCAAGTTTTCAGCTAACGGCTCTTTAGGAATCACCTTGTTCCTGTTAAAATCCTGTTTTCTGCCAAACTGTCTGATTTTTGGTATTTTTCCTTTTTTGTGTTCGTATTTTGTTTTTGGTTTTTTCCTATTTGATTGCACGGAAAGGAACAGGAAAATATGTGTCTTTGCAAAAGGAAGTAAATAATAGAGTGCCAAAAGATAAGGAGAGTAGCCAATATCCAAAAGAAAACTAAAAATCTTCAAATAGCAGGAAAACCGTTCCTTAAGACCACTTCAAAAGATAGAAAGAAAGACTGGTTGCTTAGAAGAATAAAATTACAGAGATGAATTTTTTATTATTTCTTTAAATAATATTGAGTTGGTCTGACATTTGAAGGAGTTTCTTTTGTCAGATAAATGAAAGTTTTAATCAAATAGATCAAATAAATAAATCACATTTAGAAAGGTTCTGCCAGCTTTTGTGAAAATGAGGTTTGTATGAAGCTGTAATCTGCAGATTAAATTACTTCACAGTAAGGAGCAAACAGTGGATCAACACTGAAGACCTTCTTCATAAGCATTCAGGGAAGAAGCTCAGTTTCCTTGGTTTCTGCTTTGTTTAATGGAAATATTCATCCTTGCAGTTGCAGTTCTTTTAAAGATCTGTGGTTGATGTGTGTAAAGTATTTGCTATTTCCCTTTAAGATTCATAAAGTATTTTTCATTAATTCATTTCATATATTTTCTCATCAGCTCTAAAACCGGCATGTTTGGACACAAGTAGATTTTTGTATCCACTTTCTTAATATTATTTCTCTTTTTGTGCAATATTGCGGATAAAAAGTGAAAATTTAATCTGTTTTAAATCTGCAGATTTTAAATGTTCGACACCCAGCAGGAGGAAACGAGCCATTACTTCAACGAGCAACAGAACCAGTTTGGGTAGGATTTATTAAATTACCCAATAACCACACATTTAATCAGCTTTTACATGACCTTCTGGCTCTTAACCGGGTTTGTCTTTAAAGTGCAGGGAAGAAAAGGGAACATTTATTTAACAGACAGAATAGTCTGTTTTGTTTAATGATAAATTGTGTTTCCATCTCATATCATGGTTTTATTGGTAGGGTTAACGGGAGTGAGACCGGAAAATTAAAGCATGTATTGATGTGTAAAATGATTAATATTATAACTGTAAATACATAAGAACATATATAAAAGTCTACTTCTTCACAGTATATTCAAACTCTATCATGTTTGTCATGACTCCAGGTCATGGTGGAAGGACAAGAGAGTGAAAATCAATGTGCTTCAAATCAGTCCAAGGTTCAAACAAGGAGGTCAATAACCAGGCAGGCAGAGATAGGGATAAGGCTGGGGCAAAGACAGGGTCAGTAACACTAGAGGTAAACATTAGCAAACAAAGCTGGAATGCTGGAGTCACAAGAGACTCGAACAACCAGGCAGAGAAGGTGTGTAAGAGGAAGGTGTTTATGTAACCAGATAAGGGAAAGGAAAGTGAGATGGAGGTGAAAGACATTAGGTCAGAGCAGGTACTGATTACTGGAGGGAGGTAGTGAAAATACCTAAATCAATCAATCCATTTTATTTATATAGCACCTTTCACAACAAAATGTTTCCAAAGTGCTGCAAAAAATCAATATACCACAAAAAATGTAATGATTATTATTATCAATTATTAAATTAATAAACTATCCTTCTAGAAAATAAATTATGAACAACTTGAAATTTCAGAGCAATTTAAACAATATATTGCCACACTTGAGCAAGTCCATAATTTAGACATTTTAGGTACTTATTTCATTTATTTCCATTGACTTATTTATTTTATCTTAGATTTTTTATCATGTTTTTGATATAATTTTTTTTTAACAGAAGGGTACAGTGATGATTTTATTGTCCGCACCACGCTTCCTGAAAGTTGGCTATGGACTGAGATCCAACTGAGCGCTTGCCCTCCAAATGATCCTAACTGGTAAGGAGAGCTATAGAAAATGAGGCAGGATAAGTCATGACACTACTAACATGGTTTTATAACCAAAACGGACTTCTCTCTATTTCAGTGCTTTCACATCTTTGGTAAAAAAGATTTTCTTGCCAGACTCCGTAAGATCCTGGCACTTTACTGGCATTAGTCTGTCAAGAGCTCACGGTGAGAACTGTCTACAACCTTACTTTTGTCTTTTTTTCTCAACATTAAACTTTCCTTTTTGTAGAGAGCTCTGCTATTCTTGGAACCAAAATCTGTCTATGTGCATTTTTCCCGTATGATTCCGTGTTAAACAGAAAATCAGTCGGCTCAAACAGGCCGATTAAAGTTTACTGGATTGAACAAAACTTTGCAGTTAAAACTTTAAGTAAAAAATTTGAGAAAAATGTTGAAAAATTTTAGCTGTTGCCAATTTGTCAGATGTGGACATTATTTTATCTCACCTCTTACTGTAATAATTGTTTTTAATTCTTCAGTTTTGTTAAAAACAATTTTTTTTTCAGGTATCTGTGTAGCTGATCCTTTAGACGTCACTGTGTGGAAGAATTTCTTCATTGATCTCACTTTACCGTACTCTGTTGTTCATGGAGAGCAATTGGAAATTAAGGCAGTTCTTCACAACTATCTCTCTGACCGTATAACTGTGAGTCTGTTTGGTATTATGTGTTGTGTGAAAGCACTGGAGAAATGGATGAAATGATCATGCACATAAATAATTTAACAACCATTATGCATGTACAAGACTTTCTGCCGAAACAAGCAAATAATAAGAATATATAGAAACAGAACTTGATGCAGGGAAATAGTTGGGATGGGAGCATGTTCACCACTATGTTGCATCAGCTGAGTTTTTCATAAATCTGCTTATCGGCCCAGCTAGTTCACCAGTGCACACTGCTGCTCCCATCCATGCAGCTGGTGCTGCCTTCACTTGTTCAGGCCTGGACTCGTCTCAGATGTCACTGGAAGAACGTAGAAATGGACTTCTCTGCTTATTGTGTGGTATCAGAAAAACCAGTAATAAAATCTCATGTTGCTTTTAATGCTTTGTACAAAACATATTAATTTACGATAAATGGGAGGGCTTACTTCCTGGAGTCAGTTGGTGGCACCGGACTAGAAGTCAGTAGTGACCTGCAGATGTGTTTTGACATGAATTAGTCAGTTTTGAAAAAGACTGGTGATACATTGGATCATGTACGGTTCAGTAACAGTAACTTCCTATTTCATGGCAAACGACTGACATTTTTATTGGAAGGGAGTGGAATTACCAAAGTTAATGTGAACTCGGTGGGCTGGTTCAGAAATGTAGATAAAGAGTAAAATATGGCTGTCGAACTCTTCAGGATTTACTTTGTTATTGCTTTAATGAATACCCTTCTTGTCTGGACCCTTGGGTTTGTTGGTTTGCCCTTTTATTGGCAGGTAATATCATCTTTTTATAATTTTTTCTAATAATAAATTTACTGGTGGTATGGTGGATTTTTGAAACAGCACAATCCCATACCATCCAAAATGTTGAGTGGAGACCATCTTGTTTTTTTTTTTTTGTGCTGCTTGCTCCGTGGTGCCCGTGCTCAGTGCTGGGGACTTCAGGGATTTCTGTGCATATACACTGAGATCATGATATATTTAGATTTGACATAAGGAGGCCATCTTGAATTATGATTTTTGAGGGTACAGTGGGGCAAAAAAGTATTTAGTCAGCCACCAGTTGTGCAAGTTCTCCCACTTAAAGAGATGAAAGAGGCCTGTAATTTTTATCATAGGTATACCTCAACTATGAAAGATAAAATGAGAAAAAAAAATCCAGAAAATCACATTGTCTGATTGTTAAAGAATTTATTTGCAAGTTATGGTGGGAAATAAGTATTTGGTCACCTACAAACAAGCAAGATTTCTGGCTCTCACAGACCTGTAACTTCTTCTTTAAGAGGCTCCTCCTTCCTCTACTCGTTACCTGTATTAATGGCACCTGTTCACAACCTCAGTCAGACTCCAAACTCCCCTATCTCTCATCTTAAGTGGGAGATCTTGCACAATTGGTGGTTGACTAAATACTTTTTTGCCCCACTCTAAATGAAAGGTTGGGTGTAAATCACAAGTTTTATCAGAATATATTATTGATTTAATGCAGTGGTTCCCAACATGGGGGTCCTCCAAAGCACACATGGGTTCCCAAGACTTTTTTACATCTTTCTTTTAATTTGACCAACTGCCAATATTGTTTTTTTTTTATTTATTTTTTTATTCCCATTTCAAGGTCCTTGTGGATCTGGAAGAGGATGAAAATGTGTGCAGTGCAGCTTATAGGCGTGGGAGGTACCGTCAGGAGGTCCAAGTTGAACCTTATTCTACTCGACCTGTTCCATTCATATTTATTCCCATGAAGGTTGGAGAAATGACCATAAAGGTCAAAGCATCAGTCAAAAACATGTCTCTCACAGATGGAGTCCAGAAGCAACTTCGGGTGGTGGTAAGAGACGGACACTGTAGTGTTCCCAGAGCTTGCTAGAAAATCTGGCAAGAGCATTTCTTCTGTTGCAGAAAAACTTTCAATACAATAAAAACATAAATAAACAAATATACATATTTACACTCTAACATTGATTTTACAACCTGTTAATGTTTGACAGTTTTGATGTCACATTGAAAGCACACCCAAGCATTTAAAATTCTATTAGCATTTTTCTTTAAAGACTGTTCAATCAAAAGTGCGTTACACTAATGTCATTTCTTTTTACAGTCTAGAGGTATACTAGTAAAATCCCAACAGACTGTCTTACTAGACCCCAGCAGAAAAGGTTTAGGTAAGTTTCACAATTAAAGAAGAAAAACTGAATCAAACCCAGATTCTCTTGAGCTATTTGCACATGTAATTTGCTAATCATCTCTTTTTCTAGCTGGAAATCAAGTGGAAACTATTAACAGTAACATTCCTTCTCAAGATTTATTACCAAACACACCTACAAACACAATCATCTATCTGACAGGTAAGACCAAAGTTATTATTTGCTGAAAAGTAGAATAACAATTTTATCAAATTTAATTTTTTTGATTATTTGTTCTTCTTTTTATTTCTTCTATATTCTGTTTTACTATTTAGCCCCCTAAATTTTTATTTGTATTGTATCACTCTTAGTTGTACAACACTGTGATCAACATATGTTGTTTTTAAATGTGCTTAGAAATAAAGTTGACTTGACTTGACCATCGGCTGTGTTAGATAAGAGTCTTATTGTTATGAGATATTTTATGCATCAAGACTGTAAAAAAAGCATGAATAGGGTAAATTATAAATTCAAAAACTCCTAATAAAGTGCAAAAGCAAAGAATGGACTAACCCTTTTCACACACACAGGCAGAAAGCCGTTACCGTTACAACCCAATGAAGCCTCGAGTGGTGCTTCTGTGGGTCATATGATCAGGGTAGCAGGTGGTAGCGGAGAGCAAAATATGCACTATCTGTCCCTGACTGTCACTGCAACTTTATATTTGGATAAAACCAATCAGTGGGACTCAGTCGGCATTGAGAAACGGAATGAAGCTCTGGAGACAATAAGGACAGGTAAGCTCAACCTGCTTCTCTCCACCATTTACTTAAAATGGAAGTGGTCTTCTAGATGAAAAGTAAAACATCATCAAGAGTCGAGGCTCCATTTGTCTTCTATTCAAGAATTCAGGATTTGTATATTTGGTTTTGTCCAGGCTACCTACATGAACTTCAATTCAGGAAAGATGATGGGTCTTTTTCTATGTTCTCTTCTTTCTCAAGCAGCACCTGGTGAGGCATCCCATGTTTCTAAGTGTCACATACTTTACAATTTCTGAGAATCACTTGTATGTGTGTTTTCTTGTTTTGTTTTTAAACTGCGTATCTCTCCTCTCCCCTGCGAGGCTGACTGCCTTCGTGGCCAAGGTGTTTGCTATGGCAAATAGTCTGGTGGCGGTAGATAGAAGCCATATCTGTGATGCCATCAAGTTTCTTATTTTTAAGGCTCAGCAACCTGACGGCAGGTTTTCTGAAGTTGGAAGAGTGCTACAAAAGGAATTTACTGTAAGTATATTAATTTCAGTTATTAAAATGGCGTCAACATGAAAACAATGTTAAAAACAAAAAACAACAAAAAAACAAAAACAAAACAAAAAACATGATAACCAAACCACCACATTTTGTGTGTGTGTGTGTGTATGTGTGTGTGTGTGTGTGTGTGTGTGTGTGTGTGTGTGTGTGTGTGTGTGTGTGTGTGTGTGTGTGTGTGTGTGTGTACATGCATGTAGGGTGATGTTACCGGCACAGATTCAGATGCCTCCATGACAGCTTTCTGTCTGATTGCTCTGAAGGAGTCACAAGGAATATGTTCTGACACTGTTAACGTGAGTACTCTACCTCAAAATGGAAATACATTCCAAAAGGCTGAATGAGTAGCACACGGTTTAGAGGTGGACTGTTTCATCTTTATAACTGTGGCTTTGTGGTCTGTAAGGGGAGTGGGACAAATGTCCACAGTAATATGATCTATAGCAACACTTTTTAAGAGCAACCAAAAGTCAATTCTGGAAAGACTTGTACCAGTCTTGGTACTCCACATTAGTGGTAATCAAAATTTGGTCGTTACATTGGATTGTTTGGCAGATGAAGTGACCCAATGTGTCATTTTTGGTGAGTAATACCTCCCACAGAATCAGTTTTTTAAACAATTTCTGTCATAAATGTGCATCATGTTGTGAATAGTGTCTGTGTGCTCCATGTTCTTCCACGTGGAAGCAGATGTTTCTTCAGAAAATGTACAAAAAGACAATAAAAAAGATATTCGAGCCACTATAGGGGCAATTTAGAGATCTTATAGTTCACCAAAGTTAAAATAATAGGTTTGTCAGCACAGCTCCAACCTGAAGATGTTACTCAGATGCTATCTTTGCTCGTCACCTCGACAGATGGCTAAGCTCCCTGAAAACGGACCAAATTATGCAAGTTGCCGACGCAGGAGACGAACAAAACTGTCTGTTCATCTGCGTATCCATCTTTTGCATTGAGTGTAAATGACCCATTATAGTGTGAGGAATTAACAGTTGTTTTGATAAAAGGGGGCAAATAGAAACTTTTTTAACTTTGATTTAAACCAGATGAGAGTTTCAGCAGACCTGCAGTTTTCTTGGAGTTTGTTTCACATGTGAGGAGCATAAAAGCAGAACTCTGCCTCTCCACGTTTAGTTCTGACTCTGGAACAGGAAGTAGACCTGACCCTGATGACCTGAGGGATCTGGTTGGTCCATAACAAACCAGATGATCCTAAATGGATTCTGGTCCTAAACCATTCAGGTCTTTGTAAACTAACAGCAGGATTTTGACATCAGTTCTTTGCCAGACAGGAAGCCAGTGTAAAGATCTAAAGACTGGAGTTCTAGGATCTACGTTCCTGGTCTCAGTGAGGACTGGAGTTCTAGGATCTACATTCCTGGTCTCAGTGAGGACTGGAGTTCTAGGATCTACATTCCTGGTCTTAGTGAGGACTGGAGTTCTAGGATCTACTTTCCTGGTCTCAGTGAGGACTGGAGTTCTAGAATCTACGTTCCTGGTCTTAGTGAGGACTGGAGTTCTAGGATCTACATTCCTGGTCTTAGTGAGGACTGGAGTTCTAGGATCTACTTTCCTGGTCTCAGTGAGGACTGGAGTTCTAGACTACTTTCCTGGTCTCAGTGTGGACTGGAGTTCTAGGATCTACGTTCCTGGTCTTAGTGAGAACTGGAGTTCTAGGATCTACTTTCCTGGTCTCAGTGAGGACTGGAGTTCTAGGATCTACATTCCTGGTCTTAGTAAGGACTGGAGTTCTAGGATCTACGTTCCTGGTCTTAGTGAGGACTGGAGTTCTAGGATCTACTTTCCTGGTCTCAGTGAGGACTGGAGTTCTAGTATCTACGTTCCTGGTGTTAGTGAGGACTGGAGTTCTAGGATCTACTTTCCTGGTCTCAGTGAGGACTGGAGTTCTAGGATCTACTTTCCTAATCTTAGTGAGGACTGGAGTTCTAGGATCTACTTTCCTGGTCTCAGTGAGGACTGGAGTTCTAGGATCTACGTTGCTGGTGTTAGTGAGGACTGGAGTTCTAGGATCTACTTTCCTGGTCTCAGTGAGAACTGGCGTTCTAGGATCTACGTTCCTGGTCTCAGTGAGGACTGGAGTTCTAGAATCTACGTTCCTGGTCTCAGTGAGGACTGGAGTTCTAGAATCTACGTTCCTGGTCTTAGTGAGGACTGGAGTTCTAGGATCTACTTTCCTGGTCTCAGTGAGGACTGGAGTTCTAGGATCTACTTTCCTAATCTTAGTGAGGACTGGAGTTCTAGGATCTACGTTCCTGGTCTCAGTGAGAACTGAAGCAGCAGTGTTCTGGAGTGCAGCTGTCTGATGGATTTTCTAGGGAGACTTGTGAGGACAGCATTACATTAGTCCAGTCTACTAAAGATAAATGCATGGACCAGTTTTTCTAAATCCTGCTGAGTCATCACTCCTTTAATCCTCCAGATGTTCTTGAAGTGATAACAGGCCGACTTCACAACTAATGTAACTGCTAAAATCCAGGTCTGAGTCCAGGACTACTCCTAGATTTCTGGCTTGGTTGTTAGTTTTTATCTTACATGTTTGAAACTGAGAACTGACTTTTAATATTTCTTCCTTGGCTCCAGAAGCTATAATTTCAGTGTTGTCTTCGTTTAACTGAAAGAAGTTCTGGCACATCCAACCTTTAATTTGATCCATGCAGTTGATCAGAGTTTGGATGAGACTGTAGTCTCCTGGTGACTAAAGCTGAGGATGGTATGCCAGATGTTTGCTTTGACACCAACAGGTGGAATGTGCTTATAAGGATGTATTTCTTCATATAATAATGGTTTTCATGTGTTGCTGCTGTGGGACTGACTACTTTCTGAGGGTTAAAATGATTTAAAAGAAATTCAAATGGATTATGCAAACTGAGAATTATTTTCTTTGCTTTGGGGATTGAAGTGATGGATCATTATTCAGGTGGACTATGTCAACACTTGAGCAGCATGCTGGACTTAGAAATGAAGCAAACTCTCAGCCTGAAAGCAAAAACAACTGAAAAAAATCCTGAAACGGCATCATTTTCCTTTTTCAACTTTCCTTTCATATAAAGCAGCTGCATTTTCCTCTGAAATTAGCTAATGTTAACTAAGAACGCTGGTATCATCGGGATTCATGGCAAACATTGTAATCTGCTGATCATACCCAGTTGTATTTATTTATTTATTAATGTATCCACAAAGCCAAGGGAAACTAATATCAGACAATAAAGCCTATCTAAAAACAGATTGGCAGTTAAATTTAGACAATAAAAAACAAAAGAAATGGAAGCAAAGGGCAAATAAATATGTCTCCACTTTCCACTTCTGCAAACAAGTGATGGAAATTAATATCTACATCTTTTAAAATAGATAAAACTGTTTTATACTACTATGTATTATACTATTATACTACTGTTGAATGTACAATAGTGATTAAAACATATCCAATAAAAGCCAACTAAATTATCAAAACTGTCACATTAATTTGTGTAATAATTGGACTGTATTTATATAGTGCTTTTCTCGTCATATGTTGACCACTCAAAGCTATTTTACACTACATGTCACATTCACCCATTCAGACACACACTCATATGGCACTTCTATTGTTATATAATAACATATATAACATTTTTTTAACTTGTCCTGTCCAGCATTGTGGCAAACAGAATGATGGTCTGGCTGCTGTGTTATGTGGAACAAATTTGCTCTGCCAAGAGGAGCTTCATGGGTATAACGCTCCTCTTGATAATCTCGTTTTATTTCTTTATTTGTATAAATACATTGTTCTATCTTATTTATTTAGTATTATGGAATATCTGTAATCTTGCTGGACCTGACCGTAGGGGACAGAAGAAAGAAAGAAAAAAAGGACAGTAATGGAGAGAAGTAAAAAGGAAAGGGGGACAAAAAGTAGAGACAGAGACACAGTAGATAGAAGACAATGACCCTTCAATCCAACCTAACACCAGACAAGCAGCTGCTACACCTGTACAGAAACACAACAGAGAATTTCCTACAGTTTTTACAGGTAAACTAAGCAGACAATCATCAGGAGTTCCTAAAAAAATAACCAAGACAACAACAGCAAGATGTATCACAACAATAAGCCACAGTACAAAAGACACACTAATAATATATATGTATATATATATATATATATATATAAATTTAAAAAAAATGAAAACCCTATTGTAGTGTAAATAGCTTGTGTATAAATCAACTGGACAAGTCAGTAAGATGAGTGAGATCATGCAAATATGACGACGCCTCCACAGACGCCAGAGGCAGACTAGGGCAGCCCAGAGCCCCGGGTGATAAGCGGTACTCCCAGAGCATGAACCCAAGCCACCCCACCACTAAGACTACCCTGGCCCCACCCTGAGGGCTGCAGAGGAAGGCCCCAGACAGAGCTCCCCGTGGTCACGGGGCACAGGCCCCGGCTGGCACCGGCCACAGAGGGCGGTCAGAGTAAAGGGCCCCGAGCCCCATGAGCCCAGAAGTAGCCCCACACACACACACACACACACACACACACTACACACACCACACACACACACACACACACACACACGCACACCTAACTCCCCCATCCCCCACCCTCCCTCCTTTCACACACCCAGATCATACTTAACCCACCCACCATGCCCTGTGCGAGGCATCCTTCTATTGTTAAGTGCTTTTTCCTAACCCACACATTATACTGTTGTCAGTAGAAGCCTGGAATCTATGGCGTTACATCGCTGCCAAATACCTTGATGAACGTACCAAATATCCTGGTGAGCATATTTATCAATTCAGCAGCGCATTTCTTAATCGAGCGAGCGCATTGCTCTGATCGCTGGAGTTTTTAATTACTCGCGGGACCGTGAACGCAGCACAGCGAGCGTAAAACACTGTTCAGCGGGCGTATTTGTCAGTCGGGGGCGGTAACCTTCTGATTAATCTGATTGGCCAGGATTTTCAGTTCCAATGCGGTGACAGCACAGGACGTCAGTGTTCCTGCCTGCTGCTCCTGAATAAAGATATTTTTTTTAAATGACTAGTAATGAGTAATGGCTAAACTAGCTACAGAACGTAAATGTAGAGCAGCTGTAACATGAGCTAATATCAATGAGTGTTACCAAATAAGTCAACAAGTATGTGTGAAAGAGTAATACAAGAATAAAGAGGGAAGATAAAAGAGTGATAGTGAATAGAGATGCACAGCGAATCTGTGAAATATAAGTTAATTAGGAATCAAATTTAGGTGATTATTACTCAGTTATTAGTGGAACATGGAAAGCAAAAGGGACAAAGTAGTTTTCTTAAATATTTAAACACTTTAAATAAAATTTAATGGAGAAAAGCCAGTAAGCTCTGGATAATTACCTAACAAGTCATCTGCTCTGTGATTTTCTATTATATGTAATAGAGAATTCATGAAAAGCATCACAAACTCCAGAGGTTTCCCTGCTACTACACATTAAAATAGAATAGAATAGAATAGAATAGAATAGAATAGAATAGAATAGAATAGAATAGAAATACTTTATTAATCCCTTCAGAGAGCCCTCAGGGAAATTTGGGTAATCCCCAGTACATGAAAAAAAGTGTTCACCTTAAAATACAACACAGGACCCCGAAATGTCATCTCTGGGCTAAACATAACCAGCAATATGAGAACAAGGTGATCATACGATTCCACTAACCAAAGTCATATTACACATCAAATTCCATGAATCTATGAATAACAAAGCACTTGGTCAGTACACTGAAATAAATAATATAAGACCGTGACTACACTTTTTTTTTTTTTAGCTAAAATAAAAAGGCTGTGAGGACATGGTGTAAAAGCACAATAGCTATAACATACAAAGGCAAAATACATTTAAACAAAATTGTATCACATTTAACAGACGCAAATATGTTATTGCAGGACATCGACAGAATGTACATGCATTTTTGTGACTTATAAGACTGATATTGCATTGATTTACCTCTGGAAACTAAAGGAATGTATTGGTGATGATCGCAGTCTGATCTGGTGTTTGGAACTATTGAATGTCTACACAGTAACATTATTTGTATACAGGAGTGAAAGTGTCACCACTCTTAGTATATCGAGGCAGAGCCGTCCATACTGCTGGGACATTATATACTACCACACAGCTTTAATAATTAGATGAAAGTAAGCCGTAACAGCCTAATCATTTAACCTTACAAAAGTGGTTATCAGTAAGAAATATGGAGGCTAATGAGGACCATCATGTCTGATCTTTAATAAATGCTAGCTTGTTGGTTGAAATGAATATTTCCCTCCAGAAATGTATGAAATTATTGTGTTTACACTTATTTAATCTGTTGTCAAACATGACTTGATCATCACTTAAATCAACATTAACATAATAATGCATACATTGACAAACATATGTTTGTATGTATTAATATGTTTATTTAGTTTTAACCCTCAGTAATCCGATCGCTTTTACCTCTATTTGTTTTCTAAACTGTCATTTAGAATTATCCTGGTGCTCCAATAGGATTTTCCGCTTACTTTCAGGTTAAACTGTCGTATTTGTAAATGTTTCTGTACCTTTGGAGCGATAAAGTGGCACCAAGCTTTAAAAAAAAAAAAAAAAAAAAAAAAAAAAAAATGAATACAGCCAAGTCCCGTGCTGTCACCGAATTGGAACTGAAAATCCTGGCCAATCAGATTAATCAGAAGGTTACCGCCCCCGACTGACAAATACGCCCGCTGAACAGAGAGAGCGAGCAGAGTTTTCCGACAAGAGCTTACTGGTGAGTGTGGGGGGGTGTGTTTTACGCTCGCTGTACTGCGTTCACGGTCCCGCGAGTAATTAAAAACTCCAGCGATCAGAGCAATGCGCTCGCTCGATTAAGAAATGCGCTGCTGAATTGATAAATACGCTCACCAGGGTATTTGGTACGCTCATCAAGGTATTTGGCAGCGATGTAACGCCATAGGAATCAATCCACCCACTTTCTTTCAAAGATACGCATTCATCCTGTTGCAGTCCAAGTTAATCTTATTCACTGTAATAGAATACAGTTCCATGGATAGAAAGACTAAAGGGAGCAGAGAGGAGCCCAGGGAAGTTTTAGATCTTAAATGTAAATGTTCTGCTGTGTCTTTTGTCCAGGTGATGTCCTGGAGTATTACCAAGGCCGCATCCTACCTGGAGAATAGTCTCTCTGGCCTCACTAACCCTTACGCTGTTGCAATGACATCATATGCCTTGGCGACTGAAAACAAACTGAACAAAGAGATCCTCTTCAAGTTTGCTGCTCCAGGTTTTCCCCACACAATATTCCTAAATATGACGAGAAGACTATGTGTGATTAATGCACAGAGACAGAAGTATAGTATGGTTTTGAAAACTTGTGTGTGCATATCCACGCGGGTGTGTGTGTGTGTGTGTGTGTGTGTGCGTGCATGTGTATTCCACAGATCGATCACATTGGCCTTCACAGAAGGGACAGGTTTACACTCTGGAGGCTACAGCTTATGCTGTTCTTGCACTCATCAAGGCCAAGGTAAACATCCCATAATCACACATGATGGGGAAAACAAAATTTTCCTTGTTGGAAGATTGATAACGTGTATTTCTTGGTATAAATGTCATTAAACCAAAAACTCCATCATGTCGTAGCGCTGCTGTCACAATACTAGGATTCAGAACTCAATACCCAGGGACATAGTTGATATACAATATGGTGTTTAATTATTAGATTAGATTTAAAGGCAGTTTTTCAGATCTACTGATAGTACTGGTGTTAATCTTAAGCAAAGTTAGGGGCATCACTTAAATCTACATTAATGCAAGACATCACTTTTTATGTTGTTCTTTTTCTTTTCTTCTTTTTTTGTTTTACAAATAAATAAACAATTTATTTCAAAGATGACCACAATTAGATTTTAAAATCAAAGAAAAAAAAGTCCACCCATCCATCCATTTTCTGCCGCTTATCCGGGGTCGGGTCGCGGGGGCAGCTGCCTAAGCAAGGAAGCCCAGACTTCCCTCTCCCCGGCCACATTCACCAGCTCATTTGGGAGACCCCAAGGTGTTCCCAGGCCAGTTGGGAGATGTAATCTCTCCAGCATGTCCTGGGTCTTCCCCGGGGCCTTCTCCCAGTGGGATGTACCTGGAAAACCTCACCAGGGAGGCGTCCAGGAGGCATCCTGACCAGATGCCCAAGCCACCTCATCTGGCTCCTCTCGATGCGGAGGAGCAGCAACTCTACTCTGAGCCCCTCCCGAGCTTCTCACCCTATCCCTAAGAGAGAGCCCGGCCACCCTGCGGAGAAAACTCATTTCGGCTGCTTTTATTCGCAATCTTGTTCTTTCGGTCACTACCCACAGCGCGAGCCATGAGCTTGTGAGGGTAGGAACGTAGATCGACTAGTAAATCAAGAGCTTTGCTTTTTGGCTCAGCTCCCTCTTCATCACGACAGACCGATGCAGAGTCCGCATCACTGCAGACGCCCCACCGATCTGCCTGTCGATCTCCCGCTCCATCCTTCCCTCACTCCTGAACAAGACCCCGAGATACATGAACTCCTCCACTTGGGGCAGGACCTCATTGCAGATCCAGAGAGAGCTCTCCACCCTTTTCCGACTGAGGACCATGGTCTCAGATTTGGAGGTGCTGATTCTCATCCCCGCCACTTCACACTCTGCTGTGAATAGCTCCAGTGAGAGCTGAAGATCACCGACGAAGCCAACAGAACCACATCATCTGCAAAGAGCAGAGATCCAATCCTGAGGCCACCAAACTGGATCCCCTCAACACCTCGACTGCGCCTAGAAAAACTCCTTCTAAAAATTCATAATGCACATGTGTGTGTGTATATATATCCATATATATACAGATGTGGACAAAACTGTTGGTACCCTTCGGTTAATGAAAAAAAAAAACTCACAATGTTCACAGAAATAACCTGAATCTGACAAAAGTAATAAATAAAAATTCTATTAAATTTAACCAATGAAAGTCAGACATTGTTTTTCAACCATGCTTCAACAGAATTATTTAAAAAAATTAACTCATGAAACAGGCCTGGAGAAAAATGATGGTACCCCTAGAAAACACTGAAAACAATGTGACCAAAGGGACATGTTAATCCAAGGTGTGTCCACTAATTAGCATCACAGGTGTCTACAAGCTTGTAACCAGTCAGTGGGCCTATATATAGGCTACAGGTAGTCACTGTGCTGTGTGGTGACATGGTGTGTACCACACTCAACATGGACCAGAGGAAGCAAAGGAAAGAGTTGTCTCAGGAGATTAGAAAGAAAATTATAGACAAGCATGTTAAAGGTAAAGGCTATAAGACCATCTCCAAGCAGCTTGATGTTCCTGTGACTACAGTTGCACATATTATTCAGAAATTTAAAATCCATGGGACTGTAGCCAACCTCTCTGGACGTGGCCACAGGAGGAAAATTGATGACAAATCAAAGAGACGGATGATACGAACGGTAACAAAAGAACCCAGAAAAACTTCTAAAGAGATTAAAGGTGAACTTCAAGTTCAAGATTAAAAACTGTGTGGTATTTGTGTACCCAAAGTTGCTTCCCAAAATATTTCAGTAATGGTGTTGGTGGTGTCTCTGAGGAAACCCTGGGGCACATTTCCAAGTGACACTGGTGCTCCCCATTTTAAGATACTGGTGCATTGTCCCTTAAAATGGTCACAAAATGTGACTAAGGGGTGGCAGTTTGGAGCCCTCAGAGCAATAAAAATGTTTTGTTTCATATTGGTAGTAGCTAATATCATGAACATTGTTCCAGCTGTCTTCTGCTTCATTAGTAGCTTCTTATTGCCAAAGGTTTTTTAAAATCATTAAATATGGTCAGTGGTCTATACATTGAAACAATTTTTTCAATGCTTTTCTTTCTTGTGGTGTTAAAGGAGTTTGAGAAAGCCAAACCTATTGTGGAATGGATTTGCCTTCAGCAGAGGGTATATGGATATGGAGACACTCAGGTAATGCATGTTTCCCCAAAAAAGGTTTGTATACGGGAGACTGAGGCCGAGTCATGAGGTTTAGAAAAATTAAAAAGATTTATGATGATAAAACACTGCATATTAACATCCCTCAACAAGAAAAGTGGGAGTACGTACTGGTTAGATCTGAGTAAATGCAGCTTCTATCCCCTCCTCCTGTGATAACGTCAGCTCTGCCATGATAACATTTCTGGCAGGCACAGACCAGAGGACGATGTCTGGCTGTTCTTTCTTTCTTTTATAACAGGGTTCTCATCACTCCTCTTCATCCCCTGAAAAATCCACACATTTCATAACAGTTAGTTTCTCTAAAGACAAAGATACTAACATTTGACATAGTGTCACACTTGGATTTTCAGTCTTATTCTAGAGTAAGGCTGAGTAAAAGGTCCATTTAGCATGCAAAACACCCATAGCCATCAACATCCTTTCAGAATATCATTGAACAGTTTAAGCAAACTAAATGTTTTTTAGTGTGTAGAAAGACAAAGGAGCAAGTCTAATCTGGACACCTGTGATCTGCGATTCCTCTGACGGCACTGTATCAAGAACCGTCATTTCCAGCTCTACTATGCAGAAAAGAAGCTGCATGTTAACCCTGTCTAGAGTTCCAGAGATGGTGTTGACTACCACTGCATTTTCTTTTTAGTGGCTTTTTCTATACTATCCTAACTTTTCCCGATATGGAGTTATAACACACAGTAGTCTTATGCAATGCTTTTTGTACAGCTTTCATCATTTTTTCCTGAAGGAAAAGTCATTATGTCTCTTTCTCCAGGCTACTATTACAGTGTACCAGGCTGTAGCCGAGTACTGGACCAATGCTAAAGAAACAGAGGATGATCTGGTGGTGGAACTCGATTTGCCACACATGTTTATACCTGTGAAGTACAAGTTAAACAAGGAAAACTACCACATCACAAGAGTATCAAAGGTAAGTCTTATTCTAAGCCTGTCATTAAAAGGTTAATTCTTCTGTGGTTGTGTAATGAATGGCGAAGGTGGTGAGGACCCAAATGCAGGCAGTCGAGGACAGGAGGCAGAATAGTGCAGGTTTATTCCAAAAAACTCATACTAAGACTTGACATAACATTAACCAAGGCTGAAAACAATAAGAGCAACTCATGAAAAACCCAGACCAACCATAACAGGGAAACCAGGTGAAACATGAAGAAACTGCGATGATCTGACAAGGAATAACACAAACCCTGGAGTATAAATACAAACACAAACAGGTGAAAGGAATCGATAATCAGCCCAGGTGTCCTAATGAACCTGGAGCCTGGACAGAAACCCATGACCTACATACTAATTGAAAACATAGTAACCTGAGTAACACAAATTCTTAATTTTACCTCAACCTAGAACAAGAACCTAAAACATGACCCTAACATTAACATAACAAAACCTGGCTATAACACAAGAACCATAACACGACATAATCAAACAAGAACCCTAAAGCCATAATATAAACAAAAACCCATTACACCCCATGATCCCAAAACAAGGCCTTAACTAATTTAAACATAAGAGCCATGATCATGTCAGGTCCCACACATATCCCATAATTATTAAACATATTGATGCTCCTAATAGAGTAAATTTACTGTCTTGAGACATTTTTGGACAGATCTTGTAGGCTGAGAAAGTTATTACAAACTATAAAGCCACTGTTTCCCAGTCCAGGTAGTTGTTGCTTATTTTACATGATTCCTTGATGAATGGGTCGGTACTATGCAGGATATGTGAGCTGACTCGTTTATTTTACTCGTGTAGTCACTTTCAGCCAGATTATGCCGTTTTACTACATCAGTAAGATATGACTCAGATTTAGTCACGCTTTCAGCTTTCTATTTATTTCTAATGATCTTGTAATACATGTGGATAAAGTTCTATATATTTATTTAAGCAAATCTTTGGTTATCTTGACTTTCAACAGTTCTGGGGCATAAACAGGGATTTAAAAGTGACTGCCAGTGGAACGGGAAAAGCAAGCCTGAAGGTGAATGACACCATTTTGTCATGTATTTTGATTTGTACTTTATTATTGAATTTTGATATTGACTGTAAAAGCAACTTTCCAATCCTATTTCTTTTTTTTCCTGACAGGTGGTGTCACTTTATCATGTAGTACCCCAGGATCTGGAGCCACAGTGTAAATTTGACCTGAATGTGGAGCTTATACCTGGTAATTCGGTCACGTTTATTCTTCTTTGTGTTGCTATTGTTTTGATTTTTTGTTTTGTTTTGTTTTTGTTCTTTTTTTGTTTTTTTTGTTTGTTTTTTTTGCCTTCTTCTCGTATTTATCTGTATTAGTTGTATTTTGCTATTCTGGGATTAAATAACAAAATACAATAATTTAATGCTCACTAAATGTTTTTCTCATTAACTGTTTTTCACCTGCAGAAAAAATGACTGAAAATGAGAAAATATACAGGCTGAAAATACAGATGTTGTAAGTATCTTCAATGACTCGTACTTTGAAGTATTACTGTAGTACTGCTAATGAGTTATATGCAACATGGCCCCCAGCAATTATTTCTGATTCTTTCTTTCATTTCTCTTGTTTAATTTTGCCATAATTTCCTCGACCTCTGTGAACCAATGTCTATGTCAACACAGTGTGAGATTCATCAGCGCTCCTGTTATTAGCGTGAACTTATCCTGAGATTTCTCTTTAACTTAACACCCGAATACCTGAATTTATTTATGATTCTATGAAAAACAAAATTAATAAAAAAAAAAGAAAAAAAAGACAGAAATAAAAAGAAAATGCTATTTAATATTAAATAATTATTAATTAATAATTAATAGATGAAGAATAAATAATTTATTTAAAAATAAATACATAAGTAATAAGTAACAGTAAATGGATCAAATAAATCATTTTGATAAAAAGAAATAAGCAAAGGCCAGAAGGGGCTTAAAGCAAATTTATAACAGCAGACGTCAAAGGGTTAAAGTGAAATGTAAAACATTTTTAAAACACTGATCAACATTTTTTATGTTGCTTCCTTGTCATACGTGTTTGTGTGTAGGTTTAAAGACAGGGGTCGTGATGCATCTATGTCAGTCTTGGATGTTGGTTTACTAGCTGGCTTCACTTTTAACAAAAATGACCTGGACTTGGTAAATATGTGGATTCACACAAACACGTGATCAGACACAAGAACACCTCTTATTCGTACCGCCATCAACTTTGTGTGTGCAGCTATCTGGAAGGCGCGGCCTAACCATTGGAAAATATGAGACTAACTCAGGTCTGTCAGAAAGAGGCTCACTCATCATCTACCTGGACAAGGTGAGGCTTTTTTCCATACCTAAAGAGGGTGATCTGGATCTGAACCAAACTTGATTTAGCTCTAGTTCCAGCTAGCTAATAACAGCCAAGTACTGACCAATAATAATCATGAATCAACAGACACATATTTCTAAAGAACAAAAACAAACTCCAAATTAAAAATGAGACCAATATAACAATATATAATCTACCACATTATTAAAACCTTTCTGTTCATAGTTCTTTCATCTAGCTTCTAGAAACCACCAGCAGCTGGAACTCTTGTAGAAAAACACGTTAGAAGCAAGTTCTGCAAGTTATCCTGGGGCCCTGGGCCCTTCGCTTGGGCTGCTGATCTTGGCCCACTGGGGCCTGTGCCCCGGGACCGTGGGGGACTCTTGCTGGGGCTCTCCTCTGCCGCCCTTCGGGTGGGGCTGGAGTCGTCTTTGTGGTGGGGTGGCTTGGGTTGGTGCTCCAGGTCTGCTGCTGAGGGCCCGCCCCAGGCCCTGGTCTGCCTCTGGCCTCCGTGGAGGCGAGGTCGCATTTGCATGATCTTACTCACCACTCTTCATCACTGATCACTCCTTGTTTCTCATGCTCTGCATGCTGACACAGTCACTGAGTTGTCTAGTGGGTTTTTAATACTAAGCAATAATTTATAATTTTTTTTTTTTTTTTTTTTTTGTATTTTTTCTGTGAGTTAGGATCTGGTCGCTGTTATGTCTTTTTGATTTGGTTATTATTTAAAAACTCTTAATGACTGGCAGCCCTGTTTTTTTTTGTTTTTTTTTTGTTTTGTTGTTTGTTTTTTTCTGTGTGTGTGTGTTTCTGCTTTTGTAAAAGTTGTAGGAAATGTTCTGGTGTGTTCAGGTACAGGTGTAACAGTTTGTTGTCTGGTGATGGTGTGGATTGAAGGGTCGTTTCCTTCTGTCTGTGATCTTTTTGTCTCCTTTCTTTTCCTTTTGCTCTTTTTGCTATTTTCCATCTTTTTCTGTCCCCTCCGGTCAGGTCCAGCAAGATTACATAGATTCCGTGATTCAAAGTAAAAAGATAAATAAATGAATCAGATTATCAAGAGGAGCCTTACCCATAGGCCTCCCCTTGGCAGAGTAAATTTGTTCAGCACGATACAGCAACCAGATTATCATTTTGCTGCTACGATGCTGGACAGGACAAGTTTAAAAAAAAAAAAAAAAAAAAAAAAAAAAAAAGCAAGTTCTGCATTGTACCAATGCATTTTGTTTCTTTCACACACATTAACTCAGTAGTCTGCAGCGGCAGGTGAGTGCCTCACATGGCAACTTAATGTGTGTGTGCAGATGTAAAATACTTTATGAGGTGCTTTATAAAGCATAACAAGAGTCAAAACATGGAACATACATGCAGACCTCTTACTTACTTAGTTGTTGGGCTCCTGTTCACAGATTTCTAACAAGACACCAGAGGAAGTCTCCATTAGGATTCATCAGCTTATCAGCGTGGATGTCTTACAACCAGCTGCTGTTTCAGTTTATGACCCCTTTGATAGTAAGTCTGACAAATATTTGCTGAAAAAACCTGTTTCATGCCAGATAAACACATGCTAACATGTTTTACCTTGAATGCATGCAAGAAACACATTGAAGATATTTAATGTACATTTATAGATATGCTATGATTTGATTGGTCAATTTGAATATTTTATGTCTTTCTCTCCAGTTGCAGAGGAACATTGTGTAAAATTCTACCACCCTCAGCGGAGAAATGGACAGCTGCAGTCAATTTCTTTAAATGACGAATATGTTTGTGCTGAAGGTAAAAAAAAATTAAAATACTTCAGTATAACTTTGTTATGCATAAATATGCTATGTCCGTCCGTCCGTCCATCCATCTATCCATCCATCCATTCATCCACCCACCCATCCACCCATCCATTCAAGGAGTCCTGCATAAAATTTACACAGAAAAGAAACAATTTCAAACGGGAAAATGATGTAAAATAAGACATGGTGTTAAAAATGGGTATGACTAGGTCAACTTCTCACTTATCAGATTCTAAGCATCCACTGCAACACTGTAAACTGTGTGTTTTCGGGGGGGGACGCCATCTCAGGATTTTTATAAACTCAGTTCATTCAGAAAAGCAAGTGAAGGCAGCACATTAGCGTCAATAGATCCCATCACATGGATGGATGGGTTTATGTAGTTCCCCTCGTTCTTTAGCTTTGCAGTTAATATTCCTCGTGTCACAATACGTCTAGAAGCACATATGATGGGACTAAAACAGAACTGGTCTTCATGGGATACAAAAATATTGCTTGAGATTTTAAAAGAATGAAATCAGTAAAATGGCAATAAATACACACGCGCAGCAGTAATTTTTGACACCAGAAAATGGTTTGTTCACTAGTTCTTCTGCTGTTTCCAGAAAGTCAGAAAACTCTGTGCATGTGCAAAACTATTTATTCCAGTCAAACATGTGATGCATATAAATACGTCAGTCTGGGAATTTAACCTGGTTTAAGAAATATGAGCATAACTGCTGGATGGACCGTGAACTCCTCTGGATACCAACACATTCTGGTAAAATGTGAGAGGCCATATGTGCGACAGCTAAAGCTTGGCTTAAACTGCCTCATGCAACAGAACAATGACCCAAATACAGCAGCAGATCTACAACAAAATGGATGAAAATGAAAAGAATCAAGGTCTTGGCACGATCCATAGTCCAGACCTCAACCTGATTGAAATGCTGTGGTGGGACCTTCAGAGAGCTGCACCTCAACCTCAATAAACTGAGGCAATGTTGTAAAGAAGGGTGAACCTAAATTTCTACACAATCATGTGAGAGACTGATAACATCATCCAGAAAATCATTACTTTAACTTTGGACAAACTCTGTTTAATTAGCCATTTCCTGAGGACTTTAAAGGACATTAAAGTGTTGTCTCAGCGATGCTGTGATTTCTAGAAGCACAAATTAATAATAGAAACCAACTGAATTCCTAGAATATCACCACAGTACTATTTCCTTTCAGCAGCGTGCATCATATTTGGTAGAGTTACACTTTGGTTGAAGTTTTGAAGTTTAAATCTGCTGTATCTGAATGCAGCACAAAAAGGGAGAGATTTTGGACCCAGTTCAGTTCACGTTCGTATTTGTAGTTTGATTCAATGATTGTGCATTTATTTTCCGATCTCACTCCAGAGAAATGTGGTCTTCAGAAAAAAGGAAACGTCCACAGCAACGAACGCACTGCAAAGGCTTGTGAAAACACACCTAGCAACAAAGTGGATTTTGGTAAGACTGCGTCATTGTCTGTGTTTGTGTGAAGAAGAGTGAAACGTACAATAAATAAGCTAAGAGGCTTTCATTTTTCTCTTTTTTAGTTTATAAAGTGAGAGTGGAAGTGTTGACTGACGGTTTGTCTACTGACCGTTACATAATGAGGATAGATGAAGTCTTGAAACAAGGTGAGTATTAACATATTTTCCTTTAGGGCAATTTTCCCTTCCGTTCAGAAAGTATCAACTTATTGAGTGTAGAGGTTTTTTTTAAAGATGGGAGTCAAAATAGACTCCTCAAGAGGAGATAATTAAAGCCGGTAAGGCTGATATTTAACTTATTTTAACCACCTGATCTTTAAAATCTTCAGAAAAATATCTAGATTTGTTTTAAGATGTGACAGCTTCCCGGATCCAGTTTGGGTCTGGTGCAACAGCTTCTGTATATAACCGTTCATCCCGTTTCTCATGTCTCACTGTGAATTCTCAATGCAGGAATTGATACAGACCTACAAGGTAAACTTCGTTCATTTATTGGTGTTCCACACTGCAGAGAGGCTCTTGGTCTGACTACAGACAAAACCTACCTGATCATGGGCTCATCCAGAAATATTCACAGAGATGAATCTCAGTGAGTTTGTCCTGCAATACTTTGACCAATTCCTTGTTTGATTTCTTTGATTTTTAGCAGTGAACTCTAAACAGAGAATTTATTCTTTTGGCCCAGCAACGTATGAATTGTTTCACTGGTCAGTGTTAGAGGGAAAATGGAGCTCTTAGTGCAAACATTTTACACTGCTCAAAAAAAACAGAGGGAACACTAAAATAACACATCCTAGATCTGAATGAATGAAATATTCTTAAACACTTTGTTCTTTACATAGTTGAATGTGCTGACAACAAAATCACAAAAATTATCAATGGAAGTCAAATTTATTAACCCATGGAGGTCTGGATTTGGAGTCACACTCCAAATTAAAGTAGAAAAACACACTACAGGCTGATCCAACTTTGATGTAATGTCCTTAAAACAAGTCAAAATGAGGCTCAGTAGTGTGTGTGGCCTCCACGTGCCTGTAGGACCTCCCTACAATGCCTGGGCATGCTCCTGATGAGGTGGCGGATGGTCTCCTGAGGGATCTCCTCCCAGACCTGGACAGTCTGTGGTCAACGTGGCGTTGGTGGATGGAGTGAGACATGATGTCCCAAATGTGCTCAGTTGGATTCAGGTCTGGGGAACGGGCGGCCAGTCCATAGCATCAATGCTTCGTCTTGCAGGAACTGCTGACACACTCCAGCCACGAGGTCTAGCATCGTCTCTCATTAGGAGGAACCCAGGACCAACCGCACCAGTATATGGTCTCACAAGGGGTCTGAGGATCTCATCTCGGTACCTAATGGCAATCAGGCTACCTCTGGCGATTACATGGAGGGCTGTGCGGCCCCCCAAAGACATGCCACACCACACCATTACTGACTGCCAAACCGGTCATGCTGGAGGATGTTGCAGGCAGCAGAACGTTCTCCACATTCTCCAGACTCTGTCATGTCAGTCACATGTGCTCAGTGTGAACCTGCTTTCATCTGTGAAGAACACAGGGCACCAGTGGCCAAGTCGCCAATCTTGGTGTTCTCTGGGAAATGCCAAACATCCTGCATGGCATTGGGCTGTAAGCACAACCCCCACCTGTGGACGTCGGCCGTCATACCTCCCTAATGGAGTCTGTTTCTGACCGTTTGAGCTACACATGCACCGTTGTGGCCTGCTGGAGGTCATGTTGCAGGGCTCTGGCAGTGCTCCTCCTGTTCCTCCTTGCACAAAGGTGGAGGTAGCGTCCTGCTGCTGGGTTGTTGCCCTCCTCCTCGTCTCCTGATGTACTGGCCTGTTTCCTGGTAGCGCCTCCATGCTCTGTACGCTACGCTGACAGACACAGCAAACCTTCTTGCCACAGCTCGCATTGATGTGCCATCCTGGATGAGCTGCACTACCTGAGCCACTTGTGTGGGTTGTAGACTCCGTCTCATGCTACCACTAGAGTGAAAGCACCGCCAGCATTCAAAAGTGACCAAAACATCAGCCAGAAAGCAGGAACTGAGAAGTGGTCTGTGGTCACCACCTGCAGAACTGCTCCTTTACTGGGGGTATCTTGCTAATTGCCAATAATTTCCACCTGTTGTCTGTTCCATTTGCACAACAGCATGTGGAACTGATCTCAATCAGTGTTGCTTCCTAAGGGGACAGTTTGACTTCACAGAAGTGTGACTGACTTGGAGTTAAATTGTGTTGTTTAAGTGTTCCCGTTATGTTTTTGAGCAGTGTATTTTCCTTTTATTTTCTACTTATATTTCATCTTGTTAAGACTGTAGAACATCTGCTAACTGATGATTTTTCTTAGATTCCAGTATGTGCTTAGTGAGGAGATGTGGATTGAGTACTGGCCCACACGTCTAGAGTGTATCTCTGACACATATCGAGCCACCTGCATGGGTCTGGAGGACCTGAGAGATGTGGTTGAGATCTATGGATGTCCAAATTAAGAAGAGTCATCTTCTAATTAATATTTTTATGTAAAAAATGAACTACATGCTGATTTAGAAGACACTGGAACACTCAGTCACAATAAAGTCTGATGATGAAGATATGACTTGGTTTCAATTTTTGCAGAACAGTTGTTTTTTTTTTTTTAGGATGCTGATAGTTTTTGGGTCCAAACTTGTTTCCCTGCTGATCTGCAACACCAGTTAGAAGTCTGGACACACCAACCCGTTCAAATATTAGACGTGTACATACCTTTGACTGGTAATATATAACAAACACCAATAACAACATGATCATATAACTAACGTAGCATTAGTTTCTCCTCAGGCCACCACAGGAGCTCGGACTTATAGAAATAATGTGACAAAAGGCTGGAAACAGTGGTCATATTCTCTACCCAGAGAATCAGCCTGACTCACATTTCTGGCATTTCCTCTGTCAGTTACCATAAAATCCAATCATCCTTAAGTACTTATGATGTACTAAAACATACAACATAAATAGGAACACAGTGCAAAGATTTTCAAATCTCATAAACCATTTTTTTATTCACATGACATGACATCAGATATCAAAACAGAGACATTGTACTTTGTAATGAAAAATATAAGCTAATCTTTAAGTTAATGGTAGCTACACATGTCCAACGAAAATGGCATGTTGCCATGTTTACCATGCAACGTTGCCATTATGAATCCTACCCTATCACTATAGTTTTTTATCAATTTCCTTATCAGTTCCTGACCCAAATTTTAACGAGGAAACATGAATACAAGACGGATTTATGGGTAAAAAACTTTCAGACGATCGAGCATCCTAAGAGTTACACAAACAATGTCAAGAAAATGATTCATATCAATAATATCCTCTGGATGCCAAAACTACAAATCTGGTCTGAAAACAGGAAAATAGTACACCACCTAACATAAAAGTTGTTATCAGATGTTTACATTAAGTCAACCAAGAATGCCATAAAATAAACACTGACAGAAGTGACATTTAACCAAAACCCTGACAATCCTGGTGGGTCTGAGATCAGTTGGGTTTTGCCTTTATATACATTATTTTATATAAAAAAAAAATAAAACGTTTACCCAACGCCATGTTTGGTATCTTTTTTCTTCTTTTTCCCGGTACAACCTCACCAACATGATCTGATCTCTTTTTTTCCCACTTTAACCTATTTATTATCATAGAGACCAAAAATACACAAATCATCAAATCCAAATGGAAAAAAGTACAATTTATTAGCATAAAACTATCAAATATAACCTTCTTTTTAAGATAACACACTTTTCTGGGATGTTTGTTACTGGTTTGCTTGGACTTTAAACAGCCAGCACATCCATTCACACGTCTCTGTTAAGACACTGGGAACAGCTGCAGACCACCTCTCAGCTTCTATGTACTGCTGGTGATCAAGCTTTGGCAGCTGGTTTAGATTAACCGTCTTCAAACCAACACACGCGTCTCACAGAACCTTTGTTTATGTAAATGTATTGTTTGTCCTCCATTAGACAGTTCAGCTAACACAATTACATGAGGTTTCCGTTTTATTTTCTCTACTTACTCTGAGTTTTCCTGTTGGTTAAATCTCTTCCTGCAACCACAACTGAAAGGTTTCACATGATGCTCTTGTGGACATGTATGTGCCTCCTAACATCCTCTCAGGATTTAACCTTTTAACAGGAACCGACACAACTAAAGAGTTTTAAAGGCTCATGTCTTAAAATGTCTTTTGGCACAATCAACACAGCCAGATGGTTTCTCTCCCATCTGGATCCTCATGTGTTGGCACAATCAACAAATGGCTTCTCTCCTGTGTGGATCCTCATGTGTCTCCTTAGATTTGTGTTTTTGGCAAAGCTTTTACCACAATCAGCGCATGCAAATGGTTTCTCTCCTGTGTGAACGCTCATGTGCATCTTAAGACACGTGCTTCGGTGAAATCTTTTACCACAAATATCACAACCGAAGGGTTTGTCGCCTGTGTGGACCCTCAGGTGTGCCTTAAGACATGACTTATAATTAAACTTCTTACCACAAAGATCACAGCTATACGGTTTCTCTCCTGTGTGGACTCTCTTGTGTATCTTAAGATTAGCATTTTGTTCAAATCCTTTTCCACAAATGTCACAACAAAATGGTTTATCTCCCGTGTGGAGCTTTAAATGAGTCTGATGATTTGACTTAAACTTAAAACATTTTCCACAAACACCGCAGCAGAAGGTTTTCTCTCTAATGTGGACTATCATGTGTGTCTTAAGATTTGTATTTCTATTAAACCTTTTGCCACAAATATCACAACCAAATGGTTTGTCTCCTGTGTGGACTCGTCCATGTGTATTTAGGTGTGACTTACAACTAAATCCTTTACCACAAACATTGCAGGCAAATGGTTTTTTACCTGTGTGGATTCTCATATGTGTCTTAAGCTGCGAGTTGAAATAAAATATTTTACTACAAACGTCACAAGCAAATGGTTCCTCTCCCGTGTGGACTTTCATGTGTGTCTTAAGCTGTGACCTAAAATAAAATCTTTTATCACAAATATCACAAGCATATGGTCTGTCTCCTGTGTGGAGTCTCATGTGTGTCTTAAGATATGACTTACTATTAAAACTTTTACCACAAACGTCACAGCTGAAGGGTTTCTCTCCTGTGTGGACTGCAACGTGCGTCTTAAGATGGTAACTGTAATAAAATCTTCTACCACAAATAACACAGCCAAATGGTTTGTCTCCAGAGTGGACTCTTGTGTGTCTCTGAAGAGACCGCTTGTGGAGAAATTCCTTACCACATTCGGAGCAGGTGAATGGTTTTTTGGCAGCGTCGCCATCTTCATTTTCTGGTACAGAATCCGAAGATTTTTGCCAATAATCATCGTCGCTGATTTCGGTTTCAGAAGAGTCTGATGCCTCTTCATAAGTATTCGGTTGGAAATGACTGCTTGGATCCAAGTTCCTGGTTGGTGCGGGTCCTGGTCCACAGTCCTCTTCATCAGTTTTTGTTTTCATCTGCACAGCTGAGCTGCTGGTTGGAGGTTCTGTCTCTCTGTGGTCTTCAGTTTTGATCTGATGAAGCTGTGAGGACTGAGGTTCCTCTTCACTCTTCACAGTAACAGCAGTTAATGAGAACCTGCTGATATCAGCTTCCTCCGGTCCATTGAGATGATCTCTGTCCTGACTGGTCCAGAGTTCCTCTTCTTCCTCCTCTTCCTGCTTCATGTGGAGGGGCTCTGAGGCCTGCTGGTCTAAAGTGGAGGTCCAGGGAACCTCTTCTTTAATCACAAACAGCTGCTGGACATCTTCACCTAACACTGAAACACAAGGATATGAGTTTGTATGGGCAGTAATTTTCCTCAGCTGATAAGAGTTTTATTGAAATTTTTAAGATAAAATATGACTTGAATATGAATTAATCAAGGTTCATCTGGTAAACATGATAAATTCATGATTACTCTCCATAATGAAATCTGACAATGAATAAGTCATGCTGATAACAGCAACAAAAAAAATCCCACTTATTATTATGGGGATTGGAACTGCTGATAAAAGTTTGTCCGATCCGCCAACACTGTGTAATGTGTAAAAAAATGTTATTTCTGCTGCTTCTAAGTTTCTCTGCAGGAGATCCTGGTACATGTAAGAACAGCTAAATTCACAGCACAGGCATCTTTCAGTCATATGAACGGTCAGTTCATATAAGTATCTGGGACTGCAGCTTGATGACGGACTGGACTGGTCAGAGACCATCAACGCCATCCACAAGAAAGGACAGAGCCGTCTGTACTTTCTAAGGAGGCTGAGGTCCTTCAACATCTGCAAGAAACTGCTGCTGATGTTCTACCAGACTGTGGTGGCCAGTGTCCTTTTCTATGCTGTGGTGTGTTGGGGAGGCAGCATAAAGAAAAGGGACGCAGCACGGCTGGATAGAGTGATCCGAAGGGCAGGATCTGTGGTGGGCACAGAGCTGGACTCTTTGATCTCAGTGGCAGAAAAAAGGACCTTGGACAAGATCCTGACCATCCTGGACTCCTCCTCTCACCCTCTGCATAGAACTCTGAGCAGGCAGAGGAGTGTGTTCAGCCCCAGACTACTGTCCCTGACCTGCTCCACCAACAGACTCAAAAACTCTTTCGTACCCCGGGCCATCCGGCTGTACAACATCTCGCTGAGGGCGCAGGGGTCACAACCACAACCATAGTCTGAATAGTTTTTATGGACATGTGCCTTTTTCTCATTTGGAAGCACATTTGCTCTTATCCCATTCTGTTAACACTGTCTCAGCAGTTTTTGCACATCCTGCACTTTTTCACTCATGCACCTTGTTTGGCTACCACCGTCAACATATGTACATACTTGATCACCTGTACAGTATATATGTACATAGACCATAATAATGGTCTTCTTTATCTACCGTTGCCTCTATTTAATTTTAAATTAGTCTAGTTATGCTTAAGTACTAACCCCTAATGTCAAGTACTAACCTTTAATGTATGTATATGCTACTGGATGCTTGAATTTCCCTCGGGATCAATAAAGTATCTATCTATCTATCTATCTATCTATCTATCTTTGGCTACTGGGATGATGATGATTTTGTCAGATGATGCTGCAGTTAGAATTCAGCATGTCTTTTTTTGGTTGGACAAATTTTAGACTTTAAACAGCCTTATTAATAATCTTTTGCTTATTCTTTAGTGCTTTAGTATTTTCAAATGTCACATAAATGTGCTCACTCTGTGGTAACCCTGATGATCATTAATCTGGTAAGAATTATAATTCCATTTCGAACTATAGTGCAGAGAGAAGGATTATTCACAAGCTCAGCCTGTGCAATGCTCTGTGAAACCGTAACTCAACTTCGATCCAAGTCTCTTTAAATAGAACATGGCAGTGTAGCTTGTTTTTTAATGAATGCATGATGTTTTATGTTCGGATTTTCTATATTCACTGCAGTGGTTGTCATGATTTTTACCACAATCAAGAAGCTCAGTTACATGTGTTAAAATATTACAATGCACAAAAACGGGTGTGTGACTTACTGAGGTCTTTGTTATGTGTCTGCTGCAATTCTGATGTGGATGCTGCAGGTGTGGGGGGCACCGAGCGAAGCCCTCTGGGCTCATCTGGTTGAAGAATCCTCCACCGAGGCATCCCAGCTCCACCTGGGATTCTCCTCCTCACGATCCTTGTCTGCAGCTCAGAGATGTTTCTGGATTATCTAGAATAGAATAGAAATACTTTATTAATCCCTTTGGAGAGTCCTCAGGGAAATTTGGGTACCAGCAGCAATACAACACCAACAGTAAAGCAGGACAAGCACAAGACACAATATATACAGGTACAAAGCAAAATAGAGGCAACAAGGTGCAAGAAAAGCACAAAAATATCTGATGGATGGATGGATGGATACATACTTTATTAATCTCCCAGAGAAATTCACAGTTCCAGCAGCTTTAAAGGCAGAAACATAGGTTTCAATAAAAGTAACAGCTATACTAAAATATAAAAATAAGACCCATTAAAATATAAAATATTGCAATTCTGGTTCTGAGGTGCAGTTTGTGCATACAGTTGTGCAACAGTCCGTTTGTACACACTTGAGTCCAACATAAAGATATGTGTAAAACTTTATTAATGCCACAACAGGGTAATTTGTGTGTTACTACAGCGCAACTACATAAAAACAGTAAGAAATAGAGATTACCTAAATATAAAATACAAATTTCCCTGTTTCCTTTCCTCAAAAATGGCTTGACAACCAACCTATCATGGAGACCATTTCTGATGAGGCTTCAACCAAGAGTAGCTGGATCCACTGAAGGTCCAGATGCATCTGTCAGGTCCTGGTTCAGGTCTTTGCTGAATATGCGCCTATTTCTTCGGGACTTCACTTTCAGATCAAATTCATCTGTTGTAGATAGTTTTAGTCCTGACACTCGTTCATTTTTCTCAAATGTTTTAAGGACACACTGCAGACCATGCTGAGATATGTCAAATAACATCTTTTTAAGAATAACCTAAAATCCTAATTTCTGTATGTCAAACTGTGTTACCTTTGGTATTTGTAGAGGTAAAACTAAAGAAATTTGTCGTGGTGACAGGCTGCTGGTAATAAAAAGCTGACGTGTACAACAGTGTGTGCTTACGCACTGACTGTTCACAAATAATCACCACTGTAACCAATACTGCTGAGACCATTCAGCTCAGTGAGTCTTTATCAACACTCACTGTGGAGGTTAACTTGGAACTGTCAAACATAACTAATTTGTACCATAAGCTAACGCTAATTAACAGCTAACAACATTTACCTTGGTGGGTTAAATGACTTGTCTAACAGAACACAGACAACACCCCGAAAACATTTATCAGATATTTCCACCTTTAAATGGCCGCGCCGTTAGTTATCCTCGTTTACTGCTTATCTTTACGCCAGTTTTCGTTTTAGTTATTCAATGACGATGATTCACGCCCCTTCGATTTTAGTTCAGCAACAATAATTATCCGTTTGTCAGAATCTTATATCTCATCTTAGGAAAACCGCCGCTTTGACTTGACAACCGCTACATGCTAGTCAGTCCTACTTTTATTTTGTTCCCCTTGTGTCGCGCTGCACCTAAGCTAAGGTTCCTGCACCCATATGTCAACAGTAACTACATGTCCTTTACCGGTTACAATATGTATCCTGAGATAAATAAAATACAATGATAACTGAAAATGTGAAAATGCACAATACAGATTATTTTAAGAAATTTACAGAAGCAAGAACCTTGTCTTCTATTCACCGTGTTGCAAGGGGGAACAAAATATAGTTGGCACGTAGTCGCCTGTCATTAACTAGCTCCTCCACTATACATTCGCCCTATTATTTACAGAACAACGTTGCTGTTTAGTGTTATTAGGCGTTTTAAACGTCAGGTTGTGATGAATGTAGGATGATATGAGCTGAAGAAAAAGAGAACTATGTCTAAGTATAATCAGATAAACGCCGAAGTAGCTACAATCCTCACTGTTCGAGAAGCAAAACAAATCGGGATAGAAACAGCACAAAAAAGCGATAAAGATTCGTTTGGTTTTTCCGAAATGGAAATCAAGGATTATGGACCATGCTATTTTCTGCTTAGCAGGTAATTTAACCTAACAAGGAAATGTATTCAGTCGCTGGTGTTAAAACATGATCGAGAACAAACACGAGACACTTTGCCCTGTATCTAATTTGTTAGCAAATGAGAGAAATGAAGAGGCAGAAAGTCATTTAATTTTTAAATGTGATACTGAAGCATCTAAGATATAATTAATTGTGGAGTTTAGTGAGGTTGTGTGATCAAATTCACGCAGATGCCATCTCGACTGATGCCATTCATTCGGAGCTACACGTCAACACGGCCGCCATATTGGAGAGGGAGGAAGCTCCGCCTCAGAGTTCACAAAAGTTTATCAAATCAGATCTGCGTCAGCATTCAGGCTTCAACTTTTAATATTTAGACTGATTTTTAATGTAAAACAAATTGAAATTTTAAATGATAAAAGAGGGAAAGAAGAAAAATATATACAAATAAATAAATATTCCCATGAAATTAATAATTATGCATGAAAGTGTATTGTTAAGCCTGTTCTCTTTAAATTAACTAGATTGTATCTGTTAGATATAAAAAAAGATAAGATTTTTCCTGAAATAATGAGATGAAAAACCAAATAAACAAATTAGATGACTATGAATGAAACTTATGAAGCTTCACCTGAACACCGTTTTTTAAAACAAAGATATTTTACACCTGCATTAGGGTAATGTGAAGATAAATATTTATTTAAATGTTCTGACTGGTTAAACTTTGTGTAACTTCAGTGTCAGACTGCTGTACTAGAAAACTAGCAGACGATCCAGCACATATGGCCTAAAATCAGAAGCAACCATAAGAAACATCCTTGAGCTGCAAACGAGGTTGTACAAAAAGGAGAATCACAGGTGGAGTGAAGATGGCTCAAAGGAAGATCCTTCAACCAGTTGACCCCAGAGGGCTCGGTTTGGTGCCCCCCATATCTGCAGCATCCACATCAGAACTGGAAGAGATACAAGACAGCAAAGATCTAAGTAAGTTTGTTACACATTGACCACTTAAATTGGAAAAATGTAGCAGAGGAACTAATGTTTTCACAACTCGGGCCCTTAGAAACACTAATAATTTCATTTGTTTTATTATTTGTTTTGCCCCCTTTTTGGTTTTTTTCATGGTTACCAACCAGCGGAGGTGTGCATGAACAAGTTCAAAAGACGTGTTCATTATACACATTTGTTTTTCTCTGAATGCCGAACTGAACAAAACGTATTTGCAAATAAACAACTTGAACGTGAACTCATTCAGATTGTGTGAGGTCCTGCAACAGTCACTGCCTTCATCTTCCCGGCGTTACACTACGTTACTCCAGATGCATTGTGCACTCTAGCATAGCAAACCACCAAGGCTTTGTGGAGCATCTCTCTGGTGTGAGAAGGTATTTATAACATTTCCACACACTGCTGCATTTTCTTCCTGCTTTCATATTTAGGGAAGAGTTAAGCTGAAAATATGACCTTCTGTTAAACTGAAAAATGTTATTCAGACAAATGAAACAAAAATACAAATGTTTTTTGTCCTCTGTTCACTTATCTGCACCACAAGCAAATCTGTTTTGTATGAAAGAATTTAAAGTTTAGTAAAATCATCAAGTTCAGTCTTTCATTCTCACTTCTAACCTAAAATAAAATTAAATTAACTTTGAACTAGTTCGAAATTGAAATGGTGATCTCTGAAGTGACCTATTAATTTTAAGCTGCGTGATATGAACTGTAAACTAGTTCATGTGAAGCATGAACTTGTACAACGCTGCCAACACGCTGATAGCTGCATTACCACCAGCTGGTGGACTGGACAGTACTATTGGGTACACAGCTGGTTCTGTACATGGATCAGATGGAAATATCTCAAACTTATTACTGACATTGACCTAAAATTGGTAGTGTTGTAATTTTCAGATTTTTTTGTCCCCAGTCCTTTTGAGAATGCAGATGAACTCATGGTCTTTTGTGTCCGCTGGCTGGAGATGAGCTATATAAACAGAACAAAATTAAATTAAATCAATCCATCCACCTACCTGTTTTCTATACTGCTTGGTCCAGTTCAGGGTTGCAGGGAAGCTGGAGCCCATCCCGGCATTGCAGGTACACCCTGGACAGGTCACCAGTCTGTCACAATGAACTTAAATGAAAGGAAATTAAATTAGATAAATAGATCATTAGATAAAATACAAAAAAATAGACAAATGTGACCTAAAATAAAGTACTTCCTCCAACAGTTATAATAAGTATTAAAATGTTTCCCTGGCCTGAAGGATCATTAACGTAACATATGCCATGTGGGCTGCCGTTACAAAATATACATGTTAAAAAAAAAGTCAGGAACAAAAAGAAGCTTTTAAAGATTTCTTATCTCCTTGACTTCAATAAAATTAGATCAAATAAATGAATAAAAAAGGCCTGTAGAAAATGTAAATTGATATTCTTTTAAATCTAAATGCACCTTTTTTCCAGCACAGATTCATGTTCTTGCTAAGTTTGATCTCACTGTGGCTCCTTCCACACACCCATCGCGTTAAAGATGAAACCCGAGTAAAGACGAAATCTGACATAACAGCTGAAAATAGGAAACATATTTACTTTTACTTGTTGTGATGCTTCACACAACTAACTCAAAGTTCTGAGTTCAGTGACACAGATGTTGGATATTGTACTAAATGCAAAGCTGTTTTTCTGCTGCTGACTGGTTGTTAATTCAGCACCAGCCGAGTTCAGCTATGGTTGAGCCGCTTCAACGTGTCCAGGGTTTCCTTAAATTATCAGGTTCAGCTCTCCTTAACAAAAGAAATCTCACTAAGTTTTACTATATTACACCTCACATTTCATTTTTAACAGGTTTGTAGTTATTAAGGTAGTTAAAATATTATTAAAATTCTGTAAATTTTATTGAATTCTCAAGTTAAGTTTCATATTATTACAGTACAACTGAGACTCAAATTTGAACAATATTTCTTTTTTAAAGAACTCCTAAATTTGTAATATTTTAAATACTATTTAAACAGGTAAGTGTCAGGATGCATATCTGAAAGCCATAATTGTTCCTGAAACTACTTTTCTGTTTCAGCGTTACCTGCAGATGTCCAGCAGCTATTAGTGATTAAAGAAGAGGTTCCTTGGAGCTCCAGTCTGGACCAGCAGGATCCAGAACCCGTCCACGTGAAGGAGGAAAAGCAGGAACTCTGGACCAGTCAGAAGCTTGATGAACAGGAGGAGACTGACATCAACAGGTTCTCATTAAATGCTGTTAATGTGAAGAGTGACGATGATGAAGAGCAACCTCAGTCCTCACAGCTTCATCGGATCAAAGCTGAAGACGGCAGAGAGACAGAACCTCCAGCCGGCAGCTCAGATATACAGATGAAAACAGAAACTGATGGAGAGGACTGTGGAGGACCAGAACCAACCAGGAACCTGGATCCAAATAGTTATTTAGAGCCAAATTCTGATCAAGGGGAATCAGACTCTTCACAGACAGAAGTCAGTGATGATGATTGTTGGCAGAACTCTTCAGTTTGTGGACCTGAAGCTGAATCGGGGTCTCTCATTAACCACATGCAAGTCCACTCTGCAGAGAAGCTGTTTGGCTGTGATGACTGTGGTAAAAGATTCTCCAACAACACACATCTCAAAGCACACATGCGCACCCACACAGGAGAGAAACCATTTGACTGTGAGCTCTGTGGCAAAAGATTTAACAAAAAGACGAATCTTAAAACACACGTGCAAATCCACACAGGAAAGAAGCCGTTTAGCTGCAGTGATTGTGGAAAAAGATTTTACCGAAATTCAGGTCTTAATAGACACATGCACATCCACAAAGGAGAAAAGACATTTGGATGTGATCATTGCGGTAAAAGATTTAATCTAAACGCGAATCTTAAAGCACACACAAGAATCCACGTGGGAGAGAAACCGTTCAGCTGTGATGATTGTGGCAAAAGATTTTACAGAAACACTTGTCTTAAGAGGCACATGATCGTGCACACGAGAGAGCAGTTATTTAGCTGCAATGACTGTGGAAAGAAGTTTCGCCGCAATTCATGTCTTAAAAGACACATGATGATACACACAGGAGAGAAAGCATTTGGTTGTGATGAATGTGGGAAAAGATTTAGCCGAAATGCAGTTCTAATAACGCACATGAGAGTCCACACAGGAGAGAAACCATACGGCTGTGATGACTGTGGTAAAAGATTTAGTCATAAGGTACGTCTAAAGTCACATGTAAGCGTCCACACAAGAGAAACTTGTTGGCTGTGATCTTTGTGATAAAAGACAGGAATAAAATGCTCAAGTCAACACCTGAAAGTTCACACAGGAGAGAAACAAGTTAGCTGAAATGATTGTGATAGAAGTTTAAGTTATAAGATCTGGGATAGAACAAATAAGAACCTGGGGTGTTTATAATTAGGAAGACAAAACAAACAAGGTGTAGTTGTTGCAATAAAAAGTAATAAAGTTAACCTGGGAACAAAATGTAATAAACATAAATACCAATCCACATCAAAATATACAAAAACCCACAATCTCTGGCATATTCAGCATGATCTAATTCAAACAGTCATCACTATTACTTCCTGTCTAAATGTGTGCCATATACTAATGACAGTTAGCTACAGATTTCTATTAAGTCCCTTCAGGAATTCAAATGTTAATGCAAATTTATCTAATCCTCCCGAATTCCTCACATCATTACAATTCTCTTCCTTGTTATGGGATGTTCCCGGACTGGGGCCTCTTGCTTTACGACATCCTCTTTCTCTCTCTCACCCGTTTTCCTGTCACCCAGCTGTTTAACAAAGACAATCAGAGCCTGAAACTTTCCCAGAGTTCTGCATGAAAGTGGAGGCAAATTAGTTTGAACCACATTCAAAAGATCTGCAAATCACATATGAGAAAATTCTCCTTGATGACTCTATGTCTTTCAGATCTGTACTGATACTGGAAAAATCTACATTTAAAACTGGTACAGGCTCTCGTTCCCTCTTATATATATATATATATATATATATATAGATAGATAGATAGATAGATAGATAGATAGATAGATAGATAGATAGATAGATAGATAGATAGATGTGTGTTAAATTACATTATTATTTTTTTATTGCTTCATGCATAATTTGTGCAGTGTGAAATTGAACCTAATCTGTGAATTCTGCTGTAAGAAAGGTGGATTTGTATAATCTCTGTAACCAGTGTTGTGGATGTGATAAGCGAGTATAGAAAACGAATGGACGGACATTTATATGCATGGCTCCAAACTTCTGCACAGTAACTCTAATAGGAGACCAGTGAACAGTTGAGATATGGAGTTAATTGTGGTCCAGAATTAGCTTAGCTGTATTTAGTACTGAAATGTTTCTAGAATCCTTGTTTTGTACGTGTTTTATACCAGATTTTTAGCTTATTTTACCTTCCTTTGTCACCATAAGAAACTTGGGGAAACATGCAAACACAGTCTTGGGCACTGAAACCAAACATCATCAAAAATGCCTTGCAGGGTGAAGATTTTCAGACTTTTGACTGTAATATATGTTTAAACTGGGCTGCACGGTGTTGTGGTGGTTAGCACCGCAGCCTCACAGCAAGAAGGTCGCCGGTTCGAATCTTGGCTGGGGGGAGGTTCTAACCTTGAGGACGGTGGCCTTTCTGTGTGGAGTTTGCATGTTCTCCCCATGTATGCGTGGGTTCTCTCCGGGTTCTCTGGCTTCCTCCCACCTTCCAAAGACATGCATGTCTAAATTCTCCCTAGGAGAGAGAGTGTGTGTGTGTGACTGGTTGTTTGTCTGTCTGTGTTGGCCCTGCGACAGACTGGTGACCTGTCCAGGGTGTACCCTGCCTCTCACCTGCTAAAATGCTGGGATAGGCTCTAGCTCACCCGCGACCCGTAATGGAATAAGCGGTCAAGATAATGGATGGATATGTTTAAACTATAAAATCTTTGTTGGTGGCGGGCAACATCAGATTATGTGCCTCTATGTCCCTGGTTTAACATAAAAAATAGCTCCTCTGCTCTCTGTTTACATATTATTTTTATTATTATTACATATGGTTTATTTTATTTTAGTTTTATTCTAGTTTTTAATTCTAGTTTTGTTGTTTTTATTATTTATTGATTTTATCTTTTTTATCAATTTTTATTTCTGTTTTTATTTTCATTGGTTTTTATTGTTTTATTGTGTAGTGTTTTATTTTCAACTGTGGAGTGTTTGTTGTTCTATTGTTCAGCACTTTGGGCAAATGCTGTTGCAGAAAATGTGCTATATAAATAAACTTGAACTTGAACTAGCGACAGTAATCTAGCCAATACAGTTATAGCCATCTACACTGTGTGGCGCCTGAATGAGTTCACTGAACAATGGTTCATGAACGTGCTCATATTCTGAGTGAACGTGGACTGAACATACTGTATTTCTGCTTGATGAACTTTATTGTGAGCGCACTCATTCTGCCGTTTGTGAAAGGCGTTCTCTTACAGTTGAACTTAGTTCCAAAGAGTTTCAGATTTCCATGGAGCCTTCCAGGCAAAATCCTGGCTAAAACACATCGTAAACAGGCCTTAATATAAAGGTGAAAAACACCAAATCTGGCAACACCAGCCAACACAGAGCCGCACCGCGCATCAAATTCCAAAACATGGAGGCAAAATCCAATGAAGGCAGCAGCTCCTCCTCTGCCTCAATGATTCATACGGCATCTTCGTACGATCACTTCAAATACTTTTTTAAAGGTCAGTGATGCTCCAGGAGGGAGAAATCTGGCCTTTTTGTGTAAACTTTGCTTGGTTAACAATGTCAACAGCAAACCTGAAACAGCAGATTGCTGGATACTGGAAAAAAAAGAGCTATGAACTAGTTAATTTTTAGAACTTTGAACTTAGTTAAAATGTGTGAACTGAACTTTGAACTAGTTCATGTAGAAATTGAACTTTCCCAGCACTGACTGAGGAACAGAAGCATCGACATGACTTATTACTATGCATAAAAAATCAATCAAATGACACTAAAACTGACAGCAACAAAACCGCTCTGTACCAGAATCGGTGGGACACTGAGTTGGTGGGAACAACTTTGAGAATGAGGTGATTTTTGTTATAAAAATTACAGATCTTCTGAACATCGGGATGTTACTTGGTGATGGCTGAGCTGCACAGCTGGCAGTGCTATCAGACAAGTTGCATGAAAGCTTATTTTCCTGTGGACAGCGATGTTTCAGTTAAAAGTACAATTTCTTTTTTTATATAACGAAGGGAAAAAAAAAATCCCATTTTTAGATATATTTGTTTGTATTTATCCTAAGACTTGAAATGCAGCAGAAAACCCAGACATGAACTAACAGGAATCATAAAAGCCGAATAATGAAGGAACCTTAAAACAACCAAACCCACAGAATATGACAAAAGGGATGCACCTTAAAATTGATTTTTCTTTATTAAATTGTAGTATTGATGAACTAACCTTTAGTGGGATGCGCACTTAATTGGCTTTTTTTTATAGATGGAGAGCTGGCGTGATGAGCTGAGCACTGGGAAAGCTGATAGCGTGTTATGTAAGATAGGCAAATTAATAATGAATTTCTGGATTGTAAAACCTGGTGTAATGTCTTATCTAGGTTTAAAGGGTGCAGAAAATTATTTTTCAAGCTGTTGTTTTGTTTATAAAGTGACAAACAGCTTTTCCTTAATTCAAATTTCCATATGTATTGTTTATAGTACCAAGTTGATTATGTCCACAGAAATGCTTCGCAAGTAGAATTTAGGAAAAATTGCCTGTCTGGGTTTTGTTTGGCCACCACAGTGCCCTCGTTTTCAGGGTGTTTTGATGGTGCTTTTACAACCCCAATAAAACAACAACAACAAAAAAAAAAAAAACAGACTTTGATAACTTAATGCCTAATAAGATAATTCACCTGGAATGTAACATGTTCAGAATATGTTATAAAACATGAAGATGTAAGATTTGAATGATTACTGCAAGAAGAAAAGCCACCCAAATGATGCCAATGCACCATGTAACCCTGGCCTTTACTCTTGTTAAAATGTTATAATGTGAATTTCATATTTTGATGACAGAGAATTAAAATTTTGAAGTGCAGTAAATAAAATAAAATAAAAAAATCTGTTATCAGGGAAAACAAGAATAAACATCAGTGTAGCCTTTCTTCTAAAGTTTGTGTTATTTGATGCATTTTTAACACAGTTCTTATGTTTGTTTGTTTTTACTTAAGTTTTTAAATAAAGTAAAACTTTAATTTGAACAGAATACTTGTACTCTGCAGTATTTATATTTTTTATTTTAAATAATTGTTTCTAAAATGAAATATTTTTGCACTATCCCAATTTGATTAGGATTTTATATATATTCCAGCTGAGGCTGGCCATTTTAACGTAGCTTGTAATATACAACGTGTGTAATAGATCATTAAAAGATTAATTTGGCTTTGAATATTTGGATTTATGTTGTACAATAATTGAAGATTTCAGTAACAGCTTATAGTGTCTGTAGATTGGAACGAACATTAATTTTAAAATGTAAAATGGTTGTCACAGGTCATGTGGGAACATTTTCGACACTTCTGTAATATAATTAGTCCTTTTTTTTTAATTAATGGTACTGTTGAGAAGAAAATCACATTACTTTAGATTGTTATTGTGAAGCAACAGCTACTTGATGCTCAGTCTGACACATTTCTTCAGATTCTACCGATAATGTATGGTGATTTCAGCTTGAGTGGAAACACAGGAAAGATTTCAAAGATTCTATTCTATTCTATTCTATTCTATTCTAAAGTAATTTTAGCAGACACTTGTATCCACTTGAGAGTAAGAACAACACAAGCAAAGAAATTATCAAAGAAATATTTTTTTAAAAACATGTATACAAATCAACATAATAAGATAAAGTAAATTACATGTCACACAAAGAGCTTTATAATTAATTCAAATTTAAAGATCTATTGACAAGTTTTCTCTTAGTACATTCATATTAATTTAAATTAAATGTCATTTTTGCATTCTTCTTTTGTGCATAAAAAGAACTTGGGAATTTATTTTTCAGCCAGTTGTAGACAGGTACTCTGGAAGAGTTTTGCGGACAGAGAGCGTAGGAACCATTTGTTAGTTGCACTGTGTAGTAGGGAGGACCAAAATAAAGGTGGGACTGAAGCTGGTTTAAAGGTGAGTTGTTTCGAACTATCTACATAACATTCATCTCTGCTGGTTAACCAGGTTTAGAAGATAAGTTCTGACAAATGAGGGATAAAAGTAGATTAAACAAACGCGACGGGGCGTGAATTATCGTTGAAGAAGCAAGACGGCGGCGGAAAACAAGGATAAATGTTGGTGTGGCCTTTCCTGGGTGGAAATCATTGAGGGACAGAATCGTTGTTTTCAGCTGGACAGGTAATTTAACTCACCAGTGTGAATGTAATCATTGTTTGATACCGTTAGTTAGAACATGACCGTGAGGAGAGTTACCTCCATGTCTGATCTTTAGTAAGACTGTCATGCTAATCCACTAATTGATTAATCAGCTAATTCTTTGCTTCTGGATGAAAAGAAGCGGGTGACTCAGATTACTGAAATCCGGCTACAGCTGCTGCAAGTTACTGTCAAACATTTCATGTTAAAAATAAAACTTTGTAACTCATGTCCGGCAACAAGTAGCTTAAAATTAATTCACAATCATGCTGTTAAATGGTGATCCGTATTACTGACTGATTATAGCCCACAAGTCTACTAGTTTTCATAAATTAGACTTTTTGTTTTTCTGAAAACTGCTTGAGATTCACCTTTTTAGCCTCTACCTTTGCACAGTTTCTTGTCAGCCATCGCTGATCCTAGATGACTTAGGGCTGCTATGCTCTGGTTTTCACTAAAAGTAGTGTGGTTTTCTTTTAGGGGAAAATGGATTTAAATTTTCTGCTGTGTTCCAGGTTAATTTACTCTGACATAGTAACACATATCATACTGACATGAAGAGCAAAATTTTACATACAATCCTTGTAGTTGTGAAAATATATTTTATTTATTTGAAGTATGTCATTTTGGACACGAGACAGAAAAAACAGGCCATGTCAAGAAGAGATTAAAGATGAATGTTTATAAAGCAACCGCTTGTATGAACAGGCTCTCTTTTTTTAAGCTATGAAGTAAAACTGATCACGTTCATTGAAGTAAATTAGTTTCTGATCAGAAATGAAAACAGTATCACTGGAAGTGTCTGATTGCAAAGATGAAATTCCTCTGATCTACAAACACCGGCTCATCTGGCTCTTTCAGTGATGACCAAAGTGTCCCACCTTCCTTTTCCGTCCTTCCTCCAGTGTTGCACAGCAACTGTCAAAGCTGCATCAGACATCAAACCTGACTTTTTTTTTTTTTTTTTTTTTTTCTTTTGTTGTGCTTAATAAAGCTGCAAACTGCAGTGAATTACAGAATTTATTTTGCTCAGAATATTTTCTTTGTGTATTTTGTGCTCTGAAAAGGAAACTGACTTTAATGTATCTGTAAACGTGAAAGACAGATCACTGTGTTTGAACTGCAAACCTACCACTGCAACTCAAACATGCACATAAATTCACTACTGTGTCTCCATGTGGTTGCTGTTTTTTTTCTTCACAGATGAACATCTGAATGCTGCTGTAGAAACCACAGAAATACAGTCTTAAACAAAAGAAACATTTCAGCTGGCAAAACTTCTTTCCTTCATGTGTATTTTTTACATTTAGTTATGTGATGTTTTTATCTATGAAGCTTATTTGACATGAGCACCTGAAGAGAAAGTCTTAAAACTGATTGTTTTAATGAATAACTGATGGGTTGATATTTGTGTAACTCCGGTTTCAGACAGCTGTTCTGGAAAACCAGTAGAAGATCCTGCGTATACACCCTAAAATCTGAAAAGCCTGCAGAAACTTTTCCGAGCTACAGACAAGGTTGTGGAGCTGGGATGCCTCAGAGAAGGAGCCTTCAACCAGATGACCCCAGAAGACTCGCTGTGGTGTCTCCAATACCTGCAGCATCCACATCAGAACTGGTGGAGACACGGGATCTCAGTAAGTCACACACATCTGTTGGTCTGTACTGTTGCACAGTATAAGAGGAACTTTTTAAATGTTCCGTAAGCAAGTACCTGAGAACATTAACTATCAAACGAACACATGACCCCCCAAAAAACCACAACAGCACTAATCAGACTTTTCAGAGGGATTTTTCCTTTTTACAACCAGGAAATCATCATACCCTCCTTCAGCTCTCTGTCACACAAACTGAAACAATCAAAGGTAAATGAAGAGGCATCACTTCCCTCACCACAAAGACAAATAATCATCTACCTGTACAATATATAGTTAAATTCATGTACAAGACGACTCAAAGTGCCTTACATACACCATGAAAAACATTACAGTGGGGTGCCGAGGAAGCATTAAAAATTAAACTAAATTAATTAAGAATTAAACTAAACTAAAAATAATTTTAAAAATTGCATAAAAACAGAACATGATCTGTCCATCTCTGAGCTTGAATTGTTAAAATTGATCATGTTTTTAATATCTTTTCTTTTTTCCTGTTCTCTTGTATTTAATTTGAAGTAATGCTTCTTATGTTCTGTGTCTCTGTAAAGCACTTTGAAACATCCTGCCGCTGAATTGTGCCTTACAAATAAACTTGCCTTTGCCATCTCAGCAAAGCTTTCACCATTCTGCTCCTCCAGTTTTAACTCTAAATCTCCACAACTGGGCCTTCTACTGTTTTTATCATCACATTTTCTGTTTCTGTCCCCATCTGAATGATGTGAACAGAAAGCCAGAATTTATTATCTCAGTTTAAACTAAATCACAGTTGTCACTGATTCGGCGTTCTGGACTAGCGGCAGCTGTCTGATGGACTTTTAGGGAGACCTGCGAGGACAACATTACAGTAGTCCAGTCTAATAAAGATAAGTGCAGAAATCCTGCTGAGTCATCAGTCCTTTAATCCTCCAGATGTCCCTTAAATGATAACAGTTCGACTTCACAACCGTCTTAATATGATGCTGAAATTCAGGGCTAAGTCCAGGACTACTCCCAGATTTCTGGCTTTGTTGTTGGTTTTTAACATCTTTGTTTGAAGCTAAGTTCCAAGTTTTAATCTTGTTTCTTTTTGTAAGAAATAATGTTCACTTTTATGATATTTTTTAAACAATTATATTTTAAATATAACACACAACTCACCAAATTTTTTTTCTGTTTATAGATAACCTCTGCATTAAAAATCCTGGAAGATCCTGATTTTAGATCCATCACACATAAGACCCCTTCCACCAGCCTTACTGACAGTCCCTAAAGTTTGCACTGAACTTGACAAGAGGCCTTTAAATTTTCTGCCTCTCCAGCCTGAATCCGCTTACAAACTCGCCTAAAACTCCAGGAGAGGAGCTGATCACCGTTAGAGCTTTTAAAAGTGTCTTAAAGAGTTTGGAGGCTGACTTGGTAGGTGTCTGTAATTGCCTGTCCACCTAACTATGCCTTCTCTATTTTTTTATTCTTTTAGTATTGTGATATTTTAGCTTTTATATTGTATGTTTTTGTATGGTTGTTTTAATGATTAGTGTCTAATGGAATTTGGACTGCCGCTGTCGTGGCCAGGGCTCCTTTGAAAAGGAAATTTTGTAATCTCAATGGGACTTACCTGGTAAAATAAAGGTAAAAGAAAAAAATCAGAAGTAGAATGCAGTAGAAGTTTAGTTTCTAGTGTATTTAATGATCTTTAAGCTGCTGAAGTTCTGGGTAAATGCTTAAAAAACTTTATTCTTTAATGTACATTTGTGTTTCAGTACTCCTTCACAGGGATGAGGTTTCCTGTAGCTCTAATGTGGACCAGCAGGATCCAGAGCCCCTTCACATAAAGGAAGAACAGGAGGAACTGTGGACCAATCAGGACGGAGAGCAGCTTGATGGACAGATAGAGACTGTCAACAGGTTCCCATCCACTGCTGTCACAGTGAAGACTGAAGATGATGAAGAGAAACCTCCGTCTTTACAGCTTCATCAAATCAAAAATGAAGACAACAGAGAGACAGAACCTCCAAGCAGCTGCTCGGATATACAGATAAAAACAGAAGCTGATGGAAAGGACTGTGCAGGACCAGAACCAGCCAAGAAGCCTGATCCAAACAATAATTTACAGACAAATACTGATGAAAAGGCTTCAGACTCTTCTGAGACTGATGTCAGTAATGATTACTGGCTGAAATCTTCAGATTCAGGACCTGGAAAGAAAGACGGTGACCTGAAGGAGAGTCGAGCACCTCAGTCAGGTGTTTATGATGCTGTAGATTCCAATGCTGCCAAAGAATCCTGCAGCTGCTCTGAATGTGGACAACTGCTCATCAACAAGTATTCTCTAAAGAAACGCGTGCAGGTCCACACACTACGGAAACATTATGGCTGTGATGTTTGTGGTGAAAGGTTTTGTGGAGCAAAAGAGCTGAAGAAACACACGAGAGTCCACTTTGGAGATAAATTATTTGTCTGTGAGGACTGTGGTAAAAAATTTACCCGAAACACCGATCTGAAAATGCACACAAGAGTACACACGGGGGAGAAGCCATTTCACTGTGGTGACTGTGGAAAAAGATTTAGCCAGAATATAAATCTTAAGACTCACATGACGCTTCACACTGGGATTAAACCGTTTGGCTGTGATGTTTGTAGCAAAAGATTTCGCAGGACAAAAGAACATAAGATACACATGAGGGTCCACACAGGGGAAAAACCTTTTGGCTGTGATGTTTGTGGTAAAAGGTTTAGCCGAAACACAAATCTTAAAATGCACATGAGAGTCCACAATGAGGAGAAACTTTTCAGCTGTAATGTTTGTGGTGAAAGATTTAGAATAACAAAAGAACTTAAGACACACATGAGAGTTCATGTAGGAGAGAAACCGTTTATCTGTGAGAATTGTGGCAAAAGATTCAATCAGAACTCAAATCTTAAGACGCACATGAGAATCCACACCGGAGAAAAACCTTTTGTCTGTGATGATTGTGGTAAAAGATTTACTGCCCAAGGAACTCTTTCTAAACACATGATAATCCACACGGTAGAAAAACCTTTTGTCTGTGATATTTGTGGTAAAACCTTTCGCAGAATGATTGAGCTCGAGACTCACCTGAGGGTCCACACCGGAGAGAAACCGTTCAGCTGTGGTGACTGTGGAAAAAGATTTAGACAGAACTCCCAGCTGAGGACACACATGAGAGTCCACACTGGAGAAAAACCTTTCCACTGTGATGTTTGCAAAAAAAAATTTTGTGATCGAGGAAGTCTGTCGAAACATATGACTGTCCACACCGGCGAGAAACCGTTTAGTTGTGTTTGTGGCAAGAGATTTAACCGGCATGACAAACTAACGAGTCACTTGAGAGTCCACACGATAAGCCAGTTTGTTGGGACAAAATCTGACCTGATGGCTGTGTGAAAACGTGCAGTTTTTCATTCATCAGTGTAAAATGGCTTTCAGAGCTTCCCTATGGGGGATGATGATCTAAACCCAGAAACTACGTAGTCTCAGGCCTCATGTCCTTGTACGTCAAAAATCTCTACATTCATTTCAAACGTTGCTGCCCACATGCTCTCATGTGACCTTTACGTTGACGTGTTAGACAATACCTCCACCAGAGGCCAGTGCAGAGTTCACTTCTGAGTTCTGATGACGGTTTCAGACAATAGCAAACATGGCGACCATGGACGAGCTCGTGATAATTTTTACTCTCAGAAAGACACAGGAAAAGAGGCAGCGCAGTAGAGGTTAGCGGTTAGTGTGGCCATTAAAAAAATCCCAGTGTTTTCCTTTTTGTTCCTTCTGCTGCTCGCACAGTTTCCATTGGTGCTACACTGTTTGCTCCGTCTGGCTATGCATCTGCAAGCTCTCTGAAAATGAACCAAAATATGCACAAAAAGGATGTAGAAGACGGACAGAAGGCTCCATCTGAATTAGGGCTGGGTGATATGAACCAAATTTCATATCTCAATATTTTTTACCTGAATCAGGATATAGGATATATATCTCGATATTATTTATTTATTTTGTCAAGCAACTAAAGAGACCATTCAAATTTACAGCCTTCAGTGCTAAATACACTTTAATTAAGATCAGCAGCACGTGCATTAAAACAATTGACTTAAAGTAGCTGCATATTAAATTAAATGCTCTTAAACCAAAATTAATGAAAAATACTTTTCAATGACCATAACAGAAATGTAGTTGTGTAAAATGCAAAAACACAAGATACTTTTAACTCAAAACAAGTTATCAATAAAAATGATATTCCTTCATTCTATATCGCGTCTGATAAAGTCTTGATATATTTGAAAATCTGGATATGTTGCCCAGCCCTAACTCAGCCCACTGCTAACTATGTACATACAGTGAAGTGAGCCGTGACTCACGCCTGGAATTTAGCTGTGCATATAACTGCAGTGCTCTGTACGAGATGCAGAAGACAACTTCAGCCCACAAACTCTGGTTAACAGTCGACCAACATCAGGGGAATTATTTCTGCAGTGGGTCCTGTGTGATAAGGATCCAGACGGAAAGAGATCCCGGATGCAGCTGTGTTGCATCTCTATGCAGGATATGAAGCCGTTTATACGGTGGAAACGGAATTTATTAATAAATAAAACAAACACATTTTAAGTTTAATATTGTTTTTAATCATTTTAATAAGTTTTTAAGAAAGAACAGGAAAAAAATCGATTTGGTTTGAAAAATAAAAAAAAGATTTTATTTTTAGGCCATATCACACGGCCCTATTCCAAATGTGTATTTTATATAGAGCAAGGCAACTCGGTGCAGTCCCACAAAGGCCGCAGTCCTGCAAGTTTCAGTGTTTTCCTATGAGTCATTGTGCAAAACTTCATAAGCTGTAGGATCTATTTTGAGTCAAGTGTGTTGGAGCTGGTACACAATGAAAACCTGCTGGGCTACGGCCCTCGTAGGACTGAGTAGCCCAGACATGGAGCATGAATGATGCTTAAATATGTTTATATGCATACATTATGCCCAGAAATGTCAATGTATTGATCAAAGAACTACCATTAAAGCTGAGAATATACTTGCTTTTTAATCTCATGGTTGTGTTGTTCACCGGCTCCTTCGGGAGCCTCATTCTTCACATATTTGTATTTGTATTATGCTTGTTACCAGAGGATTGCACTAGGGGGCGCATTAAGGCACGCAGACCTGATGAAGTTGCTGAATTCAAGGGTGTAAACAAAACGGTAAACATGTCAGTGATTAAAAAGAATTAGTATTTGGTTCATTTTGAGATCACAGCAGAATGAAATGTATTACAGAGCAGTGGTTCCCAACCTGGGGTCTGGTAACCCCAAGGAGGTCCCCTAAAGAACACAGGGGGTCCCTGAGGCTTTGAACATTGGAGCCACTGTGATTAATTTCCACAAATTGTCCTTATTTTAATGAAACAAGTAAGGCTATATGTTGTTCATTTAACTTTGGCTTTATTAAAGGACAGAACTCTACCAGAACACATTATTTATGGTGAGAATCTCATTTTTGAAAGCATAAAACCAACATGGTTCCAGCACAGGGTGGAGCAGGGGTCCATGGCATTTTAGTATATGCATGAAGGGGTTCCCCAAGGACAAACGGTTAGGAACTACTGTTAAAGATGGTATGTAAGCCCTCCAAATCATGCATGCTTTGTGACCTTATATCCAGTTTGATTGGTCCTAACACTGTTTGTGAACCAGTTGCATTCATTTCTGAGGATTTTCACAAATGATGCTTCACTCTAATGCAAAATATGTGAGGCAGCCATGATAAACAAGCATACTTATAATTAAAAGCCATCATATTCTTGGCATTAGATCCTGTATACAGTATTCATCCGGTAGCTGGCATTGTTGATTTGCGGTGTGTCACAATAAACAATTACATCAGATAATCACAGCTATTAGAGATTTGTTCTACAGAGATCATCTGTTATTGTTCCAAAATTGTGAAAACAGGTGTCATATTTCCAAATAGTTTTAATGGAGCAATCCTTTGCTGTGGATATGTCATAGCTTATATACAGTTTTTAATATAGAAAGTCTGAATATCAAACATGTTTATATGCATGTGTGTGTACATATAAATGTATGTAATATAAAATATTTATTTATGCCCTGTTTTTGTTTGCAATAAATGGTTATTATTATTGGTAAGGTTATTTACTTATTAACTGTAAAAATCATTTTTGACTAAATGTCCAAATTGCAACAGTCCTAGTTGTATTTCCAGTTTGCATATGAATTACAATTTACATTCATCAATCCATGTCAACTTTTAAACCTCGAGCTCAGGTGGTATTAAATGAGCTGTGCGAAGGTCTCAGTGACCTGTATTAGTGAGTTTGTGACCAGCTGAATTCGCCTCATCTGTTTCAGTGTGCAGTGGCCGCTAAAAACTTCAGAATTAGAATTTGAAAGCTTTATTATGGGAACACCTAAGAAAATCCGCCAGGACAAGCTAAAGGGGTGTCTGGGTGCCTCCAGAACCTGCTGCCTGTGTGTTGGGCGTACTGCTGTCTCTGTTCCTACACCTGCAGATAGAAGTAGCAAAGATAGGCTTGAATCACACCCATCCTAACACTGATCATGTTGTCTTCTGATGTTTAGCACAAAGACCTGCAGGCGTTGTTAACAACCAAAACCACTCTTCCAAAGATAATCATGACAAGTACAATGTTTTTCATATTGTATTCATGCTTTTTTGTTTTACTATGTGGTTAACTGAACAAATTTAATAAGAACTTCTACGAAAAGCCAAATATTTTTATAATGGAAGGATTTTCTTTCATTAAAGAGTTCAAGGACAATTGCTTCTTTCAGCTAGATTAACATTAACATAAGAGCTAGCTAAACAGCTGCTAGCATGAAATATGCTTGTTTTTTTCCATAATTTGCCATATTTGCTTTTTATGTTAGATTAACTAAATAACCATAATCCATTAACTTCTGTGAAAAGGCACTATATGTTAGAACAATCCTGCTTAAAATTAAGTGTTTTCTTTCAAATGCACATGAACAATTAGCAACTGCTAAGCAGCTGCTAACTTGAAACATGCTTATTGTATTCATGCTTTCTTTGTCTAACTAAACAAATTTAATTAGAACATCTATGAAAAAGCCTAAATGTTTTTAAAATGTAAGGGTTTTCTTTGAAATTCTTTGGTTACTTTTAAACTGCATTAGTCCGTGTATCAACTGCTACTTTTTAGTGATTCGATTTTAAGGTTTACTGTTAATTAATCTACCGCCAGCAATGAGAATTTGCATCAGCGACGCGAGCTAACACGACGGTTGCATCAATTTTCTCATTTAAATGCTAAACAGTACAATAACATTCTTCTGAAAACATGGGAGGAGTAATGTGGTACCACATCTTGATTCGTTTTGTGTACGTTTTGTCTCTGGTTTGATAGTTTTAAAGTTTAGCAAACTTCATCCAGGCCGGTAAAGGTGTGTTAGTGCGTGTCTGTGTGTGTGGTGGTGGGGTGGGGGTGTCATGACATACATGTATATGAATGAAAAGTGGGTTAATGCTGCAAGCATGATGTGACTGATGGAGCCTGATGTGATGCATGCTATGAAAACCTCCCTATTAAAACTAAGTTGTTCAAGTGTACTACAATTAGGCTTTACAAATCATTAAAAATATTAAATATTTTAAATGTTTTAAGTAATAAAGTCAAATTAACAAGGTTTATTTAGGGAGAAACTTATTTGGAATTACTTTTAAGAGATAAGAAGTGAAAAAGTGACCACAATTTAGTATGGGAGTTGTCAAGAATTTTGTCTAATTGATCAAGTTCTTGAATTGAATTGTGCTTAATTTTTATTTTTTTTAATCTTGTAAAGCACTTTGTATTGCCTTTGGTATGAAAAGGGCTTTATAAATAAAGTTTGATTTGATTTGATTTATAAGTTCAAATGTTGATATTCATTTACTTATTTTTGCCTCTTGTTCATGTAAAATCTCGCTATCGTGATTTTTACAGGTACAGGCTGAAAGCCTGTGAGTGAAGTGGCAGGAACGATGTTGATGGTGGCGTTCTGTTGCAAAGGGGAACAAAATAAGTGTAGGACTGCGTGGTCATTAGCTTTTGCCGTTTTTCTTCAGCAGATATTTGGTTTTTGTAGCACAGTTGTTTTCTAACCATATGGTGTTGTAAGGACTTTTGATGCCAAATCGCTCTAAATGGAGGGTCTTAGTAGCCGAAGAAAAACCGAAGGCGCGTGACTCCTCATCGTTAACGAAGCAAAATGAAACCGGAAAAGGCGACGACAGTAAACAAGAAAAAACATCTGCGTGGCCTTTCCCAGGTGGGGACAGATGTTTTCAGAGAGACATCGAAGTTGTTTTCTGTCTGACAGGTAATTAATAACCATGAGCAGAAACGTGTCTATATGAATGTTAGTATGATTATAATTTTATATTACTGCACAAAAACTAGAATTAGTCTTTGTTGTTTAGTGTTAAAAGGCCAGGTTATATAACTGAGACCACCTTACGGTTGCTGGAATTAATTTTAATGCAAGCTATAGTAATTTAAATTAAAAAGCTTATGCATTAATGTCCTAAAACTAGCTAACAGTGAAGCAGCTGAAGGAGGGTCATCGTGTTTTACTGTGTGTTGACATTTGGCTGATTTTACTACATTGATGAGGCCTTTTTGGCCCCTCAGGTGGAGTGAAAGATCCTAATTTCTGAAGATGAATTTGTTGTGTTTCACCAAACATTGTCACAGATCCTTATTGAGTAGTATGTGTTCAGTGGGAGCTGGCACACCTCTCATTGTGTGCCATTATTAATCATTCACTGATTGTTCAGCCACCTCTGTTTGAGACATAAATGACCAGAGAAAAATAATGGATAGCTTAACAAGAGCTGTTTTTTTTAATTTGTGTAGTTATTTTTTTCCCAGCTGCTGTGTGAAAAGGGCTTTTACAAGTTTTCTGTCTATATTCATTCACATTTCATATGTTTGCCGTCCGTATCTATTGAACTCGGAAAGCCGCTAAATAAACATAATGACTTTACAATATACATAGTTTTGTGTGCACATGACAATTCATCAAGATGCTTGTTTAAGCTTCTTGGTAGTGTTAAAGACTAACTGGCTAGTTGACATTTGTGTGACTCCATCTTCAGACAGCTGTACTAGAAAAACAGCAGAAGATCCAACTTATACCTCAAAACCTACAGAAACATTTCTGAACTGCAGAAGAGGATATCACAGGTGGAGCTGAGATGCCTCAAAGGAAGATCCTTCTACCAGATCACCCCAGAGGGCATGGTTTGTTGCCACCCATACCTGCAGCATCCACATCAGAACCGGAGCAGAAACAAGACTGCAAGGATCTCAGTAAGTCACACACATTTGTTACTAATATATTAACTTAAACTGAAACTTATACACAATATCACGAAAAAAATGAGCACAGTATAGAAAAAATAAGAAAATATCAGTCATTTCTACACCAACTAACTTTTATTTCATTGCAGACAGTAAAAACAAAAATATTTCATGTTTTGATTTGGTAATTTACTTTTTATACAACTGTTTTTGCCTTTTCAGGCCTGCAGCGCATTAAGAAAAAAACCAGCTGGGACAGGGCCAGGTTTTACAATAAAGTTATGTAAGACAGGTCATGATCTGGTACAAAAGCTGAATCCATGAAAAACTAAATCTTTGAGGAGTAGAAATAAGCAGATTATCTCCAATTTATCAATAAATATGTATGGAAATTATTGAACATTTTAAAAGCAATGAAAAAAATGCAAGTAATTTGCAGACATCTTCCTCTCACCAGTATGCCTACTGAAGCTGCCGTAGTCACAGGAAACACTTGTCCCGCTCTAAAATAAGGAGTCATAGTCTTGTTCAGAGGCGGTGACGGCTTCTCTGGGCTTGCAGGCATCTGGGATGGACCATCGCATGTGGGAACGTGGACTGTGGTCATATCAGTCAGTATTCCTGATCTTTTTTTTTTGTAGAAATCAAGCAAAGAGCAAAAAGCAGCATCCAGATTGTTGTCAAGTCCAAAAGCTTGGTGATGGTCTGGGGTTGGATTATTGTTCCTGGAAAAGCTCATTTCCACTTCTGTGGTGGTAGCATTTATGCTTAAAAAGTCCTCTGAGATTTTACAGCAACATCTGCTGCCTTCAAGACCACATCTTTCCACACACACTAATGTGTACAGCTGAGGAAAAAGAGCATAAAGAGATTGTCCAGCACTTCCTGCCCTGCCCCCAAAGAGAACATGTGGAGAAATTTAAATCTGGTCTGTCTTCTCCAAAATCATCATACAGCACATCGCTCTGTGTAATAATATAGCAAAATAATGATCAGCAGTTTTAAGATTTCTTTTTTAAATAATAATAAAATGCACTGTATTCAGTTAAATAAGTAGGACCAGCTTTGGTTGGTAAAGATTTGAACATTAGCAGAAATGTTGCTCACTGTTATTTTTTTGTGATTGCAAAAAAAGTTTTTGTTTTTTTTCTTCTCTTTTTCACTAAAATGTTTTTTTTGTCATAATTATGCAGCTCCATTTCCTGAGTGATCAGATTAATAACTGCTAGGTGTCTGGAGGTGTCGTATGGTTGCATGTCTGTATTTGTAAAGAAACAGGACATTGTGATACTTCAGTTATGTAAACCATTTATTTATTTAGATGGGCTGAAACGGAGGCACAATTCTGTTGTCAACAGCGCCCTCTTGTGGCCAAATGTTGTAACTGCAGTACTGAAAAACGCCACAGCACCCACTCAATGAAACAGGTTTCTTTACTTTTTTATAATTAAATAACCAAGTCATCAGTTATGGAACGATTGAAGTGCCACAAAAGATAATAAATTATAACTAAATGTAGAAATCTATAGACAAAGCTGCTGATAAAACTATAAATAAATGTGGACATCTATAGACTTATAATTATAAAAATAATCTAAGCACTGTCTTTCATTTTTGTATTATTTGTTTATATATTTCACTATATGTTTCCTTTTTGCATTAAATTAATTCTTTTCTGTGTATTTTTAATCGTTATTTAAAAATTTAAAGTCCTTAAACTCCTTTAAAAGACATTCCCATATTAACAACAACAGAAAGAGATAATAATAATCTTCATTTATCCTTTCCGTTGCCCTGGACAGATTATGTCGTAGGCTTTAGTCCCTCATGAGAAATATTTTCATAGCCTCAAACTTGTTATAAAGATTTTTTTTAGAAGAATTTTAAACTGAATGGGGATCATAAAAAATACATGAACATAGTTGTTCTTAATGTACATTTGTGTTTCAGATGTAGATGTCCAGCAACTTTTTCTGATTAAAGAAGAGGACTCCTGGAGTTCCAGTCTGGACCAGCTGGGCTCAGAACTCCTCCACATAAAGGAGGAAGAGGAGGAACTCGGGACTAACCAGGAGGGGGAACAACTCCATGAGCAGGAGGAGACCGATATCAGCCGGTTCTCAGTTACTGTTGTTACTGTGAAGAGTGAAGATGAAGAAGAGAAACCTCAGTCATCACAGCTTCATCAGTTCAAAAGTGAAACCAACAGAGAGACAGAACCGCCAACCTGCAGCTCAGCGACGCAGACAAAAGCAGAAACGGATGAAGAGGACTGTGGTGGTCCAGAGCAAGACAAGAACCCAGATCCACATAGGTGTTTGCAAGCTAATCATCCCAATGTAAAGGTTTCAGACTCTTCAGAGACTGAAGTAAGTGATGATGATGATGATTTTTGTCAAAAATCCCCTGATTCTGAACATAAACCAGAAGACAGAGACCCTGACTGGTGGACCACTGAATCAGTTGGAAATCATGTTGAAGGATGTAACACGGCCAAAAAGTCCTTCCCCTGCTCATACTGTGGAAAACTTTTCAACACCAAGTATTCGCTTGAACGACACTGGCAGGTCCACACAGGGGAGAAACCTTTCAGCTGTGACGTTTGTGGTAAAAGATTTAACAACAAATCACACCTGAAGTCACATATGAACCTCCACACAGGAGAAAAACAGTTTGGTTGTGATGTTTGTGGTAAAAGATTTAACCAAAACACGTGTCTAAAGAAACATATGAGAGTCCACACGGGTGAGAAGCCATATGGCTGTGATGTGTGTAATAAAAGATTCAGTCTAAACTCAAATCTTAGGACACACATGAGAATCCACACGGGCGAGAGGCCCTTTGGCTGTGTGGCTTGTGGGAAGAGATTTAACTGCAAAACAAATCTTAAGATTCATATGCATGTTCACACTGGAGAAAGATCATTTGGCTGTAATGTCTGTGGAAAAAGATTTAAACAAAACTCAAATCTGAAGGCACACATGAGTGTCCACACAGGAGACAGACTGTTTGCTTGTGATGTTTGTTGTAAAAGATTTAACCGAAAGGAGTACCTTCAGACCCACATGAGACTCCACACCGGTGAGAAACCGTTTGGTTGTGATGTTTGTGGCAAAAGATTTAACCAGAAGGTTTATCTTAAGACACATAAGATCGTCCACACGGGAGAAAAGCCGTTTGGCTGTGATGATTGTGGTAAACGGTTCGGTTATCAAGGAAGTCTTGCAAAACATCTGAGAGCCCACAAAGCTGAGAAACCAGATGGCTGAGATGTTTTTGGAAATGGATTTAACCAAAGGGCATATCTTCAGATACAGACGGTTAATGTAGGAAAAGAGATGTTTGACTGTGATGTTTGTGGTTAAATATTTAACCTAAAGGCAAACGGGAGAGACCATAACGAGAGAAACCATTCTGTTGTAGTTTATGATGAACAAAACGTTAACTATCTGGACAAACCAGTCACTTGCGGTAAATAAATCATTTTATTATGGTGAAAACGAGTATTTTAGCTGTGTAATGACATGTTTTATCAGTCCTGTATGTTACACCAGTTTTTTAACTACTCAGTGGAGGCTAGGTCTAATATGGTCCATACATTGAAGGGAAATTGAGAAGCTGATCCATCGAGTGGCTTTGAAGGCACGGAGAGCAGTGAGGTGGATGGAAGTATGATCTAGCCTCATAGAGCTTGTTAAAGGTCCTGATTTTAATAATAATAATGGATTAGATTTATTTTAATGATATCCATTATTCCTTCGCTCCTCCTTCGTACTTGGTGATGGTAAGATACGTGCGTAGCCACAGCCGCCCGGGGAAACGTGGCGGCCAATCACCACCGAACATTCATACAACAGTGATGCTAACACTGGAGGCAAGGAGGGTGAAGTGCCTTGCCCAGGGACACAGCAGATGACAGGTAGTGGGATTTGAACCGCCAACCTTCCGGTCACTGGACGACCTGTTTTACCACATTTGTTTTTCAGATATCAGATTCTTAATCTCGTAATATTCTCTTGTTTACCTTTCAGCTCCTGCTGAGGGGGAAGAAAACTAGCAGGATTTTGACGCTAAACCAGAGGAGTCGGTTTCACTTAGCTTCTTATTTTGCATTTATTTCATGACATTACTTTTCAGCAACTGAGGTTTGCTGGTGCCACTACAGTAGAATCAGCTGGTCGTAAAACAGACAGACGGATCTGGTTCAGATATCTAGATAAAACAAAGGGAGGTTTTCTCAAAATCATTGGTGTTGAGCAGATTTTGGATCGTCAGGTTCACCTTTTAGGGGCCATGAATGTGGTGAGGGGGAATTATGAACAGGTTCTTAGCTACAAATCAGAGCAGGACCCTTCTCTAACCACACGGTTGACAGGTGGTAGAAAGAATTTATACTTAAATATGCAGACTAGAAAAGTTTGTATGAGGGGGCAGGAAGGGGCACTGACAGAGGAAATATTATTATTATTATGATTATTAAAACTAATGTGGTCATCTGATGTAAACAGTAAAGAAAGATGTATAAAAACAACCCTCTGATGGTAAAATTATTTAGTTAAAATACCAAACCATCGCTGTGGTTCAGAATGAATCCTGATGGAAGTATGACTTCTGCACCTGTAGTTCTCCGAGATGATGAATATATCTGAGAAAGAGCAACAGGCAGTGCTTTTCAGATATGTTGACAAGTATTTAGTTCCTTGTAAAGAATTTATTGATCTTTATGAGGTTTCTATGACAACAGGAAAAAACCTAACATATATGGCTGGTAAATATAATGTAGCACAGGACATTGGAAGAATATAACCCTCCTGATTGTCCTTCCAAAGTGAAGCCTACCACCTAACCTCATCCTCACTGTGTATGAAGTTAAAAACAGGTCCTGAAAGTCTGACGCTCAGTTGATGGTCCTGATCTGAGTTACACATGAAGGAAAGCGTTCTGCAGGCCATTAGTAAAGCAGATTATAGAACACAACCACTGAGCTTCTGAACCTGTGTATAACTCAAAATTTTTAATGTGATTTTAGGGATCATGTCAGGGTGGAGGTGTCATCTGTCTGGACCAGAGCCTTTGTGGTCCTGAGGAGACTGGGGTTCTATCCGAAGTGTTTGTTAAGGTGACTTGGTGGCATCCAGTGTGCAGTGTTTATGTTTTTTAGTAAGTAAAGAAAATAGTAAAAAATGGGTCAGAAATGGTACATTGTACGGTCATAATTGGTACACGGTAACTGGGTTTAGACAATAAGATTAAAGACAATAAAGTTTGAGACATCAGCAGGAAGCCGTGTATTATGGATGATCATCTCAAGTGAACTTACATTAATTAAGACACAGCTCTATTTTACAATAGCATAAGCATAATAATCAATATATGAATTGTTCAATTCGCCGATTATCTGGGGTATTTTTAGTTTGAGGTGAGGAACTGAACCATTTTCCTGCAACCTAAGTATCATTGTTATAATTAACACTAGAAGTCCCAGAGAGGGGTCAATTGACCTTTCTACCTTTACAACCCAGAGATGGGTCGATTGACCAGTAGGATTTTAGCTAAAATCCTGTCTTAAGCTGTGAACAGCTTCTTTTGTTTGTAGACGAGTCAATTACTGGCACACCCCAGGAGGGCGCATACTTAGGGGAGACACTGTAGACTCTTGAAACCTGACTGTCAACTTTTGCCCAAAGCTTGGCTTGAGACACTGCTTGGTCCCCTGAGTATGAGATTGGAGTAGACCTCAAACAGATTCAGAAAGGTTTTCCTGCATTCTGGTATATTTCAAATAATTAAAAATATATTTGATATGATATATGATATATACCTCCTCGACACATTTGTGTGCTTTTAGAAGAAAAAAAAAAGATAATCATTGTGGGCCTTCAATAAAAAAGCAAACAATTTAGAATGATATGACAAAATGATGAATTCATATTTTTTTTAAAAATCACTTTAAAAGGTCCAGCTCTCCTCTTTTCATACAAATGAAAAAATACAAATTTTTCAAAATTTTTGACCAATTTTTCAAACTTTCTAACCCAATGTTCATGTACCTTATGTCCAAAAAGCCCAAGCAATGAACAATTTTGAATATTTAAAATGAACATTTTTTGATTGTGGTGGTACAGGCAGGGTCTGTGAGTAAAATGTCCAGAAGCATTAGTGTCTAAGTCAAGAGGGCATAAATGTCAACATGACAAAGATATAAAAGAACAACTGTGAATTTTTTCCAATGCTTTTTATTTTTGTCATAAAAAAAACAACAAAACAGTTAAAATAATGCAAGTAATGAAACAATTTCACAAATATTTACACAAGGCTACAGTGGCATGCCCTTGTGTGAATGGCTTTTCTGCTCTTTCAGCAGTCCGTCTGTGCTAAGTCCAAACATGCTTGGCACTTCCATGGTATCTCCATCCTGCATTTGCCACATGTGTATTTGTAGCAGTCAACACATCTTACAGTTGCGCAATTGTTCTTGCATCGATGGTTGACCTGACATTTTGCCCTTTTCCCAGGGCTAGGTGTGGGAGGTTGCTGCTGAAGCAGTTGCTCCTTATGTGCCTTCTTCTGACTCACATGAGAGTTGGCCAACTCTTTCGCGAGCTCAACCAGGAAGTCCACTCTTCTCTCCTGCACTCCGGTGCATTCCTTATGAAGAACATGAGCGTTCAGTGCCGCCATGTCGATCATGTTGTAGAACACGGCGACTGGCCATCTCCGTGTTCCTGCACGCACGCTGTACTCCCGCACCATCTGGTCCATCACATCCACACCACACTTTGTGGTGTTGTATTGTGTGACAGTGTTTGGCTTCCTTTTGGTGGTATTCTCAGTCTCAACCACATTGTGCATGCTGCTGAGAAGATAGACAGTCTTTTTCCGTTTCGGCGCATATACTGTGAGTGTTGCACCAGTGGTGGAAAACACTCGAGTGGTGAATTTAGTGTGGTCCTTCTGTCTAGTTGACTGAGGAATTTCCCGGTGAATCTTGTTGACTGTGCCAAGGATGGTGGTTTTCCGGCTAAGCAGTCGTTGCGCAAGGGACAGCGATGTAAAAAAATTGTCTGTTGTTACAGTTCTGCCCTTATCCATGAACGGCTCCATCAGCCTCATCACTACACTCTCAGAGAGTCTCTCTCCACTGGGACGACTGGGGTCCTTGCCAAGATATGGCAGGATATTGCAAATGTACTTTGATTTCAAGTCACAAGCCAGCCAAAACTTAATGCCAAATTTGTCCGGTTTTGTTGCAATGTACTGCAGAAAACTGCAGCGAGTCTTTGTCGGGAAAAGCTGTTGATCAATAGTGATGTGTCGACCAGGGTTATAAGATCTGATGCAGTTATTGACAAAAGATTCCCACAGATTAGAAATTGCAGCAAACTTATTTGTCTCCACTCGCTCACTGCGTGTGAACATGTTATCAAAGCGTAGGTGTTGCATGATGTTTTGGAAGCGGTTTCGGGCCATAGTAGCAATGATTCGTGGGTTTCCCAGCTCTGCTGACCAATTGTCACGTAGTGATGGAACTTTCTTCACCCCCCGCAAGATAATAATTGCAATAAATGCCATTAGTTCTGGGAGGTTCATGAACCAATCTGCCTGCTCCTTTTGCCGTGCATGCTGAATGGTCCATTCTTGAATGCTACGAAGCATTTCAAGTGTTATAAAACAGAAGAAGCTTTGAAGACGAGTCCGGATACTTCTTCTGGCCTTAGCAGTTGGCTCTCCATCTGTGCCGTATGGTTCTATTGGGGTGAAATTGAGACATGTCCCCAGCTGTTCTTCATGCCACACTGTGCCATCTTTAGCCATCTCTGTCCTCTCACTTCCCAACCGAGCCCTCTTTTCTGGCAGTGGAGCAGTCTCATCATCTGCAAGGTAAACAATTTCACAATTTCAGAGGACGAAAATAGGATGTTTTGGAAATAAGATTAAAAAAATCCTTTATTTGTACCAAAATGGAGAAATTCCAGTGTTGCAACTCACAGTACAGGACAAAGCAGAAAGAAAGAAATTTGTCATACCAAAAAGTTCAATAATAGTTTCAAATCTTACCTGAAGACTGCTCAGAGTCAGAGTCCGAATCCAGCTGAATTTGTATCTCTTCTCCATCTGAGTCACAAGGGTTTGTATCGCTGAGGATCAGGTCCAATGCCTGCTGAGTTGTAAGCCGCCTCTGCATTTTGCTTCCTTCTATTTGTTGGAGGTGAAGCTAGCTACTATTTATCCCCCTCAGCCCACCATCCCCCACTGCCACAGAATTTACCAGACGTTTCAAGGTAACAAGGAGGGGCTGGATGCAATGGGTGCATTCCTCAGGTAATGGCTGCATTTACAAATGAAGAGATGCTAATTTTTGCCAGCAGAGTCGTCAGTTTGGACTAAAGGTCTTTCGACCCTTCTCTGGGACTTTAGGGAGATATCAAAATTCCTGGGACTTCTAGTGTTAAAGGAAGGTGTTGTGCCATGTTATTAAAGAGCTGATGCGTCTATCGCTATCTAGCTTATACCCCACCTACCAAGTAAAGGTATAGTTGGCTATGGAAATGCAACAGAGATCAAGGTGTGTAGCGGCTGTTTAGCTCAGATGTTGGCGCATCATTCTCCCATGTGGGAGAGCAGGCTTCGAATCCCACAGGGGACAAATATTTTGCTGACAGTCACCTAATTCGCATGATGACAGCAGATATTTCTTATAGTGGAAAACGTGTTTCCTGTTAAGCCACATAGAAGCTGTAGGTTTACACTAACCAGCTTTGTTCTCTCTGTAATTCATCTGCCCGAAGTAATACTGTCAGATGGGGCTAATTTCATTGTGCAAAGTTTGTAAAGTGAAAATTAAAGTTTTAATCCAGTGTCTCCCTGTTGAAGATGCTGTATGTAATGCCTATCTCAATAAAACCTCATTTCTTGTTAATGGTGCTTCAGTTTTCTCATACACATCCATGTTTATAAGGGCCAAGTCTTAAGTGGTCATTCAGAAAAGGTCGTACCTTGAATATCCAGCGTTGCTCTGCTTTGGAACAGATGCTGTCTATGCTCGTCTCAACGGGATTCATCACATGATCAAAGCCAGGTATAACTGCGCATATTGCCAGCTGGTGAATGATGCAGTAGTAATGGCAAATGCTTGGGAAGTCTGTGTCACCTTTGCAGTGCACGAAGAAGCCACCTTTTTTAATATGACACTTTTCTCCACTACGAAGCTCTTTACAGCAGGGCTTCTCAAACTTTTTTAAGCCAGGGGCCCCTTACAGGGGAGAAAATTTGCCAAGGACCCCCATCATAATCCTGATGCCAATCAAAACATATTTACTGCCCTTGAACTAGTTGATATGAACTATTACGTTTTAAATTAATTTAACTTCATTACAACTTTAAATGGACTTATACAAATTGCATTGGAGTACATTTTAAATTGTATTTTTTTCTTTATTTATTTTCACTTTGGTTAATCTTATTGCTGTTTTGGCTTGTTTTGATGGCATGTTGACAATTCAGTACATTCCTGGTGCCGTCGTCCTGGAGACAGTCGTCCTGGAGCCGTTATCCTGGAGACAGTCGTCCTGGAGTCGCCATCCTGGAGACAGTCGTCCTGGAGTCGTCATCCTGGAGACAATTGTCCTGGAGATAATCGTCCTAGAGTCGTTGTCCTGGAGCCATCATCCTGGAGCCAATCGTCCTGGAGCCAGGTGTCCTAGAGACGTCGTCCTGCAGCTGTCATCCTGGAGCCAATCGTCCTGGAGTTGTCACCCTGGAGCCGTCGTCCTGGAGTCGTCGTCCTGGAGCCAATCGTCCTGGAGTCGTCGTCCTGGGGCCGTCATCCTGCAGCCGTCGTCCTGGAGTTGTCGTCCGGCAGCCGTCGTCCTGCAGCTGTCGTCCTGGAGTTGTCATCCTGGAGACAGTCGTCCTGGAGCCGTTATCCTGGAGACAGTCGTCCTGGAGTCGTCATCCTGGAGACAATTGTCCTGGAGATAATCGTCCTAGAGTCGTTGTCCTGGAGCCATCATCCTGGAGCCAATCGTCCTGGAGCCAGTTGTCCTAGAGACGTCATCCTGCAGCTGTCATCCTGGAGCCAATCGTCCTGGAGTCGTCACCCTGGAGCCGTCGTCCTGGAGTCGTCGTCCTGGAGCCAATCGTCCTGGAGTCGTCGTCCTGGAGCCAATCGTCCTGGAGTCGTCGTCCTGGAGCCAATCGTCCTGGAGTCGTCGTCCTGGGGCCGTCATCCTGCAGCCGTCGTCCTGGAGTTGTCGTCCGGCAGCCGTCGTCCTGCAGCCGTCGTCCTGCAGCTGTCGTCCTGGAGTTGTCGTCCTGGAGCCGTTGTCCTGGAGCCGTCGCCCTGGAGTGTCCTGCGGTTGAAAAGCTAAACTTCACGACAGCATTAAGTACAGCTGTTTTTTTACTTTACAGCAACACCAGAGGACATTGTCTGAGCTAGCAAATAAGTCTTCATTGGTCTGACTTAAACTGGTTTGAGAGAGCTTAGAGAAGAGGCTGAATTATTTATTTTGTTTAACCTTTTTTTACGGGTGGGTAGTGTAGGAGACAGTCTGGTAAACAAGAGAGACCTGTTTTGCAATGGATGCTGAATTTGCTGTTAGAGGGCGCCAAGCGCAAAAATCTGCCAAACTTCAGTAGCTTTAATGTATAGCAATTAATTTAAAGCAGTAATAAGTTAACATGCATTACCATGACTTTCAGAGATCCTGTCAGTCGGGTATAAGTTCACTTTAGTTGAACTGATTTATAATTTTGTAATATAACAAAGTTAAATATGACTCACTCAACTGTTTGGCTCCATGTCACTCAACACAGCTCATCAGGAGACAGCGTAAAGAGAAAGGCCTACTTCGGCTTGATGGCTTCCCTCACTGCTAGTGCCCACCAGTAGGTCCTCCAGTTTCCACCACAAAATGCACAGGCAACCTGCTAACGCCCTCTCTCATGTGCATAAGCATAATATATATATAAATATACAGAATAAAGGTACTGATACAGATAAAGTAATGTTATTTAAAACTGTCTCCAACCAGAGAGTAGCATAAAGCTCCGGCAGCTGGATGTCAGTGATGATGAACATTCATCAAGTTTTCCATCCAGAGAAAATGTGACATCATGTGAGGAATGATAATTGTTGGCTGGTTAGATTTAGTTTTATTTGACTAAAAGTTGTTCAATCTAAAGAAATGAGGGAGGAATGGAAATCTAATGCCTTGCAAAACCAGCCCACAGTTCTTTAAATTCAGCTTCTCCCATTCATCCTAGGCTTTTTTCAAGAGTTTATATCCAACATCGAACATTGCTGTCTCACATCATCAAATACAAATAAAGCCAGCAAAAACGAACAAACAAACAAACAAACAAATAAATAAATAAAATTCAGTGAATTGAGTACGGAGAGATCTCCCTTTCACACTCCATTGCAGATGGTGGCAGTAAAGCGCCGTTAAATTGGTTTGTTAACTGCCAATAAAATAGTTGAAGTTGAAATCGGGGCAGGAAAAACATTATAGCCTACATCACTATTATTCTCCTTATCGTTTATAGTATATATTTTATGTAGTTGCTGTAAGATTTTTTAAAATACTTCTTTCACCACTAATGTGTAGGTTATACATTACCAGCAAGGGTAAATGACAGGGGGAACCATATGACTGCTGTATTGTGTTTGCAGAGGGAAGTAAATAACGGTGGGACTGAGGAGAAGCGTTCCTATCGAGCCTCTTATTGAGGTTTTTATTATTAGTGCACAGGTTTTGTTGCTGCTGGCCGAACATTAAACGTTGTGAAAAGGTTCAGAAGATAAATTGTGACAAATGGAGGATTATGGTGATTAAAGAAAAAGAGAGGGCGCGAGAATCCTCATCGTTAAAAACCGGAGGAGGAGACGGAAAGAAAAACATCCGCGTGGCCTTTTCCAGGTTGGAGTCACTGACGGACAAACGTCCCTTTCTAACATCATCACATTTTTTTCTTTTTTAAAAAAAAATTGTTTTAGGAGAGACACAGTCGAGGCAAAAGCTTTCGTGGCATTTATTACCTTTTTCATTACAGACTAAGAATCCATTATCCAGCAAAGTAATGTAAATTTATCTGTATAGCACATTTGATGTACAATAAAACTCAAAACGCTTAACATATAACATTAAAAACATCACATCAGAGTGTAAAAGAAACATTAAAAAATAGAAGAATTAAAACAAACTAAAAGGAATAAAAGAAAGGAAATAAAAACAGAACCAGATCTGTCTATCTCTATAAACAATTACTTAACTGGGCCTTCTTCTTTATAATGACATTTGCTATAAACCCAGAATTCCTTCTCTAAAATTGTAGTAAAATCTGGTCGTAACCATGATGAGTCTCTGTTCTGTTTTGAACGAAGATAAAAGCTGAAAGCTTCATATGCATGAACAAGGGAGTTAAAGGACAGCTAAACACAACTTTAATTTATGCGCCGCGTCGTCTTCTCTTTTCTTCTCCAAAAGAAATTGCAATAGTTTCTAAACCAAACTGGAAATGGATGCCAGTAAGAGAATCTAAGCTAAAACAAGACTGATGAAATTCTAGAAAAAAAGGTTCCAGGGTGAGGAATTAACAGATTGGATAAACGGTAGTGGCAAATTGATAAGATTTTAAACATAAACTGCAGTCTAGATCATATAAAAGTTACTGTGCAGATTTCAGGCATAGATACAGGAGAAAATAAACCTGGATTTAAAAGTGTCTAAATCTGATCTCTACTGGTAGTTTGTCCATTTTTTTGCAGCATTAAGGGCTGAATGCTGCTTCTCCATGTTTTGTCCGGACTCTGGTTTGGACTAGCTGAGCTGAGTTTGAGCTAAGTTTATATTATCTGAACATATCACAAAGGTATTCTGGGCTTAAACTATTCTGGGATTAGTAGACTATCAGTGGGGTTTTAAAATCTGTTCTGTGACTGACCAGTGTAAAGGTGTGACATGTTCAGATCTCATAGTCTGAGTTAAAATAATTTAACTGTCATCAGTTAGGCCACTAGAGGACTCTGCTGACCACAGAATTGTTCATTTTGACCTTTTATTGAGTTACGTTTGTCCAATAATCAGTTGTGAGTTTTCATTTCTTTTATGAACTTGACATGGAAGGAGTTATGAAGACATTTTAGCTTTATCTCAGTATATAAATGTTTCTGACACAGACTTCTTTGTAATGTGCTTTAACGTGTGTTAATTTCCATAAAGTCATGACACATGTGTCAGAGTCATGATCAGTGTCAGCTGTAAATGATGCTAGTATCACTGTAAAAATGTGGCTTTGACATGACCAGGTTAACAGAAACTGGGTGTCATTTTATATCAGTATAATTACCTCTAGCTGATATGGCTCGTCACACTTTGACCAAAAAAAAGAAGAAAAGAAAAAAAAAGAAAACACTAAAATAACTGAACACTTGACATTTGTGTGTGACTCCAGTTTCAGGCGGCTGCATAATAAAAAACAGAAGATTCAACATATGTGCTTTTAAATGAAACCTACAGAAACATCCTGAGCTGCAGACGAGGACTGTGAAAAGAAGCAGGGATGCCTCGAGGGAGAGGCCGTCAACCAGTTGACCCAGAAGGGCTCGGTTCGGTGCCTCCTATACCTGCAGCATCCACATCAGAACAGGAGGAAACACAAGACAGCAAAGATCCCAGTAAGTCAACATCCATTGTGGCATATTGACTCGTGCTATAACTCACACTGTAAGGCTGCTTTAATATGGTGAAAAGAAAACTAGCTCCTTACAGGACTTCTCATCTCATTTCATCTTTGCTTCGGTTAAACTAAATTTGCTATGAAGTTGGAAGTTTTTTGTTCTTTAACCCTTAAAACTCTCTGGCACTCATGAGGTCTCTCTCTTCTACCATCATCAGGGTCTCAGGAACGGTAATGTGTAACGCTGTGGGGTGAACTGTGATGGATAACTTACATTTAGGTCATGGGTGTTCAACCTGCGGCTCCGGAGCTGCAAGTGCCTCTCTGAACCTTCCACAATGGCTCTTCATACATGGCTAAAAAATGCTAAAGAACTATGTAATGTTTTTAAATATAGATATAATAACAAAAGCAGGTTTTTGGCAAGATTTTTATTATTTTTTTCTAATTTATCTATTTATTTTTTTTTACATCATTTTCCACAAACAGCCCATTGAAGAAAGTGTTCTCATTTTGCAAAAGTTTTATGTTTTTCTTTATTTAAAATCTAAAATAGAAATGCAATTGTGGTTCTTCAAAAATTAAAAAATAATAATATAGTAGATATTTATCAAAAATTATAAGTTGTCTTTTTTCAAAAGGTCTCGTAATATTTGCTTCTCTAAACGAGTTTTATTTAGCTGGGCTGAGGGGAAAATGGCTCTCTGGATTGTAAAGGTTGCAGACCTCTGCTTAAGGTGAACTACGGAAGTTTTCCAGGCATTTATATCCTGTTCATGAGGTTTACAATTCAGCCACAAACTGTGGTGTTTATTCAGAGACTATCTGGTAAATAAGGAAATAGTTTCTATTGTATAAAGGCTTGGTCTCTGTTGATCTGTGTGTTATTTCTACAAAGTTCTGTTAGTAATAAATTCTGCTTTCTTCTTCTGGTCGGCCTTTATGCTGCTATATCTATTCATACATTCATTTTACCTCCCAATCTGACAGCTGAGGCTGGAAACATCATGTGTAGGTGTTCACTGGAATTAAAATAGTTTAGATTCTACGAGTTTTTACATACAAAAATAACAAAAACAATAAAAAGGCAGACCAAAGTTTCAAGGGGGTGAAGGAATGAACACAGCTGCAAAAGGAGAAGGAAGTATAACACAAAATGATGGAGAAGGCAAGGCTCGTTTATTTATAGAAAAACAGTATTAAAACATGACCAGGGTTAAAAAAAGTGATTCAACAGAACAAGATGAAAACATTTGCATGAAAGCCCAGTCAACATTAAAACTACAAAGCTTCGATAAAAATACATGCTGGTGAGCTTCCTGCACACAGCGTCTACATGAAGGTCAAAGGTCAGCCTGTCATCCAGGGTTAGTGTTCACCAGCTCTACTGCCTGGTCCTCAATCCTGACAGGAGAGATGTTCGGAGGATTCTTCCAAAAGTCGATGCACATTTCTTTTGTTTGCTGATGTTGATATTTAAGGACGACCTGCACCAGTCTGTGAGTTCCTTCTCTACAGAGCTGTGATCAGGGTCATCACTGCTCAGCAAGGACACCATAACTGAGAGGATGCAGCCCTGTGGGGATCCAGTGGAAGAGATGATGGTGTCTGACAGAACACCATTAACTCACACGTTGTGGTCGCTCTGTTGTAAAAAAAATCCAGCCTAAAGACACATCACAACATGACCACTATTATTATTATTATTATTATTATTATTATTATTATTATTATTATTATTATTATTATTATTATTATTATTATTATTATTATATAAAGCCTGCTGATCATGGTGAAAATATTTAATCCCACATTTTTCATAAATGTTCATGTGTGTTTCAGTGTTTCCTCAAGATGTCCAGCAATTGGATTGGAGCTCCAATTTTGACCAGAAGGACCCAGAATCCCTTCACATTAAGGAGGAAGAGGAGAAACTCTGGACCAGTCTGGAGGGAGAGCAGCATAGTGGACAGACGGAAACTGATTTCAGCAGGTTCTTTTCCAGTGAATTTATTGCAAAGAGAGAAGATGATGAAGAAAAACGTCAGTCCACACAGCTTTATCAAATCAAAACAGAGGAAAAAAGAGAGACAGACCCTCCAACCAGCAAGTTAGTTACACAAATAAAAAAAGAATGTGATGGCGAGGACTGTGAAGGACCAGAACCGGACAAGAACTTGGATCAAGGTGGTTGTTTACAACAAAGAACTGATGAAAGGGAGGTTTGTGAGACCGAGGATTGGCAGGGACCGTGGTCAGATTCTGGACCTGAAACTGAAGACAGTGATGCTGATTGGAGGGAGACCAGAGCACCTGAGTCGGCTGTAAGTGATGATGTCACTGGTAAAACTGCAGAAAAGCCCTTCAGCTGCTCAGAGTGTGGCCAGCAGTTTGTCTACAAGCATTCTTGGAGGACACACATGCGAGTTCACTCTGGACAGAAACCATTTGGCTGCGATCATTGTGGTAAAAGATTTAGCCAAAATGTACATCTCAAGAATCACGAGATTACGCACACGGGAGAGAAACGGTTCGGATGTGGCGACTGTGGTAAAAAATTTAGCCTAGAAACTCATCTGAAGAACCACACGAGGGTGCACACAGGGGAGAAACCTTATAGTTGTGGTGTCTGTAGTAAAAGATTTAATCAAAACACACATCTTAAAATACATATGAGAGTACACACAGGAGAGAAGCCATTTAATTGTGGTGACTGTGGTAAAAGATTTCGGCAAAACGCAAGTCTCAAGAAACACGTGAGCATACACACAGGTGAAAAACCTTTCACTTGTGGTGATTGTGGTAAAACATTTAGCCAAAACACATACCTTAAGAAACACATGCTGGTACACACAGGGGTGAAACAGTTCATATGTTGTGATTGTGGGAAAAGATTTAACCAAAAAATCCACCTGATCAAACACATGAACATCCACAGTGGAAGGAAAGAGTATTTCTGTAGTGACTGTGGGAAAAAATTTTGTAAAAAATTAGATCTCAAGGCGCACAAGAGAATTCACAAAGGCGAGAAACCGTTTGGCTGTGTTTTTTGTGGTGAAAGATTTAGTAGAATAAAAGAGCTTCACGTGCACCGGAAGGTCCACAGAGGCGAGAAACGCTTTGTCTGTGAAGTCTGTAAAAATAAATACACGAGAAAGTCAGATCTGGAAATACACATGCGAGTCCACACAGGGGAGAGACCCTTTGGTTGCGACATATGCGGTAAAACATTTTTCCAAAGCAAACACCTTGTTGGACATATGACGGTTCACAATGAAGAGAAACCATTTGGCTGTGATATGTGTGATAAAAGATTTAGCCGAACATCTTATCTTCAGACACACAGGCGAGTCCATACCGGAGAGAAACCGTTTGGCTGTGATGTTTGTGGTAAAAGATTTCGCAGAACAGCTGATCTTCAGATGCATGTGAAAGTCCATACTGGAGAAAAACCATATGGGTGTGATATTTGTGGTAAAACCTTTAACCGTAAGTCATATTTTAAGGTACACATGAGATTACACACTGGAGAGAAACCATTTGAATGTGATGTTTGTGGTAGAAGATTTAACCGTCCGTCATACGTAAGGTTGCATATGAGAGTCCACACCGGTGAGAAACCATTTAGTTGCAGCCATTGTGGTAAAGGGTTTACCCGACAGGGAAATCTGACAAGCCATCTCATAGTCCACGCAGTATAGACCAGTTTATTGTGATGAATATTGGCCTGATTGCTGATTAAAACAAGCATGAGTATGTCTGTAAATGGTAAATGGAGTGTACTATATAAGTACACTCCATTTACCATCAGTTTATCTGTCCTGAGCTGTTATAGATGACTGCTATAAGTTTCATTTTAATCTATCCCCTTAATTCACACATTGTAATGGAGACTCAATGTGCATTTGCATCAGGAGTATCCAGGGCACTTGGTTTGATTGGACCGTAACGCCAAGAAATGTTGCACCATCATTTGGTGTGGTTTGTATTCAGACATCGCATAGTTAAACTACTGCTTGCTGGCGGAAAGATTGGAAAACAACCACTGACCCAAGAGGAAAAACAACAGAAGGAAGAAGCAACCCCATCTTATCAAATGGATAGGACCAAAAATGAAAACAGTCGGCTTGTTAACTTGACAGGTAGTTTTCTTGATGTTTCTGTGTTTCAATGCGCTCTGTGTCACTTCCTGTCATTGGTTCACTTAATGGGGCATTAGCTTTCACACTGTCAGCGAACCATACCAGGGTTCATTTACAAGACCGAGCCCCCGGATTTCAGCAGACCAGAATGCACTTTTGGTCCACACCAAGGTGCAAATAAACTTTCACGTTACTCTGAATGAACTGTACTATATGTGAAAGGAGACCAAGACTATATCAAGTCCTGTTCTGTACCAGTTAACCTGAAGGGAGAGCCGGGGTCATGGAACCCTCAAACTCTGAATGAAGTAAAAATAAGGCTGAGAATATACTTGTGCCCTAACTTTGCTTTTGCTCATTCAGCAGGGATTTTTATGAACAGAATTGTTCACATACATGTTTGTTGCTACAGTTGTTTCCACTAAGGGAAGCATTACAGAACTCAGACTACATAAAGCTGCTGAATTTGTAGGATATAAACAAGACAATAAACATGGTGACAATAGAGGAGGTTGTTATTTGGCTAATTTTGAAATCATGGCAATAAAAAAAACAAACAGCAGTATCGTAGACCCCTTAAACAGGATGTGCACAAACGATGCTTCATATTTCCAAAGTATGACATGATGGTTTTAAGTATTTTCTGGTGGATAGGTCCTTCTTTGTTAATATTTTAGCCTCTGTATCATCATCATGTGCTTCCCTGTCATGTGGAGTCCCAGAGGGCTCAGTTCTCAGGCCACTGCTTTTCTCACTGTATTTATTGTCTCTGGGTTCCACTCTAAGAAACGTTGCCTTCCATTGCTATGCTAATGACTGCCAGATCTACTTGCCTGTAAAGAGGAGGAATGGCTTCTTGATCAGACCTCTTTTAGATTGTTTGGAGGATATTAAAGCTTGGTTGGGCCTGAACTTTTTAAATTTTAATGAAAAAGAAAACAGAGATGACAGTGTTTAGACCAAATGTTCCCTGTGAATCCACTTCTTTTGATTTTGGACACCTGACAGGATATTTTAAGAAAGCCATTACCAACCTGGGTTTTAAGTTGGACAGTTATTTTAAATTGGACAGCCAAATTAGAGCTGTAGTCAAGTTGGGTTTTTATGATTTAAGGCTGTTGATAAAGCCTTTCTTTCCAGGCAGCATTTTGAAACCGTGATGCATGCTTTTATTTAGTCTCAGTTAGATTTTTGTAATGGACTTTATGTAGGAGTGAGTCAGTCCTCGTTGCTATGTCTGCAGCTGGTGCAGAACGCCGCTGCAAGACTTAACAAGCATAGAAGAGAACACATTACCCTGTCCTGGCTTCATTCCACTGGCTGCCTGTGCGTTTAAGAGTTGGTTTTAAACCTTTATGTTTGTTTTTAAGTCTCTAAGTGGCCTTGCCCCACCTTACCTCTGTGAGCTTCTTCATCCCTTCTCGGTCCCGGTGTCAGCTGACCAGCTGATCAGAAGGAAGCTCAGAGGGGACCGGGCCTTCTCTGTTGCTGCTCCACAATTGTGGAATAATCTGCCTTTATACATCACTGTCCATTTTTTAAACTCATCTTAAAACCCACTTTTATTCTTTGGCTTTCAACCCCAGCAAGATTTAGTTTTTTATTTGATTTTATTTGTTTGAGTTGGTTTTTATTGTGTTGGGTTTAGCTGTTCTTATGTCACGTTTTTATCTGTATTATATTGATTTTATTTGTGTGCAGCACTTTGTTTCAACTGTGGTTGTTTTAAAAAGCTTAATAAAGTTGGTATGGTTTAAACTATGTTCCAACAGACCTTCTTTGGTAAATACCAGTTTAGTGTTCATGTTTAAAACTGCTTTAGATTATTACTCGCCGGTTTTCTCCAGTAGTAAATTGCAACACAGCACAGGAGCCTTTTTCCTGAGTTCTGTCTTCTGCAAGTATTTAGTTTAAGTACATTTCTTGCTTTGAAAGAATAGTTCTTCCTAGAGATGGGACATTTGACTCAGAGACCCCAAAGCCTGTTTCACTCCAATGAGGCAGACTTTCCTGAATCGTTGCACTAAAGCCTGTATTAAATCTGTGGTCACATGACTGATGACAGGTGAGGCTTCATACGCCCAATGAGAAACCAGAAATGATGTAAATTATTATGTTGTGGTGGTTTATATATATCTATATCTATATATATATATATATCTATATATAGATAGATATCTCTCTCGCTCTCTCTCTCTATATATAAATATATCTATATCTATATCTATTTATTTCTATCTATATATATATATGTCTTTTTTGTAGCCTGGGAATTGAGCTACCTCACAGGAAACAATTACCGGGGTTCTTTTACAGCAGTTTAATATAAATGACAAACTCAACACTTTACAAAGGTAGCAAAACAATAAATGTAATAAAACCCAAGATAAACGGCAGTGGGCTCTGGTCATTCACAAAGAAGCATATAAAAGAAAACCATCAGTTACAATTAATCCAAACATCATCAGCTGGCTGGGATGTTGGATGTATTACTTTTTATACATTTATACATCACTTGTCACAGCAGTTCTTTTCAACACATCAGACACTGGAAGTTAAAGACACAGAGGTTCTTGTTCTTTTTTATAATGGCAGTCTCTGCTCTGCACCACATGCAGGCTCTCTGTACAATTAATTTCACAACACATCTCATTAAAATGCAGACAGAAACATCTTAAATGTAACTCCTAGTTCACATTTTAACAAGTTGTATATGTGTACCTTCTCCCAGAGATCACTCTCTATTTCACCATAAGATGGACTTAATTGGCATTCCCCGTGTCTCCAGCCACATTGGACGTCAAACAGGAAGAAGGCTCAAAATGCCCGGGCACAGTGTCAGCGGAAAGATATAAGCTCCTGTGATGCTGCCATCTAATGGCCGCCTCGCAAGACATATATTTACACTATTTACAATATATTTAACATATCTCTATACATGCATAGATCAACAGAATAATACAAACTAAAGCAGAAAATCACAAACCACAAACATCGCACAATAAAATAAACAACACTATAGCCTTTTATAAAGGCCTCTACGGGGCACATCCTATGCCTAAGTGACAGATTATATTTATAATTTACCACCTGGCTACATTTTGATTGAATTAGTCTTGACTTTAGGTAATATAAAATTATTTCCAGCTGCTTGCCTAGTAGTGTACTGAAATTAAGGTTTATATATAGCATCACCTGTGTTTTTGTTACCGAGATACGCTTGATAAGATAAGATAAAATAAGATAAGATAAGATCCTTTATTGATCCCACGGTGGGGAAATTTCACTGTTACAGTAGCTCAAACACACAGGAAAAGAGACATTAAACAATAGACAAAATAAAAAACAAAGACACAAAAAACAGTATGTACAATAAATAATAATTGTAAAAGAAAGAAACAGTATTATATGCACAGCCTCACCCAGTTTGATGTGCAGTGGTGAGGTGTTATTACACAGGTGAACATGGATATATGGAAGATATGAATTAACTGTATAAGTAAATGAGTGGAATAAAAAAAAGAGTATAAAGTGCAGCTAGGACATCAGTAAACATCAGTGCAATGATGATACATCAGTAAACATCAGTCCTACTGAGATATTAAGAATAATTATAGTGCAGCATTAAACAGTCGGATGGTGTTTAGTATGAAGGACCTGCAGAAGCCTCCATCCTACACTTTGGATGTCTGAGTCTGTTACTGAAGGAGCTGCTTAAGGCCCCACAGTCTGATGCAGAGGGTGGGAGGTGTTATCCATGATGGTGGACAGTTTGGCCAGAGCCCTCCTCTCCCCCATCACCTCCATGGGGTCCAGGGGGCTGCCACAGACTGAGCTGGATCTTTTTATTGGTCTGTTGAGCCTCTTCTTGTCCCTCACAGAACACCCCCCTCCCCAGCAGACCACTGCATAGGAGACCACAGACGCCACCACAGTTTCATAAAAAGTCCTCAGCAGTGGCCTGCACACACCAAAAGATCCCAGCCTCCTCAGCACGTAAAGAAGACTCTGACTCTTCTTGTAGAGCGAGTCAGTGTTGTCAGTCCAGTCTAGTTTGTTACTGAGGTGGACACCCAGGTGCTTGGACATACTCGCTCTCTCCATGTCAAGTCCCTGGATGTTCATCGGCACAATGTTGGACGAGGGTTTCCTGCTGAAATCCATCACCATCTCCTTTGTCTTGTTGGCATTGACTTGAAGGGGATTCAGCTCAAACCAGTTGACAAAGTCCATGTTGATGTTCATGTACTCACTGTTGTTCCCGTCTGACACACATCCCACAGTGGAAGTATCGTCTGAGAACTTCTGGAGGTGGCAGCTGTCCGTGGAGTATGTGAAGTCTGATGTGTACGGGGTGAAGAGGAAAGGTGAGAGGACTGTTCCCTGGGGGCTCCAGTGCTGCAGACCACCACGTCGGACACACAGTCCTGCAGCCCCCGCTCTCTCCATCATCACCCTCAGCAGTGAGGGGTGGATAGTGTCAAAAGTGCTGGAGAAGTCAAAAAAGGTCATCCTTGCAGCATTTCCAGCGTCCTACAGGTGAGACAGGGATTTCTGCAGCAGGTAGATGACGGCATCCTTCACCACAATGCCGGGTTGATATGCAAACTGCAGGGGATCCATGTTTGGGCTCACCAGGGGGCGGAGGTGCCTGAGGACCATCATCTCCAGAACCTTTATAAGGTGAGATGTTAAGGCCACGGGTATGAAGTAGCTGGGCTCCTTGAAGAGTGAACTTTTAGGTACTGGAACCACACAAGACATCTTCGACAGGACAGGAACTCTTCCCAGACTCAAGCTCAGGTTGAAGCTGTAGCAGACCACGTGACAGAGCTGGTCTGCACAGTCCCGGAGGAGTCTAGAGCTGATGCTATCAGGACCCGTGGCTGTCCTGGCTTTGATCTTCTTCAGCTGATCCATTGTAGGAGAGGGAGGGAGTGGAGGAGAGGAGAGGAGCACTGTAAAGATGGTGGTGAAGGCAGGGGGAGGTGAGAGCCCCAGAGATTTTATTTTATTTATTTTATTTATTTATTTATTTAATAGGGACAGTGAACATTAATTAACATCTTTTCAATCAGTGACAGATGTAAACATGTTGGATTATAGCAACAATGCTAATTTGCATCCATAGTCCCTAGGCAGATAACACAAAAACATGACAAGACAATGGACAGGACAATAGATTACAATAAGAGCACATCACAAGACAGGGCATTATTAAGAAGTTAAACGTCATTGGTAGGTAGATAGGGTTAGGGTAGATAATGTTGAACACTCCCTTATGGAGAGTGGAAAACTGTTCCAGATTTTGCTGGCCTTTACAGAAAGAGCATTTTGTCCAAAGGCTGTTTTTCTGTGTGGGACCTCACAGTCCCCTCTAAAGCAGGCCCTGGTCCTAAGACCACTGTGACCCCTTTTTTTTAAGAAAGTCAGACATGGGAGGTGGGGCAAGTCCATGTAACACCTTGTACATCAAACAAGCAAATTTAACATTTTTAAAGTTCTCGAAGCTCAACAACTTATACTTTTTCAAAATATTACAAACGTGGAATGACAATGGTTTTCTATCAAAGACCTTAAGTGATTTTTTGTAGAGTGTTTCTATGATTTTGCCTGTATTTACACCTGCAGGGACCAACATGTGATACAACATTCAATGTGTGACAGAATCATTGAATGCAAAAACATTCTAGCAGCACCAAGTGTTATGAAAGGTCGTATTTGTTTAAAATTGTTCAAATTGAATTTCACTGTGTTAGACTGTGTTAGATGGTGGAGGTGTTGGTGGTGGTGAGGGGGCATGCCGGCAGAGGAGCTGTAGGTGGGCTGGTCTGTGCCCAGACTGAGGGGGGTGGAGGTGGGTCCACTGTCAAATCTGTTGAAGAACAGATTTAGCTTGTTGGCCCAATCTGTCTCCAGGCTCAGGGTTCCTCCTCTCGTTTTTACCCTGTCCTGAGATAGCTTGGAGCTATCCAAACCTCCCTCGCATTGTTTTGCTGCAGGTGGTCTTCCATTTTCCTCGTGTAGCTGGCCTCTTTGATCTTAAATTTAAGATCCCTCTGCACCCTGCTCATTTCTTCTGTCGCCGGACTGGAAAGCCTTCCTTTTCTCCAGCAGCAATAATAAACTGTAATAACATTTGTCCTGTAATTAGATTTAAGTATTGCATGTGCTGCTTGGTTTTGTAGTATTTGAAGTTTCTGGAGCAGGTAACAGTATTTCAGGTTAGAAAAGATTAATAACTGGATTATTTCTTTCATTGCAATTGTTGATATAAATGTTGCTTTTCTTCTCAGTGCTGTAATCACACCTCTTATTATAGCTGTAATTCTATCAATGTGTTTGTTCAAAGTTAATTTATTATCTATCATAATAGTCTGTCATTTTGTTGTTTATCAACAGGTAGTGCTCCAGTCCTCCATAAACAATGCTCTCCATAATCTTTCTTAACCCATAGGAGCCCGACGTGACATATTTATCACTTACAGTTTGAGACATTTTGCTTCAATTTATGATATCAACTTTGCTTCAAATCCTGTTGAACACAATCTGATACTCGTCTTCTGTCCCCTAATAGATACCCAGAACCAGAAAACCACATTATAATATTTTTAAACTATCACATGGTAATAAATGGTAGATGTCCTCCCAAAAAAATTTTAATTTTTTTGTTACATTTTGTTGAAGGGCCAAAAAAAGACCTCATATTTAAAAAATTGCACTTACCATTTTTTCATGGGTGGGGCCTTTATGGGTTAAAGTGGGTCCTAGGCTGATAGGACGACTGTTTGTACCTTATAGGGTAGCTTTTTGTCGTTTCAGAGTGGTATTATTTGAGCTGTTTTCCATTTAAGGGGGCATAAGGATTGAGTAATGTTTAGATTTATTATATGACATATAGCAGGGCAACTTGTGCTGGCACCAGTTTCAGAAGTTTGCTATCAAGGCCATCAACACTCTGTGGTTTTGATATGCTGGATTATATGTCCTTTACTATATGATCTCTTTGTAATTTAAAGGTACATGTTTTATCTTTCATAATTTCCTTTTCTATGATTTCCTGTGATAAGTTGGGATTAATAATCAGCATAGTCTTTCCTAATTGATCAGTTTTTCCTATAAAGTAATTATTGAAATAATTAGCTATCTCTTCTAGTTACAAGTTGACCTTTTATTTCTAAATTAGGTGGGGTAAAGTTTGAATTCCTTCCTACAATCTCATTGATAGTTTTCATAATTTATTTTTGTTGTTTTTTTATGATATTGATTCTCTTCCTGTAATATAATTTCTTTTTATCTGTATTTAGTTTTGTTACAAAGTTTCTTAATTTACAGTTTTCATTCCAATCATCTGCCTGAAGTAACAGCTTTTTCATATATTGCTTAATTTCTTTGTCTAACCGTGGTGTACTGGTTGATCTAACAACAAACTTCCTGAGTGGGACTTGCTTATTCGCCCAAAACTAAGAAAATATCCTCAAAGGCCTGCAGAGCATTATCAGGATCTTCTGTAGCTAAAACATTGGCCCAGTCAACATTGTTTAATTCGTCTATGAATTTTCCTTCATTACATATTTTGTATGATTGTTTCAATATTGTTTTTGGTCCTGGCTTTTTCACTTTGGCATTCCTACTTATTTAAATTAGGTTGTGGTTGCTACAGCCGAGAGGAACAGAGGATATTTTTACACACAGTTCTGGTGTATTTGTAAATTTAGGTAAATCATTTTTTAAGCATGTCCTTGCTGAATAGGAAATCATCTGAGCAAAACCACAAGCCTTTGTGACATCTGACAGTTTGGTTTTCATGAAGCACTTATCTGATATCTAGTCAATATTTAAGTCCACGAGAAGTATGTTTTATGACCCAGCACATTAACCTCATCTAGCATTTCACAGATAGTGTCCAGGTAATGTATGGGATAAGCTTTGTGCCACTGGGGAGCGAATCTGAATTCTTTATATTTGAATTTGAATCATTCAATTTGAATCTGAATATGCCTGTTTGAATAATTGCTTCAAAAAACTGAATCCAAATGACCATATTTGATATTGAATCTTTGTTTTTTTTGTGTGTGTATTGTGGTAAAGTTGAAACTTTTGTATTTGAAAAATTCAGATCTGAAATTCAAATTCAGATCTGAAATTCAAATTCAGACATGCCAGTATCTTTATGAAATGTCACGATCAACGGATACGTGACCTTACTTGCTTGTTGAGACAGAAAGACAGTTGACGACCTATTTAAAATTAAATGCAACATTTCATAAAGATACTGGCATGTCCACCGTGGTGTTTGAAGGACGGAGATTTAACGTTTGTGGACCCTGACCACTGCTGGTTGGGACGTTGCGGGATGACAGAATGTTGCTCCATTCTCGTCTCTCCTGGACTAACGGAGCCCAATAAGCCTGCAAGCTGCTTTCACAATGATGCGCCGTCACAGATGTGATCTGGCGTGTCTGCAGCCCGGCGAGTTACTTACTAAAATGTTTCCAAACCAACACAAAAGATCAAGCTGGCCCGTTATAGCCTACATGGTGTATGTACGTCACTTGAGGTGCACATCAATCTGTGCAAACTTACACATATTTTTCTTGTATTAGGAGTTACCACTAATGTGAAAAGTCTGCAACCAGCCCACAGTGGCAAACTGCTGAGACCGTTGAGAAAACGGTATCTACTGCTACAGAAACGGCAAGTGCCATTGCAGAAACGGTAACTGTCGTTGTAGCGAGAGTGGCTGGCCTGGATTTTAGCGTCTCTCTCTCTCGCTCCCCGCCACCACCACCCCCCCCACCCCCGCCATCCCCCTGCTTGTAGCCATTGAAAATAACTGCACAAAACTGACGTTACTCCATCTGCAATCGACTTGTTTTGCCTCACGTCAGGTCCCGAATGTGTGGCACAAAAGTTTGAATTTCAGATCTGAATTTGAATGTCAGATCTGAATTTGAATTTCAGATCTGAATTTTTCAAATACAAAAGTTTCAACTTTACCACAATACACATAAAAAAAAAACAAAGATTCAATATCAAATATGGTCATTTGGATTCAGTTTTTTGAAGCAATTATTCAAACAGGCATATTCAGATTCAAATTGAATGATTCAAATTCAAATATAAAGAATTCAGATTCGCTCCCCAGTGGCACAAAGCTTATCCCATAGTAATAGCTGTTTGCATGTGGTCCATAACAACATCCAATTAGGATAAGTTTTTCTTTCATGGTCTTAGAACTGAAAGGGATCAGTCACCACCGCAACTCTGGAGAAGATACAGCGATCATGGCCCCATGGAGGATCCTACTGAGGTTAAAGAAAGATCAACTTTAAATGCTTTTTTTTAAAAAGAAAAACTGTCAGTTTCCCTAAATTAATGTTGGGAGACAATATTAGGAATTGATTTATTGGACTCCTCTTCTGGCTGATTGTGGCACAGCAGAATATTATTTTTTATCCTCTCTACTGGCTGATGGTGAAACTGCAGTTTATTAGTTAATTACCCACTACTGGCTGATGGTAGAACAGCCATTTTTTTTTATCTGCCCTCTCCTGGCTGATGTAGGAACTGCATTTGATTAGTTACATGCCCTCTACTGGCTGTTGGTGGAACTGCAGTTGATTACTTACTGCCCTCTCCTGGCTAATGGTGGAACTGCAGTTGATTAGTGCCCTCTCCTGGCTGATGAGGGAACTGCAGGTTTTTGTTATTGTTCTCTGCTGGCTAGTGTTTGAACTGCTGTTGATTAGTAGTTACTGCCCTCTACTGGCTGATGGTGGAACTGCAGTTGATCAGTGCCCTCTCCTGGCTGATGGTCGAACTACAGAATATTATTTTTTATCCTCTCTACTGGCTGTTGGTGGAACTGCAGTTGATTAATTCAACACCTCTACTGGCTGATGGTAGAACAGGAATGAATTAATTCGACTCCTCTTCCGGCTGATAGTGGCGCAGCAGAATATGATTTTTTTTATCCTCTCTACTGGCTGATGGTGAAACTGAACTTTATTAGTTACTTACCCACTACTGGCTGATGATAGAACAGCCATTTTTTTTATCTGCCCTCTCCTGGCTGATGTAGGAACTGCATTTGATTTGTTTACATGCCCTCTACTGGCTGTTGGTGGAACTGCAGTTTATTACTTATTGCCCTCTCCTGGCTAATGGTAGAACAAGAGTTGATTAAATCGACTCCTCTTCTGGCTGATAGTGGAACTGCAGAATATTATTTTTTATACTCGCTACTGGCTGATGGTGGAACTGCAGTTGATTACTTCAACACCTCTACTGCCTGATGTTAAAACAAGAATTGATTTATTCGACTCTTCTTCTGGCTGATTGTGGCACAGCAGAATATTATTTTTTATCCTCTCTACTGGCTGATGGTGAAACTGAAGTCTATTAGTTTCTTACCCACTACTGGCTGATGGTAGAACAGCCATTTTTTTTTATCTGCCCTCTCCTGGCTGATGTAGAAACTGCATTTGATTAGTTACATGCCCTCTCCTGGCTAATGGTGGAACTGCAGTTGATTAGTGCCCTCTCCTGGCTGATGGGGGAACTGCAGTTGATTAGTTACTGCCCTCTCCTGGCTGATGGGGGAACTGCAGTTGATTAGTTAGTGTCCTCTACTGGCTGATGGTGGAACTACAGAATATTATTTTTTATCCTCTCTACTGGCTGTTGGTGGAACTGCAGTTGATTACTTACTGCCCTCTCCTGGCTGATGGGAGAACTGCAGTTGATTAGTTAGTGTCCTCTACTGGCTGATGGTCAAACTACAGAATATTATTTTTTATCCTCTCTACTAGCTGTTGGTGGAACTGCAGTTGATTAATTCAACACCTCTACTGGCTGATGGTAGAACAGGAATTAATTAATTCGACTCCTCTTCTGGCTGATAGTGGCACAGCAGAATATGATTTTTTTTATCCTCTCTACTGGCTGATGGTGAAACTGCAGTTTATTAGTTACTTACCCACTACTGGCTGATGGTAGAACAGCCATTTTTTTTTATCTGCCCTCTCCTGGCTGATGTAGGAACTGCATTTGATTAGTTACATGCCCTCTACTGGCTGTTGGTGGAACTGCAGTTGATAACTTACTGCCCTCTCCTGGCTGATGGGAGAACTGCAGTTGATTAGTGCCCTCTCCTGGCTGATGGGGGAACTGCAGTTGATTAGTTACTGCCCTCTCCTAGCTGATGGTGGAACTGCAATTTATTAGTTACTGCCCTCTACTGGCTGTTGGTGGAACTGCAGTTGATTATTTCAACACCTCTACTGGCTGATGGTGGAACTGCAGTTGATTAGTGCCCTCTCCTGGCTGATGGGGGAACTGCAGTTTATTAGTTACTGCCCTCTCCTGGCTGATAGGGGAACTGCAGTTGATTAGCTAGTGTCCTCTACTGGCTGATGGTCAAACTACAGAATATTATTTTTTATCCTCTCTACTGGCTGTTGGTGGAACTGCAGTTGATTAATTCAACACCTCTACTGGCTGATGGTAGAACAGGAATTAATTAATTCGACTCCTCTTCCGGCTGATAGTGGCACAGCAGAATATGATTTTTTATCCTCTCTACTGGCTGATGGTGAAACTGCAGTTTATTAGTTACTTACCCACTACTGGCTGATGGTAGAACAGCCATTTTTTTTATCTGCCCTCTCCTAGCTGATGGTGGAACTGCAATTTATTAGTTACTGCCCTCTACTGGCTGTTGGTGGAACTGCAGTTGATTAGTTACATGCCCTCTACTGGCTGTTGGTGGAACTGCAGTTGATTACTTACTGCCCTCTCCTGGCTAATGGTGGAACTGCAGTTGATTAGTGCCCTCTCCTGGCTGATGGGGGAAATGCAGTTGATTAGTTAGTGTCCTCTACTGGCTGATTAGGGAACTGCAGGTTTTTAGTTCTTGTTCTCTGCTGGCTAGTGTTTGAACTGCTGTTGATTAGTAGTTACTGCCCTCTCCTGGCTGATGTAGGAACTGCATTTGATTAGTTACATGCCGTCTCCTGGCTGATGGTGGAACTGCAGTTGATTAGTGCCCTCTCCTGGCTGATGGTGGTGGAGCTGGAGTTTTTTATTAATTGCCCTCTACTAGCTGATAGGGGAACTGCAGTTGATTACTTATTGCCCTCTCCTGGCTGATGGGGGAACTGCAGTTGATTAGTTAGTGTCCTCTACTGGCTGATTAGGGAACTGCAGGTTTTTGTTATTGTTCTCTGCTGGCTAGTGTTTGAACTGCTGTTGATTAGTAGTTACTGCCCTCTACTGGCTGATGGTGGAACTGCAGTTGATCAGTGCCCTCTCCTGGCTGATGGTCGAACTACAGAATATTATTTTTTATCCTCTCTACTGGCTGTTGGTGGAACTGCAGTTGATTAATTCAACACCTCTACTGGCTGATGGTAGAACAGGAATCAATTAATTCGACTCCTCTTCCGGCTGAAAGTGGCACAGCAGAATATGATTTTTTTTATCCTCTCTACTGGCTGATGGTGAAACTGAACTTTATTAGTTACTTACCCACTACTGGCTGATGATAGAACAGCCATTTTTTTTATCTGCCCTCTCCTGGCTGATGTAGGAACTGCATTTGATTAGTTACATGCCCTCTACTGGCTGTTGGTGGAACTGCTGTTGATTAGTGCCCTCTCCTGGCTAATGGTGGAACTGCAGTTGATTAGTGCCCTCTCCTGGCTGATGGGGGAACTGCAGTTGATTAGTTAGTGCCCTGTTCTGGCTGATGGTGAAGCTGGAGTTTTTTATTAATTGCCTGCTCCTGGCTCATGGTGGAACTGCAGTTGATTAGTGCCCTCTCCCATCTGATGGTGGAACTGCAATTTATTAGTTACTGCCCTCTACTGGCTGTTAGTGGAACTGCAGTTGATTAGTTCAACACCTCTACTGGCTGATGGTAGAACAGGAATTGATTAATTCGACGCCTCTTCTGGCTGATTGTGGCACAGCAGAATATTATTTTTTATCCTCTCTATTGGCTGATGGTGAACTGCAGTTTATTAGTTACTTACCCACTACTGGCTGATGGTAGAACAGCCATTTCTTTTATCTGCCCTCTCCTGGCTGATGTAGGAACTGCATTTAATTAGTTGCATGCCCTCTACTGGCTGTTGGTGGAACTGCAGTTGATTACTTACTGCCCTCTCCTGGCTGATGGTGGAACTGCAGTTGATTAGTGCCCTCTCCTGGCTGATGGTGGAACTGCAGTTGATTAGTGACCTCTCCTAGCTGATGGTGGAACTGCAGTTTACTAATTCAACACCTCTTCTGGCTAATGGTAGAAGAAGAGTTGATTAATTTGACTCCTCTTCTGGCTGATAGTGGAACTGCAGAATATTATTTTTTATCCTCTCTACTGGCTGATGGGGGAACTGCAGTTGATTAGTTAGTGCCCTGTTCTGGCTGATGGTGAAGCTGGAGTTTTTTATTAATTGCCCGCTCCTGGCTCATGGTGGAACTGCAGTTGATTAGTGCCCTCTCCCATCTGATGGTGGAACTGCAATTTATTAGTTACTGCCCTCTACTGGCTGTTAGTGGAACTGCAGTTGATTAGTTCAACACCTCTACTGCCTGATTGTAAAACAGGAATTGATTTATTCGACTCTTCTTCTGGCTGATTGTGGCACAGCAGAATATTATTTTTTATCCTCTCTACTGGCTGATGATGGAACTGAAGTCTATTAGTTTCTTACCCACTACTGGCTGATGGTAGAACAGCCATTTTTTTTTTATCTGCCCTCTCCTGGCTGATGTAGGAACTGCATTTGATTAGTTACATGCCCTCTACTGGCTGTTGTTGGAACTGCAGTTGATTAGTTACTGCCCTCTCCTGGCTGATGGGGGAACTGCAGTTGATTAGTTAGTGCCCTCTCCTGGCTGATTAATTCGAATCCACTGAGCTACCATTGAGCTCTTCATACAGCATGCAGCCCAACCATTTCAAGCTACATATAGGTTCTGAAACAGACCTTAAATCTTGTGAGGACTGTACAGTTTCATTCTAAATACTTTGTCTGATGGCTTCCTCAATGGCTTCATCTTCTTCAACATTAATTGGGCTACAAGATGAGAAGCAAAATTCTGAAAAATGTTCAACAAGAAAAACAGAATAACAGAAATAATATAGATCTCATGTAAAAAAATATACATAAAATCTGCAAAGTGAACACGAGCTTCATTTGGCCTTTGTTGTTCGTGAAAGCCAATTTCATCATGAGCTGGAAGACTGATTTCATCATCATCCTCTTTCTCATGTTGTTCCCTCTGGCTTGTTGAAGGACCCTCATGCTGACTCACTATATGAGAAAAATATACTTAGTAATTCTTGAAACAGCTTTATTATTAAATACATTACAAATTTAACAAAGAAATGAAAGGAGAGCAACAGTTTACTTTGTCAGGTTATTTACACAAAGATGAAATGTGTTACCAGTATCTTTTACACACCTCTCCTATGTTGTAAAACTGGGCTTTCAAAATCACTATCATTCTGAACAAAATATTATGACAGAAAAAGAATTAGAAAATAACAGAATTTAAAAATATTCCAAATTAAGTTATGAAATATCAAGCTCACCTGTGCTGGAACTTCCATCCCTGCCATGATGTACAGACAAGTGCTGGAACAGACGCAACTTCTTTACCACCCCAAGGAAAATTGGAAGTGACCTTTGGAATCATCAATTTCTTACATCCTTTGATGGTGCTCAAAAACTTAAATGGGAATGACTGATGCTCTGACAGTCCAAATGCTCCTTTGAAGATGGCAGTTATTTCAGCTCTTAGTTGATCTTCAGACCATTCTGTGGAAAAGGAAATTTTTCCAGGAAGACCAGCCTGAGCTAATCTGGTCCGAGTTTCTCCTCTGGGTATGACAAAGACTGATGCTTCTGGAGAAAAAGGCAAGCATACAACTTCTTTTGTATATGTTTTTACATGTCTTCGGCTCAAATAGCCTGATGAAGCCCTATTTCGTCGAGGGATAGATGGCAGAGGAGCCTATTGAAAAAGCGAAAAAGATTTTTCTTAATGGACTGGGTACATACTCTCAAATCTAAGTCGCTTTAGATAAAAGCGTCTGCTAAATGACTGTAGAATAGAATAGAATAGAATCTTACTGTTAACGGTGCAAGTGGTTGCGTTGGAAATGTACTTTGAAGTGCAGCTCGTACACCGCGCGCTCGATCTCTGCTGCTGGGAGAGGACCAGCCATGTTCGACCCCATCAAGAAAGACAATCACAGTAAAGACGTGTGTGCGAGCGCCTGTGTGCATTTGTGTGTGTGTGTGTGTGTGTGTGTGTGTGCGCGCGCACGAGTGTTTCCCTACTAGCGTATTGGTTGAGGTTAAAAGGGGCGGGGTCAATTAGGATATATTCTAAATATTTAAGTTAAACATTTAGATTTAGATATAAGATTTAGCATTTAGATATAAGATTTAACTTTTAGATTTAAGATTCAAGATTTAGATATATTATTTAAGATTTAAATATAAGATTTAACATTTAAATATAACATATAACATTTAGATTTAGATTATCATTTAGATTTAACATATAACATTTAGATTTAGATTATCATTTAGATATAACATATAACATTTAGATTTAGATTATCATTTAGATATAACATATAACATTTAGATTTAGATTATCATTTAGATATAACATATAACATTTAGATTTAGATTTAGCATTTAGATTTAACATATAGCATTTAGATTTAGATTTAAAATTTAGATTAAATGTTCTCTTTGACCATTATATATGTTGTTAACAGTTATGTTAAATGTAGAAAAATGTAGGAAAAACACGCTAAATGTGAGAAAAGTGGGATAAATAATGAAAATGTGTCAGCTACAACTTTTATACTGAATTTTTACACTTGGCACCCCACAATTATTATATTTCTGCTTCCTGCTTTGCTGCCGTGCGGACGCTTCCTGCTCTGCTCTCCTTTCTGCTTGCATTTTTCTTCTTTTTTTCTTATCTTTACCGGCAAGAAATTTAGGAACAAGGACTCCTGGTCACTTATAAATCACTGGAACGAATATATTTTTTGATAAATTTAGTTGATTTCCATCGGAGAACTAGTGGAACGATGTCTCCTAACCCTGCAGTATCAGTGAGCTGCACTGAGTGTGAGCAACTTTCTTTGAGGATAACACAGCTGGAGAAGAGGATTGAAACACTGCAAGACATTCGTGTGAATGAAGAATTTATTGACTCTGTAGTAGCTTCTGTACAAGCTACTGAGTTGTCAAATGGATTGAGTCACATCTTCATACGCGAAGGCATGTCGAATGTGGAGCCTCCCGCTACAGACCTGGCTGATACACTTCCCTGGATGTGTTCAAATGACATTGGAATAGCTGAGGAAAATCCCAAACCGGACCATCAGACTGATCTCTCCTTCTGGAACACTGTTGGTGCCAGACCAAAGTCATCAACCCCGGCCAGAACCTGGTCTGATGTTGTTCGTCGCAGAGGTAAATCCAGCAGGAAATTTAAAGCTCCAGCACTCACTCCACCATCTGAAGTCTCACTGCATATGATGTGTTGAGTCATATTAAAATGAATGATGATGAATGTAATGCAAGGATTTATCAAAATTCAAGAAATAGCCCTAAAACTCAGCCCAGGGCTAACCAGACCAGGAGGAGAGGCCAAAATCCCACAAACAGGAGGACTAGAGAAGCTATCGGCACCTCCACACAAAAACAAATAGACACAATTCTGATTGGGGACTCTATAACACAGCATGTCAGGATGGCAAAGACGGAAAATTTAACACTTTTTGATACATCAGTCAGGGAACTGACAGAGATGTTGCCGACCATTCTGTCTTCACATCCAGATGGTATGAAGATTATTGTCCACACAGGGTCTTTTGATATTCTGAGGAGGAAAATTGGCTCTGAGATCCTGAAAAAAGACTTTTCTCTGCTGTTGGAGAGACTGTGTCAGTTGGGAGCACACCATGTTTACATTTCAGGACCCATTCTACAGCAGGTAAAGGAATTGAACTTTTCAGTAGGCTTCTTGGCCTGAACACATGGTTATCAAACGCATGTATCACCCATGGGATAAAGTTCATTGATAACTTCAATATCTTTTGGAACTGTAAGGAGCGATTCAGACCTGATGGTGTGCATCCAAATCTAACTGGATGCAGATTACTTGGTGCACACTTGCGTCATGCTGTTGGGACGGCAAACCCAAACATGAGTGTACAGATAAGAGCGAAGGACACAGCAGAGAAGCGATCAACTGCCAGCTCTCCCCCCTCACCAGACCCTCTTCTCCACATCACCCAAGGTCTTAAAAGGATGTCTCTATCCAGGTCTGAACCCCAGCGACCACCATCTACCAAGAAATACAGGGCTCCCCCCCCTCCCCCTCCTCATCCTCCTATTAGATCATCTGTCCTGACCGAGCAGGGCATGGGAGGAGGTTCCCAGAGCAGCAGAATTCACAACAAAGATAACATGCCATGATGCGTTCAGGGTCCTTGCTGTAGTTTTGCTACTACTGACAGCTGTTCTGAGATCAAGCCTGGACCCAGTAGGATTCCTGTGTTAGTTAGTAAAATAAGGAATCGAACACGGTCAGCTTGTGGGGTGAATCGATCTAATCTGTTAACTGTACCTTGTATAACTCAGAATACAACAGAGACCAGTGTAAACTTCATAAAGCTAGCTGTACTAAATGTTAGATCTCTGTCCAACAAGTCACTGTTAGTTAATGACTTCATCATTTCTCACAGTTTAGATTTTCTTTTTCTGACAGAAACATGGTTAACAGAAGACACAAGTGCTACAGTTCTTAATGAAACAGCACCCCCTCATTTTAGTTTCATGAATAAATGTCGAAACGGGAGGAAAGGGGGAGGAGAAGCTGCCTTATTTAAAGATTCATTCCAGTGTAAAGAAATGTCATTTGGTGATTTTACTTCTTTTGAATATCTTAGTTTTATTTTAAGGGGCATTCCTAAAATCCTATTTCTAATCATCTACAGACGTCCAGGACACTGTGTAAATTTTATTGATGAATTTTCTGAATTATTGTCGGTTATCTCTACTGATTTTAACCATTTCATCTTAACTGGGGATTTTAACATTCACATAGATAACATGACGGATGGTAATGTCAAGGAATTTTGTTCCATATTGGACATGTTTGGTTTGTGGCAACATATAAAACAACCGACCCACATTCGAGGTCACATTCTGGACCTGGTTATTTCAAAGGGTGTTGATATTTCTTCTGTTGCGGTCACTGACTTGGCCTTGTCTGACCATTTTTGTATTTTGTTTGATTTACTGATCACTCAGAATGTTCAACCAACCTGCTTCTCCGTTAGGAAGAGGTACATTAATGAAAGAACAAGTGCTAAGTTTGTGGAGGCCATAGCTATGTTACCAACAACCAGTGCAGAGTCCGTTGATGGACTCCTGGATAATTTCAATCTGAAAATCTTGAATGTAATGGATGCTGTTGCACCGATAAGAATCAAGAGCAACTTGAGCAAACAGAAAACACCATGGAGAAACACCACTGTGGTTACCAGCCTAAAAAGAGAATGCAGAAAAACTGAGCGGAAATGGCGGAAAAATAAACTTCAAATTTACTATGAGCTGTACAAACAAAGCCTGCGTAACTATAACAATGAGTTGTGCAAGGCCAGAGAGCTGCATTTATCTGAAATGATTAACAGGAATGTCAACAATTCTCGCACTCTGTTTGCTATGATTGAAAAACTTACAAATCCTCCTAAACAGATAAGCCCAGAGCTCCTTTCCACTGAGAAATGCAACCAATTTGCAAACTTTTTTAGCCAAAAAATTAAAACAATTAGGCAAAATATTAATTCCACACAGTCAAACAAGAAAATTAGTCTGTGTCTAAAACCCGGAAATAATTCTGATGTCATGTCACAATTTAAAATGGTGAATTTAAAAGTCCTACAAGAAACAGTTTGGCATTTGAAATCAACAACATGCACTCTGGACATGATACCATCCGACTTTTTAAAAACAGTTTTTACCTCAGTAGAAAGTGATCTCCTACTGATAGTTAACAGCTCGCTGGCATCAGGCATTTTTCCCAAGTCACTAAAGATAGCTGCTATTAAGCCACTCCTAAAGAAAAGGACTCTAGACGCCTCTATAATGAACAACTATAGACCTGTCTCTAACCTCTCTTTTATTTCCAAGATTATTGAAAAAGTTGTATTTCACCAGCTTCATGACTTTTTAAATGAAAGTGGAAATCTTGATAAATTTCAGTCCGGCTTCCGACCTCATCACAGCACTGAAACAGCTCTGGTCAAAGTGTTAAATGACATTAGGTTGAATACCGATTCTGGTCAAGTATCAGTCCTGGTTCTGTTGGATCTCAGTGCTGCGTTTGATACCGTAGATCACAGAATCCTGTTGCACAGGCTGGAAAACTGGGTTGGACTTTCTGGAGCGGTCCTTAACTGGTTCAGGTCCTATTTAGAAGGCCGGAGTTATTTTGTTACGATCGGCAGCTATGAATCCGAGCGAGTGGCCATGACTTGTGGAGTCCCCCAGGGGTCAGTCCTTGGACCTCTTCTGTTCAACTTGTATATGCTCCCTTTGGGTAAAATATTACAAAACTATAGCATTAGTTATCAAAGTTATGCAGATGATACACAACTTTATGTGTCTCTGTCACCAGATGACTGCAGTCCAATAGACTTATTGTGTCAGTGTCTGGAGCAAATAAACACCTGGATGAGGGAGAATTTCCTACAATTAAATGAAGACAAAACTGAGATTATTCTGTTTGGTAGCAAAGAGAAGAGGGTCAGCATTGGCAAACACCTGGAGACTCGGGCTCTTAAAATTACCAACCAAGTTCGTAACCTGGGAGTGTTGATAGACTCAGATCTGACTTTCAGCAGCCATATCAAAGCTGTCACTAAGACAGCTTTTTACCAGCTCAGAAACATCAACAGAATTAAAAGTTTAGCCTCCCAGAAAGACCAAGAGAAACTCATCCATGCGTTCATCTCCAGTAGACTGGATTACTGTAATGGTCTTTTAACAGGACTTCCTAAAAAGAGCATTAAACATCTGCAGCTCATCCAGAACGCTGCTGCTAGAGTTTTAACCAGGACTAAGAGATCTGAACACATCACACCAGTTTTGAAATCTTTACACTGGCTTCCAGTCAGTCACAGAATAGATTTTAAAACCCTTCTGATCATTTACAAATCCCAGAATGGTTTAGGCCCAGAATACATCTGTGATATGTTCAGAGAATATAAACCTAGCAGAGCTCTTAGATCCAAAGACTCTGGTCAACTAGTCCAGGCCAGAGTCCAGACTAAACATGGAGAAGCAGCATTTAGCTGTTATGCTGCAAACAAATGGAACAAACTGCCAGTGGAGATTAAACTTTCCCCAAATGTAGACATTTTTAAATCCAGGTTAAAAACTTTTCTTTTCTCATGCGCCTATGCATGAAATCTGCACGGTAACTTTTTTTTTTAACTTATCTTGCTTTTAATCATTTTAATGTAATTTATTATTTTATTGTGATTATGTGTTGATGCCTTTTACTATTCTAAATATCTGTAATGTCTTTGTTTTATGTAAAGCACTTTGAATTGTCCTGTACATTAAATGTGCTATACAAATAAACTGCCTTGCCTTGCCTTGCCTATTCAAAATAAAAGCAAAAAAAGTTGCATAAATTATTTCCGTGTCATTGTTGTACTGTCACTTTATTTCAATAAAGTCGTTTTTTTGTTTTTTTAATCAGTCCCACTGGAACAGCAGCTGTGACCGCAGTGGGGCGGTGACACTGCTACGTAACAACCATTATAGTGGCAGATAAGGCTTTAATATCGTTTATGCAGCATATTATTACACTTATCATTTTAAAAAGTATTTCGAAGTTACAGAATCCGGTTAAACTGTGTGTTCGTTTCTGTCGCCATGTTGTGTTTGCGCAAAGGATTCTGGGAGCTTTGTGAATCTCGAGGATACTCTGAAGCATCCTTGGAAATTCACGGATCGGGGGAATGCTAAGCTAAGTACTTGGAAGGATCTTCGGTATTATAAAAGTCCTTTGGGTGAGATTTGGCGACGGATGTTCGTGGAGACGCGCCCGCTGGTTGTCGGGACCAGCAGAGCTTTCAGTGTCCGCACGGAGCAGTGATGCTGCTGGCTAACCATTTAGCGTTATGAGGAAAAAGCGACTGAACATGAATACTCGATGTTGAAGAAATAAAACGAAACCGGGAAAGACGACGACAGAAAACGGAGATAAACATCAGTTTGTCCTTTTCCATGTGGAAATCCCTGATTAGGAACAGATGTTGTCAGAAACATTGAAGTTGTTTTCTACTGGACAGGTAATTTAACTCAATTACATGCAGTTAATTGTTTGATAACGTTAATAAGAACATGACAACCAACACATTACAATCCTTTTTTTCTTCTTCTTGCAGTATTGTAATTTTACATTTCTGCATCAGAACTAGAACTGTTATATGTTTTTTGGACCAGAAAGAGCAGGTGACATTCCTGACATCAGCCTCAGCTGATAAAATGAGTGACAGTGTAAACAGATGGACCAGATCAGTCAGGATGGAAGAAACCTCCTCTTTTTGTTTATGGAAGAAGTTAACATGATGTCGAGTGGAGGTAATGAGGGGAAAATGTATTGTGCATCCAAAAAAGCTATAACAAGATTGTAAATCTATGTAAAATAATACTAGTAAAGGAATTATTTGGTCCTTCTTATACAGTTGAATTTAAGTTAAATGCAATTTCATAGCTGACATCCTAGTCTTTTTAAATGTATTTCTTTTTATTCTAACCAAACTACTCTGAACTTCAGAATCTGTTTGTGGTTATTAAGTGTGGATTGATCCAGAGCAGGTCAGATGTGGTGTTAATGTGTGTTCAGAGCTCACGTGGACATAATTACATATGTGTGTTCAAACTATATGTTGAGCCATATCAATGTTTCTATGGCAGAACATTAAAGCAGATGGCAGTCAATAGAAAAGTCGCTTTTTTAGCTTAAATATTTAGATGTTAAGAGCTGAACTATATGCACAAACCTGGTCTGCACAGATTTTTTTAAAAGGATGTTTTCATTCTATTGATTGATTTATAATAACATTCGGTTAAGAGACAGTAACTAGGGATGGGAGTTCATGTTTGTACAGAGTAGGTTATGGGTGGGGGTGTGTACATGCGCTTTGTGTTTATGTGAATGCGTGCATGAGACTACAGTGAGGTGTGTCTTAATTTCCTGTCATACACTCCGGTTTGTGAAGGCTTTCAAATTTTGTTTTTAATGTGCATAATTTGTTTTTATTATGTATGGCACTTTGTGTTGCTTTGTGGATGAAAAGTGGTCTATAAATAAAATTTGATTTGATTAAAAATCCATTTTAATGATTTTACTCTGTTTCCATAGAAACAACACTGTGTTGCCCACAGATGTGCATGCCCTTTAGCCAGGTTTGTATCAGGCATGGGCTGATGCGTAAATATAAAAAAAAAATGAATTGTCTGACTGATTAATTGGTCACATGTAGTTCAAACTAGCTTGTAAATGTGTCTCCACCTGTGTCTGGAGTGACCTCTTGTAACTGGATCTCAGTTAGCTGCTCTGTATGCAAATGAACATCAAATCAGTGCAAATGCGGGTTCTTAACTGGCTGCTTTTGCAGTGCACACATTTCTGATGTATTCAACTATCTGACTAAAGAAACAGAAATATCTGAATGAAAGCAGCTCTTTTGATTTGGTCATATTAATATCACCTAAGCAGGTGATGCGTTGTGTTGTTGATCATGTCAGGTAAAAGTGAGCTAGTCCTCGGCTGTGAGGAGCAGAAATATGCAGCTTGGCTTTGATTATTCTGTACAGGTGTGGCGCTTTTGATGCTGTGCTCGCACTGATTTCTTCTGTCGCTGTTGAAATGAACATAAAAGACAAATGAGGTGTTTTCTGTGGTTCTTGTGATTTTGGACCTGAAAATGTCCTGGTGGTCATGTCTGATTGATCGGTGGCCTTTCAATGTATATTTCAAAGGATGTGGCCTGAATCATTCCTGCTTGCATTCTGCATAGTACTCTGTATAATCACCCGCTGCCATGTGTATTTCTGTTATGGAGCATTTGGGCATTAAATGCAGCTTAGAGCTAAAGAAAACAAATATGTCCTCAGCTGTATTTTAACTTGAGTACAGATTGATTGACAGTACAAAGGTGGAAGGGAACCTCCATCAGGAAACAGCTATTAAAGGTTGATCAGAGAATCTAAGAGGTCTGTAGAAAGGGTTTCTGCACAGATGAGTTCAGGAACTTTAAAAACATTCAGAAGGAATTTAAAACCATAATTGCATTGAATCATTAGAGGCCAGTAGAAATGCTGGAGTCTGGTATCAGAAAAAGACTCGGATGCACTGATGAATAATTGACATTTGTGTAATTCCTGTTTCAGACAGCTGTTCTAGAAAAGCAGCAGAAGATCTGGTACACACCCTAAAATCTGAAAAACCCCACAGAAACCCCTCTGAGCTGTAAACAAGGATTGAGAAGAGGAGAACCACAGCTTGAGCAGGGATGCCTCAAAAGACGGGTCTTCAACCAGATGACCCCGCAGGGCTCGGTTTGGTGCCCCCCATACCTGCAGCATCCACTTCAGACCTGGAACAGGCACAAGACGGCAAAGATCCCAGTAAGTCACATTTATCTGTAACACATTACCTCATTATACAACAGTGCTCTGAAGTGATTCTTTTTATTATTTTTTGTTTTTATTATATTTTGTATTTTGAATCCATTGAATTCTTGGCTGCATAATGTTCTACCTGCAGTTTGTATCTGCAGAATAGGATTTTCTTGTTGTGGGCACCTTGTTTGTGTTCAGTCTTTCTTAGTTGTCTCTAAGTTAATGTTTTAGTTAATGACACGCCCTAATTATGCCCAATTTCAAGATAAATTAAATAACATCCAAACGGATGAGTTAGAAATAAATTCACCCCCCTCACAGTTGTCATGAAGGTAAACTTGACCTATTAATCCTAAAATGGATTTTTGTTCCAGGCTTTAAATATGTTCATTTCAGCTGTGAATTATTTTTTTTAACATGGGAGTCCATGGGGATTGACCCTGTTTTGGAGCCCCTATTGGATGAAGGGTGAACTGCAATTTTTTGCACCTCCGCATAGGCTTCACATTTTGCTGTCGGAGGTTGCCGCTTGGTTCTGATAAGGACCAGAGGGCGGGAACACGCCGCACCAGTTTTAAAATCGCTGCATTGGCTCCCCAAGCGTTTCAGGATTAATTTTAAGCTTTTTGTAGTTGTTTATAAATGTCTTAATGCTCTTGGGTCCTGCTTTTAAATTATGAGCCCCCGCGGATCCTGAGATCCTCTGGTACCGGCCTCTTAGGTGTTCCCAAAAAGTCAGAACCAGGACTTCTGGTGAGGCCTCGTTCCACCACTACAGGCCTGGACTGTGGAACAGCCTGCCAGAGAACCTCAGGGCTGCAGAGACTGTTGCTGGTTTTGAAAGCATGCTCAAGACCTTTCTTTTTAGTTTAGCTTATAGCTGAATTTGATTTGATTTAGTTTTGATTTTCACTAATCCAATTATATATATTCTTTATTCATTTTAAATACCACCTAATTATGTGGCTCTCCATTTTATTGTTTTGTTTTACCCAAGTAAACAGTTTCTTGAACTCCTTTGTTTGACTTTATTTAATCATTCCTAAACTCCTTTAATTGTATTTTTATTCTTGTCACTCTTATCAGTTCTTCTTGTTGATAAGTTTATTTAATCTTGTTTTGACTGTTTAACGCCAGTGTTTTCCTCCTGGGGATCCTCCACACCGGTGGCTCTACCTGCTCTGTCTGGGGGGTTGTTGCCATGGTTCATGTTCGTACAGAATGGGGTCTGGGCGGGTGGGGGGGAGTGTACATGCACTTTGTATGTGTGTGAGATTGTGTGTGAAAGAGACTACTGTGAGGTGTTTTAAGTTCCTGTTATATACTCTGGAGTGTGAAGGCTTTTAAATTTTGTTATTAATATGCATGATCAGTTTTTATTATGAAAAGCACTCTGTGTTTCTTTGTGCATGAAAAGCCCTCTGTAAATAAAATTTGATTTGATTTATGGAGGTGGGGCGGCTCACGGTGTAGACACAACCCTGAGACATTGTTTCTTCAACTGGCTCAGCAGTGCCAAGCCATTTGTTTATTTTGGTTCATGTTTTTATATTTATATTCTATTAGAGACAGAAACTAGGCACAAGACTGTATGTGCATGTAGTATGTGTGTGTTTGTGTGCAAGTAAAACACCCGTGTGCGTGTGAGAGAAGGCTTGTGCTTTTAATATGTAAAAATGATTATTTCTTTTTTATTATGTAAAGCACTTTGCTCTGCTTTAATAAATGAAAAGTGCTCTATAAATACAACTAGATTTGAATTAGTATTAAAAGCCAAGGAAAATAAGTGTTTTTTATATATATATATATATATTTGTTACGGCCCCTGGCCTTCTGGGATTGGCCGTCCGGCCTGTCCATCACTCTGCTACGGGAAAGTGGAGCTGCCTAGGCCTTGGCCGCCTAGGGTTGGTCGTCGGACCTGCCAATCAAGCGGAGCCGAGATGACGACGGTCCTCCCTCCCCTTTCTGCTCGCTGATTCGTTGCTGCTGCTCCCGCTCTCCACAGCTGACCCTCATCAGGCTGATTGCCCCTGAATAAAAACTGGACTGCACCATTCATCAGGGGCAGTGTCATTAGGGCACAGTTCGCGTCGTGTGAGAGTTCTCTGAGTAGCGTTAATTCGATTGTTAGTGATTAAACCTTGTGATTGGCCTTTTGTTGGATCAGTGGATCCTTTTGTGCTATTCTGAATTCGTTGGTTTAACTCCTGACAGTGCAACAGAGGTTGTGTTTTTGGTTTAGTTTGGTATTCGTGTCAGGTATTTACGTTTGGTTTTGCTTAGTATCATAGTTTTCAGGGGGATTCTCACTAGGAGAATCCCCGCTCTTTTTGTTGTAGAATTAAGATTAGGAGCCATTTTGTTTTGTTGTATATATGGTTAAGCTTCCTTTGTGTTATTGTTATTATTATTATTATCATTATTGTATAGACTGGCTTTATATTCTTTATTTCTTTAACATCATCTAAGTATGTAAATAGTTTTATAACAATTAAAACATATTACACCTTAACCCACGTTTTCTCGTGGTGTTTATGTTATCGGTCCTGTTGCGCCCCTAGTGACAAGACTGGGCCATAACATAATGGGGGCTCGTCCGGGATCTTTTTGAATTTATTAGGGCATTTAGTTTGTAGTCCGGAAGTTTTGGGAGATTTTGCGTTATTTGTACTTTTGGTTTGTAGGTGCAGTGATTTTGAGTTTGTTTGAACATTTTGGTTTTGTCACCACTGTGACTTGTACTGAGTATTGGTAGGACACCTCCAGGATGACTCGTTTCAGCTTGGAGCGGTTTAAGGAAAACCCCACTCTTGAGCAGATCGAGGCCTGTTGCAAAGACGACTTGGCAGTCCTGGCCGACTTCTATGAGATACCTTTATTTAGGAATATGAAGAAACAGGAGATGAAAGAACTGGTAGTGGCTGGCCTGGTTGAGCGCAAGGTGTTGCGCGTGGCGACAGATGCTGCTGAAAAGGCTGAGATTATGGTTGAGGAACCTCTTGACGTTGCGGGTCCTTCTGGAGCGTCACGATCTGGCGAAACCGAGCAGAAAGGCCTGCTCGGGTCAGACAGGGTGGAAGAGGTTACACTGGCGGGTGACAGGCCTGTCACGCCTGTTACGCTTCCTCGGTTCGAGCCGATGCTCTCCGAGGAAGGTTCGATCTCTTCCGTGCGCGACGCACGCTTGAAGCTTCGGCTTGCCAGACTTCAGCTGGAAGCCGAGGAGAAGGCCCAAGACCGCCAAATGCGGCTTGAGATAAAGAGGATGGAAATCGAAGCCGAAACAGCAGTACGCATCCGCCAGATGGAGTTAGAAGCCCAGACCAAAGCCATGGTAAAACCAGCCCCAAGTGACGTCTCCGGGTCTTTGCATTCTCCTTCTTCTTCTGTCCCTTCGGACTTGTCCAAATTTGTTTCATTTATGCCAACATTTAGAGAAAATGAAGTTGATTGCTTTTTCACAGCTTTTGAGCGTGTGGCTATTGCCCTGAAGTGGCCGAAGGAGTGTTGGTCCGTCCTGATTCAGTGCAAGATCACAGGTAAAGCGCAAGAAGTGGTCTCTGCGCTTCCTCTGTTAGATTGTCAGGACTACGATACGGTAAAATCAACTATTTTAAAAGCGTATGAGCTTGTTCCGGAAGCCTACCGTCAAAAGTTTCGTTCGCATAGAAAAAGCCCCTCACACACACATGTGGAGTTTGCGCGAGAGAAAAGCAATCTGTTTGACAAATGGTGTGCTGCTTGTAGCGTGAAATCATTCGAAGCTCTCAGGGAACTCATGTTGTTAGAAGAATTTAAGAAGCAGCTACCAGAAAGTTTAGTTGTTCACCTAAATGAACAACGTGTGGACAAATTGTTCTCGGCCGCAGTCTTCGCGGATGAGTACGCCTTAACTCATAAGACTGTGTTTCAGCCAACCCTGAAAAGGGAAGAGAAGAATGTAACTAACATGACATTCAAAAACAGAAGCTCTGAGGAGAGAGCCTGTTTTTACTGTCATCAGCCGGGTCATTTAATTAGAGTGTGTCCAAAACTGGCTGCCAAGGAAAAACCCTCCTCTTCCCCACAAAAAGGAAAGGGAGTGGGATTTGCAAAATGTTCAGAGAAAGTGACGAAAGATGAGAGCACTATGGATCCGTGTTTCCAACCGTTTATCATGCCAGGAACGGTGGCATTAGCAGAACTGTCCGCTGACAAGCGACAGATTAAGGTGTTAAGAGACACGGGTGCCTCACAGACATTAATGTTGGCAAACGCATTGCCGTTTTCTGAGGCCAGTTACGCTGGGTACAGCGTCATTCTGAAGGGAATTGGAAAGGGATATGAACCATGTCCCATTCATTATGTTCACTTGAAAACAGAGCTGATCTCTGGTCGCTTTCCTATTGCTATATGTAATGAGTTGCCCATTGATGCTATCTCTCTACTTCTAGGAAACGATCTAGCGGGAGGGAAAGTGACCCCCGCTCTGGAAGTCATGGATCATCTTAGTGAAGAGCAAACAGCTCACAGTTGTGTGGTAACTCGGGCTCAGGCCCGCCAGAATAAAAGCATCGAGCAGGAAGATGTGGATTTGACTGGCAGTTTTCTGTTTTCCCCCTCTGCAGATGGAGAGCAGCCGACGGGGACTGACGGGGGTGGGGACGACTCTACTGCGCATGTGAGTGAGCAGATGACTCTGCCCGCCCCTGCGGACCCCTGGCTGTCCATCAGTCGTGAAGCGCTTGGTGCCGCACAGAGGGGGGATCCCTCTCTGCGTGCGTGTTTCGGGAGGGTGGTGAGTCATGACAGTCACGTTGACGGACGTGGCGTCTTCTTTGTTGGTGGTGGACTATTGTTACGCCGATGGTGTCCGGTCGAGATAGCGGAAGAAGATTGGAATGTGGAGACACAGATTGTGGTACCTGCTCCTTATCGGCAGCAGATTCTATGTCTGGCACATGACGATCAATGGTCAGGACATATGGGAGTGAATAAAACGTATCAACGGATACTGAAACATTTCTTTTGGCCTGGTTTGAAAGCTGAAGTGGTAAAGTACATTCGCAGTTGTCATACGTGTCAACTGATGGGGAAACCAAACCAGACGATTCCTAGAGCACCATTACATCCCATACCTGTCGTGTCTGAACCTTTCGAACACTTAATTCTGGACTGTGTAGGTCCGTTACCGCGGACCAAATCGGGAAATGTGTATCTTTTAACGTTTATGTGCCCAACCACTCGTTATCCGGACGCAGTTCCGTTGCGCCGGATTACCGCTCGGTTAGTAGTGCGAGCTTTACTGAAATTCTTCTCTACCTTCGGACTTCCTAAAATCGTGCAAACAGATCAAGGAAGTAACTTCATGTCCAGGATCTTTAAGAAGACTCTGGCGGAGTTACACATTAAACATGTGACGTCCAGTGCTTACCATCCGGAAAGCCAGGGGGCATTAGAACGGTGGCACCAGACGTTAAAGAGCATGTTGCGTAAGTACTGTCACCAGGAAGTGAAAGATTGGGATGAAGGACTCCCCTTCATTCTATTCGCCGCTCGAGAAGCACCTCAAGAATCATTAGGATTTAGTCCGTCCGAGCTCGTATTCGGACATAAACTCCGGGGACCGTTGAAAATTCTGAAAGAGAAACTTATGGATAGTGCAACCCCAGCACATCAGAACGTACTAGATTACGTGTCTGCTTTTCGCGAACGTTTGCATCGTTCAAGAAATTTCGCTGCGTCGGCATTGCAAAAAACGCAGACCGAGATGAAACGTCGGTATGATCGGAAAACGATTGTTCGTGAGTTTAAGGAAGGTGACAAAGTCTTAGTGTTGCTACCCGTGCCCGGTGCATCACTAAGCGCTAAATTTTCAGGACCGTACATAGTTAAGCATCGCCTTGGTGAAACCGACTATGTTATCTGTACACCAGATCAAAAACGGAAAACTCGCGTTTGTCATATAAACATGCTCAAGTCTTATGTCGGCCGTGAACCTCAGCTAGCGAGAGAGCAATCCGCAGTCGTAGCTACCGGAAGTGCTACAACCCGTCACATCGCTCTTACTTTGGTGGATCCGTTTGAACCAGACGTACCGCTGTTGGATCGCGTGGAGTCGCGCTTGACGCCGCGATTAACGAATGCGGAAGCACTAAAAGAGTTCCCATCTACTCTAGAGTATTTGCCGGCTGCTCAGAAAGCTGAGCTAGTTTCGTTAGTAGATCGATTCAATTCGATATTCCAGGATGTTCCGTCACAAACACACGTCATTGAACATGACATTGATGTAGGGTCCGCGCGTCCGATTAAGCAACATCCGTACAGGTGTAATCCTGGTAAGAGAGAACAAATGAAGCAGGAAACTGAGTATCTGTTGCGCAATGGTTTTGCAGTTCCGAGTTCCAGCCCATGGAGCTCACCATGCCTAGTTGAATCCAAGCCAGATGGTTCGCCGCGGTTTATCACCGATTACCGCAAGGTAAACTCCGTTACCGTTACAGATGCTTATCCCTTGCCGCGAATTGATGACTGCGTGGATACGATTGGTACTGCTAAATTCGTTAGTAAACTTGATTTGTTGAAAGGATATTGGCAAGTTCCGCTCACCTCTCGGGCTTCGTTAATATCTGCTTTTGTTACGCCCGACAATTTCTTGCAATATACCGTGATGGCTTTTGGTATGTGTAATGCCCCTGCCACTTTCCAACGGTTAGTTAACACATTGTTTTCTGATCTCCCGTTTTGTTCTGCTTATTTAGATGACGTCGTGGTGTTTACTGAGACCTGGGAAGATCATTTAACCGCGTTGGAAACAATATTTACACGTTTGGCAAATGCTAAACTCACACTAAACCTCGCAAAGTGTGAATTTGGTCGCGCGACTGTCACATACCTGGGGAGACAGGTAGGACAGGGGGTGGTGCGCCCCGTTGAGGCCAAAATTAGTGCCATCACTGAATACCCCGTTCCGGAAGACAGGAAAGCTCTGCGCCGATTTCTGGGAATGGCCGGGTATTACCGTAATTTCTGTAAGAACTACTCTACAGTAGTTGAACCTTTAACGTGCTTAACTAGTCCTAAGCAAGAGTATAAGTGGACGTCCAAGTGCCAACATGCCTTTGAAAGTGTCAAAACTCTCCTGAAAAGTGTACCTGTGTTAGCCGCTCCTAACTTAAGACAACCATTTAAGTTAGACATAGATGCGAGTGCTGTCGGAGCAGGCGCCGTGCTCCTCCAAGCTGGTGCAGATGGACTTGATCACCCTATCTGTTACTTCTCCCGTAAGTTCGGCCGGCACCAATTACACTACTCCACCATCGAGAAGGAGACGCTCTCGTTGTTACTGGCACTCCAGCACTTTGGAGCGTACGTGGGATCCTCCCCTGTACCCATCCAGGTGTTCACAGACCACAATCCACTGACCTTCCTGCACCGTATGTATAACCACAATCAGAGATTAATGAGATGGGCACTCATTCTGCAGGAATTCAATTTAGAGATACGGCATAAGAAAGGAGTGGACAACTTGTTTGCAGATGCCTTGTCCCGTGTGTAGGACAAACTTGTGTATGCTTATGCAACTGTGTATTAACCCTTTTGTTTCTGGAACATTCGTATGGATGGGGCCTTGGAGAAGCTGGAGCCAGCTTTTAAGGGAGGGGGTGTTACGGCCCCTGGCCTTCTGGGATTGGCCGTCCGGCCTGTCCATCACTCTGCTACGGGAAAGTGGAGCTGCCTAGGCCTTGGCCGCCTAGGGTTGGTCGTCGGACCTGCCAATCAAGCGGAGCCGAGATGACGACGGTCCTCCCTCCCCTTTCTGCTCGCTGATTCGTTGCTGCTGCTCCCGCTCTCCACAGCTGACCCTCATCAGGCTGATTGCCCCTGAATAAAAACTGGACTGCACCATTCATCAGGGGCTGTGTCATTAGGGCACAGTTCGCGTCGTGTGAGAGTTCTCTGAGTAGCGTTAATTCGATTGTTAGTGATTAAACCTTGTGATTGGCCTTTTGTTGGATCAGTGGATCCTTTTGTGCTATTCTGAATTCGTTGGTTTAACTCCTGACAGTGCAACAGAGGTTGTGTTTTTGGTTTAGTTTGGTATTCGTGTCAGGTATTTACGTTTGGTTTTGCTTAGTATCATAGTTTTCAGGGGGATTCTCACTAGGAGAATCCCCGCTCTTTTTGTTGTAGAATTAAGATTAGGAGCCATTTTGTTTTGTTGTATATATGGTTAAGCTTCCTTTGTGTTATTGTTATTATTATTATTATCATTATTGTATAGACTGGCTTTATATTCTTTATTTCTTTAACATCATCTAAGTATGTAAATAGTTTTATAACAATTAAAACATATTACACCTTAACCCACGTTTTCTCGTGGTGTTTATGTTATCGGTCCTGTTGCGCCCCTAGTGACAAGACTGGGCCATAACAATTATAGATGAAGGGATTTTACAAAAACAGACAGAGGAGGCCTGTTTAATGTTTGAAGGCAGCTCTTCCACAGCTTTAATGCTGCCACAGCCAAAACCTGATCCCCCTCTTCGTTTCATTCTTGGAAAAACCAGGAGCTGTTAGTGCTCCATGCAAACACGGCTCATCTTGACTACTGCCTGGGTTTTACCCAGGAGCCACAATGTATTTTTATGACTGCACAGACCACTGTGCTGCTGCCTTTTATGTCTCTTTCTGAGACTGAACATGATTTTTAGTATTGACTAAAACTGACGGCGAAACTCGGAGGTGAAAGATGGCGCTCTGAATGAGAAAGCATCAAATTGTACTTACTGCAGATCACATTGTCATCAGTGTCGTCCCATATCACGTTTTCCTGATACCATGCCGCCCTAATGTTGTTATTGCCCTCGCAAATATTTTAAGAATGGAACAGGAAGGGGAGCAGCGGTACATATTTTACAACACACACTGTCCAATGGTGAGTGTGGGCTCACCTGTGTGAGCGTGTGTTTTAGTAGACGACTGAATTAAGTTAAAGACACAGACATTAATATTTTAAACTCAAGCTCGGGAATGTCTGGAAAATGCCTTTAATTGCATTTCAGTTCCAAACATTAGAAAAAGAAATAGAAAATATTCCTGGCCCAAAACTCAGCAGATCTAAAGCTAAAGTGCCATTTTAAGTCCTGTAACTAGCAGCTCCATAGATACTACAACATGTTACAGTACTTTTAACTTTTTAATATTTCCTCCACACTCTTCATTAATCGTCATTAATATCTGACAGTAATCCAGGGCGGGGTCAGGGTTTGGATGGGGGCGGGGCCTAAGTCTGCACCTCTGCTCATTGAGAAGAGTAAACATTGTGTGCTTTCACGTCTGTCTCCAATATCACCAGAAAAACCTCTAGATTTGTTGCTAGTTGCATTTTTATTAAACAGAAATGCTAGAAACTTGCTAAATAAAGCGCCCAAGCTCTGACGCGTGCGTCGCTTTAATTGGTGTACCGGAAACGGTGCACTGACAACCGTTCCACGTTGTTTGGAACGCAAACTGCAATTAAATGTGCAAAAAAAATTTGTTATGCATTAAATTCTTTTGTAATAAATTGTAATTACCCCCCCCCCTTTTAAATTACATTATAGGTGTAGCAGCAGCTTGTCTGGTTTCTCTGTTTTGGTTATGTTGTTGTTGCTGTTAATTTTTATCTGTTGCATTTTTGTTTCCCTTTCTTCACCTTCTCCTCCTCTCTTCTCTCCACACCCCCTTCCCTTGTCTGTCCAGCTTTAACATGTAAACTCATAGTTGTGCTTTGATTTACATTTTTCTTTCAGTGTTACCTGCAGATGTCCAGCAGCTATCGGTGATTATAGAAGAGCTTCCCAGTGAATGGAGCCCCAGTCAAGACCAGCAGGACCCAGAGCACCGCCACATAAAGGAAGAAGAGGAGGAACACTGGATAAGTCAGGGGGAAGAACAGCATAATGGGCAAGAGGAGAGTGATATCACCAGGTTCTCCTTCACTCTCGTTACTGTGAAGGGTGAAGATGATGAAGAGAAACCTCAGTCCTCACAGCTTCAAATCAAAACTGAAGACAACGAAGAGTCAGAACTTCCAACCTGCAGCTTAGCTCATCATATTAAAACAGAAACAGATGAAGAGGACTGTAGCGGACCAGAAACGGCCAGTAACACAGATCCACACAGTTATTCACCAGAAAATACTGATGAAAACGCTTCTGACCATTTTATGACTGAAGAAAACGATGATTCTTACATGCAGAAATCTACAGATTCAGAAAGTGAAACAGAAGATGGGGCACCCGAGTCAGATCTAAATCATGATCTAGTTTGTAATAGTACCAACGCTGCCAAAGAATCCTTCAGCTGCTCTGAGTGTGAGAAACAGTTTCTCCACAAGCAGTCTCTGAAGAGGCACATGCAGGTTCACACAGTAGAGAAGTCTTTCCTCTGTGATGACTGTGGAAAACGATTCTACGACAAGACCTGTCTGAAAGAACACATGAGAGTTCACACCGGAGAGAAAGACTTTTCCTGCGACGTTTGCAGTAAAAAATTTAGTCGAAAACAAAACCTCAAAGTACACATGAGAGACCACACAGGAGAGAAGCCCTTTGTCTGTGACGACTGTGGAAAAACATTTAACCGAAATGCAAATCTTAAGACGCACATGAGAGTCCACACAGGAGAGAAACCTTTTGCCTGCAAGGTGTGTGGAAAAAGATACATCCAAAAGGCTTATCTTAAGATCCACATGAGGTTCCACACCGGAGAAAAACCCTTTGCTTGTGAGGACTGTGGTAAAAGATTTTACCAAAAGGCCAATGTTACGGAGCACATGAAAATTCACACGGGGGAAAAACCTTTTTCTTGTGTTGTTTGTGGTAAAAAATACAGCTTGAAAAAAGAGCTTAAAGTTCACATGAGACTCCACACAGGAGAGCGGCCCTTTTCCTGCGATTACTGTAATAAAAGATTTACACAAAAGAAAAATCTTAAAACGCACATCCGAATCCACACAGGAGAGAAGCCCTTTGGCTGTGATTATTGCGGCAGGCGATTTAACCAAAACACAAGTCTTAAGGCTCATGTGAGAGTCCACACGGGAGAGAAGCCCTTTGTTTGCAGTGAATGTGGACTAAGATTTAACCACAATTCATCTCTGAAGACACACATGATGTTCCACACCGGAGAAAGATCCTTCACCTGTGATGATTGTGGGAAAAATTTTTACCAAAAGATCCATCTTAAAACACACAGAAGAGTCCACACAGGAGAGAAACCGTTTGTCTGTGATGTTTGTGGAATAAGATGTAGCCTTAAAACAGATCTACAGGCGCACATGAGAATCCACACAGGAGAAAAACCTTTTGGCTGTGATGTTTGTGGAAAGAGATTTACCCAAAACACAAGTCTCAAGACTCACATGAAAGTCCACACAGGAGAAAAACCGTTTACCTGTGAAGTCTGTGGCACGCAGTGTATACGTAAGAAAGACCTTGAAGTGCACATGAGGATCCACACGGGGGAGAAACCCTATAGCTGCGAGGTGTGTAGTAAGAAGTTCTGCCGAGTGACAGATTTTCGGACGCACATGAGAGTGCATTCGGGAGAGAAACCGTTTAGTTGTGGCGATTGCAGTAAGAGATTTAGCCAGTACACATCTCTTAGAAAACACAGAAGAGTTCACACCGGAGAGAAGCCATTTCTTTGTAATACTTGTGGCAAACGATTTAATCGGAGCACAAATCTTAATACTCACATGAGAATCCACACCGGGGAGAAGCCCTTTAGCTGCCATGTTTGCAGTCAAACGTTTACTCAAAGCACGTGTCTTAGAACGCACATGAGAGTGCACACGGGAGAGAAACCGTTTGGCTGCGACGTCTGTGAAAAAAGGTTTAGCCAGAGCACTCGTCTTAAAACACACATGAGAGTCCACACGGGAGAAAAGCCGTTTGGCTGTGACGTCTGTGGAAGAAGGTTTAGCCAGAGCACATGTCTTAAGAAACACATGAGAGTCCACACGAAAGAGAAACTTTTTGGCTGTGATGTTTGTGGTAAAAGATTTAGTGCACAAAGCAGTCTTTCTAAACACTTTATGGTCCACACAGGAGAGAGTTCAGTTCTAGTGAATGAAGTAAAAGATTTAACTGACCAAAAACATTCCTCTAAACACTAAATTCTTTAACAAAAGACTTGTTAGCTGGGTAAAATGAAGCATCAGTTTATCTGTCCAGCATGTAAACTGGCTACTTGAGCTTATTTGCGGTCCATTGATGGCAGTTCAGATCAAATTTATCCTTTTTACCCTCATCTCGGTAAACAAATGGTCCTGAAATACAGGATGCATCACATGATCCGTGTCAGTACATTGCAGTTTAAAGGCTCTCAATGATTACTGCAAATAAAAGAGATTTTCACATTTTGTGTCTTTCAGCTGCTTTAGATTAACCAACACTCATAAGTCTATTTGTCTGCAGAGAGACGATATATTTAATTTGCCAATAGATCCCTGTTAATGCTACAAACTGGACTTTTAAAATGCTAATATTTCACATGTACCTAATTTTGACTTCAGCCTCTATGTTAGTGAGATCTATGCACTCAGCTTTATCTGGTAGGTTTGAGGCTTGAGACTTAAAATGTCTTGAATTGGGGGGAAAAAAGAGGTAAGAAGCAGCTTTGCTCTGTAAGAACTTAATGCTGTTAAGCTGCGTTTCAAGTGTTTATTTTGACATGGCCTCTATGGAGCTCGGATCGGGACATACATTCTGTAACTTGTACACGTTTTGTAACTAGTATCTCCATATTTGTAAGTGTAACAAGTAGTTGTACAAATTAAATCTACAAATACGGATTAATTTTACAATTCAGGAAATACACTAAAGTTTTCTGTCTGTGTGTCACGTAGTTTACACACCCACCAGAGAAGCAGTCAGATTTCTCTGATTCCTGACTGGTCACAGAGAGGAGGGCTTCTTCCTACAACCACATTTTAACACATTTTTTTTTTTACCATTTCGACCATCAAAGACGCAGTAACTGGGTACATAAAGGTTTCTTCCTGGAGATGGGAAAACATGTTTCCCAACTCTACCAGTAAGTTCCAGTAAGGGTTCTTAAATGTTTTTTTTTATCCATAATGCATGTTTTCTCCTTTCTCTCATGAGCGTGTTGAGCTATTCTAGGAAGCAGACATGGAACTTAGAATATGGTCACCTCTCATCTGCGTCACTTTGTAGTTTATTAGGAGGAATGTGGTTGTTGGGTCACTGTTATTTGTACTCACTCTGTTCACCAGCTGACACTATTTACTGAAGCCACCGTGAAAGGTTTTAACACACTTTGGTCGAACTGCAGCAGCTCCGTTCTCTTCCATTAATTTTCACCTCTATTCCAGCAGATCATTTTTAGAAATGTGGAGGGACTCATGACGTACACTTTCTTACTTAAATCCTCTTACAAGGAACTTCTTTAACATGGCCTCTGGAAGAGAGATGCTCCAGAACTAAAATCAGAGTATACTTTCGGGTCCAGTTGGAACAATGTCATGCTATCCTCTCATAAACTGGATCACCAGCTAATTTACTTGAACCATGTACATGGAGCTTGTATATACCCCCCCAGAATGCTACACAGTGTAGGACTCCTCACCCACCCCCACCGCTCGAGTTTGCCTGGTTGTGCCTATTTTTTGTGCTTCACTGTATGTTGTTTTTGTAATTTATAAAATGAAAATAAAAACATTAGAAAAAATATACACACTGACACGTTTGTGCTATGTTGTCATGTGACTATCAGGTTATTTGGATCGTTTTGCTGCATTGTCATTTTATGGGTACTCTTGTAACCTCGTATAAAAACATTATCATTATCCCTTCTTGTCAGACACTTATTTAAGGCAAATTATAGTATTAATTCATTTTTAAGATATTGTGACTGTTGTATCATGGCAGTCTATCTCTAAAGGGGCCTTCGGTCTGCTCAGGTTTTGCTTAGAGGGTTTCTAACAGTGACATGACTGATGTGTCTGAGTAGCAGAGACATTAGAAGTCTGTAAATCTGAAGAAGGATGCTTCAGTAATTCATCATCTTTAGGAAACAGGAACATGTTTTAAATAAAAAGATAATTTTGCTGCACAACTCCTTGGACCTGGACTTTTAAAGTGACTCAGTTCTACTGATCCAGTCATCCAACTTGATGATGATGGTGAAAATGAAGACAGCTGCAGGCTTGTTGCCCTGGTGATCGCTTTTGTCTGGGTGTTTAGGGGTCCTTGCGTTGTGGTGTGAGTCACCGTCTGCCCTAATCGTGGAGGTTCCTGTGGCAACGCCCTCTGTGGTCTTGAGGTGAGGTGGCTGTCAATGTGGATGGATCATCTCAGCAGGAAGCGTCCACCGTATGCTGCACATCCATCAGCCAGGTAATATTCATTTCAATTTAGCAAAAGTATATAACGCAAAACAGTGACTGAGTGTGTGTGAAGGTATGTAAATACTGTACAACAGGTATATTATGTTTTGGACTACAGTGGGTAGGTTCAGCAGGTGTAGACCATCTTTCCTTATTATTAAATAAATGTATATTGCCAGTGTTGTAGACTAATAAAACTAATAAAGAATTGTCAATTTTATCCTTTTCTATAAACCACATAGTGTGTGTATATATATATATATATATATATAAAACGCAAACTGCACACATAACTGCAAAATGTTCTTAGTGTTATTTTCTGATTACTCAATAAGTATAATCTTACCAGCCAGTTTCTCAAATATTTAAATTCTGGTTGATTCAAAATAGTCTCCATGTCTTTCCTCGTTTCTCCAGAGTCATCAGCTACGAGATACAGGTAAGTCGAAGTGCTGCAGTCATGGACAGGTCTGTGGAGCGTTAATTTGCAGTCTGCAGGGCTCAGACAGAGACTGTTCTGTGTGCCTAAACATCACCGCTAATGTTATATATATTGGTGGCTGTGTTTCATGAAGTAGGCACTGTGCTATGAAGCTGGCCGTATAAAATATGTTTATATGTTACGGGACAATTTGTGCAGTAAAAGTGAAAATCATTGTGTCAGTTTGTCAACCTTCAACTGTACCTGAGCTTCAGAAGATTTTCACACATACAAAACATAAATACAAACAGTAATAACTAAGATATACACACACACACACCTGCAGAACATTTAGAAAGTTTAATGATTTTTTTGCACATAACAAAGGTAAATTTCACACTTGCTTTGATATTTATTTTTGGGTTGGAACATCATGGATTACTGAGTGTTTAGAAATGAATAAGACTGATGATTTAAACTGTTATTCTAGAAACTCTTAGTTTCAGTCTCTTTGTGTAGAGCTGTTTAAGACTGGACATACACGTGCTCTTTAACCTTGTGTTTGCACAGCAACCAGCTCTGTCGCAACATAAAACTGTTCACATGCCTGCCTGTGTGCAACACCTGTTACCAGAGGATTCTACAAGGGGGCAGATTAGAGAACTCGGACTGGATAGCTGATGAATCTGTAGGAGGTGAATGTTACGCTCCATCTAGGGGAAGCTGAGACATAACACGACAATGAGCCATCCTCTTCAGGTCCCGAGAGAGCTAAACCGTTAACAAGCTGGTAGGAGTTAACTAGCTTCAGGGTGCGCCCTGATATACAATGACTTACCTCACTAGTCTAACATAAACAGGGCTGGGCAGATTGATCCAAATATCAATATTATGGATACCAGAGCTAATATCGATATAGATCGATACCAGCGTGATGAAATTTATATTTTTCCTACAGAGTGCTTTAAGGGCAAAAAGCCAAAGAATGTGAGCCAATAGTAGGTTTTACTTTTGTTTAGACAATTTGCACTGTTGACTTAATGTTAACTTATCTGTTAACTTTGTTCTGCTAGTCATAAAAGATGTTTTATTTGACAATAATCTTTATTCTGTGTTAGATTATGATAATAATACTAACAGATAACTAAAGACAAACTCATTAAATTATTGTGAAATTTTCAAGTCAAAAGTATCAGTATTGGTGATACTTGCCCTGGATTTACTTGGTATCGGATCAATACGAAAATCTGCAGTCCTAGGGGGAAAAGGAATGTAAAGAAAATGACGTCCCACCCCAATAAACTCCCAGGAAACCAACATACGTACTGCTGAAACTGCTGTAGTGTGGGCAAGGTGTGGCTGGTTAGGAGGAGAGGGAGCTGAGTGACTCCTTTGCCTTCAGCCCAGGTCTTTATCAGCCAACCCAGCAACCAGAAGTCAATCCCTGAAGACCTGCTGGAAGGACCAATCCTGGCCTGGCACCTGTACAGTTAGATGGTATGTAAGGCCCCTAAAACAAGCACGCCATCTGTTGTCTGAAACCTTCCGTAATTTTATCCGTCTGTTCTTAGATCTTACATCTGGTCAAATTGGTCCTTATGTTTCTGCTACTGGTTAGTTCCACCCTGCAGCTTATGCAGGACGCAACCAATGCAAGTACGTAGCATTACTTTATGAGGACGTGCACAAAAAACGCTTCAAACTCAAATAGGAGGCAGCTGCAGTGTATTTTTGGCATTAATATTAGAATCAGTTTTATTGTAAATTTGAACTCTTATGCACAAAATACATTAGTTAAAATAAAATCAACAAACAGATGGATAAAAACATGTTAACGCTCCAGTTAAACACCGACTCCTCTGCTGCCAGCCATGTGTTACATAAGCTGCTCTTTCAGCTGGGGGTTAATATTTAAACTTGAACCTAATTTATTAAAAGCAAGACAGGATGCAGGGACCTTTGTTCCCACGAATGTTAATTCTTTTATGTTAAATACTTTGTTGTAGTAGAAATGTGTGATTAACTCAATTTAGACCAAACAAAATCAAAACAATCATAAAAATGAACAGAAAGTTCTTGTGATCAGGAAGCAGCATGTCTGATTCAGACTTTAGATCAATATAAAGCAAATGCATCACAACTACACTTAAATATTTTGTATATTACACAAAAACTGCTGGGATAAATCTACCCTGTGTGGGTTTTCATGTGTCTATTTAGACTTCCTCGCTGAGTAAATCTTTTGCCACACACGTCACAATCAAAAGGTTTTTCTCCTTTGTGGGCTCGTATGTGAATGTTAAAATAGTTTTGATGCACAAACTTTTTCCCACATACATCACAAACAAACGGTTTCGGTCCGGTGTGTGTCCTCATGTGTCTGTTCAGGTTTTTCTGTTCTCTAAATTTTTCACCACAAAGGGCGCATACAAACGGTTTCTCCCCCGTATGGATTCTGATGTGAGCCTGAAGTCTGAAGGTACATCTGAACCTCTTACCACATTCGTCACAGCCGAACGGTTTCTCTCCCGTGTGGAGCCGACTGTGTCTCAGCAGACTTCCGTGCCGCGAGAATCTTTTTCCGCAGTTGCTGCAGCCGAACGGCTTCACGCCCGTGTGTCCTCTCATGTGGACCGTGAGATCGGTGTTGCGTCTAAATCTTTTACCACAACAACTGCAAGCGAATGGACGTTCTCCTGTATGGACGGTCATGTGCGCCCTCAGTTGTGACTGCTGGCAAAATCTCTTCCCACAGTGCTCACAGCTGAACAGCTGCTCTCCTGTGTGGACTTTCATGTGTGTTTTGAGGATTTTCTGCTGGCTGAATCTTTTACCACAGTCATGACAAGCGAAGGGCTTCTCTCCTGCGCTAACGTTAACCTGAGAGTGCCACGTCATGTGTTTCTGAAGAGACCGCTTGTAGATAAACTGTTTACCGCAAACAGAGCAGTTTAAAGACTTCTTGGTAGAAGAACTTCCCACATCAGTGTTTACGCCTGAGTCGGGTGCCCTGCTCTCCTTCCAGCCACTGTCACTGTCTTCTGTTTCAGATCCAGAATCTGAAAATTGCTGCTGCAAGTCAACATCATCATCATCATCATCAATACTGACCTCTGTCTCAAAGAAATCTGAAGTCTTCTCATAAGAGTTTGGTTGTAAAAGACTATATGGATCTGGGTTCCTGGTTGGTTCTGGTCCTCCATGGTCCTCTTCATCAGTTTCTGTTTTCATCTGAGTATCGGAGCTGCAGGTTGGAGGTTCTGTCTCTCTGCTGTCCTCAGTTTTAATCCGATGGAGCTGTGAGGACTGAGATTCCTCTTCACCATCTTCTTTCTTCACAGTAACAGTGAATGGAAACCTGCTGATATCATCCTCTTTCTGCCTATGATGTTGCTCTCCCTCCTCACTGGTCCAGAGTCCCCCCTCTTCCTCCTTTAAGTGGAGGGGTTCTGGGTCCAGACTGCAGCTCCATTCAAGGGGAAGTTCTTCTTTAACCACCAACTGCTGTTGGACATCTGCAGGGAACACTGAAACACAAATTCATGTCATGGACAATCACGTCCACATGTATCCCCTCAGCAAAAATGGATTTTGTATAACTGAAAATGGCCTGTGGAAATATCCACATGGAACTTCTGGTGCCGTCTCTGAAATAACACTTCACTTCAATCTAAGATGTCAAGTCCGTCATTTTAAATCGAAGGTCCCCAACCCTGGTCCTCAAGTCCCACTATCCTGCAGCTCTTCGATGTTTCCCTGCTGCAACACACCTGACTGAAATTAAACGGCTCTCTGACAAGTTCTGCACAAGTCTAATGCTATGGAGCCACGGACTGAATCAGGTGTGTTGCAGCAGGGAAACATTTTAAGTCTGTAGGATAGTAGTGGGCCTAAAGGACCAGGGTTAGGACCTCTGTTTTAAATGCTCAATCATGACATTTTCACTCTAAGCACATTAAGTCGATCTCTTTAATTATTACAGAACTTAAACATTAATTATCAAAGTTATGCAGATGATACACAACTTCATGTGTCTCTGTCACCAGATGACTGAAGGCCAATAGACTTACTGTGTCACTGTCTGGAGCAAATAAACACCTGGATGAAGGAGAATTTTCTACAATTAAATGAAGACAAAACTGAGATTATTCTGTTTGGTAGCAAAGAGAAGAGGGTCAGCATTGGTAAACACCTGGAGAATAGGGCTCTTAAAATCACCAACCAAGTTCGTAACCTGGGAGTGTTGATAGACTCAGACCTGACTTTCAGCAGCCACATCAAAGCTTCACTAAGAAGCTTTTTACCAGAAACATCAACAGAATTAAAAGTTTAGTCTCCCAGAAAGACCAAGAGAAACTCATCCATGCATTCATCTCCAGTAGGCTGGATTACTGTAATGGTCTTTTAACAGGACTTCCTAAAAAGAGCATTAAACATCTGCAGCTCATCCAGAACGCTGCTGCTAGAGTTTTAACCAGGACTAAGAGATCTGAACACATCACACCAGTTTTACATCTTTACACTGTTTTCCAGTCAGCCACAGAATAAACTGTAAAACCCTTCTGATTGTTAACATCCCAGAACAATTTAGGCCCAGAATACATCTGTGATATGTTCAGAGAATATAAACCAATCAGAGCTCTTAGATCCAGAGACTCTGGTCAACTAGTCCAGACCAGGGTCCAGACCAGAGTCCAGACCAGAGTCCGGACCAAAGGCCAGACCTGAGTCCGGACCAGATTCCAGACTAAACATGGAGAAGCAGCATTTAGCTGTTATTCTGTAAACAAGTGGAACAAACTGCTCGTGGAGATTAAACTTTCACCAAATGTAGACATTTTTAAATCCAGGTTAAAAACATGTTTTTTTCTCATTCAGCTATGCATGAATTCTGCACAGTAACTTTTTAACTTATCTTTTTAATAATTTTGTCATTTATTATTTAATTGTGACTTTTGCTATTTGTTGCTGCATTTTACTACTTTTTAATGCTTTCTTTGCACCACCTGTAATGCTTTTAATGTTTTATGTAAAGCAATTTGAATTGTTCTGTACATGTGTACAAATGTGCTATGAAAATAAACTTGCATTGTCTTAACTAAAATTCTTTTCATCTCACAGATCAGTGCATTTTTAAGTTCATCACATGGGTGGTTAGTTTTACTAAAGTTGCAGAAAAAAAAACTGTCATTTCTGATATAGTCTTTTTTATGTTGGTACAAAAAATAGTTTTATTAAATGCCATCTAGCAATTAAAAGAGATCTTTTCAGAAAAACTTAAAAATACAGAATGAATATACATACTGTACATTCTTGAAAGATATAATAAATGTTCCGTAGTTTTTTTTGTTTTCAACAACGTATTTTATTCATTAACAAAATCATATATTTTTGGCATGTAAAAATATTTCAGAAAAATGTAAAGGTTTATGTTCCGTTATAACCTAATGTGAATCTTTTCAACATAAGCTAATAGTTAGTTTTCTGTTTGTCCTCCTGCAGGAACTCCACATCAGATCTGTGATTATTCTTACCAGCACTGTGGTTTACAACATCCTGCAGCTGATGATGAACACCAAGGCGTTTACTCTCCAATTTCTTTTCTAAAGTCAGACTATCAGTGTACTTCTGCTGAAGACAATCCACTTCCTTCATGATGTCCTCAATCTGGAAGCTCGTCTAAGATGAACCAGAGCTGCCCAGTATCGGTCAGTGCTGATCTCCTCTGTATGCAGCCTGTAACGTCTCTATCAGAGCAGATCCATGGATGAATTACAGGAGGTGGATACACATTCAGCAGGGCCCCAATCTGTTTTTGACCGATTTATTAACATATTTTTGACCAGGCAGCTTTACGGACACCTTTGCTATCCTTTGCTACCGTGAGGACCGTCGTCATCCGCTTACTCGGGCGTATTCCATTAATATAGTCGTAATACATCTATTTTATAATCCAATTATCCTTATTATTCTTATGTTTCTTCAGCAAACGATCAGTGGAATAACAAAGCACGTAAGAAGTGCAGCACGGTCTATTTACTGTAGCAGGCACAACGGCACGCGAAGACTTCCGGTAATCACTTTCAAAAGAAAGGAAAGGAAGGAAGGAAATTATTATTATACAAGGATTATTAATTGGTGAAAAATACACACCGGGCAGTTTTACTGTGTACAACAGCTTTTCTTTAACTCTTAAATCCCCACTTAAAATAATTTATATGAATTATAAAAGATTTAATTACGTATAAAAGCAGTTATTTAGATATCAGATAGATATTTTTAAATCTGATAAACTGAAACTAAAATATATATTACCAACTTATTTATGATAATATTAACAATAATAATATTTATTCATTTATTATTAATTTATTAATTCATATTTATTACATATTATGAACATAGATAAAAGCAGCTCTGGATCAATTTAGCTCTTTGTCATAACTATTCTGATCCAGGACCAATCTTATCAATATGACCTATTTTCTTCAAAACTATATTTAATTAAACCAGTATTTCTTTTCTTTATAGTTATACATAATGCTAAGTGGAGGTTCATTTGGCAGTTCAGTTTAGCTTTAATACGTTTTATTTTTAGACTAAGCATCTGTTAATGAGCTCATATTTTGTATGCAAAAGAAATAAACTGTTAAAATATATATATATTACAATGCCATTTTAAAGTTAAAACAAGCTCTTTACGGTCAAAGCTGAAAATATAGGGTATTGTCGAGTTTGTGTAAAGTTTGATTGAAAGATTTATTTATATATATATATATATATATATATAATTTACAGCATTTATTTCGAATAATTTCTTTTTAGTTTTAATCGTGTACTTTGAAAGTACACACCGGAAGTAAAACTCGTGTACTTTATTATAGGTTGATTGATCTTGTTTCGCAGTTCTTCCATTTGACCACTAGATGGCAGTAAATATCCATACTTTGTACATTACATTTGTACTGTGATTAAACTCCCGTTTCTCTTTTTAATGACAAAAAAATACCAACTATTAATCTAAAATGTTTTCGCTGGTAATTATAATTTTTTTGATCTGACAAAAAATATAAACTTTTTAAACTCTCCTATCGGGAACCATTGACACCTCCCAAACACCGTCCTTCCTGGTGTGGGTGTGGACACAGATGACTACACAAATAATGGTTGAAAAGCTACACTGCTCTGTGTGTTGAGAAGAGTTTCTTATTGACACGGTTTCATACTCCTCGACTGGTCGCAGATCGTAGCTGGCATGCTGTGTCGGGATGGGAAATCTGTTTGGAAAAAAGAAACAGTCCCGAGTGACAGAACAAGACAAAGCCATCCTGGTAAGTGTCGCAGCTAGCTAGCATTAGCAGGCTAACCAAACTGTAAATATGAGCCGGTGTTCGACACTGCTTTGAAAAATGTACCGATTTAATACATTTACGTGTCAGGATTTCTTTGTCTAAATGTAATACAACATTTTTTTTATTTAATCGCTCTTTAGAGACTTCTGATAAATTCAACCTGATTGTTTATGACAAAATGAAACATAAATCCACCTGTAAGGTGTCAGTCCAGAGCTCACGCTACACCTTGTCCTGCTTTTTAAATGAAAAATAACTCCAGGCTTGTATTTGATGGTGTTGTTTCACCTGCAAAGGCGTCTTGCAGTGGTTTAAAGTGTTTTTGTTTCCTCTTGGCAGCAACTGAAGCAGCAGAGAGATAAACTGAGGCAGTATCAGAAGAAGATCAGCCTGCAGCTGGAGAAGGAGAGACTTCTGGCCAAACAGCTGCTGAAGGACGGCAAGAAAGAGTGAGTGCGAACATCTGTCTCAGTAAAACAAAGAATGTGGAGCATTTTATGGAAATAAAACATAATTATTTGCAGCTCATTTAACTAAAATAGTCTTAAGACTTAATATTTGTACAGCCCTGGGCCAGTGAATGAATGATGGTAAAACAACCTGGATATGAAACTGAAACTAAATATAATTGAATATTCGTTGATTTAAAAAAGCATTTGACACTAAAGACCATGACATGATTTAATAAAAGCTTCACAAATATGGTATCAAAGGGACGGCATGTCAGTAGTAATTATTAATATGAAATCACATGAAATATTTAATCTGTGCTGTAAATTAGGGGTCAGTCCTCCGGCCAAAAAATTTTATTGTATGTTCATTTTATTTTGATTGTTTCCAAACTTTTTAAATATATTTTGTGTGCAGATGACACAATTTTTCTTTAATCCTGGAAGAATATTATGCAGATTTAACATGTGGTTAAAAAGAAGTTGAAAAATGGAAAAGATGGTTAAAAAAAAATAGCTGAATTCAGGGGTAAAAAAAAAAAAAAAAAGAAGATATAAGTAATGAAGACAAATGAACATCCAGCTGACCTAGATGGTGTCGAAATTTCAAGAGTACAGGAAACTAAGTTCTTAGAAGTTCTGATAAATGAAAGTTTGACCTGGAAATCACAAAAAAACGACTGTCTTACACAAAGTTAAAGATTCCTTTAATAACAAGTATTAATGATGTTATAAACTCGCTGATTCAGCCACGTCTGACCCACTGCGCTGAAGTCTGGGGGAGGTTGTAAAACCTACATAAATTCTACTTTTATGTCACAATCTTTATTTAACTTTATTTTATTCTACATTTCTTTGTGTGTGTGTTTTGTATTGTATTAAAATGGGCTGTAAAAAAGATTTTCTCTTTCTGTTTATTTAGATTTTTTTGTTGACTTGACTCAAGAATAAATAAACTAGATGCTTTATTTATTCCACTCAAACCTGATGTCAGTTACATCAACATGATCAAGATGAGGAAAGAATGAGGTTTAAATAGAAAAGATCCGAGTTTGAGCTTTAAGGTGTGGATTTAAACCGACTCCCAACAGGAAGGCCCTCCTCCTGCTGAAGAAGAAGCGCTACCAGGACCAGCTCCTGGACAAGACGGAGAACCAGATCAGCAACCTGGAGCGGATGGTGAGCGACGGCAGGTCTGCAGCAGTAGAAGAAGACGTGACCTTCACTTCTCTCTCTGCTGCTGGTTTCAGGTTCAGGATCTGGAGTTTGCTCAGATTGAGAAGAAAGTCATCGACGGGCTGAAAGTTGGGAATGAATGTCTGAAGAAAATGCATGAGGTAAGGCGGGTTTTTTAGTTTATAGCTGGAGCAGAGAGCAGTGATGGATGGCCGTCTTCTCTCTGCAGGTGATGTCCATTGAAGAGGTGGAGCGGATCATGGATGAAACCCAGGACTCCATCGAGTACCAGAGGGTAAATCCTCCTTTATTATCCACAATAACAGATTGTTTACATAACAGAAGCAGCTGATCCGTTTGTTTATCTTTGTTTACGTTATTCACCGTCCGGCTGCAGCAAATCGATGACATGCTGGCCGGCTCCTTGTCACAAGAGGATGAAGATGCTGTTCTGGCTGAGCTGGAGGCCATCACTCAGGTTAGTCCCGATCAAATCAACCGGCTCTGACGTGGAAACGAGGTTTTGCTCCTCATGCTGGTTCTGATCCGTTCCTCTCAGGGAGACGTTGAGCTTCCAGAGGTTCCTTCGGATGAGCTGCCTGAGGTCCCCGAAGCTGCCGAGGAGAAGCCAGGTTCGTTGTCTCCTTCAGATCTCACCACACCAACAGCTTCCTGTCGTTTGATGACTTCCATAATCTGTCCATGACTCTGACCAATCAGAGCCTTCCCTCTGCGGCTCTGCCAGGGCAGGAGAACCGCACTTGATCTGGGGTTCAAGCAAGTGAGATTTATTCAAAACAAGTGGTGCAGCTCTCATTCCGAGTCATTTTATTAAATTAAAAAACACAAAAACCCCCTAACTTCAGATGAAAACTAGCATGTTTTTGCTACTTCAGCATTTCGCTTTGAGAGAGAAGACTTCAAAACAAGAGCTCTGCGTCACACAGGACTGTCGCAGAAACCTTTTTATTTGATTTTATTTCACTTTCATTTTTTATTTTATTTCATTAAGTTACATTTATTTATTTTTATTTTATTTTGTGTACTTTAAATTGAATCTTATATTTATTTAATTTATTTCAATTAAATTTATTTTTAATTTGAAAGAAACAACTTCTTAAAGTAATGCCTACTTGAATGTGCAAAAAAATAAATAAATAAAAGGCAACAGAAATAGTAAGCATGCTAGCTGGTGCTGGGAGGTCAGAGCCAAGACTGTGCCAGAGTACAAAAAACCCAAAAATGACTATTGCCCATGTTCGGGTTATGAACAGATAAATCCAGATAAATATTGCAGTTCTTAGTTACAGCGAGTTTTTTAAGGTTTTTAAGTTTACGGCTGAAGGGGGAGGAGTCATAGAGTCTGACAGGCAGGAAAGACGTCCAAGTGGAGCTCCTGGTGTCTCAGTCTACATCTGAAAGCGCTCTGACTGACGTCTGAGTGCCATGCAGGGCTGAGAGACATTGTCCCCGATACCGAGGCGCTTCCTCAGCTTCGTCCTGTCGGACACCTCCGCCACAGACTCCAGGTCTACGTCTGGGACAGATCCAGCTCTGCTTATGGACTTGGTGGGTCTGTTAGTGTCGGCTGTCTTCATCTTGCTGCCCGGCACCTACAGCGTAGAAGAAGAGGCTGCATACCACCGAGTGATCAAACATCTGCAGCAGGACCCTGCAGATGCTGAAAGATCTGAGCCTCCTGAGGAAGAACAAGCGACTCTGACCTTCTTGTAGAACATCATTGTTTATTGTCCAAGTGGACACCCGGGTAATCTGCAGGACCTGAAGTCTAAGGGTCGAGAGGAATGGGGACAGGACCGTCCCCTGTGCCCCCCCGTGCTGCTCCAGCGGTGTCGGATGCTGCGGCCGGCCTGTGAGGTGGTTGCGCATCCAGGCTGCGAGTGGAGCTTCCACCTGCATGTCCAACATGCTTCAAGCTTTTAATTTGCTGCTTTTCAGTCACACTTTCTGACCCGTGAAAAACCGTCCAACTGAAGAAAATGTGAGATTATGAGCAGTTTTGTTGGGACTGAAGCTGTACCGATAAACTTACTGTGATTTGTGTTGCAGAGAGGGAGCGTTCCAGGAAGAAGCCGGAGCGAGAGATGCTCGCTGCGTAGCAACGCGCCTGACCTCCCTCACAAAGCAACAAACATTTAGCCTCCAAGGCCTGCCTAAGAGCCGCGGCAGGGCTTCCTTCATCCCACCCGGCGGCGGGTTGTTATCATCTGCTGCGGCTCGGTTCCCGAAGGCCGGACCGGTTCACCGAAGCACCCCTTAGAACCACGAAGACCTGTGAGATCAGATAATTGTGCCTAACCTTTGTTTAATATTACTGCTCAGTGTTTACCATAAAATCATTTTATACGCATACATGCATGTATACTGTGTGTATCTGAGTCAGATTCATCAGTCTTTGTAAATGAAGCACTAACGGGACAGTTCACCCAGCGACTGGTTTGTCTTTTCGTTTTGATCCGTTTGTGGCGTTAACAGCAAACACAGCCGAGTTCTTCATCAGCAGCCTTTATGAGCTCAACCTGCTTCATATCTGCACATTTTTCTTAAAAACAAACACGCATCCGTGTGGCGGCGTATTCTCCCAGTCTGATCCCTTTTCAAGCAGCTTAGCTAATCTAATTTGCTGCTTCCCCTTGTGGATTAGTTCAGTGTCATTGGAGAAAGGGGTAATCATATCGTGTGTGGGCTTACCTCCGACGCCCAGACTACAGTTTGTAATCTCCTCAAGGTGATAACTTGACAGAACCTGGATCTGTACCCGCTACGCTCACCAAGGCGGTAATTATTTAACTGCGCAGAGATTTGCTTGTGTGTGGATCTGCTGCAGGAATGGTGGCCTACATCCATACGGCTTAAGCTTGTGCATCTTGAAGACTCATAGAATTAATATGTGAATCATTTAAGCCTCAAAAACTGATGAGTAAATCTGTCAGTCTCCCTTTTTACAAATAAAGTGTTTTTTATTGTCTGCTTTTTGTCTGGCTTCAGATCGTAAAGCAGAAACGGGACACAAGGTGGCAGCAGGACACAGATGGAGTCGGTTGTTTCTCTCGTTTCATCCCAGCAGACAGAACCAGCTCCTCCTTCCCAGTAACTGGGAAAGAGGATTTCACAACAGACTAATGAATAGACATATAATCAGATAAAAACAGTCACTATTTTTATTAAACAACAAAAGAAAATGAGTTGTTTTCCATTTAATTTGGGTATTTTACGCAAAGATTAGTTTTATTTGTATGAAAAATTAGGCACAATCGATTTAGCTGCAAGAGTCAGGTTAATGATTTACTTTCCTTTCAGGTCATATGGGGACAAAAAAGGTCCCCTTGGCTCCCATTAAAACCAGTTTTTAACCTCTGGAACATAACACAGTTTATACCATGGTCTGGGTGAATACTGGATTCTGATTGGCTGGAGGGTGTCCATTAAAAAGTGATAATGGACACCTCGTCGGGCATTATCCCTGACCTTACATAATCTAACGTCAGGGTTTTATTTCAGAGAAAAATGGTCAAATTATTCGTGACATGATGCCATTTTCCCATTTTAGGCTTGGTCATTTCTTCTATAATTCTACTTCCACTTTCTCTAAATCGCCACAAATTGCTTAATAACGACATTTATTTTGTATATTAACAGTTGTTTAAGCCACAATCAATACTCAAAATCAAACTGATTAATGGAAACACCAGAAATACAAAATCAGGAGAAGTGGAGCCTCCTATAAATTAAAAAAATAATCATTTTCAGCCCTTCATATTAACATGTTGACTCATTTCTTCGTTCGGTCAGACTTTATGTACTTTTCATACAATTTTACATCAAAGTGCAGAAACAACAAAAAGAGAAAAAAGCCAAAAAGTGTCTTTGTTACTCTCACAAACAAACAGAAATCTTCTGTTTTGAGCCACAATGAAGCGCTAAATAAGAAGCGGGTGAATAAAAGAAGAATACATTAAATCAGACTAAATATGAATTTTAAAAAATTTAAACAGTAAAAGTAGGAAAAGATAGTAAATAAAATTTAAACAAATAAGAACAAAATACATAAAAGTTTTTAAAAGCATAAAATACAACTAAAAATAAAATAAACAAATTTAAATACTTAAGTGGCATAAAAAGGTGGGTTTTTATTTTGGTTTTAAAAAGCTTGATGTTTCCTGCCGTCCTCGAGTCTTCAGGTGGTTCCACAATTTATTTCATACTTTATTTGATGGGACAGTGTAGCTAACTGGCTCATTTTATCCGTAGTCAAAGTTCTCTCCTCGTAGGTTTTTATTATATTTATTATTATTTATAATTAATGTAACACCCCAAAACTCTCCACATCCATGCATTGACGTCTCGAGAGAATCTTAGATTAATAAAAAGCAGGAAAATAATTGTTTCCATCCATTTTTCCGGCCTGAAATAGCTGAACGTTCTTTGCTGGGCTACTTGGGTCCACCTCAGCGTCCTCGTTGTGAATGGAGTGGATCCACTCTGAGGCTCACTCTGGATGTGTGTGGGAGTGGGCGGCTCACAGACAGAAACCTGAATGTCAGATGAATCACAGACGTGGATTTAAAGCCAAAAGAAAGAGCCTGAGAGGACGTTGTGAGTAGGCCGAATACGAAGGGCAGAGCAGGCGCTGCTGAATAGATGCTTCAGGTGTGGAGGAGTGTGTTTATGTGTGTTTACACGTGTGTGTGTGTGTGTGTGGTCTGCCCACCTAATCTGTTGCCTACCTCATTACACCTCCGCTGTAGCATGACTATACAAACATACTGAATCTAGATCCTAAATCACAGATCCATCTCAGGATAAGTGAATCTGGTTTATTTCCTTGATTTGAGGTGCAGCATCCCCGTTCAACCCCGCCCTCCCTCTGCTCCAGGGAAGGTGCTAAATGCTCCTCTTTCCACCCTGCCTTCATGTGGGAGGATTCCTCTTCATTTGCAACGATTACAAGATACCAAAAAAAACAGCAGGAAAAGGAAAAGTTGTGCTTTTATGTGCTAAACTGTCTCTTTTTTTTGTGGCAGCTAATTTAAAATAAAACAGGACAAAGAAAACAAAACAAAAAGGAGCAGGTATATATTTGGTTATGATGACTCTGTGGGTAAATGCCATGTAAGACATGCTAATAATAATAGTAATATATATATATATGTATATGTATATGATAATCATACCAATCTAAATCTAAAAGAATTAGATCAAATTAAAAATAATTGAATTGTGCTAATTGTGCTGCAGTGGCTTCAGGGATAGCATGCTAGCTGTTTCCCTTTGGTTTCCAGTCCTGATGCTAAGCTAGGCCACCGACCACGCAGCTGTGACTTCATATTAAGTCTACAAACATGAACTTTATCACAACTAAAGTGGTTGAAAGGTAGAAAGTACAGCAGAAGTTTTAAAAGCAAACAGGGATACTTGTTTCCTCACTGAGGAGGATCCTGCCGCTTTAATCGCAGCTGAAAACATTTAAGTTTTATCAGTTTTTATGAGTTTGTTCAGCATAACTTTGTCTCATCTGGTGGTTTTATGACCTTCATCTTCCTCATGAAACGTAAACAGACAAATATCATCATCCATGTGAGCAGCTGGTGACATGATGATGTATAAATCTGCTTTATGATCAGAAACATGGTGGTGCTGATAGAACAACTAGAAGGACGTTAAATGTTATGTTCAGTTGTACTTTGGCATCTGAGATTTACTAAGTAAAAGTCTTTTTATGCCAAAGATTTGTTAGAATTTGATTGTCAGTTCTTGGGGGACTAGTCAGGTTTCAGGGGCGGCCCATCCCCGCCTCGGCCACCCTTCTGGCCCTTGAACTCTCTGTACATGGTTAAACGGTATAACTTGTAGGATCTGAAAACAAAAACACTGATTCAGGGTCATTTCACAAATATTCAGCATGGACTGTGCAACTAATACATTTTGAAAATGGTGACAAATGTACATGATGCACATTTTCTGGGGTCAGAGCTCTACAAACGTGGACAGAAGATTCATTTATCATCATTTTTAGCGGCAGCTGTTTGGGGCAGCTCTGAAGTCTGGCTCAAGCCGTGACTTAAATCTGATTCAAGCTCCATGTTTAAGACTTTAACTTCTTATTTTGGGTAGTGAATATATTTTCAAGTCAAGTCAAGCCTTGTTTCACAGCTTTGGCGCCTTGAGTTTTAAGTCTAGTCTTTATTTTCAGCGGATTTCTGACTCAGGTCTGCAGCTCTGTGGGAGATGATGAAGATCAGTCTTCTGCTCTCAGCATATTTTATGATGTGCAGCTGAATCTTTTCAACATCAAATCTTTGGCCAAAGTCAAAAGTCTTGATTCCTGAAAGCAGATCTTTAATCTTTTAATGTGTTTTATTGCTGTTAAAGCATTAAAATCCTCATTTTTGTGACTTTCAACCAAACCAGTTTCAGGGTAATCACTAATGAATTTATTAGTTTATCTGTATACATTTAATTCTTACGACGGGTTGACGGGAAAGTTCCTGTTTGTGCCATCTGAGACCAAACATGCCTGATTGATTTTTACTGTTTTTTACTCTGGACTCAATCAGATGTGGCAATCAAAACATGATAAGTCTGTTTCTTCCTGTTGTTCCAGTTTATTGTCCTGGCTTCCCAGCAGCTTTGAAATAAATTTCAGCTCACCAAAGGAAAAATTAAAAAGCCGCCACCATCCTCGTTCATACTGGGACTCTTTTTTTCCATGAGTGTCCATTCAGAGGCCTTTGGATCGTGATGAAATGAAATGTGTGGGATTTCCCTGGCCCACCACACACAGCTTTGAAGCCAGAATAAGAAAGAAGTGTGGCTTCGTCCCACTCATACCAACCAGATCCCACTCAGCCAAGAGCCACACAAATAGAGCAGGCATGTGAGTAAGCTCTTTACTAAAAGTTGTGTTAAAAAAGCAACACCTCCCTGCTGCACCGCCTGTCTGGTGGGGTATGACTCCATCCATCACACCCAAAATAGGAATCAAGCCCACAATCCTCTTTGTTAATGACAGGTGAGCTGCGGGAATAACAAGTGACAGACATCTTGAACGTTACAGTGACCACATCACACTGAGCCGACGTGAAGCGGCTGTGTGTGCTCATCCATGCTCAGTCAGGTCTTCTGAATGGTTGTAGCAGAGGAGGCGTGGGCTGTGTGTGATGGTGGAGCTGGCTTCTTCTTTAAATGCTATGCTGCATTTTTGGACTCGATGTAAATCAGAGATAGCAGCATTGCCACTTAACAGCTGGTGATAAGGATCATATGTAGCAGAAGAAACTCCAGTCTGTTCCTTTTACTCCAGGTTTGTCTACCAACAGCAAAACGACACTGACTGGCAGAAAATAGTGTTTTTTACAGCAAAAACTGCATGGTGTGCAGTATGTCCTTAAACTTGTATGTCCTGGACTTTCAGTTGATCCATCTACTGGAGGCCGAAGCCTCATTAGAAATGGTCTCAATTGAAGGTGGGTTGTCAAGAAGCCATTCTTGATGATGGGAAACAGGGAGAAAAGGCTGAGGTAAATCACATGAGACAAGAACTGGACTGAAGATCAGCGGAAACAGGTCTGATGGAGGGATGGATCCTCCCCAGAACCCGGACCTCAACATTACTGAAGCAGTGTGGCATCATCTGGACAGAGAATTAAAAAAATGGCTGAAACATCCAAAGAAGAACTTTGGAAAGAGGCTTATTGAACTATTCCTGAAGAAAGAAAAGAAAGCTTGTCAGGGTTCGGACTGTGCTGATTAATAAATCTGCTCAGACCAAATCTGATTGATTATCAAGCTGTTATAGATACATGTGATGATTTTTTCTGTCTAAATTGAAGATGAAGTAAACATTTTCCCATTCCCCCTCATTTAAAATAAACTAGGCAGTTCAGATTGTTGGTTCTTCAGACCTACAGTGAACTGGGCAAAGAGGGCCCTTAAAATACAAAGTCTAGAAATATTCCAACTAAAACACAACAGAAGTAATTTAACCTTTTGATTTCATGCTTAAAACACCAAATTGAATATTCTTTGTCAAAACTTGCCACTAAATCTAACTCCCCCTTCCCAATGAAAAATCTTACTCTCTAACGCGAGTCGCCTCCTCGTTACGATGCTCACGTGCAGTTTTCTGTCGTCGGTCGCCTCCTTTCCCACCGCACCTGAAGGCAGCACCCTCCCTCTCGCGGTGAGTCCGCCTCTGCGCTCCAACCGAGAGGCACCGACTGGCTGCGTGGGGGAGCCGGTGTGGGCGCAGAGAGGAGGACTTTCCTATAAAAGCTGGGCTCCCGCGGCCAGACGCGCTCGTGCCTCTTCGTCAGCCGCCGCCGACTGTTGAAACGTTTCATTTTTCTCCGCTGCAGTTTGGAAAATTCCCCCCATTCATCACCACCATCATCATCCTCATCCGAAAGGAAATTCCGTCTATGGTTTTGCCCTACGCTCCAACAAGGATGTCCCGAACCGACGAGGTGCACCGCATAACGGAGAATGTTTACAAGGTGAGCCGGTTCTGGGTGTTTGGGAGTTTGGGAGCCGCAGAGCGCGCGCGGGGACACCTGCTGCACCTGATTACAAGACCGACTCACCTTAGCGGTGTTTGAGCTAGTTTCTGGACACTTTCTGGAAAAAAATGTTCGTTTTTAAACACGAAATAATGAAAATAGCGTGAGAATTGAAAGAAAGTATTTAATCTAAAATCGCTTTAAAGTATTTGTAACTTGATTTAAAGTAAAGTTAATGAAGTCTTTGAATCATCATAATCAAATTGCAGTAACAGGAAAATGAGTTGCAGCACATTTGGGTCAGCTAATCAGTTAACTGGATTATTTTACCCCCTCCCTTCTCCCGTGTTTTTCATTGTGGAAGACTCCAGCTCATCTCCTTTTGCTGGGTGGAATATGTTGTCAGTTTGGTCTCAGAAGTGAAATTTACATGACAAACATCTGAAGTGACACTTTGCCCCCAGGCAGCTCAGTTCAACACGTTGCAGAGCAGACCTAGATGAGCTCTACCCGCCTCAGACGCATCATTCCTTCATGCATGGTGCGCGTTACTGAAGCCATCTAAACTTTGGCTGAGAACACTCAGGTCCTTCGTGGGTAATTCTGACACAAAGCTCCACTTCAGTGAGAAGGCGATGGAGGAGGTGGTGCTGAAGAGTTTCTCTGCACTCAGGGAAGCTCTCCAGACCAGATGGATTTCAGTACTGGAAGCAGGACAAGGGCTTTCCTTCTAACGCGAGGAGAAGCTGTTACAGCTCAGAGTGCCTAAAAGCCTCCTCGAGCGTCCGAGGTGTTGTGTTCACGTTCACCCCCCTCGGTTGGCTGAGGCAGGATTGTGTAACATTAGAATTAAGGAAACTTTTGGGAGTGATTGTAGAATGTGACTGACTGCTGACCTTAAACAACATGAAAAACTGCGTTGTTTCACCACAAAGACTGGAAAAAAAGTGTCACCTGAGGTGTTATCCTGTGGAGGTTTGTTTGACTGGAGGAGGAGGAAGATGAAGAGTAGTTTAAAGTTCTGGTTCTGTGACAAGAAGTCAGTTTTTTGTGGTTAAACATTTATTTAAAAGATTTTGCATCCATTTTTCATTTTTTAAAATGGTGATCTAAAGTAAGAATGAAAAATTAAGGTAAAGGGAGAGATGAGAGGTCACGTGTGGAAATGTCATGATGCAAAGACACAGCGGTGGTTTCTTCCTGCCATCAGCAGGCAGCTTCATCATATCACCAGCGAGGAGACGCAGAGCACTGCTGCTGGTTTGACCCCCTGCTGGCTGGCTGATTGTACATTAGACCGATGCTCGCTGTGGCATTTGGTGGTGCAACCTCAGAGGGGGGGGGGGGGCTTTGCTTGTTTGGGGCTGTGTTTAGAGAAACTAGCAGATCTTTATTATTCATTAAAAGCAGAGAGGATGAAGAGGCACACAGGTGCCAGCTCCCATTAGATGACTCTGATGTCTGTTGCTCCTCTGAGGAGAGTCGACACAGAAAACATCAGAGGTGTGAATTGGGCAGCATTAAGATGGAGTTCAGGGAAAAACAATTATGCAGCTTAATATTGCAGAACAGGGTCGATGCCCTGTTGATTTTGAGATTCAGATAGAGCTTTTAAAGGTCCAGTGTGGGTTGGTATAGTGACACCTAGTGGCTGAAAATGGCTTCACCTTTCCCTTTAAAACCTACAGCTACCAAATATTTTTACCCTTTTGGTTATGAAACTTTTTTTTTTTTTTTTTTTTTGCATTTCTGCTAATGCATCATCTCTAAATGTTACACAGTGAAATTTAAATGCTAGAAAATGATCACAATCTGCAACTAAATAGTTTTTAAATGTAAAGAAAACAAAGCAGAAAAATGGAATAAAATTAAAGTTTATACTCTTTTACAAAAACAAAATGCATAATCAAAATGTCCAGGCTATTCCCTTTTTAAATCCTTGCTGTTTTAGTATTCAAACAGTATTATTAATTATTATTAGCATATCACACACAAGTGTGTCCATATTAAATATATTATGGACAAAAAGGACTCAAGGGCTTCATAAACATCTTTTACGTGAACTTAACTTATGTTCATGTGGATTCGGTGTTTAAAATATCTGCAAATAGGAATTTCATGTTATTCTTATAACTGCTCCCTACAAGCGACAATACAGGAACCAGGTTTTCTGTAAATATGTTTCGACTACCCAGATCCATTTCTACAGTAATTTATTCTGTGATATTGTCCATAACAAATGAAAGTTCACCAGCAGAATGACTTTGGTCGTTTTTGTCTATATACAAGGCCCGAACTCCTCCCCTTTGTTAGGCTTCTGTTCATATTTACTGGCTAAAATTTATCTACATATGTTTGTATAAGTCAGTTTTGTACATCTTGGCTACCACAGGTGCAAGGTTAATATGTTTGAGTAATTTTTCATTAAAAACAAAAAGTCTGAAGACATAAAAACCTTTAAATGAACTAGTCTTTGTCTCTGATGGAGATGTAAATGCTACAGGTTTAATTCTGAGTATGCATTTTATGTTCAGCACCTTTTTCTCCCTTCAGGGTACAAAACAAAATATCTGACTTGATTCCAGCTATTCAAAGAGCGCTCGATGACCCTTCACTGCATAAACAATGCTAAAATGTTCATGCTGTTTGTTTGCTGGATGATTATCTGGCTGAATAAAACAGCAGCGGAGGACTGAAGCCTTAACCTCGCTGCTCGAACAAGGGATGCTGAATGTAATTCATTTATTTATTTTTTTGGGATGACTCACCGGTGGATGCATGTGAGTGTGTGGGCTGTAGTGGCTCACGACCATGTGTGTGTTTTAGCGTCCGTACTGTACTGCAGGGTGACTGGCGCTGGATCTGGCTCTGAGATGCAAATGACTGAGTGCATTTGCAGGTCGGATGGGATGGAAAGCGTCCCAGTGGATTTGCTTTGTTGAAGTTTCTTAAGATGCAACATGGAGACATGTTAATGTGGGTAAACGGTGTTTCCTCAGGTTGTTGTGGTTGCTGAACAAACACCATCTGCATGTTTGTTTAGTAGTACGTTTAGCCAAGCTTTGTAATCCCGACAGTACCGCAGGCTCAGTTTGTAGAATAAAGCTCCAGTAGCAGGCGAGGCTGAATCTATTGTTAGATGAATCTCTACCAGTCGCATCCTTTGTGATTCAGCTGTGGTTGAAATGATGAAACCCATCATCATGGTATGGTTTAAGATTTTCATCCATCTGTTTTCTTCTGGTTCGAGCTGCCCAATCTTCCCACTCTTCACCCACCTTCTCCAGATGAGAAGTGTTCCCAAACCAGCCAATAGAAATTCTCTTTTTATGGATCGGTTCCCTCCAAGTCTGACATCTGGGAATGTCTCCTCCTTGCTTCGTAGGAGCGGCAGTTCTAATGTGAGGATGAGCCCAAGAAGTTCATGTCAGCCACATGTTAAGTCTTTCTTTTGGTCACTAGGGTCAGTGATCTTTTCCTAAACCTGAGTAGTTATAATGCCTAACCCTAACCAAACAGTGAGTGTCAAATATGGCATCCATACAGGAGACATCTTTGATGCCTTGCTCAGATGAGGCTTCAAGTCAGGGTTACACAATTCAGTCCTTCAAGAGCCGCAATCCAGCAGGTTTTCAATGTATCCCTGCTCCAACACACTTGACTCAAAGTGGATTGAGCAGTAAATAAGACAGTCTGCATCACCAGACTTTTCATCCGTGGGTCTGTGAAGCATCGTGGCTTCAGATTTGAAAGTTTGTTAGTCTGATATGACGTCACTTGAGTTTTTAAACATAAAGGCTAACTTAAGAAAATAGCTAAAGCTAAACACCTGGATATCAGTTTTTCCTCAGATGCATATTTTGACTGGCACTCCTTTTTTTTTTTTTTTTTTTTTTTTTTAAAGCCTGCCATTGACAGAAATGAGTCATTTTAAGCGTCCAGCCTTCATTATGTGTGCAGCTGTTCAACATCAGTCTCGTCTGATGTGGTGTTGTTCTTTAGTATCACCTCTCAGTTGCAGGAGGAGCCTCCTCGAGTGAGTGGAGTCATAAATCCCTGCGTAAATATTGTCGTATAATCAAGCTTGATCTCTGTGAGACGCACTGCCGTGGGAGCCAAAACTGTTTGTTCTCCAGGGAGAGATTTTTCTCCAGTGTGTGGGGGTTTGTGAGTAATGTTATTGAACACTTTATCCCCACAGTTACACGAGTACAATCTGTTCAGTTCTTTTTTTTTTTTTTTTTTCTTTTTTTTCCTCCTAGTCTTTCTCATTATGTTGCCCAGTGGATGCAAAAGCATAAAACTGCTTTCAGAAATCAGTTTTCTTGTTCTTCCCTTCTAAGACTTGCATGACGTGTATAATAATGACTGTTGTTGCTTCATGAGATGCCTTTGGACTCTGATGTCTCGTTCAGAACATATTGTTCTGGAGCTCCAAAGCTATGATGCAGCTGTTGGGACTGATGGAGGCTCTCTGTATCTTCTTCTTCCTCCTCTTTCCATCTTTTAATCTGAGAAGATGTTTTGGTGTCATGTCCAGGCAGACTGAGATGCTCACGTTTGAGGTCGCATGAGGTGAAACTGAGCCTGCAGCCTCTGTGCTGACGTGCAGAGAAGCATTTAATCTGAATGCTTTGCTAAGGCAGGATTTTCGCCGGTGTAATGGCTTGAAACCAGTGATTCTTCTTCTCTGATTAGTCACAGTGCTTTTGCCACTATTGTCTCTGCTCAGAGCTTTATCAGCGGCTTTGTGCTTCTGTCCCTGCAGACAACTGAGCCTACTCAGGCTTCAGGGTTTGTTCCAGCTTTGAGCCTCGTCTGATCTTTGGGCCTCAGCAGCGTTTGAGCGTCAAACTGACGCTCAGTGTTGTGGGGAGGATGATTGTGTCATGCAACTGGGGTGCAGAGGATGGCGGCACAGGGAAAACACAGGAAGAAATTAAATTAGTAATTGCTAATTATCAGAAACTTTCCAGCTGAGCACAGCTGAACTGTGAACTGACTTGAACAGAAATGATGACTGCTGGAAGAGAAGTCGTTCATACTGAATTGTCTTTTTCTGCTGGACAATTTATGTTCAGGGCATCTGTTTAAATACACAAATATCTAATCAGCCAATCACACGGCAGCATGTAGTCATGATGATGACTTGCTGAAGTTCAAACTGAGGATCAGAATGAGCAAGAAAGAGGATTTATGTGACTTTGAACATGGCATGGTTGTTGGTCTGAATATTTACTGGGATTTTCACACACAACAATCTCCAGGGTTTCCAGAGAATGGTTGTCTTGTCTTGTTGATGTCAGAGGAGAATGGGCAGACTGGTTGGAGATGATAGAAAAGACAACAGGAAGTCCAGTCAGCACTGGTTCCAACCAAAGTCTGCAGAACAGCATCTCTGAACACACATCACGTCCAGCCTTGAAGCAGATGGTCTACAGCAGCAGAAGACACACCTGGTGCCTCCTGTCAGCTAAGGGTCAATCCCAGGTGGTGTTGGACCATCCCACCATTTTTGGTATGAATTTATTTGGTTAATAAAATGTGAAACATCTTTAAATGACATGACAGAAAACCATTCTCTGTAGAGAAGCACTGATCTTCAGGTGTTTACCATTTTAATCTTATCAGTTTTATTTAACCCTTTTTATTTATCCAGGTAATCTTAACAAGATGCAGACTTTCATTTTCAAGAGGGAGAAATGAAAAATTAAATCGGTGTTACAAATTGTCGATTAAGTCAACTATTTAAACTTGGTAGTGTTGCATCAGGAAGCTGCACCTCAGCTTCAAACCTAAAATAATCACCCCTCGTAATCCATCCAGGAGCCATTTACTAATGAAACACTGTTGATGATGTTTAATTGATTGTTGTGCTGCTTTTATTTAGACTCTTTATTCTGCTAGTCCACTGCTCTGTTTATATTAATTTACATTCTGGGTTTTTCTCCTTCACTAGTAAATTATCTGTTGGAATGAGCTAGAAACTGTGCATGTGTGAGAAAGAAATATACCAACAAATGTGCCCATATGGCTGCTAACTGGGCATTTTTCGTTTCTTTTTTTTTTTTAATTCACCCAATCAAAGTCAGCCGATATCGTCTGGAGGACATCAGCTCAGCTCCAACGTGCTTTTTATTAAGAATTTGGCGACCTGCACCAGCTTTCAGAGCTGCCATGAAACATAACTGCATGCATCTGCTGTGTGTGTGCTGTACGTCAGCAGCTTTTAGCTCATCACTTATCAAACTGCAGGAGGATTGAGGAGGAGAGGTGGAGGCTGGCAGAGAGCAGGAGGCTGGCAGAGGATGAAAGGATGGTTACTGGGATGGCTCTCCAAGCTGAATGGGAGCAGAGTGAGGAGGTGAAGGTGTGGAGCTGGTCTCCTTCTGACTCTATTTAGACTGGAGTTAATGAGGAAAGGCCTGAATGTTTCTTTTTTTTCTACTGCAGTGTTTCTGTGTGAGCATTTTTATTAATTTATTTCTTTTAATTGGAGATGCAGCTATGTGGTTTAAAGAAGAAACACTCTTATCTTTAGAGCTGTACTTGCCTGTGTCCAAATTTCAAGATGAACACACACTCCATCATATTCAGTACATGCTCGAGGCACACGTGTGGAGGAACACACGTCTTTGCACAGGAAATGAACCCGAGATGATTTTATTTTTACCAGCCTAGTTTGTGAATGTGTGTGTGTGTGTGTGTGTGTGTGAAGGTATGTTTGTTCTCGTGTGCGTGTGTAGAATGGAAGAACAGGTTGGGCTGAATGGGATGCGTCACTCTGAGGCGATGATGGAGGATGTGGAGACTCCCTCCCTCCTGTCTCCTCCTCATTCCGCCTCTCCCACCACCCCGCCAAGCTTTCCTGTGGTATGAACTGAACGTGAGGTGAATAAAAATGGGTGACCCTGTCACGTCAGAGGTGGGGGGGGGGGATTCCAGCACATCCATATATGGTGCCGGAAGTGCCCCCACCTTCTTGTCCTCTTCTTCTAAAGCCCCGTCTGTAGAATAGGAGGTGCTGACTCTCCCTCTGCTTGCAGATAAGGACTCATCTGAAAGGGAAATTGGATGACTTGTGCGCACAAACACACACACACACACACACACACACACACACACACACGCACTGCAGGCAGACACTGAATTCCCATCTCCTGAGGCTGCTGAAGCAGCTTTAGCGCAGTGATTGTCACGCTGAATGAACAGAAGCAAATAATGTCCATTTCCTGGAAACAACATAATGAAGGACGGCAGCATCACACTAATGGACATGATGCCACCAGCTTATCGCTCTTGCATACAGTCGGGGGGGTGGTGATGGGGGTTCACATTAGCAGAGATGTTTTGTGCAGTTTCCTGAATCTGCACATCATGTACACATTTGCATGACTTTAGTGTTAGGATAAGTGGAAAATTAGGCCAAAATGAGGTCCAGGTTAAACATTCATACAAGTTTAAAAAGATTTTATATGAAAAAAAAAAAAAACTGGACATGTGAGAGGACAAATCTGAGCACAGAGCTCAGACCCTCTGGGTCACTGACACATGATCTCCATGGATGTTGGATGTGATGACAGGCATGTTGGGTCCAGTAGGTTTCCACCAACGGTCTGGGACAGTTTTGTAAATCCTGATTTCTGTTGGATTTCTACAGAGTACTGTATCCTCACCTGGCAGGCAGCGAAACGGCTGGGTAGCGAAAGATGTGTCGGCTAGTAATGTTATAGCAGCGCGGCACCTTACCTGAACAAAGAAGAACACAGCAGAAACAAAGGTGGAGAATGGTGGACATCCAGCAGTTTGTGTTCTTCCTTCTTGGCATGTAGCTTTAAACTACAAAACATCCCCCACATATTTTAAACATGCTGAAACCGTGCTTGGCTTTATGGGACCCAGGTTGGGAATCAAGTCTTTACAGAGGGATCTGAGGGCTTCAAAAATGCATGCATGCTTGATGAGAAGCACACACATTTTTCAGATTTTTTTGTTCCTAGGTTTGAGAGATACAGTATTTATTGACCCCTTTTTTTTTTTTTTAAATAAAAATGCTTTTTCCTCTTCTTGGATTATCGGTTGTAATAATTAGACAATCAGGATGATGAATTGGTTCTTGATGAATGAACCTGTTTTTGTAATGATCCTATCAGGGTGTGTGGGAATAAAAACAGGAGAGAAGGAGTGAGACTTTAACCAGAGAAAAGTCTTTTTTGAACCATTGTTGATGATGTGGAGCGTACAGCGGAACTGACCCGTTCACATGTAGTTTTACGTATAAACAAACATCGAAGCCTCGTGTGAGGGTTTCACGATGAGCTGAAGTGTGATGGTTCATTCAGGATGTGTCTGCAAAGTCAGATGGAAGCCTGGTGGCAGGTTATGGAAAAGGGATGCCGTACACACTCGAACACAGGAAAGGGCATTTCATCTTAGTGGTTGCCATGAAAAACAGGGAGGCCTCATGTAGCACTGGGCTGTGTTTTGGCTACGACTCGCTAGTCAAGGTGACCTCCCGCCATTAAATTTAAGTTTGTTATAATCTGTTTGACAAACCTGAACGAATAGTTTTCGATGCTGAAACTGACGACTGATGCAGTGATGTTGCTACACGATGGCCGAATGGCGAACGCCCTCTTCGCTCCCAGTCCTGAGTCTTCCTGAAAAGAAAAACTATTATTTTAAGTTGTCTGACGAGAGATAAGTTAGGGATGGAGCTCAGAGGAAACTGAACTAATGATGTTGGTGAACGTGGTTTTGTGGAGACTTTGATGGTAAAACTAAAATACAAATAAATCCAATATAAGGTGTAAGGTGTTAACAGTACTGATGCAGGTGAAGCATCTCTGGATGAATGGTCTCATATGGTTCAATATGGCTGACTTCTGTTGGAAAAAGTCAGATTGACGTCGACTCTCTAAATATTAGCAGCCACAATCAAATTTCTGACCACCAGTCATTTCATTGAATTTTTTATAGTCGGAAGGGTGAGTATAGACCTTTGAGGTTTCTTGACTGTTCAGTTAAGAGAGAAAATGCTAATAACTGATTAATCCTGAAGCCTTTGGCTTGGACTCTGTTTATTTGTCCACCTGGCTGCCTGTCCCTCCCTCCTTGGTGGGGTTGCCAGATCTCCTCGCTGGTTAATCTGTTTGGCAGCGAGTGGCGCAGCAGGTCCTAATGGTGCCGCACGGTTGGCTTGGCTTTCCGGTAATTTACACCCCGACATGATGCGGACCTGCTGCTGTTTGTGTATGTTCCGACTCAACCCTTCCCGCTCGCCGTGCGCTCCACGCGCACACAAACGTCCTTTTCTGCGCCATCGTGTCGGAGCCAGCTGGGTCACAATGTTCTCAGTGCCACTTTGTTTTCTACCTTTTAGCTCTGAGCGTGCCCACCTGTATGGGAAGCAGGTAATGGATGGCTTTGAGTACTTTTCATTTTATTTTCTCCTTGGTTTTGTTTTTAAAAGCTGTGAAGAGTAGTGTCGCTTTCAGCACCATTTTTTGTGTTTTCTATACAATTTGGGCCTTTTTAGTCTTTTTTTTTTTTTTTTTTTTTTTTTTTTTTTTTTTCCCCCTATCACTTTTATTTTCCTGCTTTTTGGTCAGTCAGGGATAAACTGAACTAAAATGTGATCCGTTTAAGGGATTCTGGAGAGTAACAGTTTGTTTTCTCTAGCATTTCTTTTTAGTTTTCTGCATGCCTCTGAATGCACCTCAGATTGTCATAAACGCAGCAGAGAAATATCAGTTTACCCTCCCCTTGTGGGGTTAATAGCTCGTATAACCTCACTCTTTGTTCCAGCGTCCACGCGCTGCCTTGCTGCTCTGATAGATCTATTAACCTTGACGCGGTGGGTTCACTGCTGCCAGCTCATCCTCCATCTATTCATAAAATTCCACTGCTCTGGTCACAGCAGCATTTTGAGAAATGTTTGTGGATTTCAGCTGCATCAACAGGAAAGAAACACGTTAGAAACAAAAATATGTTGATCCTCTGAGAGTAAACTGATTATCACCACCCACATGCAGGACGTCAGAGGACCTTCACGGGTCATAAAACTCACATTTAAACCAAAGAAACCAGGTTTTCTCCCAAAATGTAAAAGATGACCTCAGATTTTGGTACTTTCCACTTTAATCTAAGTTATTGTGTGGTTTAAGCAAGCAGCTGCTGTGAGAAGAGGGAATATGCTTCCGCTGCACAAATCAGTGTTGCTTCACATCATAACCACCGTAAAACAATTAGACATCTTTTATTTATCTTAATTTTTAACCATTTAAAACAAAACTGAACAGATTAGCCTGGAGGCAACAGAAATGCAACTTGTTAGTAATTTGTGTTTCTCTGCAAACCCTTCTGGTCCTAATTGTCTTTACAGGTCCAGGACATTCAGGATTGGCCTGAACTATGTGGGAGGAAAAAACCTCAATGCTTTTTTTTTTTTTTTTTTTTTTTTTTTTTTTGGTGACCAATATTGCAATTAAATCTTTCAAATTCCAGCTTCTGTTCATACTGAAATATATTTCTATAAGAGATTTGAGGATTATGACATGACATCCATTAAATTTTAACAAGGACATTAAGTTGAGATCTGATCGGCTTCGTTTACCAGCTACGATGAACCTGTAACCACAACACTGAAATTTCCTGTAGAACAGGTTTCTGCTTCGTCCTTGTAGTAAAAACTAAACGCTTTGATGTCATTGACCTTATTTACACCACAGCACGTCATTTCTCTCCATGATTTCTGGAGTAGAGTTTCACCCTGATGCCGCAGACACAACTGTTAACACGTTATCTGAGATCCAAACATTTTAAAACCGTTTTTATTCACTTCATCAGGACATTTCAGAAGGTGGACGGTTTTCTGTCCTCCATGCTTTTTGTCTCAGTGTTTGACATTTAGGGGAAATTAGTTGATGAGGTTTGAAGACGTGACTTCACAGCTGAGTGTAGCTGTCCATGATGTTTAATTTAAACATGTAGCCTACCTCGTCTTCCTCCTGTTATTAAGCTGTTGAACCCTATCACCAGAAACGCATCCGCGGGTGCGAAGTCCATGACATCTGATAATATGAGGGAGAGTAATGCACACTTTCTCTGGAGTTCTGCACAAACAGCCAGGTCCTCTGACCTCTGCATGGCTGCTGCCTCCTCTTCCTCCCTCTCACCGGATGTGTGGGTGGATGAAAAGCGAGCGTGTAGAATAAAAGGTGACACAATGTAAACGTATTTGAGGCTCAGAGTAGAATCACGGCCAGACGGAGGAAAAGCATCTGAAGCAAGTGGATTTGTGAAACCATGAAACCTGGACGAGGCACCGCAGTGTGTTAATAAACCGCGGTCTTTGCGGTTTGCTAATTGCAACGTTTTTAAATCGCTGTTTCTATTTTAAAACGGGGGGTACAGTAGAGATGCATGATATTGGATTTTTTTTGCTGATATTTTACAACAAATTTAGACAATAACTAATACAGATATGAAAAACAAAAAATAACCTTTTTTCCTCTGTTTTTAATGCTATATGTTAATGTTGTGCTATGAAATCATTTATCTCGGCTTGCTCAACCACCACAGAGTTCAAACTCTCTCGTCAGATTCTTGCTTCTAAACTTTACTGGATGTGTTTACATCCATTGGCACCTCTGCAGTTTACAGCCCTGAGATTGTAATAATATTTGTCTTAAAGTCTGAAGTTTTAATGTAGACTTGTGGGAAGTGTAAGGTGACGGGTAATGTTGGTTTGAACTGAGCTCAGTGGGTAAAAATATAATAAAATAAAAATAACTGGGGGTGCATGACTGTACGGTAAATGTACTTTTTAGCAGGTTTTCCTGATATCAGCTGCTGATTTTCAAAGCTTAACTCAGACTTGAGTTTTTTGCTGAGTTTTCAGCTTTGACACACTCATATTTGCTGTTAAGGGAGGACGAATGTTGAGGCTGTCACATTTTCAAACCTTCATTTTCCTACAAAAATGGACGTCATGTAGCAGCCAGTCCTGCCTGCCAAAACAAAAACCCACAGGATTTATTTTTTAAAAACGTGTCACTAAATGTGTTTTCTTTCTTTTACTCATCCAAACAGACTTTTTGTCGGATGTTTCCAGTAGGACCATCAGCTCCGAACGCTGGTGTGATGATGAGAAGTGAGTTTCTTATCCGTGTAAAGATAAAAGTTTAATGTGTGATCATGTGAAGTGGGGTGGGTGGGTGAGATTACAGCACCTGGAAAATAAGATGAACTGGCCTAATGATTCATGGATGTATTAAATCCAGTAAATATGAGGCGTGACAGGTCGGCTGATGATGAATTTTCTGGGTTGTCTACATTATTGCGGCTAAATATCCAACGCCAACTTGCTCAGCCGCAGCAGGCTAAACAGGGGAGTGAACTTGATCATGTGCACTACGTACCTCATGTCTCACAATTGTTTATTCATACTTTCACATAATCCATTATTATCCTCATTTACGTGAATACAAAACAATGCATATTCCATATTTCTATGACTAACATCCTTTCTTACATCCTCTCGAACGCTTATGCGGTCAACAAACAATAATGCTCCCCGGCTCACCCCACCTCTACATCATCAAGAACCGACCAAGCGCCCAGGTGACAGCAATTATTTATCACCACTTAAGACCCAAGTGCCACACCCACTTCCCAAACACCAATTAAGTGTGTACACATCAACAAAGTACAAACATGAAACATGTTTATAGTTATGGCTCCTACATACATCTTACTGACAATAAATCTTGTCTTCTTCCCGCTTTGCCCACATTTTTAAAGCAGTCTTTTAACTCATCTTTCTCGAGTCGGCTAATTATTTGCGTAGCATCACTATCTTGGCTTCATTTTGAAGTATTGAGTGACTAGTTTCAAGCCGATGTTTCTACACTGCTTCAGCGATGCTGAAGGTGCAGAACAGATTTCTCAAAGCAATGCATCATCGGAGACTAGAAATCTGCATCTTTACATCTCCATGGAACAGAAGATAAGCGTGTTATCTGTGATGTTGGTGTTGAACTTCAGAGATCGAGCCCTGCAACGTGATGAGGCGGCCCGTGAGTTGTTCTGCAGTTTTAGAGTTTTTTAATTGGTTCTGGTGATTAGTGAGTCAATTTAAACAGGACTGAAGCAAACGGGTAAAGTGTGGCAATGCACTGTTTGCTCTGTAATCCCTCTCATTCCCACTCAGATGTGGGCTTTCATTCAGCGGAATGCTAATCAGCCTCCGTCCCTGTCGCCAGAGGAGCAGCTGCTGATCGAGTGTGGATTAAACAAGCGGCAGCCTCAGAAATGATCTGATTAAATTCAGCCCTGAACAGTCTGAGATCATGGTGGTGATGGGGAAACTCATGAATGGATTTAACATCAGTTTCTTAGGGCAAAGCATTGAGTTTTACTGTGAGCAGGAAACAACAACCAAACTCCTGCATTAAATCTGAAATGTATTAGATGTGAAAGGCTTAACCTCCTTTTGATTTACTTTTGTGGAAAACAGAAAATTTTTTACTTTTTTTACATTTAAGTTTATTTTTCCCAAACAAATTAAATGTTTTGTGGGTTTTGTTTAACTTGGAGCCAGGTCAGCTGTTTGCAACACTAATCTCCTGGACATGAAATGGTGTTGATTCTCTCCAACACTGCAAGAAGCAGGTGCATTTCTCAAGAAGTTGATCTATCCCATGATATATTGATGTGACATTTGGTTTCCCATCTATATCTCATGGCAGCATACTAGTACTGTACAAACTCCAATCCTTGTGAGCTGACTCAAATCAATGGGTCTTTAACAGGCCTGTGGAGAACTTTTCAGTTGAGTTAGGTGTGTTGTCGTTGGGAAACATGAAATGTAGTTGCCACATGCATGATGTCATTCACCTGCAGCATCTTTCTCCATGGCAACGCTCTTGCATGCAAATGATTCACTCATGTAGAAAGGTGGAGGGTTTGGGTATGCTGTCCTCAGACAAGAGACCATTTAGTCCACTTTGGAAAGGTTTGTTTAACACACGGTTAAGTTTGAATGTTTAAAAGCTCACATTCAGGTTTAGAAGATTTAAAACTAATGAAATGTAAAGGTGATCTTGGAGGATGCAGAGCTGTTGCGTTGTCGTGTAGCAGCCAGTCCGGCTGCATGTGCACGTTTCTGCATCACATGGTAGAGATCCTCCCAATAAAATAAAATAAATAAATAAATTTGAGTGTTTGAAAGACTCAGTTTCAGTTTTACTTCATGTTTGGGTTTGTTTTGTATTGGACTGAAATTCTGTTTTTTTTTTTTTTTTTTTTTTTTTTTTTTTTTTTCCCCCCCTTTTTTTCCTTAAGGGTTGAATATTGGATATTATTGCATTAGTCAAGATAGCTTAAAGTGCATGCAATGTTTTTAGTAAATGGTGATTTAATATCTTAACTGGATCAGTATTTATTCTCAGACGTCTGCAGCTTTTTCAATTTTGAGTGGAAATCTCTAGATTTGTGCAAGAACATGTTTGAATGTTTGGCTGCATGTTCTAGTCAATAACAAAATGAGGAAGACTCATAGTCTCTTAAATTATTTTACAGTCATGCAAAGACATTTTCAACGTTGCCCTCACTATCAGGAGAACTGGGCTGCTCTCAGTAACCCATCTTTCTTCTTTTGACTGTCCCTTTTTGTCATGCCAAGCAGTGATGCATCACGATTACTGCTGCTGAGGCGCTTCAGCGGACTCGCTTTGGTGTGCAGCGACGCCTTATGTAACAGAGATGGGAACATGAAAGAGCTGAGGGGGAACTGGGGTATAAATAGGTCTGTTTGTCCCCAGAAATGCATGGGGACATGTATCTGGTCTCTTTGTTTTCATCATGTTTGTGTGTACACGTGCTGATTTTCACATTGTGGCGATGTAGCAACGGTGGGAACATTTCCTGTAAAATCTTTTTTTTTTCTCCAACAGGCATCATTCATTTCTCTTCACTTACTATCAGTCAGCTTCTTTTATTCATTTTTTTCTTGCACCATTCGTCTTTGCATACTTCTTTCTGCTTTTATTTTTTGGGAAGTCGCAGTGAAGTTTTTACTTTTCATTTTTCATTCAAATGTTTTAGTTTCTCGTGAAGTTGCTGAATAAAGGTGACTGCTGAGCATCAACTGGTGGGCATTAGAAGATGATCCATATTAAGTCTTTTGTTTCAGCTGTAAAATGATCCAAAAATCCCCAGATGTTTGCATCTTCCAGCATCTGGCAGATCAGGTCTTTGCATTTGAAATGCATATTATAGTAATAAAATCTTTCTTTTAAAGGCTGCTTGCTGGATATTTCTTGAATCTTCTCAGCTGCTCATCCCGCACTGCTTTTACCTTCCCTCCGGTTCTTGTCTAACAGTTTGACGAGTCGGCAGAGCATGTCACAGAGAGATTTTCTTGTTTTTAAATTGCCAAGTTTGGCTGGAGATGCAGCGAAAGTAAAAGGGCATCTTGGAATAAGGGGGTGGCAGAGTTACTGCAGAGACAGACAGTAAAACTCATCACATGCTTCTTCTTGACTTTTTCTTCTCAACAAGCCCTCAGGCCTCTGCTTGTTGTTGCTTCTGAGTGGATTCTCTCCACCCACTGTGTGCCGACGGATGCTGAGCCATCTGTCACGGAGGAGAGTTTCAGATTCATATATCCCTGTAAATGTGTGTTTGTTGACGAAGTCCACACTGTTGCTCATTTTTAACCCTCCTGTCACAGCTTCTTGTCTGTGTCCTCTGGTGATTCAACCCTGGCTGTGCTTTCTCTAACTGTATTGTACAAGAAGCAAAGATGCCTCTTATTTCTCTGACTGTTGTGGTTCTTGATGTTTAACTCATTCTCCCTCTTTCTGCTTGAATTAGATTACTTTTTTATTTAACTGACATCGAGCAGTCAAACCATCTACTAACAAGCCATCAACAGATGACATGCATATGAGAAATTATCTGTAGGGAATAAAAAGGTCAACTTCTGTCCACTTTCTTCTTTTGTTGTCTTCTGAATGGTAACCCAGTCTGGCCCCTGCCTTCGCTTGCCACACAGCCTCAGAATCCTCCCTGCAGGTGGTGAGCCCGCTTGGAGGTGGCAACCTGTGACCTTCTCAGCCTCACATGCCAACGCTCAACCACCAGGTGCTACATGGCAAACTCCCTTCCCAGTCCCGGCTTTGAATAGTTTTTAATCTGATCCGTCCCCTTAGATTATTTGCCCTTTAATGGGGCAAATGCCCCTGACAACAAAGCCCTCAGAATCATGGGGGTATTCAAACCCCTCCACCGCGTTAGGGTGGGAGGAGAACTAGGACAGACCCAAGACCCACTGGAGGAATTATGCCTCCCTTCTGGTCTGGAAACACCTTGGGATCCCCAGTAGGAGCTAGGGAAAGGAGTGTCCGGGTCCCCCTCCTGAACTTGACACATCAGCAACCTGCCATTAAATCAACTGGGGCAAATGGATGTATGGATAGACATCTGATGGTTGACTGGATGTATGAGGACCACATGTCTGAAATATGGACATTCTTCTTTACATTAGGTTTAGTAAAGTAATGAAATACTAACAAAACAGTTTTTGAAAATATAAAAAACTTTTTCTCGATAACTTTAATCACCAGCATCAAAAGTGAGATTTTGGTCATTTTGAGGTAAATCCAGACTCTTTAGAAGTGGTCATTAGGAGTTATGCAACAGATCTGTGAGGTGCAGGGAGATGGATGGTCCAAATCTGCTGCTGAGCTGAAGGAGTCAACAGCCAAAATAGGTTTTTGTTTTAAATAGATGCAGAAGGGGAGGTGTGAGGAAACATTACCCCACCACCCTGACACGCACATAATCCCCAGCCACTCATTTCATCTCATTCCTCCAATCCTCATTGTGAGGAAAAGAGCTCCTTGAAATGGATCCTCGCCGCTCTCCTCTTCCTCCTGGTTGGCTCAGCTGACTGGGTCGTGTGTGTCTGTGTGTTCATGCCCCAGTAACGAGTGGCGCTCCGTCACTGTAGCTCATGTCAGTGTTTAGTCTCGGTGACTAACCAATCCTGCTGTTTTTCTCCCTCTTCTCTCCAGTCCATCATGGAGCAGTTCAACCCGTGCTTACGGAACTTCATAGCCATGGCGAAGAGCTACGAGAAGGCGCTCAACAGTGAGTAATCTGACCGTCTCTCTCTTTTCCGTTCCTCAGTCGTCCAGGCAGAGGGCCAACTGATCCGACAGTTGCCTCTGGTCTTGATTAATCACCAGCAGGGATGAGGTGTGATGACACAGATGTTCAGGATAACAATGTGTTGTTGAGGTTTAGGGATCCAGAAGTGACAGCGGGGACGTGCTGCAGAGACAGCCCCTGACTATAAACTTGTTTAATGACTGTTTTCTGATGTGTGGGGTAGATGTTTTCTGATTGGTCCTCTGTGATGTCACATGTTCCTCCCTTTCCCTCCAGCTCGAGTTCATTGATCTTTAATGTCTGCTTGCTGTGCATCCTCTGTCATCGCTTCTAGCTGCTTGCACATGTGTTTGCGTGGTCCCTTGTGAGGATGAGAGGGAAAGATGGAGCGACTGAGGTGTGCAGTGCATGCAGCAAAGGCTCAAGGTTAAAGACAAAGCAATGGAAATGTCTTGGGTTGGGGGGGGCTAAGTGGAGCATAAGCCAATGGGAAGTGGAACAAGGGGGTTGTTACAAGAATAACAGTACCCCGCCCATCAATCCCCCCATGGGGCCAAGAAAAAGAGAACAGGCCGAGTCGGTATCCAGGACAAGACTGGCTACAATGGAAAAAGAGGAGAAGGAAGAAAAAAATGAGGAATTGAACTCAACTAGTTGAGATCATTGGATATCCTGCAGCTTATCAGTGTTTCATGTAATTTGATCAGAGTGGCACGGTTGACATTGATTAGATTTCATGCTACATAAATGTCCATTGAGCTCATTTATTGATTGATTTTTGAGAAAGTGAGGTGACAGTGGTGCTGTGCACGGTGTGCCGAGTGGATGGCTTCGAGCAGGGCTGTCCTTTGTGTGCTTGGAGGGAGAAATACAGGGAAGACTCGGAGGTCTACAGGAACAATAAAGGAGGCCTCACTCCACTGATAGATAAGGCTAAAAATAGGCCCGCGACTCCCTGAGTGGGGGGATTACACTTCATCAATGCCAGGCAGCGACACAGAGGGAGAGTGTTGAGTAGGGCGATGCAGGGCTGGACGCCTGGCGAGCATCTTATTGTCAGTGGGAAGAAGTGCCGGTTCAGCTGCTGGTTCTTTAAGTGGAACTGGTGGCAGCCTGGCATCCCTGGCTGACTTGTTGTTTTTGGTTGTTTAAAAGCGCTCAGTGTGGGCTGCTTGTGCAGACCCCCAGGCTGGAGAATGCTGCTTGTGTGTAAGACCTCTGTAATCAGCTGTTTTCATATGTATATCATGTTTATTTTTAATTCTTTGTTTCACTTTTCCAAAATGACATATTTAACTGTTTTCTGTCTAACTTGTCATCACCAGTGCATTACACACTGCCTGTGTGTGTGAGCTCATTGCTGGCTTATCAAAATCATATTGTGACAGAATTTTGCGATTATTAGAAAACATCTAAATTTATCCATTGAATCAATATGATGTGTCGTGATCAAACGTGTGATTTACATCTATCTGTTAGAATAAACGGCATTCAGGAGGAAAAGCTTCTAATAAATGACGAGGTCCTCGTAAAGGGTGTAAAGAATTGGTGCGAGACTGTCTCAAGACTCAAGATTGCTAGATTTATTTAACCTTTTCTCTCATTTTTCACAATTTATAAATATTTTGAAGAACCGAAGTTACTTAGTTAGGTTTAGGAAAAATATTTTATTTTAACTCAGACAAAAGCTGAATAAGACAAGAATCTACATAAATATAATCTGTGTTTTTTTTAAAAAGTTGAAGAATCTGATGGGATTCCTGACAGAGTAGTAGATGTGACAGAAGACCAGAATTTATCTTTCTGATCCAATATATTCTACATTTTTAATAAAAAAAAAAAAAAAAAAAAAAAACCCAATAAACCAAACTTTTCTGTTTAGTCTCTGGTTATTTTTAGACACCCAAAATACCAGGCCAGGTTCTGCCTTAAAATAGACCCTCCTATAATTTCTACCATGTGGTGGATGTCCCCTTTTCCTGGTTTATCAGTTTACCTTGAAACTACTTTGCCTTGTAACCGACTCTACCGGCTTCTGTCAGAGTTGATTTCGTCCGCATCGCCTTGACACGATGGCGGTATGTGAAGCCTGCGGAGTGACATCAAGAACTGGATATTTAGTTTGATTATTCACATTTGTGTGCACATGGATCTGGTAGGAATTGGAGGAATTTCAGCCACTAGCATGGGAATAAGCACGGTGGGTAAAATATCCTCCCATCTCAGCTAATTTAGACTTCCATCATGTTTGTTTTACTTCTGCTGACACTTTCTGCTCTGTGTTGGCTTCTTGTCACTCTTCTAATCCTCTTTACAGGCAGCCTCTCCGCCACATTTTTTCTTTTCCTCCTTTCACCTGCTTTTGTCTTCCTCTGTCATTTTCCAGCTGACAGACAAGTAAAGCATCTCCTCAAGCTAATCCTGTCTCTCCTGGGCCTGCTCTCCTCCCAGCAGAGATATCTCCAGACATCGCTGAGATTAGTCCCGCTCACCTTCACCCCTACACCCTCATATCCCACCCAGGCTTAACCCGAGCTGGAGACAAGTCTTGGGCTTTGCTCAGTCATAGCTTACCAAAGAGGGTTGCACTCATGTGTTAAGATTTACTGATTTATTTTCAAAGATGAGAAGTTGTCTCAGTGGTTTCATTGTGAAATTGTTCGTGGGTTTGCAGTGCTCATTTTCAGAACAATAATTTGCATAGCAGTGGGCTTGTCACTGTGGACGATGCTCAGAATAGATTTCTATTGTTTGTCCATATGAGTGCTTTATCTCCCTCCTCTGTGGGATTCAACGCGACTTCTGTGGCAGCTCGAAGCGCAAACACTCATCAGCCTGACAGCTCTGTAATAAACCCAGCCCTCATCCATATGTATCTCCAGACTGGACATGTGTCCGCTGTTGTCAAGGCTGTCAGCTCGTGTTTGGGTCACCCCTGACCCGCTTCAATTTGCCATTTCTGCCTGAGGCCAGCTTGTCCCTGTTTTTAAAGCCTGAGTCACTGTTCTGCCTCAGCTTGTGTCCCCGGCTGGCGTGACGACAGTCCCCACAGAATATTGCCGGATGTGTTTGAATTGTAATGTCACGTCATTGGTGTGGATATTTTAGGAAGGAATGATATCTCGTATGGAGATGTTGAGATGAAGAGGTAGAACAAATCAAACATTTTTAGCAGTCTAATCAGAACTAGTATTAAACCTACATCCCTTCAGATTTTAAAGCCAAATATAAAGTACAAATAAACATGGAACTATGGAACTAGAGAATTGTGATTTTCATGTGGAGATGGACCAAGCTGTAACTGCAAAAATGAGTAAAAACCACACATTTATAGAATGTCTGTCCAAAAAAGTTTCCACCTGGCTTTAACTAAGCAAATAGATAAGATCCTCCCATTTGATTATTACTGCATGAATGATGGTTTAATGTAAAGCACCTTGAATTGTCTTGTACATGAAATTACTTATTGCCTTGCCTGCAATAAGTATTGCAGTGAGGAACTTCTCATTTCTTAACCATGTCAGAAGACACATCCTGTGGTTGTGGAAAAGATGTTCATCAGTCTCAGAAGGGTCAAATTATTGGTATCAAGCAAAGAAAACATCTAAGGAGATGCTGAAACTACTAAAATTGGGTTCAGAATGCATTATTAAAAACTAGAAGGATTGTGGGGAACCATCGTCTTCCAGGAAGAAATGTGGTTCATGACTGTTAAAGAAAATTTTTACATGTACTATGTGGGGCGACTGAACAGCTGGGTGACTATAACAAACCCTTAATCAGAGTTGGCTAACCAGAGAAAAAGGCTTCAGGTTGCTAGGGGGAGCATAAAGACTGGACTCTGGAGCCATGGAAGCAGGTCATGTGGTCTCATGAGTCCAGATTTACCCTGTTCCAGAGTGATGGAGCATCAGGGTATGAAGAGAGGAGGATGAAGGGATGCAGCCATCATGCCTAGAGCTACTGTACAAGCTTGTGGGGGCAGTCTATGATCTGGGGTTGCTGCAGTTGGACAGGTCTAGGTTCAGCAACATTATGTGTCCAAAGGATGAGGTCAGCTGATACCTGAATATACTGAATGAACAGGTTATTCCATATTCCCTGCTGGCACAGCCATATTCCAAGATGCCAATGCAGGATTCATGGGGCTCAGACTGTGAAAGAGTTGTTCAGAGAACAGGAGACATCATTTTCAAACATCTTTAGGATGTTCTGAAGAAGACTCTCCCATCATCAATACAAGATCTTGGAGAAAAATTAATGCAGCACTGGATGGAAATAAATCTTGTAACATTACAGAAACTTATTGAAACAACACCACAGAGAATGCTGCTGTAATCAAAGCTAAAGGCATTCCAACAAAATATTAGTGAGTTTATATTTAGACAGGCAGTGTATGTAAAACGGTCACCATGATCTGAGCCGTTAGTTTGTAAATCTTAGCTTTTTGCTGGTGGTCTTAGACCAATCCCAGTATCTTAAGTAGGGCTGGGCGATATGGCCTAAAAATAAAATCTCCATTTTTTTATTTATTTATTTTTTTTAACCAAATTCGATTTCCGATTTTAATAGATTTTTTTTTTCTTTTCTTTTACAAAACATAAATAAACTTATTAAAAACATTTATTTGTTTATATAGATGAATGCCAGCAAAAATAAAGCATATAATGTCATATCTTTACCACCATATAAACGACTTCATATCTTACATAGAAATATGCGACACAATGCATCCGTGAGCTCTTTCCATCTGGATCCTTACCATACAGGATCCACTGCAGAAATAATTCCCCTGATGAAGGTTGTCTCTTCACGAGAGTTTGTGGGTTAAGTTGACGTCTGCATCTCGTATAAAGCAGCATTTCTCACAGCAGTTATACTCACAGTTAAATCCCAGGCGTGAGTGAAGGGTCACTACACTGAAAATCTGTCAAACACCGTTCTGGTGAGGAGGGAGGGCTAAGTCTGCTGCTAACTAACTATGGAAAAAAATCCTGATTTTCATAAAAATAAATCTCCAGAAATGGAAAATTCGATTTATCGATTTTATCGATTAATCGCCCAGCCCTAATCTTAAGGCAGGTCAGCCTTCATACATGTCACGATGCATAAACTTTCAGCATCATTTAAGTCTCGAACAAATCTTTCCATTTACAACTGAATAAGTTATATGTTTGACTTTTAATAAGGCTCTAAGTGAGTTCAAGACTAGATCTTTCCAGTTGTAGTCAGTTGTTTCCCTTCAACATCAAATATGGCCCCATAAAACCTGGGAACGTAACGTTAGACGCCCAACTGTAAGGTAATGCATTGATTTGTAGACTTTTTGTTTAAAAGAATTTAGTTTTATGTAAAGAACAGCTTTGCATTTCCTGCTTGTGTTTTCGCCTGTTGAATAGTCGTAACACTAGCTATCTCTGCTCTGAATTTCTGCTTACTAACAGCTTCACGATGGCTTAAGTTGAATATATTGATTCTTTTGTACATCAGTCTTTGTCTCAGCCCAACAACGGCAATAGAGACCCAGTCTCTTGAGACTGATTTTAAAAACTGTCAGCAGTTACATTATTCTTTTAGATTAACCAAGCCATGAAGAGGACACATGCATTAGTTTGTTTAGAAAGCAGCTTTTCTTGATAAGTCTGCAGCTTTCTGCTTCCAGCAGTTGCCTCCAGCTTTTTCTTTTCCTGCTTGGTCCCCATCATCGCCTGTCCCTCTGTTTCCCATGGCCAACCTTACCTCTCTAGGGGAGGGGAGGGTTGCAGGGGATGGTTGCAGAGCTGAAGAAGACAGTTTCAACTCTGCATGCTGATGCCCAATGCTTCCATGTTTCCAGGTGTCACATTTGCTGCAAAGGGCTACTTCGACGCTCTGGTGCGGATGGGCGAGATGGCCAGCGAAAGCCAAGGCTCTAAGGATCTTGGTGAGTCCTCGTAGTGGCAGTTGTACCCCTGGTGGGATGGAGGGGGGTTGTTTCGTGGTGAGCAGAAGCAGCTGATGACCAACCTTGAACTGGACATACACATACAAGTATTTCTCAAAACGGAGTATAGATTTTAAAAGTTTCCAGTCTTTTGAATAAGCTTACCAACAGCCTCCAGTTCATTTAGTGAAACATCATGATTTAATAAGACTTAATCTTCTGTTTCCAACTTGTAGAAAAAATAATAAGGCTTTGTAGTCCTACTTTAGATAGTCACAGGTAGATGAGCCCTCTATTCATAATGAACCCTCAGCAGGTATTAGACATAAACCTGTCAGCTCGCTCTGCTCTCACTCAGCGTGTTTGGTTTTGGTTGGATCAGTTCTGGTTCTGCTCTGCATTGACCAGAGCTGGGGAAAGGACTAATGGACGCTCAGGTGGGTTAAACAAAGCCGGACTGTGTTTTAGTCATAGACATGGTCACGTGACGAGTCTGCAGTTGTCACTGCAACCGTCGTCGTCCTTTTAGCCCCGGTGTAACAGAACATAGCAGGCGTGGACTGAAATGGCAGGGGAGTGGAGGGATGCTGAGAGGAGGGTAAAACGGGGATATCTGAGGCAAGTGAGAAGATGTAAAGGCTGCATTCATTATTCATGGTCGAAGACCTTAACTGGTGCTTCCTTGCCCTTCTCCAGATACTTCCATTATTTATTTATTTTTTCCCTCTCTGTGCTTGTGTATTCACTTGAATTGTGAATATTGATAAGCTGGTTTCTTTTCCTCTGTGCAGTGATTTTTTTTTTTATCACTTTCAGATTTTTGTTTAGAGCCGAGTGAAGAAAAACCAATTACAAGTGTTGTAGAGATTGTTGGCCTTTGCGTAACAATTTCTCCAAAACATCCTTCAAATTTGTGTTTCTGCATTTCTTTGTGTTTAATTTTCCCAATATAAATGCTCAAGACATGAACTGCAGCTTTACACAGCATTTTTGCCTTTTTTTTTTTTTTAGGTTTTTATGCAGCACAATGACAAATATAAAATGCACATTGCTTTGGTGCAAACTTCTCGCCATCCATTTGTACATCCCCATTTCCATCAGCTTGGCTGCTTTGCTGTCACGTTTCTTTGTTTTTGTTCTGCATGCCTGTGCATCCATTCTCTTTGTCTGTTTCCATATTGGGGGTTGCCTGTGTCCTTTTTTTTTTTTTTTTTCTTTTTCTGGCAGCCTACCCGTGACTCAGCAGATCCTCCCTCCGCCTCCAGTTAAATGACAGCCAAGGCTGAGCAGAATGGATTGATGCTGTCCTCGTGGTGCTCATTGCAGCTGTGGACTGCATGTGCAGCCTGAAGTTGGGGTGTCGCCTCAACAGTACTTGCAGCTTTGTGTCGGTTTTAGCATATTGCATTATGACTGCATCCTTGGCAAATGACCTAAGAAAATTAAATGAATGAAAATCTGGTTTTCAGCAGGATTCAGGTTTCAGCTCAGGTCCCATGGGTACTGTTAAGACATTAGTAGGTGGGTTGGGCTAATTATTTCCATTTTTTTCTCATTGGGTCAATAATGTGATCTTTTATAAACTTAAGTCCTGCTTAACCCTTTTCCTTCACAATGAAAGACTGTTTGGAGTTTTCTAAATATCAGGATTTACTCCAGTAGAAGCCGGAGGAAATACTGAGCCCATTGTTCCAAGATAACGTGAAAAACATTTGAAAGCCTACTGGCCTTTTTAATTGGCAGATAACAAGGATTGTGCATCTGTGTGCAAAGAAATGTGAGTTTAAACTAATTAACTATTTCTTTTTTGGCCAATATGGGTGTTGGCAGTTGTGACCAGATCTGTGGCTGCAGTGTATGTTTGTGTGTTTGTCAGGGATAATCACCCCTCCAGGGCTTTACCTCACAATTTATAATTGATGAGGGCTGAAGGCAGATTTTGTAAAATCGTCCATCTTGTAATTGTTCATTTTAATTGGGTTTTGTGGAGGAAATGTCTCTGCATGCTGCGCTGAAATAACTGGGCTGGACTTTAATCTGCTTGAACTGAATTCTGGCAGAGAGGTTCTGCCACCTCAGTCTGAAAACAATGAAATTAATAAGAGCATTACAATGAGCAGCACCTAATGGCATTAGCACATGACCAGAGAATACTGAGTTGTGCGTGACTCAGAGAAAAAAGGAACGAAGGGGTTAGGTTTGAGAAACTGAGCTTGATGGAGAAAGTGGAAAGCATCAGTGTTGATAAATTAGGCCACCAGCAATGCTGCAATAAAAAAGAAGTTGAATTTATTTCGAAATAAGATCTAAATACGATAAGGTCCAGTGTTAAATATAGGGCTGCACAAAATATCAGAATTAATGTTATCTCTGTATCAATATCTTATTAAATCTTGGTTTTGAAAAGGACAAGGATAGGTGAATTAATGCGGCTGTTTCCAGTTATTTTTTTTTCAAGTTTTAAAATTAATTAGCACGAGCATCTGCAGCCATGAGACCATTACAATATTAAACAATTATATTGCATATCCCTTGTTTTCTTTAATATCATGCAGCTAGTTAAAGTGCTGGATTTTTCTACAGTGTGAGCTCCATAACAGTCTAGTTAGAGGTAAACAGGGACGTCAACCTGTTGCAGCTTTTCATTATAACTGATCTGTCACTGCCACTGGCTGATGTTTAAGTACTTTTAATGTATTTATATTTTGTAGAATATCATTCTAATCCACTTTATATTTGCCAATCTGGACCAAAATATTATTGAATAATGACACAATTTTAAATCAGGAGCTTTAACTTTTTAACTTCTGCATTTCAATCGTCTTCATCTTCCCATTTCACTTGAATATTTTAGTTTTAATTTGAACAACACAATCCACGTGAAAGTTTTTTTTTTTTTTTTTTTTTTTTTTTTTTTTTTTTTTTGGGCAAATTTCTGGATAACTGACAGTTCAGGACAAATTCAGACTCACCTAAGTTTTAGTACCAGTTGTCAGTGGATGGGATAATTTGCAGATGATCATGTTAACACAAACAAAAAAGACCAATTTATGGGTCCAACATGCTTAAACTGGAGTCGCTAGCTGCTGTTAATGTAATAATTGCATGGAAGAATTTGATGCGCATCAGTTGATCTACAAGTCTTTGTGCTCATTCAGTGAAGAACTGTAGAGGCGTGGCTAAAAAAACAAAACAAAAGTCCTAAAAACGTCTCCTTGATCTGCTCCTGGAGCAGATGAAGTAGAATTCATGAAGTCTGTTAATACTTGGGCAGGGTGGTGTTTCAGTAAGCAGTTTATTTGAAGATGGAAGTTTCATCCCCACACACACGCCCACAAATATGCACGTGGCCTGTTGTTGGAACTTGACGTTAAATGCCAAAGCAGGTAGTAATCAAACTGAGTAATTAGGGGGAAAAAAAATCATTATGATTATTTATTTTATGGCCCAAAAAAAAGACCTGCATCACTGCATGGGAACACACATTAATAGAGAGCTACGTTGGTCATCACTTTGCACAGCTGATGCCAGGCATCCATGAGAAGCTGCTACAGGAAGAGGAAATGATGCCTCACTGTTTCAGTCAGTTATTCTTAATTTACATAAAGCTGTCAGAGTTTGACCAACTGCTCTGCTGCTTGACACCCTGCGTAGAGATGAGATACGCCATCGCTGCAGAGTGGAGTCTCATCCCACTCATTCGCTCCACTTTCACTACTGCTCTCACTGTCTGCAAACGCCCCCACATTGATGTGGGAGCTCAGGCAGCCCTGGGAGAACACGCCGACTGCACACGTTTCTAAAAATAGATTCAATGAAACGCCTTGACTGGAGCTGCTCTGAAGGAGGAGGAGAGACGGGATACGACACTCGATCCTAAGCCCAAAAATGGTTTGTCGGTGATGTCGTTATGACTGAAATAACATTGTCGGTCTTCCGTATACTATATATGGGCTTAGTTTTGAGAAAAAAAAATAGGAAGCTCCTGCAGTTCCGGTACCCCTCTCTCACCATATAAGGGCTCCAGCATCCAATTTTGGGCAGAGGTGGAACTCAGTGCTGCAGCACACAAATGAAAAGAAACAGACAAAACGAAAAGCATCTTTTTAGCCATGCATTGTATGATGTATAGTGGGGTTGTACTCACTTTTAAAATCAGATCAAAAATCTATGTAAACCTGCATTTTATTCATTTCTTTCCCTTAAGTTTTTACCTTAATGTTTAAGGGATGTGACGCTGCTCTTTTTCATTTCTGTCACTTAAAAAGAGGACATGTCTGGACTCTGACTGGCTTGCAGTGGAAGTTTTGTATTTAGGACAGGTTTTTAAAAGTTTAATAATGCTTTGAAAAAAAAAAAAAAAGAAAAAAAAATATATAATAAATAAAAATCTCTCATTGCCGTGGAGAGCACACATCCATTGTGCAAGACATCCATCCAGTTTGAGGTTAATTCAAAAGGTCCAGGAAATAAATACCCTTCTTGTAAATTAATTAATTTACAATTTAAAACATTGTTTTGTGTTGGTCTTTAAGGCATATTCATTCATTTTGTCCAATGTGCTATTAAAGGTGCTTCAGATCTATATGAGTGATATCAGGCTGGTTTGGGAATCAGCAGGAGAGAGAGAGAATCTGGATGGATTAGAAAGATAAAACTCTCTTCTCGGTGGTATTCATTTAAAGGCTTTTGCTGGATAATTGTCTTTTCATTTCTCTCTACTAGCCTCCGTTTGAGATGGTAGTTTCATCACCACATGTGGCTGCAGCAGAAATATGAGCACTTGCTCCTTGAAGCAAAGGTAAAGAAAACAAAATGAAAGCAATAATCAAGACTCACAGAAATGGATATTAAAACATTTTTTTCTTTTTATTCTCATTGCAAAACCAAGCATCCCTCAGATAATTCATCTTGGTATTTGCCACTGCTGCTCCTGTTTCTGTATCTCAGTCCCTCTTGACATCTCATTCGGCTCAATCTAAGGAGAAACTGGTGACCTTGAAATGACCCTGATTTTCTGAGCCAGCACAGGCAGAATTTCCCTTGAGTTTCCAAACCAATCTGAATTCAGCCAGGGTTCATTCTATGTAGAAAGGATTTTTTTCCTTCTAGTTTTTCTATTATGCAGCCTTGTCATCTCCCCTTCTGACAAAGTTCTGACTCCCACACATATTATCCCACTGGAGATGGCTGAGCTCAGCCTTGAAGAGGCTGAAAATCGCTAGCTCATCAGTTGATAAGTCTGGATGCTAAGGTGAAACTTTTGCTCATATGTTAAAAAAAAATGGTCTTAAACTTTTCTATAATGCCTCTGTCATGAGACAGCTGGTGCAAAAGTCTGTTTTCCCTCTTGCTTCTTCTAGTTCTAACTTTAAGTCCACTGGGCATTAATAAAAACTGGCAATCAGAGCCAGGTGGAGTCTTCGACTGGTGTCAGTCTCTGCCATTTCTACATATGCCTTGGTTGCTCATGAACGAACCAAGCCAATAGAGTACTATAGAAACTAGGAAACTAGGGATGGGCATTTTAGGTGATTTTTGAAGTCAACTAGTCAGACCTGTAAAATCAGTTGAGTCATGACGTTATCAATAATAAAATGAAAATGTAAAACGTGTGAGAGATGGTATTAGTATATAGTGTATGGTCCATAAACACGTTCTTTTTCTTTTTTTTTTACGTTGTTATATATTATACATTGTGTGGGGTCTAATGTCCTTTATTATTCAGGGTAGATGAGAAAGTGGGTCAAAGTGGGTCAGGCAGACGTTGGGATCGAATCTGCATTAATATGGCGGCTGCTAAACACCGCACCTACGAGAGCATTCAGCAACAACAAAACCAGTTATTTTCCTCACCTTTCCGTCTGGTCTTTTTGCTCCTGAAGCAACATTTCTGAAGGTTTAGTAAACGTGCTGCTCTGGTCTGTTGCCTCTACTATCTGTAAAAACTCCAAAAGAAACAGCTGGTAAACTTTCCGTCTCCACGCCGAGATCGGGAGGCGAAGGAGAGGTGAGGCTGCAGCTAGCTTCTGGCTTAGCTCCCTTCACTTCACCCAGCGGCAGTGAAGTAGACATGGGACTCTGCTGGAACTAGCAGAGCTGAGTGGTGTTTATTGCTAAAGCTTTTCTCAGAGCAACTTTCCCATCGTCTCTCCTTCTTAAAGGGGTCACGCTGTTCTTTTCCGCAGCTCCTCTAAACAAAACGTCAGCTTTTAAAACAAACCCTCGACTTTGCGTGCCGTTTCAACTTATCGATTATTCTACTAGTCGTGCACATCTCTAATAGAAACACATATCACTGATTGGTCAGAGAATTGTTGTCTGAGGGTATAACGTTTGTGGAAGAAATTGTTAAACGCCCCTGGAGAAGACTGAAGCGGGTACAGCTAGCGTCCAGCGACAGAAGAAGCTGGAATGATCCGTCTATGGACAGTTAAGCTAGCTAACCTAAACAATGTGCTGAGATACGTTCTGAAACGAGAAGAGGTGTGTGAATGATGTGTGAGCTGATGTGAGCGTCATGATTACCAGCCAATCAAGATTGCTGTAATAAGATGAAATCTTCTGATCAATATGCAGAAATGAGTGCTATTAATGAGAACCAGAAAATGGAGAGTTTAACAAAGTAAAAAACTTGCTGTCCAAAGATCTAACCTTAACGACTTCAGCTGCATTAGCTGTCTTCATCTAATATTCTAGCATCCAGTACACCTAGCAGCGGTGACAGTGGACATTTTTTGCACATCTCACAAGCTAATTTATATTTAATAGAATAAATATTTTAAACATTTAATTTCCGGCAGTGAAAATGGGTTTGGTTTGGGTGTGAAGATGCACAACAGCCCCTTAGATAGGGTTTTGTAGGATGAGCTAAAGCACAGCAGAGAGGGAAGGACAAAGAGACATGCAACTTTGTGTTTATGGAACATTTTAGTCCAAGTTCACTTTCGAGGTTTTGTTAAACTGAGTTAAGTGATGAGAGATTAATGATGTTCCAAACGGCTGAAACCTGTTTAGTAGAAATGGTCTCCTCCAGGTTATGCTCCAGTCATACTGCAGCAGGAACAAAAATAAAAAGCAGCTTCTTTGTAGCAGCAGCTAATGAGGTAACCTTGGGTGCTTTTGGACTAGACTATATAGGTGGACAGTAGAGGTATTCGGCAATGAGTGCGGCATTACAGCCAAATTTGCGTATGCCGGACACATTTAACTTTTCCTCCAGTCTGTCATGTATTTTAATTCCCATCTTGGGTCAGCTTACTATTTAATCACTAAAACCCAAGTGACCAATCTGTGATAGAGGACAAATCTATCCCTTGTCTGTCTGCACGCCATCAGAGCGGCTCCATGCTACCAATTTAGCTTTCTTTAACTGTCTGTGCCCTATTAGAGGGTCCTTGTCCTCCAGTCACCTCAGGTGGGGACGGGGGGATTCAAAGCAACAGAGGAAGAAATGAGACAGATAATGAAGACAGACAGGAGAAAGGGGAAGAAAGTGACATGTTCCTGGTTCATTAGCAGCTGTCAGATGGTCTGAGCTCAAACAAAACCTGGCTGGCAACAAAGAACACACGCCCGAGCACCAGCACTTTAATCACCCCCACCTGCCATTCATCACTACATGCCACCGCACCTGTCCGGAGTCTCATCAGCTCTTTAAAACAAGCTGTGCTGTCAACACAAAGCTTCACGTCTTTGAGCGTCAGTCAAGTGACAGACCCGTGAGGGATTGTAGATGTTTGATTTAGCAAATGAGCTGTTAATGTGCTTCAATAATATGTTGGACTATAAAATGTCCTTGAGGTGCTGCATTGTTCTGGAGCCAAATGGTGACTTAATGATGCTTATAATATTGTGAAGTACACATGCTCTGCTTGGGGGCTCTGCAGAAGTTTAAACTAGCAGCAAAAAGATTGAGTCTTTTTAGACTTTTCTATCCCTGTTTTTTTTCATACATTCTTGGAGGATTTTCAAAGGTTTCTAAATGTTAATACATTAAAAACCCACACATTATGGCACCTCTCAGTTCATTATTAACTTCTTGTCACCACGTGATGGTGTGAAGCTGTTGGAGAATCCCCCACACACATCTCTAGTCTGTCATGTCTTTTAAAACAAGCCTAAAATTCACATTACGTCCTTATTTTAATGGCTCCGTCTTCTGGCTCCTGAGTGTGCCAGCTCCATAGAGACAAACGGGGACTGACTAAATGATGGATCACTGAAAAAAAAATGGTTTTTAGGAAAATCTTTACATGCTGATTTTTCTCACTGTGGTGCCCAATTAGTGGCTTGACATGGTGAGCTGGATGCCAGGAATCGTATTGAGTCAAAACTCGAAAAGCTATCAAGTTTTAGATCTGTAATTCCTCACATGCTTCCCTGTCATCCCTCCCCATCCTCTGCCTCAGATAATCAGTCTTCATTTATCACTCCATCAACCTCCATGTAATGTGATCACAAAGTCATTCCTATCGATCCCCTGTGGCCTCATGCCTACTTGAAGATTAATTTTTCTTGTTTAAAACAAAAAGATGTCAAGCAGTGGCCAGATATGACCAAACACGAGGAGCAGGATGGTGGCGTTGTTGTCTTTAACGTCTGAGCTTCTGCATCCCTGCATGCACAACCCAGGATTGTATTTTTCCTCATACTGGACTCGTCATCAGGTCATTTAAATGTAGTTATCCATCCTACAGTTTGTGTACTTGTGTAGAAAAATCATGCACATGTCCTTTTGGTGTGTTTGCAGACAATCAAATAGAGCCAGTGTTTAAACTAAAGACCCAGAAGAGTGCAACAACAAAGGTGTCAATCATGCAGCTTTGAGGAGGACAAATCTCCCGGCAGCACCTTGTACTCCCTCCACTGCAGCTTTCTGGGGATTAGAGCTGCTTGCTTGCTTTCAGGCTTCTATAATACAGTCCCTGCAGGGACGCGTGCTGAATAAAACACCTTCCTTCACATGGCCATTAACTCTGGCTTGTTCCCTTCTCGCTCTTGCTTTCTGCTGAGCCCGAGAACTGCATGATAAGTAGACGGGGTAATAAACCCAGATGTTGGTGCCGTCCTTGGGCGAGTCCCGATGAATAATGGGCCCATTTCCACCCCGCAGTCGCTTCTACTGCAAACACACACATGTGCACCGCCAGGGTGTGAGTTTCAGAATGGACTTTACTCCCCTTTGTGTCGGTCATGTCTGAGATGTAATCCTGTGAGCTGTTTTTTGGAAGCATTTGTAAGGTGCTTATTTTCTCCCAACTTGCATTTTAAGTCTCTGAATCTAAGACTTAACAATGAGTTATTTTTTAACGTCGAGAAATCTTTTAGCTTTACTGGGTTTGCAAGCGCAGTTTTAAAAAAGTTACAGAAAAGTCGCAGAGGAAAGAAAGATGATTCATAGTCTTCTGGTACACAAAAAGCAGTAATGGTGTTTTCTTCGTTGACCCACCTGAACACTCTGAGTGTGGACAACAATGTGCTTTACTTCCCTTTAAGCCTCAGTTGTTGTGATCTGCTCTGATTAACAGTAAGCAGCTTACTTCAGCTGAGTAGAAGTCCCATATTTCACAATGCGAAGGGGAGAGATTTTAGATTAGATGGGTGCAACAAAACAAGAACATCCAGAAATTTGGGGAGACTCCAGGTAATAAAACCTGCAGGACAGAATGTCCTGATACGAGAACTGAGACTCTTTCTGTTGGCTCTTCATGAACAGTTTGTAATTAGTTTGATATTTACCTCCACCAAGGTGGGGGGTCATGTATTCGGTGGTGTTGGTTTGTCTGTTTGTCAGCAACTTAAAAAATCATGGATGGATTTTGATTAAATTTTCAGGAACTCTGAAATGGAATAACGTATAATGGAATTTTTTTTAAGAATTCTTTACTATGGGGAGATGGGGATAATTTTGCCATTAGAGCTTCTAACTGAAACATAATGGAAAAAAAATAATAATACAATGGCTTGGCGGAGGTCTGCGCTCTCTGAGTGCTTCTAGTTAACTTATAAATCACTTTTATTACAGCTTGGGACTTGTCTCCAGTAATGATCTGGACTGGCTAAAGACATCATACATAATATGCAACAAGAACAGAAAGTTTTGATGCAAAACTTGTGATTAAGCAGCATAAAAAACCAAACCAGTCTCTTTTTGGCTGCAGCAGCTGCTGGCAGGGTGACCGCTGATTCACCATCTGCTCAACTCAAGTGTGAAGTGATGAGAGATTGAAGCTCTCGGTGCTCTGAAGGTGAACTGTGACCTGCCAGAGGAGGACGAGAAACAAGACCTTCAGAATGCAATGAAGACTCAGGTCTCAAACTCAGAGATGAGCAGGAAGTGCTCGTGTTAGGGACATTTTAATAGTAATGTTTTTCCATATATCCAAACATATCCCTACCATGTAGAGTAAATTAAACCAAATGATTTATATAGTTCAGTTAACCCTAATCCTTTCAGTAGTGTTATTTTAAGTTAATGTTTTATAAATGTTTAATGTACAATATTAACTTTTGCAGACCGGGGTGTCTGTTCTTAATTTTTACAGTTCCTTTCCTCTGTTTAGAGTCACTTAATTACCTAAACAAGAAGACAAGAAAATCAAAGATGTTTTAGTCTGATAGTAAAATCAAGTTTTCTATTCTTGTCTTGAATCTTTTGGGTGTGATAATCATGTGGTTAGATGTCCACATGAACACAAGGTTTTCCCCCCTACGTTCTGAAGGAAAACAAAAATCCCATCTACATTCTCTATCATTGTATTCTGTTTTTATTTTACACAGCATCTCAGCTTTTTGGGAATTGGAGTTGTATGTAGTTTCCATAACATGTAGTGGCACCTTTGTTCTTCAGTACAGACGGTGACTAAGCACAAATTTTACATGCAAAGATGTTAAAAGTCCCATTAAGATTCATGCCAGCACAGGCTTTGCTACATCTGCAGCACGTCCCGATTACTGGAAAATTTGAATCCTCAACGGCGTTTTCCTCACAGTTCAGCGCCCCAAAACTGCATTTGCATGATGGAAGCTACAAAGGGAAAAATCTGGACAGGGCCTTTGATAAGATGGGTCTTGCATTCAAGTGTCTTGCATAGAATTGCGAAACAAATGCCTCATTTCATCCTCATCAGACTTTCATTGCCCATTTAGACCTGAGACATTAAGCTTTGAAGCGGCAGTTCCTTACGCTGCGTCAAGTCTTAACGCGTTAAAACCATCCGAGGCCAAATCAAATGTCACACGTCGACTTCACATTCAGAAGAGTCAAACATCGACGTCGTTGGACTTCTACCTCATCATGTGTTGTGACGTAAGATGCCGCTCCAAGTTTAGAAAAGGAAACGAGTCAGAGAAATGTTGTCATTGCACAGCATTTAGACTTTTTCTGTTATGCATCAAAAAAAAAAAAACCCTGAAAGATGTGCACAAAGTACCAGATGTACTATGAAGAAGCTGTTGGTTGCTATAAGAACATCCTCTGCAGTGGGAGGTTGGGTGGGTGGTGGTGGAGGAATATGACACTGGTGACTTTGGTATGCATCTTTTATTGCTCAGTTTTTCTAATCTGACTTCTCATGGTCAGAATATTGTGCAGCCATAAAACACTTTTCCTTTGAAGCTGCAAATGGCCCAGCAGATGTTTTCCTAAGATGCAGTGCTCAGCTACCCCTCTGGCTGGAGTCAGCGTTGGTGTAATCGTGTGTGTGATCGAGTTCAGCTGAGCTGCTGTAGCTTGTCGATGGCTGGTGGCTGTTTGTTAATGGACGGGATGGGAGTGTGTGTTGGGTGCCCTCCAAGAATCAAAGGAGAGTTTAAAGCACATGTCAGTGCATTTAGTCTGCCTCACTGCCCCCGATGTCCGTCCTGCAGTAGTCAAGCACTTCCAGTTTTACCGCCCATCAGAGCTCTCTTACAATGGAGGGAGAGGGTTATGGAGAGGGGAGGTGCGTTGGATGAGAGGCCCAAACTGCTTTGTGTTTCTGTGTTTTCCATACACGGTCAACAGCCTTTCTGCCATATTTTTCATATTTATCTGTGACATCTATGTTTTTGTGGAGGGATCGTATCGTTCACAAGCTAAAATCTTACAACTCTGCAGTAATTGTATTCAGATATGCTAAAGAATGAAGGATTGAATGGTGGAAGGGATATCCATCAGAAATGATTTTAAAGACTAGTTAGTGAGTAAAGTCCTGTACTTAAGGAGATAAACCATCATCTGCCACCTCCTCCGACTCTGACCTTTCTTAATTCTCTTCTACCCCAACTGAGGCTCATGCATGACCACAGCATTTCTATTAAGCCTATTAATCCTGTCCAAGCAGCCCACTCTGTGTCGCCTCTGACCATCCACTGTCCAACGTCCACTGGTCCGCACACCCCCACACACCTCGCTGCACAGCTGCATTGAAGAAAAGCCGAGCAGCATGAATCATGTGGTGTCAGCATGCATTATGCAGGAGGCAGATGAGTGCCATTAATGGACATTAGTGGGCTCGTTTAGAATAAATTGGGTCTTGGTGTTTGGCTGTGCTGCTGCAGCTCCACAGTCTATTACTGTGGACATGTTCAGAAATGTCTTCACACCTCTCTGCCAGATTTTATACATACACACACACACACACACACACACACACACACACACACACATATATATATTGTCTAGTTTTGCTTTATGTTGATAGAGATAATACAGCATGTTCTATTAGATTATAAGCTTTTTATTCACATTTAACTAATATTTTCTTAAATATTTTCCTGTTTTATGTTGTTTATAGCAACATAAGAATGATTAAACATTTTAAAGTATAGATTATTAAAACTTTAGTGATTTGTAATGTTGCTTAGGTTGTGGAGCTTGACTGGTACTGGATTTTAGAGACAAAGAATCTAATGTGTCCTATGACACTTGACAAGAATAAGATGTAAACAATCTCACTTCCTTAAATGTAAGACGTATCTGAGATGTAAATAAAAAACAATGGAAAATTTACTGCAGGTCAAATGGCTTCTTTTAGAGGGTCATCGTCAGAGTTCAGTTCATACTGATGTTAAATGATAAAGCTTAATAACATCTCGGTGCTGTGCCAAAGTCTTAAGCCACCCTTCATTTATCCAGGGTACGGGAACTGGATGTCGCAGTTTATTTTCACTGTTATTATTTACATAAATGCACATATTTACAGATGGAAATATGAGGCAAAACAGAGTTGATCCAACTGTAAGTGAATCTTTGGTCTGAGTAGATTTATTCTTCTGTACTGTCTGAACTCTCATAGATAAGATTTTTTTTCTCTCTTCAGGAACAGTTTTCGTCTTGAAGGATTTCCCAAAGATCTTCTTTGGATTTTTCTGCCTTTTGTTCCGTTTTCTGTCCAGATGATCCCACGCTGCTTCAAAAGGTTGAAGTCCAGGTTCTGGGGAGGACCCGTCCCTCCATCAGACCTGTTCCCACTGATCTTCAGTCCAGTTCTTGTGTTATGTGACACACCTCAACCTTCTCCCCGTTTCTTCATTAAGAATGGCTTCTTGACCGCCACCCTTCCATGGAGACCATTTCTGATGAGGATTTGTTCCCATTTCTTCAGGACGTCACTTTTAGATCCTGTTTATCTGCTGTAGATAGTTTTATTTTTCAGTCCTGACATTTCTTCATTTTTCCTCACACTGCACACACACTAAGATATGCCCAGTTTTCAAGTCTTTACGATCATCTTTTTGCTGCTAAAATACCATTTTCGGTCAGAATGTGTTATCTTTGGCTTTTGTCAGGGATGCAGCTAAACAAACGGGAACAAACACTGCTCCATCCCTTGAGTTAGGAAGCTTTTTCATGCTTAAGTGGTTCATGGGTCAGAGTTAAATGGCTTAATATATGAAGAGGAAGTTAGTCAGAAACAAGAACCGACCTAAAGATGAGTGAAAAAGCTGAAATTGTCCAAAGAAAACCTTTGAAAGACCTTCAGAAAGCTGGAGAACTATTGATGAAGACCGATAATTGAGGAGTGTCTCAAGACATTTGCACGTTACAGTATATATGTAAGAACATGAGAAATCCAGTATCAGTTGGGACGCCCACACATCGGCCAGCTCATGGATGGTGTGTAAATCAGAGGAGTGTGTGTTTTTCTGTGTAAAAAACTTGTCCTGTGTCTCATTTTTCTTGGGGTAGCTTGATCTGTCACTGTGTCTCCAGGTCTCTATCCTTCTGTTCTTTGCTCAAACCAGATCTTTTTGTTCCTTTTTGTTTTTTTTTGTTTGTTTTTACAATGCATTGCATATTCAGAAGAGGCAGCATGTAGGTATCTTTAAAACAACACACCTCCCTGACTGCATGAGTCATTTTACTTTCTTCTTTTGTGTTCTTTTCCCCCTCCCCCTTTTATTTTTACTTTCTGCTCTGGGTTTTTCTTGGTCTTGTTTTTGGTGTTTTTCCCTCCTTGTTAAGTTTGTTAATGCACAGATGAAATACTTTTAAGATTCCTTTCATAGTTCTGCTCCTGTGTGTTTATTAGCGTAGCATTGTCGGCTCTTGGTGGAATGGAAAACCTCCCATAACTTCCAGCAGTTTGGTTTCAGTATTCAACACATTCAGTGGGTTTTAATTTCTATTTTTTTTTTTTTTTTTTTTTTTAGTTTCCTCCACCGCCTCACCCTCCTCCACTGCACACCTGTCTCATCTGTTCTGTGTAGCTGCATGGTTGTCATTTTTGCACGATTTGTGTAGCTGTCTGACATTGGAAAGATTAAATATCACACTCTTTCCTCCCTCCCTCTCTTTGTTTATTGCTTCTGTTTTTTTTTTTTGTCTTCTCTCTGCAGGGGAGGTGCTCTTTCAGATGGCTGAAGTGCACAGACAGATCCAGATCCAGCTTGAGGAGATGGTGAGCATGTGGTGGTGCTGTTGCTAAAATCAGCTCTTAAGCTGCCAGTTTGGGAGCCAAACAGATTGTGGTCCTGTTGCTTTGTAGTCCCTTCATCACATGAGAGAATTTTATGTTTAAGTCTTAGAGACGCCCGTGTGCTTCAGCGACTTCTTGTTTTTCCTCAGTTTTTGAGATGCAGTCGCTTCACTTTAGTATAATTTATTAATTCTGTGATAATTACAGCCATCAGTCTGAAATCATTTTAATTTATTTGAATCTAAAAGACTACTTTGCCAGTTGTGGGAACATTCGTCATCTGAGAAGCAGTAAAGAACAGCCTGCCTGCAATCTTTTTACAAATGATATGTATAACTGAGAGCTGGAGCTCTGTTGTACGTAACTTTTATTACATAATCACTTTATATTGCTAGATGTTGAAATTTACAGTGAAAAAATTGTATTTTGCTTAAAAAATGTTTGAAATTTTTGCATTATGTTGGTTTAATGATCCATAGACACAGTGCCACCACCGGTTTCGCTTTGTTCCGTTTCATGTTTTACATGCACTTAACATGCCAAACATCTTCCCATAATCCTCTGGGTGTGTCATTTCCGAGGACAACACAAACGCGCATCTGGCAGCGCAGCACCAAGCCGGCGTCACATTCCACTTTTAAAAATACTCCTCTGTGGTTGAGCATGTGTGTCATGCCTGAGGTTTGTGTGCATTGTTTTTGAGGTTTGTCTGTTTGTCTTGCAGCTCAAGTCTTTCCACAACGAGCTGCTCACAGAGCTGGAGAAGAAGGTGGAGCTGGATGCTCGCTACCTGAACGTGAGATCTGCTTCTTTTTCTTTTTTTTTTTCCAGAGAAAATTCCCAGGTTTTCTTTCTCAGGGAAAAATCAGCTTCTGATGGCAGCATCCTCGTAAGGTGGATGGAGTGGAGGCGGAGAAAAGTCACAGGAGCCACAAGCATAAAAAAACGTTTGAAACTTTCTTTAAAGTTAAAGGTGTATCTTTGATAATATATATATATATATATATATGTTAACCTTTTGTTACAGGTAGGTAGTTCCATTGAGACATGCAGCCTCATTTACATGAGACCTGGTTTGGAAAGACGAAAGAACATTTAGTTACAGTTAAACACAGCTCTAATAGTTTTGTGTAAAGGTGTAAAACAGGCTAGATGCTAAAACGAGCAATTTAAAGATGTATTCTCCACCTCCCTCAGAATATCTTTAAATTCTTCTTATGTGGTTGAGGTGGACAGCTTTAGACTGCTTTATTCTACTTCAAGTTAGAGGTCCATTTGCAGTAATGAAATCCTGAGGGTGTTTTTGTCTGAGCAGCATGTAGGAGGATAAATATAACGGCAACAGCCCAAGGATGGATTTGTAAATGAATTTTTAGTAGTACAAAAGTCAGCAGATAGATAATGATGACCAGCTGACCAGAGAGGACTACGTAGAAAGGTGTGTGAGGAGTTTATGGTCTTACTGTCCACCCTGTGTAGAGCTGGCTGAGTAGATCATGCCACCATATTCATGATGAGGTAAAAAACAAGAAGTAGAAGCAGCATGAATAATAAAACTGGATTTATTATGGAAGAGTCCCAGTTTTAGTGTTTTTTTTTCTTTAAAAAATGTATGAAATGAGATTTAAAAGAGAGATTCTCATCAACTACAATGCCCAAATATTGATAGGCCACAAATTCACTGGCTGCACCTGGTACAGATGTTACAGAAGAATATGAAGCCCAGAAATGTCTGAGCTGTGCATTTTTGCTGAGAACAGCTTCTCAGAGTTTAACCTCGTGCACACTGAAACCCAGATGACTCAGTTCTGCAGCTGCAGCGCAGAAACGTGGTCGAATGCCACGCAGCCGGAGCAAAGCCGAGGGCCTGATGGCTAACGTCAGCATTGAGCTGTAACACAAAGGGTCAGATAGCAGGCTGTCAGTACGAGGGCTTGATCAGGTTTAACCTCTTTCACCTGATTTGTTGTTGTTTTACAGCAGAATTCCTGCTTGAAAACTCACAACAGTTTGATTCCAGCAGCGATAAGCAGCTTTATTTATTTTTTTATAGCTGTTGACAATCTTTAATAAACATGCTGCTTTTAACTTTGCAGCACCATGTGTGTACATGTCACTATAATTATCAGGTGCAGATTTCTGGTCTCAGCATCTTCTGTAGAGCAATAAAACATAATCAGAATAAAACGAGGGAGAAAAAATGGTTGAATAATCCTCTTGCAGTTTTTTGTTTTCGATGCTGCAGCAGTCGTGCTGTGAAATCAAATCTGATGTCGGGGTGAAATATCACCTGTGGATGCTGACACATGCAGGCTCTGCTGTGCACCTGCTGACTTTGTGCTGCCCCCCTCAGGCGGCGCTGAAGAAGTACCAGATGGAGCACAAGAGCAAAGGGGAGAGTCTGGAGAAGTGCCAGGCCGAGCTGAAGAAGCTGCGCAGGAAGAGCCAGAGCAGCAAACATCCATCCAAGTACGGAGACAAGGAGATGCAGGTCAGTCTGAGCGAATGTGTTTGTGCTATTGGGTGGTCTGAATGATACAGAATACAAGCTTAACAGCAGTAAATGTGACCAGCATGTGGTGCAGAAGCCCCGCTGTTCTGCCTCAACAGAAAATATTTTCATTATTCGGTCCATCTTTACTTAAAGTCAGAGTTACAATCGCCAGCAGAGACTTTTAGTCGGCTCCTGCTGGCTTCTCTTCTCCCTCCTCCTGATGGGATTTGAGCTTCAGTGTGTTTGGTAATCTGTGATGGGATAGGATGCGCTGAGCTGAATGGGACGTGGCCTCCAACTGAGACTCACTCAGAGCAAGTTTAACGTTGTTCAGGTCAGAAACAAAACGATTCCGTTTGGTGGTTTTCAGTCTGAGCAAACACTGCTGTAACTTCGGTCCTGTGTTGTATAATATCTGGTTTGTAAAGTGGGTGAATGGATCCTCATGTTCAGGTAACTGCTTCAGCGGAGGCGTGATTAGCCGGCGAAGTCTCTGAGCTCATGTCTGTAGGTGTTGTGGTGACACATGGTGGGCGGCTCTTATACAACCTGCACAGGAGACGCTGCTTGTCCCGTCGGCTCCCTGATGGAGAGACGATGGACACTTTCTATTTTTTTGTTTGTTTTTTTGGGAGGAGGTGAATGTTATTGTGCAACCATCTAGCTTTAGAATTAGCTAGCTTTTTTTTTTTTTTTTTTTTTTTTTTTTAGTTCATTTGGTAAAAATCAGTTTTGTAACAGCTGCTTTTGAGTTTTATTTCCCAAAGGACCCTGTTGAAGAAACAGCAGGTTTTATAAGCTCATCTAACCAGAACGGAGTACAGTTAATATTCTCAGCTTCATTCTCTCTCTCCAAGATGTCAGTTCAAGTACTTGGACTCTTTTCAGCAGTTAAGGTGTCAAATTTGACAGACTTGATTAAAGTCACAATGAAATCGGGAATAAAGGGTTTCACACACCAGCATAATGACTCCCCTCCAACAGATGCTGCATCAGTTTTCTCTACATCAAATTATTCTCAGCTGCCATATCTACTAAAATCTAAATTGGCTTTGTGTTTAAATAAAAAACAACCCTATTTTTTAAGCCACAGTCCACTTAGAAAGAGAAGGAGAATTCTTAGAAATATAAGAAAGGTGTTGTTATTATTTGACATTTCAGGGAAAACTTTGTAGAGTGCTGTGGAAGCAGCAGGGAGGGGGATTCTTGTGTAATTGTTAGTGTTTCTGGGATGGATGGCTGGCCTAGCACGGACATGGCAGCCTGCTAGTTGTTAAAAAATCAATACGGAGAGCTGCAGAATGAGGAGCAGCAGGCCCAGAGTCCTGCAGTCCCCCTGGGCTTCAGTGGCTTATTGAACGTGAAGACTTCGTCCTCAGCTGAGGAGCGACTCCACTGCCCTTCATCTTCTTACTGCGCTCTCCATGAAGTGGAGTCAGAAAGTTTGCTAGTTTTGGTAGAAATGAGTTCATTCTGTTGCTTTCTCCTCCTCTCTGCCATTACCTTAAAGCAGCATTGTACCTTTTTTTTTTTTTTTTTTTTTTTTTTTTTTTTTTTTTTTTTTTTTTGGCTTTGGACCCCCTGAGCAGCATTAGTTCAGTGCGTACTGAGAGACTGTGCACGTTCAGGTGGCCAGATTCCCGTTGAGCTTCAAATTGGATGGGAATCAGGTTTTGGCAGGATCTGTGACGGCAGTCAGAGGTGATGGAACAGAACCGGCCGACTCTTTGGAGTCCAATATGGTGTATGCTGCATGGATATGGGTCCTTCTGCCAGTTTGTGCAAAGCTTCCCAGTATGAACATGTTTGTGGTCTTCCTTCTCCATAATGAGGATTTTTCTACTCCACTAAAGAAGCTTTCATACTCTTATGTGTATCGTATGTATTCCTCTCAGCCCTGGGACACCATAATCCCAGTCACCTCCTCCTCTTCTGGATGATTTTATATGATAGGAGCTCTGGCTGCATGGTAGCTAGAAAAACAAACTAATGGGCCACAGTCACTGTAAACCAAATAACTGAACTTTGTACTGCTTGAGAAGGTCTTTAAAGCTTTATTTAAACTTACTTGCAGTCAATCAAATTGTTTAGGATTTCTGTTCAAAATAAAACGTATTAAGTGGATTATGCAGTTTATTTCCTCATGCATTTTCTGTCACAAGATGATTGCTTTTATCTTCAAACCAGTTCTACATTAGCTCTAGATGCATGCATGGACATAGTTTCCAGAGGAACAGCTAGCATTTAGGATCTTCTGCAAACATCCAGTAAACTTTGCATTGTTGCTTATTACTAGAGTCAACTCGGACTTAAATGTGCTTCATCCTGAAGGCAGGAAGCTCTGCAGTGAGCTCACATCATAGTTTTAGCTATTTGTTTTCTGTCTCTTCTATGAAATACTGGAGAGGTTTGTCAGATTCAAGAAAAATCTATAATTTAAAGCTTTTGTAGAAGAGCAACTATCATTTTGTTACCACAACTAGAACATTTAAATGAATTTGCTTTCAGCTGCAGTGTTTTAGCAATCTATGGATGAGGTTGTCTAACCTGAAGAAAACATCTTAATCTTTAAAATGTTTTCTACAAGTGTACTGATTTAACTCTGTTTCCATCACCTGAAGACATATTTAAAACTCAGCAGAGTTCACAGCAGTGGTTCAAACCATCTTAAATGTGCAGTGAGTTGATAAATACTGGACACACATCCCCTCCAAGCATATGTTTTACATGCTGATGGTGCTCGCTGTCAGCAGAAACCAGCAGCAGCTTTTGGCCACGATAAGATTGTGTGTGAAGAAAGAGACAAACGTGGCTGATTGGCAGGAGCATGAAAGGCTGGCTGGACTCTCATTAGGACGTCATATCTAAGTTATCACAAAATTTGCTGCAGGCGTGATGTTTTAAAGATGCATGAATAATCCAAAATGAGCAAAGCTGTGGTGGATAAATCAACTCTTATGTCCTACTTTAAACCTGAGCATGACCGGATTAAGTTGTATTTAATAAGGTCTTCAAACTAATTGTATGCACAAAGTAACATGTTCTGACCCCATTATTTTACAAAACACTGCAGGATTGTGTTTATTCAAACGTTAATTGTGTGTCCAATGACTTTGTGGGGAATAAAAAGAAAAACATAATAGCACAAGAGTTGGTGCATTACATTTAATGACTATTATGTTCCACCCTGTGAGTAGAAACCATGTTAACCTGATCCCAGCTGAGGAAAACTAGTTGCCGGAGGTGAAACAGACACGCTGGACAGCTTTCTACTTGCTTTCTAGTTATTCTCCCTTTTTGGGCTTTTGTTTCCTCGTCAGCGCCTGCATGAATGTTCATCAGGAGGAATTTAACACACAATGTTCAGGTGTGATTTCAGGTGTGTAAACCTTTGAATTCTTTCTCACAACTCCTGTCTGAAACGTGCTCACAGCTGCTTACAGCTTTCATCCTCAGGCTGAGGGATGATGGAGGGGAAACTAGCCCTCGTAATCCCTCGTGACTAACAGCACATCATGGTTGGAGTAACCTCTGCGCACTGGTCTGAACTCATACCTGAAAACTGCACACCCTCCACAACTGGATGCATTAGTTGCCTTCATTGTCCTTTTTTTAGTAGCATGTTATAAGACTCTTCATGGTGGGTGATCAGTGCATGCTCTGAAGCTAAGAACAATGTCCAGACTCAGGCCAATGAGTTCTTTAACTTACATTTTCATTTCTTTCCTCATGAGATTTGACACTGTAGTGATTATTTCAGTCAAAAAAAACAAAAAAAAACTAGCTAACTAGTCAGAGTGCAGTTTGTGAATCGGGGTTTTTCATGACCGTCATTCAGCTGATGACTAATAAACTCATACAGAAGATGATGGGATGAGACTAATTGCTGGGCGTCTTCAGCTGTTTTCTCATCCTCCTCGTCGATACCAAACGGTTAAGACTCTTTACAGACATCCAGCTACTGGCTGGAGAGACCACTGGAAGGGTGTCACCCTCCTGAAAACCACTAAACATCTCTTCAGCCTGAAGAGGCCGTGGACAGCAAGAGTTTAATGTAGAGAACGGAGAGAGGGGAGGTGGTGCAGGTATAAAAGGAAAATCTCCTCTGTGTAAATCAGTAAGAATTAATTCAGAAAATCCTTAATATTTTTACAAATACTGAAGGTGATAATATCTTTAAGGCCACTTCAGAGAACTTTGAGGAAAAGCTGATCTCTAGATGTTGGATCCTTGTAGGTAAAAATTAAATTGCTATTGAAATCTAACAATAAAATGATAAAACTACAGATTTGTGTTTGGGGACCCAGAAATATTATAATAATATCTTACACTTGATTCTGATTTTAAAGTTCACTTTCAACTTTTTCATTCATAGATTTTGGTTTATGTGTTTGGTGGTTTATTTTTATTTATCTCTTAGTCCTGTAATTAGACTGTAATTACCACGTGGATTTATTATCTGAAAACAGTAACCGTAGCCTGGTTCCTGTTCAATAAAGGTTAAAATCTTATGGAAAGAAAAAAGAAATCTGGATTGGAGAGGTTACCGCTGGTCTGAAACTGATAGTTAGTGGTTATATATAGTAGTTTTTATCACCAGAGGCAGGAAAAGAGACCCATGGTGGACATCCATGAGATAAAAATGGAGCACTCTTTATCAGGAATTAGTTCAATCTCTGGGATATTCATCTGGGAAGATGTAAGTCATGTGAGATTATATCATTGATGAGATGAGGAATAACTGATCAGTCGCATCAGTTTAATCTTTACCCGGTCAAAACAAACAATTAAAAACCACCTGAAGTGAGTGTACAAACTTATTTTTTCAGCTTTAGTGGATTTTCTTTTTACCTTTTCCATTCACCTTTTTTTTTTTTTTCTTTCTAAATTAAAATCCAGAACATTGCTGGAAATCCAGCAGATGGTTTTCTGGACCGAAGCTCCAGCACTAGCTTTAATTACAACGATCAAGGTCAAATTTGGTTTATCTTTGCTGCTCGTCTTCTCAGAAAAAGGAGTATGCTTGAGGAAAATCCCCATCAGATAACTTTTATATCAGCTCTGTTGCTGAAAAGGTGAAGAGCCTCATCAAAATGTTTAACAAATCTTCAAATATAACAAGTTATTTAATCTCACTGTACAATTAGAATAATTTCTTGGCTGAAAAATCTGTTTTTGTAGAATCACATGGAAAAAAATAAGATGTTGCATTTTCTTAATTTATAATGTATATACACAACATTTTAATAAGTTGTACAAATTTTAAGTAAAAAAATGGTTTTAATGGGAGCAAAAACATCATCTGGCTGTAAATATTAATGATCTGTTCAAAATTCTAATGCTTGATTATAAAACGACCTCTTGGCTTGGATGTTGAGATAAATGAGGGAAGAAGGAAATATTTACTAATGAATGTATGAATTTGCTAAATAACTTACTGATTAGCACCTCTGGCGTTGCGTAATGTGTGATGTTGATTATGGGGTTGTGCTGGGTGTCTTAAGAACTCTGCAGAATCATGTCTTGCCGCCATCAGTTCACTTTTTTTCCATCCAGGCTGCGTTGAGCTGTTAGATTGGACCTGTCAGACATGCATAACGGTGCGTAGGCTGCTGACTTTCTCTGTAAACAACCCAAGCGCGGTCACTGACGCCTCATTCTGCCGCTCAGTGCTGTCTGGCACTGGGAGAATGCCGTTTCACATTATTTGACGGCATGGGAAAACTTAAAGAGCTTTTAGTTACATAAGCAAACCTGAGGTAAAATGCGCTCTGAAGCATTTTTACCTCTGCTTTTATGATTCCTGATGAAGACAAGCAGATCTACAGAGAGAACGACCTGTTCTCTGACACACCGAGCTGGTGGAGGAGTGGAAGGTGAATGGGGTTGAAAGCTGGAAAAGAATATAGGTCACAAATAAAGATGTGCAACATCCTAAATGCTCCACTTTTTCTATAATGTATGGTTTTCAGGGCTGATCTGTTGCAACATTTCCATGTGGCAGCAGAAAGCTGTTTACCTGCTTTAATTTCCATGGCTGGCATTTGATGGGTGATCCAAACCTGTTATTTGCTGTTCAAAGCTTTTTCTAAAAGGGCTGATTCATTCAAGTTACAACCTAGATTTTATTAAATTGTCTGAATAATCAGAAAATGCTCTTTAAAGTTTTTTTTTAAGACCCATTTTCCTCATCCCATGTAAGATCTATTTAGTGTTGTCATGCTGTCATTTCTGGCCCACTAACCTTGTAACTTTAACATTCATCAGAAAAGTAGAAAAATGCCTTGATGACAACTTTCTTCCATGTTTGTGCATTTTTCTTCCCAGTATGTGGAAGCCATCAGCAATAAGCAGAGCGAGCTGGACAGCTACATAGCTGAGGGCTACAAGAACGCTCTGTCTGAGGAGAGGAGGAGGTACTGCTTCCTGGTGGACCGTCAGTGCGCCGTGGCCAAGAACAGCAGTGCCTACCACGGAAAGGTGAGAAGGGAACAGCTTCTGTTTCTGTCCTGTTGGAACAGAAGTCTTAGCTTCCACAAGTTAACGGAAACACAAACCAGCAACAACAGAGGGTAATTGTTTTTAGAAGTTATCCATGTTAAATATGGGTCAAATCTGGTGGATGTTTAGTGTATATAACCATTGTTTCAGTATTTTAAAGGCAGTGCAGGATAATGTGCTGCCACACAGTTGGTCATCTCCTGTTAAAACTTAGATATAAGATCTACAGATACTTACTGTAAACTGTAAAATTACATTTTTCATTTTTATTTGCATTGTTTGGCAAAAACTAAAGTTTTAAATTCAGTGGAAAAGCTGCAATCCTTTCTAGTAAATTGTCACTACATGGAAAACTGTGTCTTTACTGGAATTTAAAGTCCACGAAAAACAACTTTGTCAATTGAGAAAATCGGTCATTTTTTACTACGAAGACAAAAATGTTCCTGATGCACTGAATGATTTTCATTTTAATGTGCTGTTAAAAGCACATACTCCAAATCCATTTCCTTGTTGTCAAAGCAAAAGAAATTAAAGAAATGGATTTTTAGAAATCAAGCTTTGTAATTTGTAATTTTCTTTTTGCCTGCCACAGATGGAAATTGGCAAGAACGTTGTTATCTGGTACAGAGCATATTTACTCTGCGTATAAAGTTTTTGTAAATGGTCCCTGACAAATAAACCAAATTAATTAAAAAAGTAAATAAATCAGCTACAGCTGCTCTCTGTTGTTGGACACTTGTTAGCACGGAAGGAAACTTTGTTTAGCGTTAGCATTAGCCTCCCCCATCTAGCTAAACTGTACAACAACTAGAAAATTTAAACATATTTCCGCTGCAGGATTCTGAACACAGCTGACACAGTTAAACCCAGACAAGAAATTCATTGGTTTTATAAGGTGACACAAGGCAGGTTTCCTTTAATTGGTTTAAAGTGAATAAACTAGGCTAGCGTCAACACAAGATGGCAGGCTAGCTAATGTTGCTTGTGGTTGTAATTCAGTAGAAGTAGTAGTTCTGCTAACAGGAGGCAAACATTAAGGAAAACAACTGTAGTGGACATCAACAAAAGGAAAATAGAGGCAGTTTTTAGGAATTACTTAACCCCCAAGAAACAATGTGTTCAAACACAACAGCAGCGTAGCTTTATAGGGTGTTTCATCTCATAGTTCGGATGTCTCAAGATGGATGAAGTGCATTATAAATCTAGATGTGCCAATATGTGTTTATAAACCAGCTCTCCAGCTTTTTCTATTGTACACAATGTGGACTTTGAAAATGTCTCACTCTATATTTATTCATACATTTTATCCAAAACAAAGCCAGCAGCCAATCAGGAGCTTCATGTCAACAAACAAAATGATCAAAAAAGCCCATCTTTGTCATATGGAGCTCATTCACAATGGTTAAGTGTGATGTAAGGGAGGATGTAGAGGAGGAGAATGGGGAGGCGGCGGAAGAGAAAATGACCTACTTCTGCAGGAACACTTGATACGACTCACAGCGTGTGGGTGTAAAAGTGTCTGAGTGAGTGATTGATGGACAGACGGAGGAAGCACAGAACACAAACTGCTGATGTGACGATGAAACATCAGAAAAGGATTAAATCTGGCTCACAAAGACTGGCGAGTTTTTAGTCTTAAATTTGAGGGGTTGAAGTTTGTTTATTACTTTAAATTCATAAAATCTCTGGGTTGCTAAAATCTCTCCCTGGTACTTAGTTTAGTCCCAGTCCTAAGATTCTGTCAAATTCTGAGGGTCTTAGTAGTGTAGTTGGTTTATGGTTGAGATGTCCAGAGGTAGCCGGGGTGTCTGTGTGGTTTCTGTTTGCTTTGGGTGTTTACGGTGCGTTTGATTTGACTCCGAGGTCTGGCATTAACAGCCATCTTTAATGAGTCAGGCTGGAGCTGGTGAGTCTTTCCCAACTTTCCGGGTCAGATATACGAATTCAAGGGGTGAATGGAGTACAAATTGAACACACCATTAGTTAGAAGGATATTTTTTCCAGTTATTGCACATTTAAATATTACACATAATAGTGAATGATGAAATGGTAGCTTTTAACTGCGGTGAAGTGCAGAAGAGAAGCTGAACTGATGAGTAAGTGAATGAACTAATATGTGAGAGGACCAGTGATCCTGAAGGACGACATAAAGGAAGAACAGCCACCATCTGTGCTAGTTAATTGTAATCACACCAGTAAAGGCACAAACCACCCACACTCTACCTTTGCTATTCGACAGACTAAGTGGGGTCATGATGACTCATCTTTCTCACCAGCATCAAGATGCTCTGAGAACAACTTCACTGAAAGAAATCTGTGGGTGACAATTTATCCCTGCAGGTAATCCCAATAAACAAAGAAACCCAGTTTCACCGTGTTTAAAATGTTTGCAGATTTCTGAAAACATATTTCCATCATTTACAGTAAACGAACCCCTGAATAAACACTAAAAACCTTACAATCACAATGATCCAACTTTATTTAAATTAAATTTTGTGTACAAAAGGCTGTTTTAGATGTTCTGTTCCTTCTGTTTGTTGGATCATCCCACTCACACCCTGACACCTGACGCTCCAGCCCACACACCCTCAGCAGGTCCAGACAACCTTGGAGCCACGCTGTGTTTATCCTCCACACCAGTCTGGCCGGGTTAAAACTGTTTTCACAAGTAGATTCCTCCTCAGACTCTTTCTTTATTCAAGGCTTTGCGAATCCCTCATTTATTCACTTATGAATGCAAATGAGAGCATGTTTATGTAACTGCCCTACTGTATAATGCATGGGAGAACTGTAACTCGTGCACCACAGAGGGCTTCTTAAATGAGTGCACTTTCAAAGAGATTCATATCTCCAGCTGCATCCCGCCCCTCATCTCATCTCTCGTTGCATCTGCAGTACAGAATGTTCCTGCCCTGTTTTTGCCAGTTATCTTTTCCCAGCATCTTCCAGTGTTTTAATCAGATTATGTGTGTAGTTGGGTGCTATGGAAACAATTTGTCTTAAAATATTAAAAACTGCCATTGGGATAAATATCATCATAAATAAATAAATAAAAACTCACAAAAATGAGTTGAGGTTAATTTAATAAGTTTTTTTTCTAAAAACAGCCTCTGTATCAGTGGACTTTAATACTTGAACCAATTAAATCAATGGATATGAATTTGCCCATTTATTTAACAGCCATATTTATTACTTTATAGGCATTTGCTATATTTTTTATATTGACAGATGGTGTTCCATACAATACAGTCAAATAGGGAGAAAACACGTTTTTATAGTAAAAAGAGACATTTATAATATTGAGCAGTGGTGGTAGAGATTTCTTCTCTGTACTTTAAACAAACCAGTGATTTGCATTTCATTATTTCTCAATTAAAAAAAAAAAGTGTTCTGGGCATCACACTAATGGATGCTTCCCTCTTGTTCCTCTCTCTTTTCCAGGGGAAGGAGCTTTTATCCCAGAAAATTCCAGTGTGGCAGCAGGCGTGTGCCGAACCCAACAAGCTCCCAGACCGTGCCATGTTCCTGGCCCAGCAGATGATCGGTGCAGTGGGCACCCTGCCTCCTGGTGCTCATCACCCCGGCATCTCTGAGCCCATCTCCGGTGCTAAACCCCTGCCGGTGCCTCCAGAGCTGGCAGCCCTCAGGGCCAGCGGGGCCATGGGACAGCAGGTGGGTTCTTCCAACACCCTGAAATCCACATTTAGTTTACTGAACTGGGACTTTGTCTCATTTAGATGCATTTATTGTGGTTTACAAACCATGCTTCACTTAAACTTCTGCATATCTCTGTTTGCTGTAAAAAAAAAATGTCACTATAAAAGTAATATACCAACACACAGACACAGTAGCACTGTCATGCACACACATACAGGTAAATGACGCCTAATGAGACCCTTAACAAGGAATTTGAGTGCATGAAAGGGTTTTGACTCTGGATGTGTTTTCGGCATCATGGGAGCCCTCAACACATCCTCAGAACTCTACCGAATGCAAATGAACTCATTAGCAAACCACGCTAATAAGCTTGTTGTGCTGAAGAGGCTCGAGATTCTGACATCCTCCAGCTCTTTTCCATCCTGCCCCCTTCTCCTCCTGCAGGGCTGCCGACTGTGAAACAGCTAAAAATTCACACCAGTAGAGCTTCAGTTTGGTTGATTTTTATTAAAAACCAACAGCAGACAAATGTTGGATTTTCCTTTTTTTGTCTTTTTTGAATCACAGTTTTTCCATTTATCAGCATTTCCTGACCCAGATCCTCTCTCCACCTCTGCTATCTTTAATGAGCTGCAGGAAGTTATGCAACGGCTGGAGCTGATGTACAGGGAGAAGAAGTTTATGTGTTTTATTTTTAATTGCCTGCATGCTAATTTCCTTACTACAGAGGCTGATGGGCGGTGTGGAAGGAGGGATGTCTGTGATGAACGGTGCAGCCGGGGGAGAGGACTACCAGCAGTGGATGGAGGGCAAAGTTGCTCAGGGCAAAGCCTCACCGCAGACCCAGAGACATGGAGCGGAGGTCTATTCCAACACCCTGCCTGTGCGCAAGGTCGCCCCCGCCAAGAGCAAGGCCACACTGAGTAAGGACACACATTATGCACCGACGTCCGGCTGTGCTCTAAATTTATTCCATCTGTGATTAAACGCAGCAGTCAGCATCTTTGTGGTCCTAAACGTGCTTCATGATTGAGACTTTTGGATCTAAAAACTATACTTGTAGCCTCCTTTTGCAAATGTTTTTTTTAGCCAAGCTGAATGAGGAAAGCTGAACATTTGGTTTGATTGGCATCTGGGACACACCACTCAGAGTAAAATGATAATTCAACAGCTTTAAAAATCTTAAAAATCTAAGGTTTTGTTTTTCTGCTGTCTGGTGGCTTTAATAGAAGTTTGAATTTGTTGTTCAGTTTGCTTTTCATAAAACATGTTCTGTGAGGTGATATTTCTTCAGGTGTCGTTGCACCTCAGACACGACCTGTGCCGGTTTAATAAGGAAAGAGCCAAAACCAGTGGGAACAGAAAGATGTGATATTAGAAATGAGAAAGAGAGGCTGAGTGTAAACATGTTGCATAAGTCAAAACTTTCTGCGTTAAAAGATCACGTCTTAGTGGCAGAAACTGGTTAACATGGAGCCCGAGCAGCCATCAGGTTAGAAGTCGACTGAAAAGTCTTCCTCCTCTGTCAGTGGAGACCCGTACGCTGCCCCGGTCCAGCTCCATGGCAGCAGGTCTGGAGAGAAACGGAAGAACTCGAGTCCAGGCCATCTTCTCCCACGCAGCCGGGGACAACAGCACCCTGCTCAGCTTCGCCGAGGGCGATGTGATAACCCTGCTGGTGCCCGAGGCCCGCGACGGCTGGCACTACGGAGAGAGCGAGAAGACCAGGATGTGAGAGCTCATCTTTGTTCATCAAGTTTTACTTTTCTTGTTACTCCCTTGATTTTTATGATAACTTTAACTGAAATTAATGAAGATTTTGTGTGTGCGTGTGTGTGTGCTGCCTCATCCCACCAGGCGTGGCTGGTTTCCTTTCTCATACACTCGGGTAATCTCTGACAGTGATGGAGACACCATGAGGCACCTTCGAGTACACAAGTAGGACTTTTTCTTTTTTTTAAGCGTGGATTTAATGATGGATATTTTTCCTGTCTAATTTATTTGGCTGAACTCTGTGAACTCCAGTTGTCCACCCTGTTTAGCAACATACTGAGAATGACGTTAATTTACGATGCTAACAGGATGGAAAACCTGAGACTTCATAAGTTTACAGCTGATCTTGCCGCAGGGGAAGACATATTCGCAGTTCTCATGCTTTTTTTTCTGTACTTGTGTGTTCCCAGCCTCCATCATGGGAAAAGCAGCAGCACAGGTAACCTTTTGGAGAGAGAAGACATGAGTCTCCCCGTCCCTGATTATGGCATCCACTCCCGAATGTCTGCTCAGAGCGCCGCCGCACTGCACAGCAGACAACAGCGCCCCTACAGCATGGCCGTCCCGGGCTTCTCGCAGGTAAATGGACATGCAAAACAAACACACACACACACCAGCTGAGTTGTCAAACAACCTGGTAAAGACCTGCATTAAATTGTCTCAGGCTGGCAGCATGAACGGACTCCTTCCTAGATCAGCTTCTGTCTTTTACTCCACCAGCATCAGCTTACATAACACACATCAGTTTTGCTTGAACACACACCTGGTTACGGAGGATGAAAGTGAGAAGTCTTCCTCTTCGGCTGGCTGCCTCCGTCTCCAGCGAAGTGCTCCTGACAGCTGATAACAGGGTCAGCATTCATCCAGCTGTCTGGAGAAAAGCCAGGCAGATGGCAGCATCCGTGATGAGACGGAAGTTCATTTTTTAGAAAGCAGCATGAGAGGTCGACTTATGAAACACCAAACTCTTTATCAGCACAGCTTCCCACCCACGCCTCACCTGGAACATTACATGTGGGCGACATTAAATTGCTTTGCAGTCAAGTAACAAGTAAATCTGTTCTTTCCACCTCACAGCCTATAATATCGTCCATTATGAATCACACCCATTAAAGCCAATATTAACCCCGTCAATGAGCGAAACTTTGTTCTTAATGGTAGTTTCAGGTTTAATATTTTGTGACTTATTTAACAGTTGAGAGCATACACTGAATTTCTTTTGCCACTACATTCTAACAAAAACACCTGGTCAGCCCAGCATAGCTAACCAATCAGAGTGGAGTCAGTGTTTGAGGAGCTGGCCGTCTGTTTTCACAGGAAACTGTTATGATGCACATCTAAAAGCACTCCGCTTAACCTCTTATTGATGGTCTATTTTTCTGCTTCCTGTCTGAAATAACATACCTAAAATAAATGAAGCAGATTTCCAGGCGTATTAATAGAGGTGTAACACAGGTAAATATCTCACTTGGGGCAAATGGCCGATGCTGATGATGGACGCCTCTATCAATGTTTAGAGTCAGGAGGATCCAGGGATAGCCCCACATTCATCTTAGAAACACCATGAGGATCCAGAAAGAAGTGAAGCCCAAGATAGTTTATGATAGGAAGAGTGAATCCTTCACTATAAAACCTCCTTCATCTCCATGGAAATGTTTTTTTTCCTTGTGTAATGACCCGTTTAGATTTGATCATCTCTGTGTGGTTACTGCAGAGACGTTGCAGAATCTCTTCCATGTCTCTTTGCTGCCATCTGTTGGCAGCTATGATCACTCCAACAGTCTGCATTGGTTTCAGAAGATCATGATGGTTTAGAATAAGCTGCTTGACTAAATCTCTTGTTTCTACTTTTGTTTTTATTTGCAGCCGGGAATCGAAGAGTACGAACCCCGCTTCCCCACAAGGTAAGAACCACTTATTGTCTTATTTAGTTTTGATAAGAGAAGTCATGTTCAGCCTTTTCTGTGGAATTGTTAGTGTTTGTGGGTGGGAAGCCAGGAAGGAAATCTGTCCTGCTGGCTGGGGAGTACAGTTTTGTGGGAGAAAATGATGAGTTCTTCCAAAAACTCCAGCTAGAATTAGTTGTCCGTGTTGACACAGATGAAGACACAGGGATGAGGGATTGGGACAAGTTCAAATGCATAAATTCACACACACACACGCACACCGCAAATTTTGCTTTATGTTTGTGTTGTTTTCCTTGTTATTTTTGTTATGTTTCCATTCTGTTCTGTTGGCACTTGTTTTTGATAAGAAACCATAATTGTGATGCCACCTGCTGGACAAATGCTCAGTTCTGATTAGGCACAACTACTGAGTCATCCCAGTGAAACTGCCCGTTTCCGGTGCTACAGCCTTCTACTAATCCGCTTTAATGATTAGCAGCAGATGGACTCTTTGATCTGAAGTATTCGATTATTGAAAATATGAATCTCTAGCTCATATACAATACTGGCTTTGTTTTTCATCTCCAAAAGAAAGATCTTGCTAAATGGATGGTTGGAGTCAAGAGGAAAATTGGGACAGAGCCTGAGAATATACTTGATTTTTAACCTTGCGTTCGCATAGGCAGCCGGCTAGTAACAGAGTGTAATTGTTCACATACATGCTTGTGTAACACCTTTTGTGACTGGAGGATTCCACTAAGGGGCTCATTGAAGAACTCTGACTGGATAGAGTTACAGAGTTGGTAGGGCAGGGTTCTTCAACTCTGGCTCTCCAGGGCCACTGCCCTGCAGGTTTTAACTGTTTCCTTGCTTATATATATATATTTATATATATATATATATATAAATATAAATATAAAGTTTTTGGTTGGTAAATGAGCAGGAAAATTCTCTGTAAGGTGTTAATTATCAGATATGACTTCTATAAGTTACATCTTCATGAAAATGGGCATATTGCTGGGCGTTATCCCGTATGCTGGCTTTGTGTTTGGGTGCTCCGTTATGACCCATGAGGACTGTTGACTGCTGTAGTTTCTCTTTGGACAAATGTACTGTTTACATTTAATTAAGTTTCTACTTAAGTTTTTTTTTTTTAGTTATTTTAAGTTTTCTTTGGTTCATTCATCAAAACAATCAAGCTTTTACCCTACGGTGCTTCCCATCATCTCTCTGCATGCACCCAATCTCTAAATATCCTGCTTTAACACTTCTTATGCAGTTCAGGGTTGGATGAAGTGGAGTTTAGACTGGGGGGGTGTTAACTGTTGGAGGGCAGATGTGTGTCCTGGTTGTTTTGTGCTGTTTCTCCTGAGCCAGCCCACCTGGAAGCCCTCTCCCTCTCTTTGTCCACAGCTCCACAGAGGGCAAATTGATTTCGACAGTGTGAGGACAGACAGACAAACAAGCACAGACTCAGCCAGACGATGTGATAGGACAGGCACCTCGCTGCCCACCCCAACACCCCTTCCCTCACTTTACCCCTCTTTGTCCTGCCTCCCCTTCTCACGGCAATAAAGACTTTGGTCTGTTTTTTTTTTTCCCTCCTCCTCTTATTTCCCCTCTTCCTCCTCCACTCCTGCCCTACGCTGTCTAACCGGCTGATGGTGAAGCTTCAGTGCTCATCCTCGCCAAACCAGAACAGATGCTGTGCGATCCCATATTCCCAACCAACATGGTGGACATTTTCTCTGAGGAAAATGCATCTTTTGCTTGTCTTTCATGCATGTACATTTTCTTTTATATGTACAGATTTATCTCTGGGAATTATATTTCCCCACCTGATTTCCACAAATGTGAGTGCTCTCATTGGAACGAGGAGGAAGGAAATGTAAATCAGGATGTAAAAGTAAAGTTGTTGATCCCAAAGTGGATTTCTCATAATGTAAAAACATTACAGTTGATATATTACTGGATCTTTCAGTATTTAATAGTTTTCATGCTGTGGGGTTTTGGAGACGACAGGCCATGTATCCTCAGCAGAGCTCATGTAAATATTTCAACCAGTTAAACACAGAAATCAAATGTTTACTGTACATAATGTGCTAAACAGAAGTGCTTGTCATACAGTGATCGGACTATAAAAAACTCACCTTATGAAGTAATAATCTGAGTTTGTGTAAAAGATGAAAAAGAACAAACCTGCTGTAACGTTTTCTGTGCCGGCCTTCTGACGTGGAGGACGCCGGTGTTCGGGTTTCTGTGGTGGTCTGAGTTTTTCTCGCTGAGGCTGAATGAGGTCGACCCCATCCCCGAGACGCATTCAAGGCTCTGAGTCGAGTTTCGTTTCTAATCAATCAGCTCAATCAGGAAGAAAAAGGCCTTTTCTGCTTAATAATAATGTAGATAAATATCTGTTGTGTTTGCACTGATGGGTCAAATAAAGTTATATCAGTTTGATATATTTTTTTTAGCTTTATGGTTACGGTACGATGGTTGTGTTTGCCGTTCAACGTGGCCTTTCGCGTGCACACAAGGGTGCCGAAAGTGGATCGGGCCACACAGCCAGTGGCCTCGCCCACCGCACACCCGGTTACCACATTATTTTATGTTGTACATCCTTGTTTAAATCGTCCCAAACCACTCGTTCTGTTTTTCTACCTCACCATAAAGACAGTGACTCTTTTTAATCCTCACCGTCTTCATTATAGGAGCAGCTCTGATGCTGCAGGTTCAAATCCCTGCATCCCTTGTGCATTAACAAAACTAAAGAATGTGATTTTTCTATCATAGCACGCCATGTTTAAGGACCTCCAGCACATTTAAAATCTCACATCGTTTCACACCACAGGCCTTATTGGCCTTTATATTAAGTATCAAAGCTATAAAATTATTAGGGGTGTCACCTTTTGCTCATGTCTTGACCAGAAGATTAGCAGCTTCAACCCTGAATTCAACCCCTCCATCTTCCCCTCCTCTAACATGAGTCAGACACCTTTGTTTACAGGTTACGATGATCAAAATGTGAAATACATGAAGAACTTAACAGATGATCGGCACGAGTTAAACGGTGTAAATAAGAGTTTAATGAAAACTGAAGGCTTAAAGTAAATCGTGCTGCAGCTGGAGTCTGAAGCTTCTCAGCAGCCTTGAAGGGGAGTTATTTACTGTTAAAACCTCATTCAGGCTTCATGTGTCGTCTCTGCAACACAACTGGATTTTTCTTTAAAGCTCAGCAAGTGAAAAGTCATCATGTCTGTCTGGTTCTCTGTGCGTAATAAAGATGCTGGTTTGCTTGTCTGTATGTCGGCCCGCTCAGTGCCTGTCTTATTCAACCACTTTGTCCACGTGTCCGGTTCACTAACTTCTAAATTCTCTGAAGTCTGACCTAAATTTGGCTCGAAGTGCTGTTTGTACCAAAGAGAGGAGGCGGAAGCACCTTACCACGTTTCCTTCACTGCAAAAACGTCTTTTTCTGACCTTTTTAATGACATCAGGTGTGTTTAAGTTTAAAATATTGTTTCTTTTAAATAAGTGGAAAGGTTGTGGATGCTTTCAGTCAGACTTTGGTGTTGGGACGGACCTTTCTGCATTGTGGAAGCTTCATCTCACGTGTCTCCTGTCTCCCCCCACCCTGTCTCTGTTTGACTTAACACCCGTCTTCCCCCTTAGCTTTGCCAACCTGCTTCTTTTATTTTATTTTGTTTTTCTTCATCTCTGTTGTGATGAATTTAGAGACAAAAGTCGAGCACAAACGACTGGAAGCTGCCAGTGTTTCTTCTTTCTCCACTAAAATAGTCCAAGGTACGACTGCCATGGCTGCAGAGGCAGCACACCAATCACCTGCGGACAGATAACTCCTCCATCTACTGACGGTTGCTTTGACTGTGAGGTTTTTCATGCAAATTGAAAAAAGAATCTATATATACTGTACAGAGAATTGTTGATATGCATGCGTTGGGGGCACCAAAAAAGTTTAAGATTGATGACCTCAAATGTATGGTGACTTTCTACTATAAAAGTATGAAATAAATATATTCCAATGGATATTTTCTTGTTTGGGTTTTTTCTTATTTTTTTTTTTTATTCTAAGAGAGAATTTGATAGATTTTTTTTTAACCCTTATGCCATCCCTGGGTATTTTTGTCCATATTTCTCCACCTTTTTGCCCATGGTGATCATTTCAGCTGTTGCAACTTGTGGCGTGATTTATTTTTTTGCGGTAACTCTTATTAGTCAAATTTATTAAATCCAGTATCTTTTTCTCTCAACGCATTTTACACCTTCATGTGACCTACGAAGCCCAAAATGTCCACGCACAAAAAACTGATATAAAATAATCAAACATAAAAAATGTTTTATTATTAGAATAAAAATCCATTGAACAACTTCAGACCTGCTGAAAACTACCCAACATTAAATCATTTGGGGGAATTTTAACCCTTTAAATGCCAGTTTGAATATTTGAATTACTGCCTTATTTGTTACAAAAGCATTGAATTATTTTCCATACCGTAAATATTCAGGGTTTTTAGTGGTGATTAGTCTCGTATATGTCAAAGATTAGAGCAAAAATGTTTAGCTTGCATTTTTTAGGGTAGTGTCAGATACTCTGGGGACCAAATGTTCGTGCACATCTACCTGACATTTATTACATGATATATGAACATTTGAAGGGTTACAAGTCTAAAATAATTGGATGTTTTGAGCAGGTCGGCAGATGTTCAACTTAATTTATTTATTTATTTTTTAAATGTTGTTTTGATGATTTTAAAGCAGTGTGTGTGTGTATTTTTGTCGTGAAGGTGAGAGAGTATATTTTAAAAAATCTAATGAAATCAAATCAGTTTTGTTGATAGTCTTAGTCTAATAAGCAGTAAAAACCATCTCCTGGGTATTTATTATATGGAAGATAACTCAGTTTTTCATTAATAAACGAGGGAGTAAATAAAATATCAAACAAGCATTTAAAGGGTTAAAATCCTAAAAATGATTGAATGCTTGGTAGTTCTGTGCAGGTCTGAAGTTGTTTAAGTTAATATAAATTATTTTATAACAGTTTTTTGTGCTGGGACATTTTTGGCCATGATGTTCACCAGAGGATTTGAGGAGGGAAAAAGGTTTTTTAAATTTAGTTTTCATAATTTTCCTCTGTAATAATTTACCACAGCTCATTGATTAAGCTCTTTAGGAATTCCCCAGAACAGCAGAATCCCTCTCGAACAGTCGAGCTGGTGATCGTCCTCTCGCTCTATCACATTAACCAGCAGCTCTTCTTGCAAATTTGATGCCCCCACCCCCCTTTCATTCATGGATCTGAGACCCATCGTAGCTCCCCACCGGCCTTGTTGCATGTTGAGCGTGTGTGTTCTGTGCACAGTAGTGTTTGCACTGCATCCTCCACACCCTGACCTGCCATGTACACCCACTGGCCTGCTCCTCCTGCTGCTAGCAAAGGTACCTTTTCAACCCACCTGTGTACGTTTTGGTGTTTGGTGTTGGGTTGTCCTGATCGAAGCATTTTCATCATTCCGTCTGTCTTGTCTGTTTATTTTGTAGTTCACCATATTGTGTTTGTATGTTTTAATTTCCCGGTTTCATATCAATCTGTTCTGATCAGTTTTGTTATAATTTCCATGGTGAATTTGCAGAGCCTTGATTTGTGTGTTCATGTATTTTTGGACTGGATTGCAGTACAAGTGGAAAGAAACAAGATCATGACTGAGTTTGAGATTTAAAGGAAGTAACATAAGGTACATTCTCATCCTCCAGACATCTCGAGTCACCAGCATGGTCTCACTGCAAGTGTTTTAGTCATGAAACACATTTCTGATGAAAACAGTCTGTCAGTTTTGTCCGACCCCCCTTTAACCCAACCTCATTTCTTCTTATTTAGGAACCTTTTTAGGTTTGAACTATTCACAAATTAGTGATAAACACATTCCTGTAAAAAGGTTCAGGTCCAAGGACTGGACTGAAAAGAAATGAAAAAACAGAAAATGTCCAAAGGAAAACGTATAAAGATCTTCAGGAAGTCCGAAGAAATGAGGACCGATTCAAAACTTTCTACTTAAGTGTTTACGTTGGATGGGTAGTTCGGGTAGGACGAGTTTTATTCATTAGTATATTAGTATATACTCATTAAACATACTTGTACACAATCATGCCCCTATTTAAATAACATGATTACAACACGGTGCTCTGCATGACGCTCGATTCTGAACCATTTGAGGTTTCATTGACTCGGATGAAGCACTGGAACAGACTGCTGGGTTGTTTTTAATGGATGAGATAACTCTACCTATTATGTGGTCATTTTATAATTAATATATACTTTTCATGTTAGTCTGTCATCAGTGACTATGCCCTGAAGTTTAGCCTCACACACTTGCTTCAGATAGACGTCATATTTAGATGAAAAACGTTATTTCATGATATTCCAAAGTGTTTTCTAATGACTAAACTCAGTCATGATCCTGTTTTTTTTTTTTCTTTTTTTCATTTTTAATAAGGATGACTTGTTTGTTAATAACATGCTGTATAGTTAGCTGATGTTAGGACCAGTAATGAAGCTGTGATGTGTTTTCTTCAGTTAAGATGAGGTTTTGGCTTTGTGTTTGAGTCTGAGGACTGTCTCTGCTTTCAGCACAGGGCCTGATTACGCCCGCTTTTGAGCGACCAAAACGCATCGTAAGTCAAACTGGACCTTCATGGTCTTCATGTAACCCCTTCCCCTCTTTCACCATGGCTTCACACTGCTTCGCTGCCGGATGTGGAGTTGCTTTGTTTGGTCATTTCCATCACTACTGTCGGCTTTAAACTTCACCCAACTCTTGCATGACATCGGGGCTTTGTTTAATTTTCAGCTGTGGTGTTTTTGAAAAACGTTCCATCTTCTTTTCCATTTGGCCCATCTTCCCTCTCATGCATGTTTTTTACTTTTCACCTAAGAAGACAAACTAAATCCTCTACTCTTCTCCTTGCAGAGATCTACCCAGCGAGCCAACTGTGGAAGCTCCAGCCAAACCACCCCTTTCTGATGATGAGGAGGACCTGGAGGAGGAGCAGCTGGATGAAGCTCAGTATGACTCTTTGGAGAAGGCCTCAACCACCACAGAGGACTTCTGAGCTCCTTCAGTTTAGTCCAGCTGCAGTTCAAAGTTTAATCTTTAATTCCTTTTTAACTACAGCTTCACTGTCTGAGAATGAACACATGACCAGTTAATGAAGTCGTCATTACAGCTCCTGTAAAGAGAAACGTGTCTTAGAAGAGAGATGATGTATAAATAACTAGAACTGGTTTATTTTGGAAGGATTTTCCTCTGAACTGTTTGTGTAGCAGCATGTGGGCACATTTTGTTTAAAACAGGAGATTTTTTTCCACTGTTCTGTGTTTCAAAACATGCAAACAGCATAAGGTGTGCAAGATTCAAGATGAAAGCATGAATTTAATCACCTCTCATTGGCTGATGACTGGCCTGAACACCGAACCCCCCCCCCCCCTGTCTTTCTATAAAAGGGCTTTGATGTCAGGTCAGGTGTTCCACCATAGCCTCACCTCTGAAAACGCCGCTTCCCCCAGGAAAACAACACAATCTGGTTGTAGGGGCATCTGTCATTGGCGCTGTAGTGATCACACAGAAAGCAGGAAGAAAAAAAATACACTCTAACGCATCAGAAGCAAACCATGTATATCTGATAAGCACAGAGGTTGTAGTTCTGGATGTTTAGATCATCACATCCTGGCAGGAAATCACAGCCTTGCAGGTGTTTTTTCTTCTTTTTTCATTGATATTATTGCCTACAGATTTCTCTGATTCATGCACTTTTATGACCTTAAAGCAACATTAATAACAGTGGACATAAATGGAACTGATTTCACGTTTTTGTTAATGTTAATATAATTCTGATCTGTTGTTGCATTGACATGGGTTCAGAGCTCATTCAGATGACAAATCATCTTTCTCTTGGATTGTGTTTATTTAGGATCTGATAAGAAGCATCTCTTAGATTTTTGGCCAGCACAAAGCGCTCATGCAGCTGCTGATTATGGAGAAACTGAAGTATGGAGCTATGTTGGGGACAAAAGTTTTCTAACCAGTGTTGACATATTTCACCCTTTTGCCCACCTCAAATGTAGTACCCTCCTTTGACATTTGTTGTAAAAAAAATAATAAAATAAAAATCCATAATAAAATAAAATCCATGCACAAAAAGGCTAGAAAATCAGCTTTTTTTAAATGAATCATTTAAACAACTTCAGACCTGTTCAAAACTACCAAATATTAAATATTTTTTTTCTATTTTAATCCTTTAAATGACTTTATTTAAAGTATTCCATTTAAAATTTAACAAAAACTGAACTATTTTCCATTTGATAAATAGTAGGGGGTGATCAGACGGCTCCATGATATAACTGACAAAATACCAGAATTCCTTGCATCGGCCATAAATGGGAAAATAGTTTAATCTGGTGAAATCTAATAATGTAAAAAATCTTTCTTCCAAATGCTCAAATTAAAGAGTGAGTGGTTTTAAAATGTAATGACTGAGATTAAAATATGTAATTTTAATGTAAGTCAATGGGACTTTTTTGGCCATGAAGACCACTAGTGGGAGTATCTGAGACTCCATAAAAAATACTAATGAAATTCAACCAATTTTGCTGCTAATATTTGACATATTAAAGACTCTTTTTACCACCGAAGAGTCATCCTCCTAATATTTATATGGTAAATAATTTGTAATAAATAATTCAAATAATCAGGCTAGCATTTAAAGGGCAAAATAATCCAGCAATCTGATTTTAATTCAACACAATTTCCCTTGTGCTGCATGGCGTCCCTACTTTCTCCAAATGTTCTGTTTTCAACACAAAATTGCCAGAAAAATCTTTATATTGAAGTGCAGAAAGTTTGCTAAAGTTTACATTTTAAAAAGCATTAACAGCACACCTTCCCATTTTACCGACACTAATTTCTGCTCAGAATGAGGCCGCTTTGGAAATTTAAATTTAGTGTTAATCTGATGCTGTCATTTGTTTTCATGTAATTTTCAAAGCTGTGCAAACCACAAATTAGGTTAAAACATTTCGCCTTCAGCACTGTCTGATGACTATCAGTATAATTATGGTGCTTTTTCTAACATTTGAGATCATTCTTTAATTTTGCTGCCTTTTCATTGGCATTGGTCCTGTCTGTGTCACAGTCCACCAAAGGTTTGGGAAGTTGGAAGTCACGAGACATGCTAAATAATGTTTTAACAGCATTTTAAAGATTTTCCAAACCAAAACGTTAGTAAGGATGCAGCTGGATGGAGCCTGGGATAGTTTTTTTTTTTTTTTTCTTTGGCTTAGCTTTGATTTAATGGGGGAAAATTACATATTAAAAGTGCACCGCAGGACTGTAGCAGCCACTAGGTGGCAGCAAAACTGTTGTACTTTCAGCTTTGAGGTTTTGCTCTTTGCCTTGTGGCAGACTGAATATCTAAAGAAATAAAAATGCAATATTTTATTTTAAAGTTCCTTTTTCTCCCCCCACTGATTTTTCTAAACTTTATCAAATAATATTTTATAAATAACCTAATTAAATGTTCATGGATATTTCCAAGAAACTTTCCAATTTAGTACATAAGCAAATTAAAAATGGTGCAATAAAAAAAAGAAATATGCAAGTAAAAAGTGTTAAATATAAGAAATGTTAATATCCGATGTTCAGCAATCAGACCTTATTCGTAGAGCACTTTTCAGACAAATTGAATGCCATTAACATGCTTTTACAAATAATTTGCAAAATGTGGGAAATTAAAAAAAAAAAAGAATGAATTTGGAGATTTTTCTGTCAGAAGAGGAAAACAAATAGACCGAACTGTAAAAACTTGATGGTTAATATAAGAAAATTTAATAGAGACTTAACATTTATGCAACATAAAAGATAAATTTAATTTCACCTGCAATTAAAACACTTTAGTTTTAGGATTCAGACTGACACAACGTGATGTTTCTCCAGATCTCTTCTTTGCCTTGTGTCAGAGAAAAGATTAAAACCCATGTTGATGTAACATGACTTCAGAGAAAATAACAGAACTGTATAATTATGTGATTTCATGAATGTCAAGTCTGCAATAAATTTTTGAGAATAAATCAAGTATTTTTGCTGCATGTCTTCTTTACACTGTGACAACAGACAACAGGACCTTTTTCTTCCCAAAAATCTGAGTTTTTCTGGACACTAAAACGCCCAGTTTATTATAAAATGTGTTATTTTGATGCGTCTCCTCATATTTTTAATTTTTAGCATCATTGGAGAAACAGTGATTCTTGTTCTCATGTGAACCTTTTTAATTAAGGGACAAAAATGGTCCAAGGTTGTCTTCAGATGTGTAAACCAGAGTTTATTTATATTTGATAGAAGGTACAGAAAGTAATGATGTGACCAGGTCAGTGTGGGGGCACATATTACTGACAGTATCCCAAACCTACACATTTGTTTCATCAGTCCAAGGCCAAAGCTGCGGTCATGTTCCTCCTCTTGGTTTCCATTTTGGGGTAAAAACAACACCAACTGTACTTGACCCTGGAACACAACACAACATCTCTTTGGCAACAATAAACATAAGATTTTTTTTTTATCTCTAGCCTTACCTCCCTTACAGGTACAGTACAGCAATACTCTTCAAAGTATTTTTGTTCATACAAAAATATCACCACCAGCCATCGAGATGTTTCTATGCTAAACTCTTACAGAATATTAAAGCCTCAGAAGGCAAACAAACACTTAGAAGACATGTCATGTTGATCTTAACAGTGAAATCCTGCTTTTTCGCAGGTCCAGAGATCTGAAACTTCCAACTTCTGAACATTTACACAGAGAGAAACAAAGTACTGTAAAACTTCATGATCCTGACATCAGTACTCTGTTCAACTGTCAAGTTCTAATACAGAAGTTGTGAATCCTACAGAATTAAACAATAAAAGCAGAATTATGGTTTTATTGTGGAGGCTGGATTAGTTTGGCTTTATAAATAAACCTTTTTAAAACCGTTACCTTTTGGAGTTTAAAAAAGTTTCAACATTTCAGCTAAAACTAAAGTCAGATTATAAATCAGCTCCAACAGTAACAATATTTTTGTTTAATGATGAGTTCAGACCAAACACCAACATGAAAACAGTCAACTAGCATTAATACGTTTTTCTATCGCTTGACTTTGGCCTCGTTTACACAACGTTTTGTTGGATAATTCAGTTTAGGTTATTTTTTTCTATTTTGAGAAGATGTTTTCTGTTTAGCTGAGTTTCTTAGATTTTTGGGGAAACTAAATTTATAAATATGGTGTCAGGTATAGGACTAGCATGCACCGGCATGGGCGTATGACTTGTGCAACATTTAGGACATCAGAGAAAATGCAGAGATTACATGCACCAGATAATTAATACACTATTCTATTCAAGCAGTTATGTCTTCAGGCCTGATGAGGATGTAGTGATGAGGTGCGTCGTTGCACAGTTTCACCACTCACTACAAGCCTGGCATGCACACTACATCGTTTCCAGTCCTGTTTTGCTGTCCATCTGCACAGAGGTAGTTTTCATGTTGCTGTTGTGTAAATGCAGTTTTTTAAAATGTGCAATGGGAAAAGATTTGGGTTTGGAAACGTGTGAACGGGGCCTTGACTGGATAAAAACATGAGTCCAAAACCTTCTGTTAGAGCAAAGAGTTCAAATTACAATAAAACTTTACAGTATCATAGTAGCATTTAGTTTTTTCCCCAATCTCCTCTGGAGTTTTTATTCAACATATTACATTAACTAAGACTAAATGAAAGTGTCATTCGTGGAGGACTCCTAACGACATTATCCTCTAAACGTTCCGTTTGGTCCGAGCTCACCATTACAAACCATTGATGTGGTAGAAATGAGCAGAAAACGGACACATTGGATATTTAAAGCAGAACTTGGTAACTTGAAGATGTTTTAAAAATCAGCTTGCACCTCTGCCTCCCTCTCTGCTGTGCTTCAGCTCGGTCAGAGGGAGCCCCCTGCCTGCAGAGATGGGTAACATGCACATGGCGTTGCTGTGGAGGTGGACTGACTTGTGATCCACACTAAGTGCTGACATATTGAGCAAAAATGAGAAAAAGTGACCAAGTTCTACTTTAATGTTCAAACTTTTGTACAAACAACAATAAAACATTGTTTTTTATTAACACCGTTGCACCAGTTTGCATTTCCACATATTACTTCTTCTTCAGTCGGTGAACTTTGTGACAATTACCGACAAAAACAAAGTAATGAAAAGGATTTCTTGTGTTTGTAGCCGTGGATATTGATGAGTGTTTCTGCTTTGTAGCAATACTGGATTTCCAAGACCTTTGCATCAATGTGATGAAGTAAGTACCTTTTATATGTCGGGATCAATCCCATTTTTGTTTAACCGTTTCTCAGCTGAGGCAGAAAATGTGCAATATTCAGACTTGTGAAACCTTGAGGACATGTGTCCGTACTGCCTGCCCCTTTTGGCCCTTTACTAGTGACGTAAAGCATGCATTGCTCTTTTAAGGAAACTGTTAAATCTTTAATGAAAGTGGAATATGAAATTATTACCTTCATTTAAATTCTGACAATGTAATGCCTGATCCTCACAATAAGCCCCCTTTTTTATTGTAATAATGATCAGTTAGGTAGAATAAAAAAAAAAAAAAAACAGTGCAGCAGCAGCCTTAAATAAAAAAGTCACAAGTTATTGGGTTGTCAAAGTTTAACTGTCTTGTTTCCTCAAAAAATAAAGAAAAGAAATGCTCCACAACCAGACAGCCATGAACAGTTCTGCTTCTCTCTCACATTCACGTGTCCTTTCTCTCTGTACCAACCAAATATTATTATATTACTTGTGATGCCTTAAGGATTCATGATATTCATTAATACAAGTAAAACGTTTCCTAAAAAGTACAAAGTCTGTGGAGCTGTACACTCATGTTCAAAGTGCTGATTTTGTGTTTTGTTGAAAAGCCAAAAAGTTGCAACAGTTTAAACTCTTACCAACGCTCCCAGTTATAAATGAAAAAGTGACAGAGGTGGAAAATGTGATGCTTTTCAGGGGTTTGTCCTTCCACTTTCTCTTTGATCAGAAAAAATATTTTAAGTCCAACGAACAAGCCTCCCCAGTTTCATAAACTAGCTTCTATACAGTAAATATTAATATTTTTGTACATTTCATATATGAATAATTCTCTTTTCAGGATTCTCTACGGTTTAGGCCGGTCCTATGTCGTGGTAAGATGGAGCTTTTAAAAGTATCCGCAGGCGGTAAGAGGCACTGTCTTGTGTTTCAAAAACCTGACGTTAAAATATATGAGAAGCCATGCTGAAACAGGCTCAGGTGTGGTCACATAGAGGCAGTAAATATCCACAGCTTGTTATTCTTTTTCTCCGTCTTCACTGCTTCCTACAAGAGAGACACAAGACAGAAGGGATAAAAGTACATGAATGATTTTTACAAACTACCAGATTTCTTTTCTCCCCACATTTTTGAAGATTTGTAAGAAATTTGGCAGGAAAATGTTTTGTTTCAGCCATACTGGGATTTAGTCTGATACAAGATTAAACTGGATATTTGATGCCATGTTAGCTAAAAAAAAAAACACAAAAACAAAACTTTCAGTAAGAGCTCTTATTCATGGACTAGCTGTATGTTTTAGAGTCTGGCTGATTTTAATTTCTGCTTGGGAAGAGACTTGAGTAAAAAAACAAATACTGAACATAACCTGAGCCAAAATGCAGAAACGCTAAGCCCCGCCCATCATTCAGCAGCCATAGAACCACCTGTAGCTGCGGTAAGTTAGGTAATGGTTTTCTGGATGATGTTATCGGTCTCCACGCGGTTGTGGTGGAATTTTAGTCCACTCCTCTTTGTGCAAAGCTGTGCTGCCATTTTAAGACAAGCCATACTAGTTCAGTTTTTTCCATCTGGACTGTCATGAGCTTTAACATTTAAAATGCTAACTGAGGACTGGAGAGTCTGAGATGGAGATTTTTCTCTGATCATTGCAGTCTGATCTTGGACTGAACTTGCTGGGACGTCCGCCCCTGGAGAGATTGACAGTTGTCTAGAATATTTTCCGTTAGTGAATCTTTCTAACTGTAGAAAGATGGACTTCAAATAGTTAACGACCTTCTAACCCTGCAGACGGATGAACAGTAACAGTTGATTCTCTAAGACTATTGCTGATGTCTTTCCTCCTTGGCATTGTGTTGACAGACACCTGAAACCGCTGCTTTTATCAAGATGCTCACACTGATAATGATGAGTTAATCAAGAGCATTTTAATGGTTGCTTTTGACCCATCTGAATTCCTCTAGAAGCACTAAAGGTGGTTAGATTTTCACAAACTGTTTCTGAATTTTGCCTCAGTTTTTGTTAAATAATGAGGTGGTAGAATAATACATGTGGCGTTCAGCTAATTTGAAGCCTTTTTATGAATATGGCAGGTGTGAGTCATCGCTTTCACAGTGCATAGGATGCTATGGATTTGTCCCCTCTTTTCATTTAATCTCTGTTCGAGCCACAGCAGGCTAATATCTTTAAGTTTATCTTTTGTGAGATTCTACTTGCAGCACAATTTGCTTTAGCAATCATTTACATCATACGCAACATTTTCCAGACACACAGCTAAGGATTTTCTTTATTCCAGCAGAGGTATGAGCTACATCAATAATTTACCATAAAAGCCAAAGTTTTAAATTTTAATATGGGTTTTATTTCTATTTTTATTTGTTTCATTTTCTATTTTCTAACATTTTTTAAGTGCACTTCGGGTCTGAATTGATACCAGCTGGTATGAGATGTTTGCAGGTGCTGAGGTGACCAACCTCCCGCTGAGTCTATATCCGAGTCAGAGATGTGAGTGATGGAAAACCGGGACACACTGGACGGGGAGACGGTGAAGCGAGAAAACTGCACAGCTGGTTTGGGCTCCGGGGCTTTGGTGACGGCACGAGGTGGTGGGGAATCTGCTGCTGATGAGGATGTAATCAGAGGGAGGAGGGGAAAGTCATCCTCCCACTCGAACCCTGCACCTGAGAGAAGGTGGTGTATAACATTTATCTACTGTTTTGTGGTCTAGTTGTAGCAAATACAAGTAAATGAATCACATTTAACTGTGTCTCTAATATTTAAAGTTAAAAAAATTACTCACTCTCCTCCGAGATGTTCCCATCTGAAGAGTCATCAGAGGCACTGAGCCTCTCGTGGGATTTTCTCCCTGAGCTCTGACTAGTTCCTAACGGGAAGCCATGGTCAGACAGCTCTTTAGTCGGGCTTTCCTGGTGGTGATGATGTTAGATAAAGAAAACAAAGAGTAATTCAAAGACGCGATAATAGATTTGATGACTGAAAAAAAGAAAGAAAACTACCATTAAGTCAATAGATGAGCTGCTCACAGTGTATTGTTCACAGTGATCAGCGCTAACTACAGCTATACTGTGTTTTTTTTTTGTTTGTTTTTTTTTTTTAATACCAGCCAGTGTAGGTAGTAGATTTGTAAAGTTACCAGCCAATCAGAAATGTTTCTTCTCTGGGAAAAAATAATCAAGATTATAAATGCAACTGAATACGTTTAATCATACGTTTCCTTCAATTGTTTTTATTGCATTTTTCCATGAAAATGCTCAACGTCAGCATTTGCCCAAGCGTTCTCTGTTCCAGCAAAAGACAAAGTAGCTCATTTTACTAACCAGCCTTGTGATTTACATCGTCCAAACACCACATTTTTGTCCTATCTTACTTCATTTTAATTTCTCTCCTCATTCAGCGCAGTAGCTCCTGAACGACACCACAACACCACTACTGTCTGAGTAACGTGCAGCTCAATGAGGAGAGAATGAAGGCCACCATTATTAAAGTAAAAAAAATTAAACACCAAAACCAATAGAAACTATGTCCACTTGAAAATTCAGTAATCATGTACACAACCCTTCCGTGAAACACTCCTGTGTTTTCTTCATACAAATGCTTTTCTAGAAAATTCCATCTTAGCGACTTACTTGATCAAACAGATAGACGGTAACGTCATCAAAGAAAGACACAGTCTTCTTTTTGTGGTCCAGCTCCTCCAGGTTCTCTGGCATCTTGAGGAGGCTTCTCAGTTTGTGGGCCTCGCTGTCGTCGCTCACCACAATGGGCACTGGGTGGCACTCGTCCTCGCTTTCCTCCCCACCGCTCTGCTCCTGTTCACCGTAGGCCCGCAGTTCCTCGTCCGACTCATCGCTGTCCCCGCTATCCCCGTCCTCCTTGTCGGCCTCCTCCCTGTTAGCTGAGGACCCTCGGCCTTCTGTCGTAGGTAGTAGGGGAGGAGAGGTGGATGATGGTGGTGGAGGTGATGAAGAAGAGAATCTTCGGGTGTTTGCTGTGTGCTGCAAGGCAACCTCGTCCTTGGGTAAGGTGTGCAGGATTTCACTGGTTATACCCGATGGCCTGTTTTGAACTGGTTTTATTGTCGGTTCCTCTGTTGTCTCTGAAACTTGAACAGGATCTTTTATGTCTTCTTCCTTCTCATTCACCTTTGAACTGGAGGAACAATCTCCACTCAGGGCACCGAGAGCTTCCTCCATGGCCCCCACCACCTCAGCTGCCCAGTCTCCCAAGGATGAGCTCTCCTCCTGGGATGGCCATTCATCCAGTACCCCCTCAATCGATGCAGTGTCAGAGGGCTCCAGATGTAAGCCTGGTGCCACATCCTGACAGCCCTCCTCCATCTCTGAGGCAGAAGAGGACTCAATCATTACTTGTGGTACATGTTCCTCTTCAAGTTTTAAGTCCTTGTTAACGACAGCATCTTTTAGTTCTTCCTCCTCTTCATTCATCCTCTTCTCTGCCTTTTTTTCTCCACTGTGGTGCTCCCTTCCACCATTTTGTTCATCTTTAGTCCTTAACTGGAGTTCTTCCTCCTCATCCCGACTTTGCCTTTCATTTTCATAATCTGAGAAGTAGGCAGAGTCTCTGTACGGCATCTTATCGCTCAGTGGTAAAAGAATATGTTCACCTGTCTGTGAGGCTTCTAAAGCCAGATCTTCAGCCTCCATGGGCGCCTTGTTATCCTCAACCTCATGGTCCTCTTCATCTTCCTCCAGACTTGCATCAAGGGTTGTCTTTCCCTGAGGTTGTGATTGAGTTTCATGAGATTCTTTGGGGACAAACTCAGGACTCTCATTATTCTCAGTATCATAACCACTGTCCATGGCTTTAGGCGAGCTGGAAGGGTGAGAGGATGCAGGGCTGAGGCCTTCACAAGACCCAGCTACAGATGGAAGATCCATGGAATCAGGAGTTCCTACTTGCTTCTCTAGTGACTTGAAGGCAGGGGAGGCATTCAACTCGATGGACTCATCCGCAAAGATGCCGGAAGTAACATCAGTGATATCATCTGTGATGTCGTCATCTTCGTCACTGCAGTCGAGAATGTCAGCGAGGCTCACAGTGGAGCCACCACGGTCCACACCACTATCGGCAGTGTGACTGAGCTCCGACTGTGGATCTGTGGTGGCCACCATCACATGCATGTTGTCAACAGGAGGTGGAGTGGCTTTAGTCATGGTCAGGGTCACCTCCTCTACTCTGGGCACTGGGGGTTTCTGCATGATTAGATTTTCCTTGATTGTTTCTTCCTTTTTCTCTTTAAACAGGGTGTCATCAGTAGTCAGATCAACATACTGTTCCTCAAAGTGCTCAGACTTTTTCAGGACTTGTTTGGGCACAATGGGACCCCCTGGAGCTGGAGATAGATTGATCATCTCTTCATTGCTTTGTATATCAAAAGGCTTATCTCTAATGTAGTTGCTGTGACTGTAGCTGTGACAATAGCTGTTGTTTCTCACTAGTAAGCCAGTGAGTGGGTCAACAAAGTGAGAGTGACAGCACTCTCCAGATACTGGCACCTTAGTCTCAACATCATGGCACATGTAAATGTAGGCATTGCAGTTGTCTGGGGGCACCATAGCATGATGTTTGCTCAGATTGAGGCAGGCACTGTTATCTTTGGCCTGGTGTGGCTCGAGATAGTCGATGGGTTTGGGCAGAGAGTGAAAGGCCAGGCTGTGCCCTTCTGGCCAGGAGTCTTCAATGTCTGTACTCGGCATTGTGTAGTGGAAATCAGCATAGCTGTCCTGTCTGCAGCTGTGGCTCACCCGTCTGTGGTGGCTCGCACTGCTGTGATGGTGTTTTGAAGGCCAAGTGTTACAGGTATGTCTCTCAATGAATATGTCCTCTTCCTCCTCTGAATCACTGTCTCTGTGTCCAATGAAGAGTGCCCCCTCAGTCTCCATGTTGATACTGACGGAATGGCTGTGGTGCCTGGGCATGGTCTTCCTCAGAGACCCCATCATGTCATAATAGCCTCCAGTCATGTTCTTCCCCAAGATGGAGGTCTGACTTGTGTCCAGGTACGGATCTCTGTAAGTCTGTTGTGGTGGAGTGTTTAGAGGTGGGGATATGCCCATTGGGTTCTCCAGTTCACCCAAAGCCTGACGAAGGCTTTTTGACCCCCAGCTTTCCTGATGATGCTCACTGGAGTGCTCGCCTCCAGACAGATAGTGGTCTATTCCTAAAGATGGTGAGTGTTCATAGTAATAACCCCCGTCTTGATCTTTATAGGAAACATAGTGACTAGACTCCCAGGGTTGTAGGGGGCTGTTGTTTGATACGTGTCCTAAAAGGGGCTCCATTGTCAGGGAGATAGCTGGACTTGAATCGTTGGAGTCGTACACATCAGATTTATGGATGTCTGCAGACCAGTAGGGATCGACGTTCTTAGCCTGGGATGGGCAGGCCATGCACTCACCCGAGTCTGCGCTCCCAGTCAAGAAGCTTCCACTGCTGCCTTGATAGTCTGGGCTGTATGAACACATGGTGTAGTCCGGATCAATGTTGCAGTCCACTGGCTCCTCGATATGGATGTAATATTCACTGCTTACCGAGGGGCTGTGGGCACTGAGGACAGGCAGCACGTTGGGGGGATGAAAGTGTTTTGGTTGATAGTAAGAAGGAGAAGCGTCATGGCCAAGGCTTTCCATGGGGCAGCCTCCAACAATGCCCCCTGGTGGGTAAAATGCTTCCTGACAGTGATGGCTGGCCTGAACCATAGTACCAGAGGAGTCAGGGGCTTGATATGGCTGGTCTGCTCTGGCTTGCTCCCATTTGTACTCAAAGTTAAGGCCATGAGCAGTCTCTGTGACTGTAAGTATGTCATCTCCAGACTCTGAGTGGTACCCATCACCAGCTGAAAACTGCTCCAGTAGTGGAAAAGAGGAGGAGGTTAATGAGGGGTGGTCTCGGGATGTGGTGCCACAGTGACTGTTGAATCCAGTGTTGGGACGCAGGGAGTTCCAGCGCCTCTCAAAGTCCTCCTCTGCCTCACTGGCCCCCTTTGCACAGAGGTAGCTGAGCAACAAGTGGACCTCCTCTGCATTGGGTCTTTGATCGGGCTGGAGCCAGCAGAACTGCATCACTTCATACCTAAGGAGATCAAACACAAGTTAAATCTGATCAGTCATTAACAGAGCAGCTAATTACCTGCAAGTGTTTGGATTCAGTTTATTCTTTTCCTTACCTCATCATATATTAGCGTTATTATAACCTGATTATTAACTAATCCTGGAACAGCTTCAATTATGTTGCTCTCAGTATTGTTTTGTTGCAGTTACATTTTCCTGCGTCTGAGTGCGACTCACCAGCGCTCAGCCAGCGGCGCCTTGAGCAGCGGTCTGGGTAGTCGCAGCTGCTGCTCCCTCACAGCGTATGTCAGCACCTGTCGGTCAGAGTAGTGTCTGTAGGGTTGGTTCCCCAGCTCAAACAGCTCCCAGATAGTCACCCCTAGAGACCTGAAACACACAGTAATGTGCTTAGTGTGATTCCTAATTTGAGCTGACTCTTTGCCATTTACCTCACCCTTAAAAGACTTGGTCTTTTGGCCTGTTCAATGGAATATAATACTGCCTAATCCAGGTCTGAGGATGTGTGCTCTTCATGTTTACATGTTGTTTACAAAATGTGGTGTAAAGGTTCTGCATGTAGGGTCAAATCCTGATGATTGTGATACTGAAATAGTCTATTTGTGGCCACTGCTGTATGGGCAAATAATATAAATGCTGTACTATAGTTGGATTATAGATTCACAAGCTTTTAGTCTGTTTTAACCTGTTATGCTCTGGAAATATTTGTTGAAAAAATACCTAAAAAGGCATGAATACATGAAGAATTGCTCCACAATAAAAAGGTTCCTATGCATGTTCCTGGTGTCTAGAGAGATCCTTTAACAGGAGATAACACAATGCTAGCAATGAAGCTATGAACATAGATGCCACTGAAAATGGTTCAAAATCATTTCTAAACATTCACATTTACACTAAAATACACTTTGGGTCTTGTTTTGTGAACTTTAGGGTCGGAAACACCTGCTTTTGGGACAGGTTTAAGGCTTAGACTGTGTTTCTCAATCTCCCTCCTCAGGACCCCCTGCTCTGCATGTTTGAGATGTTTCTGTACTTTAACACATCTGGCTGAAGTGAATGGTGCATTAACAGGCTTGCAAAGAACTTGATGAGGTCCATTAATATGAATCAGGTGTGTTGAAGTAGGAAAACATCTAAAACATGCAGGGCAGGGGTTCCTGAGGACCAGAACTTGAAGCTTAAGGATTTTCAGGTGTTTTATTTCACAGAACCATCTGGAAATCTCTCAGCAGAAACCATTTTAATAAGTGAACTCACCTTAGTTAACTTAAAGTGACGAGGTGATGAGATAGAACATTTAAGGGTTGAACATACTGCATACTGCTTTTAAACAGTTCCTGCACATGTATGACTACCTGTTTTAGCTTTCCACTGCCACACAGGGACTCAAAAATATGGCAGAACTTGAACCATTGGTTCATCTTGGTTAATGTTTCTTTTTTCTTGTTTTTTACCTCTGAGATGGAAAGAGCTCATTACGGATCAGTGCCAGACAACGTCTTTACAGGCGATGCTTTTGTGCTCACAAGAGCAACATTTCTGGTGCTTTGTTGTAAAATCAGTTGTTTTCCTTTCCAGACTGATTTAATTTTCAGTCAGCATTTGATCAATGCATGACTGAAGAGTAAAAATCATGTCTGTAATAAAGAAAATTTATCCAATCCTTCACAGTGTTGACTGTCATTACATAAACTTTTAAATTTAGTTTTTTGTTGTTGTTGTTTTTTTGTTTTTTTGTTTGTTTGTTTGTTTGTTGTTGTTTTTTTTTGTTTGTTTTTTACCACAACGCAGTTTTATAAACAAACACACAAAAAGAGCTCTAAAAGTGAGCATGTGTGTTGGTCCTACCAGATGTTGCTCTGTTGGGTCTGATCAGCCACCAGCAGGTTTCCATGAACTTCATCCACCAGCTCCGGAGCAATCCAGCGCAGTGGCACGTACATCTGATCCGATGTCACGTAGTAGTCGTCCTGGTATGAGGGCGGGTGGAAGATTAACAGACTGCAGAATAAAAATCTAAATTCTGACACTTCTGAAGTTGAAATAATACCAAAACAACTTAGACTTTATAGATGACTAACAGCTACCAGAGATACTCACCTAAATGATTTAAGCTTCAACCAAACAATTTACATTATTGTCTTTAAAAAAATCTTTTGTATGTGTTTACATTTGTGTTGTGTGCTGGTAAACGGATCTAACCTTGTATTTGGTGTGTCCCAGACCGTAATCTCCGATCTTCACTGAGACGTCGGCAGTCAACAAGCAGTTCCTCAAAGCCAGGTCGCTGATGACAGAGGAGGAGAGCGGGGATTAACAGCTATTTATTAACAAGACCCGAGGATTACGGGATGGTCATATTTCTGAAGATGTCTCAAAGCTCCTAATGCAGAAGCACCGATGAACAGCAAAGCAACAAAGGTGACTGGAGCAGAAGTTGCCGCCTGCAACAAAATCACTGATGCTGGAGTCTGTAAGTAGCACTCGGGCAGCACCAGGATATTGTTTCAGGAAACAACCAACATCAGCTGGACCTGAAGTTGTAATTCTTACATACGTGGGAGGTTTAGTGGCTTAATGTGGGACTACCTGTGTGTGAAGTTGTGTTTATGCAGGTGCAAGAGTCCCGATGCAATATCACAGGCCATCCGCTGGAGAATCAGGGGCTCTGGGATGATGGTTTCATTAGACCTGCAGCTTCGGAGGTAACCTTTCACATCCCCCTGGACGCAGTGGAGAGAAACCAAACAGCCGAGTGTTAAAATCTCCGAGCACTGGAGGGCAGTCGCCTCACTGCGCTGCAACAACACCGTAAAGCCCCCAAACTCACCACTTCCTGTTCAGCCATGTAAAAGTGAAAGTAAAAATGTGAAAGACTGCATGAAGGAACACCAGATCCTTGGTTTTATCTGAACAAATTTGAAGATGAACAGAGAATTCAGCCATCTGAGCGAGTTAAGCTTTGTTAGGACTGGCAGCTCCTCAGCAGAGCCTTCAGCTCGCTGTGTTTACTGAGTTTGATTACTGCGGTTTTTTCTCATTGGATATATTGAAATATTTCCTGCCATCATGAGCAGAAAACTGCAGTCTTTTCCCCACAGTTCCCTTAAATTATCATCCTAAGGGATATATTATAATAGATGTTTGAATGTATTTAATTAGATATGCTTTAGAAGTGATCTGAGTGAGCAGAAGACAGTTTTTATTCAACTCATACTTATCAGCATTTAAAGAATTTAGCTAATCCTGCAGGTGAAGAAAGCGAAGCCTGGAAAATGTTTACAGCAACTTCCACAAATGATTTTACTGCCGAAGCTGAAAAAACATTGTTAAACTATACATTAGGTTTTCTATCATTTCAATGTTTGGAAAGAGGTACAGGATATAATACCATTAATTAAAAAAGATTTGGTAGTCAAACAGTTGCTAAAGTCTTCATCCAGCCATCATTTCTTTGTTGTTCTCCTCCAGCAACCTGACTTTCCACGTCTGTAATATTTTAAAGTGGCGTCGATCAGTCCAGCTCTCTGAAGGTCCTTTAAAAGGTGTGTGTTTATTTGTCAAGCCATTTAACTCTGATATGTGAAACTTCCATGCATAAAAATGTTTCAACTCAAGGAATGAACCAGTGTTATTAACAATTTGGAAAAACAGGATTTATCAGCAACAAGGTGATTCCCAAAGAGCTGTTAGCTGGAAACTTGGCTTATCTCAGCATGGAGGCAGAAACTGGACACGTGGAGGACAAAAGAAGAAGAGTCAGGACTAAAAACTATCTACAGCAGGAGGGAACAGGATCTGAAATCCAGCAAAGACCTGAACCAGGACCCGAGAGATGCATCGGACCTTTAGCTGATCCATCTATTGTTGGCTGAAGCATCATCAGAAACTGTCTCCATGGAAACGTGGATATCAAGAAGCCATTCTTAAGGAAGGGAAACAGGGAGAAAAGGCTGAGGTATGTCACATGACACAAGAACTAGACTGAAGATCAGTGGGAACAGGTCTGATGGAGAGATGGATCCTCCCCAGAACCCAGACCTCAAGGGGTCTGATGGAGGGACGGATCCTCCCCAGAACCCAGACCTCAGCGGGTCTGATGGAGGGACGGATCCTCCCCAGAACCCAGACCTCAACCGTATTGAATCAGTGTGGGATCATCTGGACAGAGAATGTAACATCAGGCAGGAACATCCAAAGAAGAGCTTAAGAAAGTCTTTCAGGAAGTCTGGAGAATTGTTGCTGAGTATTTCTTTAACTGTCACTTCAAGAAATGACAGAAAGCTTCTTTAAGGGGGTTCAGGCTGTGATGAAGAAAAAAGCTTCTCAGACCAAATATTCACTTTCAAGATTGTTAGAAATGAACAAAATGTGTCTCATTTACTGTATTTTCAATGATATCTGCTCATGTTTGAAGAACCTGCAGCATATACTTCCTGTGATCTTGGCAATATAAATAAATAAATAAGGACTGAGTGAAAAAACGTTTTACAGAGCTGTACGGTGCTCTCACTAGGTGTGTTTCCATTACCCTTATAATTGCGCAAAAGCTAAATATCGCAATAAAAAAACGGTAATGGAAACACCTACATTTAAAAAAACTCTCAAATATCACTAAAAAGTTTTTACACACTCATGAGGTGGTTTTTCAGAGGTGTTGATACAGAAGTATATCGCAAAAGTGTAATGGAAACACTTTTCCCGTGTTTAAGCTTCACCGGACGTGACGTAGCGCTGATAATAGAGATGGCGCAGTCTGAGTAAACGCAGGAGGAGACAGACATCTTTTTACAAATAATTAAAGAAAAAATATAATCGTCATCCCTGATAGCAAACAACGGCGAAATGCAAGTGTTTTACAAAGATTTAGAAATCTCCATCCTCCTCAAAGTGGAGTCTCGTGGGACGAGAGTTTACGAGAATAACGGCTAATGCGCTAAACACCATTCAGTGGAAACACCTGCAAATCGCATTAGCACTTTATCGAAATGTTAGAAATATCGCTTTTATTTAGCGATATACTGCAATGGAAACGCAGCTATTGGCTCGTACTGCTCTCTGCATGTGATACTCACCAGAGGACAGAACTCCATCACCAGCAGGTAGGGTGTGACCTCGGTGCACTGAGTCAGACACTGCAGCAGCGCGGGATGCTGGAGGGTGCTGGACACATTTCAGACTTTTCTCAGACATCAACTCAAACATGTTCATTGTAAAAATACAGTACTTTCATTTTACATAAACTGTACATTTGATTCATCAGCTTTCAGCTCTTAAGTTGGTAAAAAAAGAAAAAGCAAAATTTGACCAAACTTTCTTTAAACTGAGGCCAAAGAAAGGACCTCATATAAGCTAATAATAAAAGAACTCATATCTTTAACTTACAGACGTTCGTTCTGTATCATCTTATTGCTAATTGTTCCACCCATTCTATTAATTAGATTTTAATGGTTTATTCTGTGAGTAATTATTATGTTAAATTGTGTTAAAAATGACTTGTTACAGATGAATTCACTATAACCATACACAACTCAAGAAAACGTCAATGGAATAATGTCGAATTTGTTCTGGACTCAGTAAAGTTGCATTAAAATCTCTTATGTTTGATAAACAAAACAACACTGGCTGAAAGTTTCCTTAACGCTTAAAGTTCCAAGACATTTATTTATTTAGTTGTTTTTTGATAGCCTGCTTTTTATTATTATTATTTTATTATGTAAAACTACATGTAACAGCTGGAGCTTTTAATCTCAGTCAGCATCAGACATGATGTTTCTCAGCTGTCAGACTGGGAGGTAAAATGATGTAAAATGAATGTATGAATAGATTTAGCAGCATAAAGGCCGACCAGAAGAAGAAAGCAGAGTTTATTACTAACAGAACTTTGTAGAAATAACACACAGATCAACAGTGACCAAACCTTTTCTCATCTCATCGTTCTCTCAAGTCTTGGCTTTCAGGAGAAAAAATATTGTTATTGAAACAAACACACAACAGAAACTATTTCCATGTTTCCACTTTTTCCTCATTTCCAGTTATTCCTGCTACTATTTACCTGCTATCCTCACTAAACCAACTCCAGCTCAGCTGCTTTGTGGCGCCACCGTGCATCAGAAACGTCTTCTTGGCTTTATTCCAGCCATAGAGGAGCATTATTTTTCTTCTTTTCACACACACATAGAACTTTCTGCTCACTGGTTGATCTTTGGCTGCTCCTGATTGGACATTACCGTCAATCTAAGCTCTCTGATTGGTGGAAAGCTTGATGTTAGCAACATAATGATTGTGATCTTTTGTAAATTACAGTAATGTGCTAAATAATGGTGTTATCATGGATCATCACTTATTGTGGATTTATAGTTTCCAAATACTACAATTTGTGGCAGGATTGTAAACCTCCTGGATGGGATATAAATGCCTTGAAAACTTCCGTAGATCACCTGAAGGGTAGCTATCATCACAATTTACCCCAGAAAACTACACACTTCCACTCCTGAGACACTGTTGACGATATCAGTGATAAGGCTATGGAAACCAGCAATCTAGTGGAGTCTTAAGATTTAAAACTGAGGCAGAAGTGATGTGGTTCAAAAGTGTACCGGTAAGGTTGAGCTTCATCCAGGAAGTGCATCTGGTCCTGCACACTGGCACTGGCTTTGAGCTCCTTCACCACCACCTGCATTGTATTTAAGCCTGCGTTCACCTCACCCAGCAGAACCTGAAACAGTACAGGTAGAAACAGATGCATACAGGGAACACACACACACACAGACATGCAAACAAACCCATTCAGCATGGAGTTGCACAGAAATGGTCAAAAACATAAAGCAGTCATGCAGGAGTTGAGCAGAGACACATACAGATGGACATACCCAGTCAAGAAACACAAGGATGGAGAGGACGGATGTGTATTCATGAGAGACAAGTACGAGTCGGAGGCAGATGGAGGAACAAGGGGTGAGGGGAAGAAGAGAAAACGACAGCAACGTGTCATCTGGTTGTATAAACGTGTACCATCCTGCACAGTTCTGCCTGCAGAGTCAGAGGTTACTTTGAACATTTTAGAAGCATAAAATTTACACTCAGGGCTTCGGCTATCACTTGAGGAAAAAAATAACTTTCAAAGGGAAGAGGATCAAGGTGGAATTTCACACTCAGACATTACAGGTAGTAGCTCGACTGTGTGGGCCTCACTGATGTCTGACAGACAGGTAAGACTGAGCTTGTCTCACCTTCCCGAACCAGCCATTCCCGATCTCTTTCAGGTAGAGGAGACTGTGACGGCCCAAATCTGTGGACTTCAGGAGCTGGACTGGAAATAAAAACATAAACAACTATGAGCAATCCTTTTTAAAAAATCTTGTGACATGTTACATTGCAGCAGGGAGTTTTACAAAACATGCTGATATGCTGTAGAAGTAAAAACCCATGCTGCCATCTGTGGGCCTTTATCCATACGCATTTATCCTCATTTACTTTTTGCAATTTCTCTTTGGGATCAATATTTTTATTTTTTTTTTATTTAATTTATAAAGTTGAATATTGAGTTAATTCATTCATAATAAGTGCATTATAAGGATGAAATGCTGTGACAACAAGTTTTTACTGATGTTGAATTAGCACACAACTGCAGGAGAAGATGGTGAAAAGTAAGCACAACAATGGTGGAAGCTCCTGGCAAGCAAACAAAGTGTCCGTCACCACCCTTCCTATAATCAGCTGTATTGTCTTAACTTCTTCTTTGCTGGAGGCAGTAGAAAACTGAAATGTGATGCAGAACTTTCTGTGTTCTCCATTGAGGTGAAAGTAAAAGGCTTGTAGTTTTTAGCATTGGAGATATAATTTTTCTCAGCTGATGATGTGATGCTGTCTTTCTGTGTGTATTATGTGGTGCTGAACCACCTCCATTTGTTACATGTGAATAACTAAAAACCAGTGGCAGGTTAAAAAAGACGTCATTTTGGCACCGATGAGGCAAAATCCACGTACATTATTATTAATCCACACAGTACCGGCAATAAGATCAACATCAGGGTACGTTTTTTTTATCTTTTAGTTGTTTGGCTATTTTCCTGCCACTATTGATAATGTTCAGCTAAAATAAAAGGAATCAGTACTGATTCAATGGGCAACAGAGCTGAAAAAAGATTTCTTTTTTCCCCTCTTGTTGTCATCTCACAGGCTAACAAATAACTTAAAACGAGTAAATTAATCTTATATAGCAGTGGTTGCTAAACTTTTTCTGCAGAACCC